>NC_135235.1:33529374-34183541 GCF_051348905.1 Ranitomeya variabilis | reverse complement strand
TTTCCATAGGTTTACATGGTACTGTACACCGCATGGAAAACTGCTGCGGATCCCCAGCCAAATCCGCAACGTGTGCACAAACCCTAAAAGAGTCGATAGTGACTTTTGGATTGCTACTTCGAATAGGTCGGCACGGTGGCTCAGTGGTTAGCACAGCATTCTTGCAGTGCTGGAATCCTGGGTTCAAATCCCACCAAGGACAACATCTGCAAGGAGTTTGTATGTTCTCCCCGTGTTTGCGTCGGTTTCCTCCGGGTTCTCCGGTTTCCTCCCACATTCCAAAGACATACTGATAGGGGATTTAGATTGTGAGCCCCAATGGGGACAGCGATGATAATGTGTGCAAACTGTAAAGCGCTGCGGAATATGTTAGCGCTATATAAAAATAAAGATGATTTATTTATTAGGTCGCTGCAAAAAGCTGAATGAAAAGAGTGCTGAAAAAAAACACTGTATGTGAACGCAGCCTTAGACAATGAAACCAGGACCTACTAATGTGAAACCTGCAGGTTCGGTTACAGAGCCTCAGCCTGGAATCCACAGACAGTGCGGGCCAAAGGACACTTTTGTCACTCGCGGGTGGCACAGGTCACGTCCGAGTACATGTCTACCTCCGATGTATCAACCAAACGAAAAATGAACAAAGCCTTATACTGCGAGACACCCTCAATAGCGAGAGGAGTTCAGGTTTGAAGCATTTTTGCTATTTTTCACCGACCACAAGCAGATATCTTCAAAATGGTGAGGAATTGTGGCACCAAGTGCATGGGAGGGTCATGCAACGTTTCATAATATTTAATCAGCTTTCTTCTCATCGGACCATGGGGAGGATACAGTTCTTCGATCCGGACGGCTCTGTTCTACAGTCGATACGATGTAACTTCTGCTTTTAGGTAGAACTTCTCTCACAATGAAACATTATTCTGATAATTGGGCAGGTAGCGCCGGGAACCTACATCATAGGAGACCCCAAACCATTATCCTTGCACAAAACTCCCATTAATTCACAATCCAGCTATGACAGCTGAAAGGCAGCAACTCCGCAGCTCCAGCCCCGTCACTAGCTCGGGAATAGAGAAGAGCAAGTGTTAAGTGTAATGAAGTCTGTGTCATTCGTGGAATCTATCCTGGAACTCCTCATGGCTACGGACAGCTTGACAAGCGTATGCATTATGTGGACGCTGACAACCCAAGACCCGGAGATGTTGCACAGGCCCCTCTGTAGAACAGCAGTCATTTACAATGGAGGCCATTGCACCAATGCTGGTGATGTTATATACCAGGGGATGAGAACGTAACACGCACCAGCAGAGCGCTCACATTACATACACACGCATGGTGCCGAGCTTGATGGAAACCAATGACAGGTCCGTACGCACTTTGGGTTAAGCAGACACATTCCTGCGCTGTTATTTCAGGTGTAGTTCTGCACATATTATAAGTAGATGCTAAATATTCATCATTAGGAATGTTATAAGATATCAGGCAATGTCGCCCGGACCATGTAGATGGCCACTTTCCGCATGGACCTTCTAACTTGCAGAGATTATGGATTCACCTACACAGGGCGGCAGAATATGACTGGCGGCAAGTATGGTCCTCAGCATTTTACATTTATTGCACAATGGGCACAATATAAAATTGGTTACATTTCCTCCAATCCTTTTACAAGTGCCATTTATAATACTGGTGTCAGCAGGGAATCTTTATGGCCCCTGCAGGCTCCAGTGTATCCGAGTTGCTGCTTCCCATATACTCCATATAGCTATTACCCTGTAATGAGTTAATGACCTAAATTAGAGATATGCGAATTGATCCGCAACTAACCAAATTAAATTTTCCGCAAAATTTATGGTTCTGGCAAATACTCACAAATCTAGAAAAGTGGTGACCACCTTGCTGCCATTTTGCTGGCTTCTTTTGACAAAATACATTATACTAACCTATCTTAGACCCTCATGTCCTTATGCCGCCTGCCTGGGTTCACTATGTTGATCTTCAGTTCTTCTGTCCCGGATAGGGATGAATGTCGATGGCGTGCATCCCCCTCACGAGACACTTGTCAATTAGGTGCATCCACCTTCCCCACGAGACCGTGTGATGCCCACCACTGGCCTCAGAAGAAACATGGTGGACCAAGAAGCTTTGGAGGCAGGATTTCGATAGGCGTGCATAATTTTTTTTTTTTACACCCCCCTCTTTGCTTTTGTTATGCTGAGACATTGGAGCATAATAAATTGTCTTTTCGCGGCAATCGGGACACTTTCAATTTGGACCAAAATTGAGGCCGAATCTGCCGGAAATAAGCTTCGGGAGAGTCGCTCACCACTAGCCATAGTCATAATATTTTTGCACAGCGTTCTGTTTTGAAGACCCCCGAAGAACAAAAGAAAAGCTCAGTTAAAAAAATGATAATTGCTGCGGCGTTTCCGCTGTGGGTCGGGTCATCTCCAGAAACGTGCTGTGTGCATGTGCCATGTTTTGTTGCAAATGGGATGGAAGCTCCACAGCATTTCCACAACATGACAATGTAGCTCATAAGCGACTTTTTACCAATGTAACAGATTTTGGACAGTGATAATATCAGTTTCTGGAGCAGCAAAAACGGCCACCGTAACAGGGCGTGAGACAAGTATCCCAAACTAAGGAACAACTCCGAAGCTTCCATTTACCGGTTAAAGTTCTTTATCTGGTGCCATTCGGAAATTTTGCTACAGACTTACGTTTTGGAAGCGAGAAATAAATCCTGCCCACTTATTATCTCGATCCAAACATTCATTCCATATTTCAGCAGAACCGCAGTCCAGCTTTGGATGAAAAATACTCCCAAGAACATCTTTTTTCCATTACACCTCCGCTCTTGTATGAGCAGGGAGAGGAGCCGACAGCTCCAGCCTCCAAGACATCACCCATACCTAACATCTCCCTCCTCTCCTCCCCCGCTGGTAATCGTTGCATTGTAAAAATGGTTACTTCTATAAATTTTCATCTTTTACGGTATTATGTTGATTTACTGTCTGCCGCACACTGTGTGCATCAGGCCAAAATAGCAAATGAAATCTCTAGATTGAGACCTGCAGGTGTTCGCTTTATGGCTATTTGTATTTGCCTTGGAAGCAAAAAGTTACAAACTTTTTTTTTTCATTTGGAAGTTCTCGGTCGTCGTATCTCACAGGTGCCGTAAGTAGAAGCTTCACCGGCGCTGTACAACTTATAGGATTGCAGGGAGATAGCCAAAAATATCAGAATAAGAGCATCTGGTAATGTATAGATTGAGGACATTATCGAGAGGGTGCTAGGTAAATTTGGAACAACCAACAATTGGGAAGACAGAGGTCCCCTGAAAGTCGTTTTGCAATTTGAAACATCCACCCAAAGTTTAGCGGAGTTGTTCTATCAACTTGGAATGTCGGAGAAATGCGGGTCCCACCTCTGAATTTTTGCAGAAGTGAATGGAGACTTCTACATTCACGGCTACTAATAGATGGGGATCTCCATCCTCGAAAAAGATGCGAGTCCCAGAGATATTAAACCAAAGTGTTCTCAGTGATAGTATCTGAAAAATAACCCAATTCATCGTTTTTGCATCTTTTTTGCAAACTTCAAATTTGGATTTTAGTCAGTTTAACTTTTGCAACAAATTATGGCTTTATTTTACCAATTTTTAACCATTTTTATTTTCATCATCATTTTTATGTTTTGGTCGACAATGTGGGCATGGTTTTCATCACATAGATCTCATCGGCTAATTCGTTATTTGCAACTTTTTCAAACGTGACAATTTTTCCTCAATTGTACTTTAGTAACTAAGTAGGGCACAAAATCTCAAGTTTTTTAAGCAGTTGAAGAGTAAAATGTTAAAAAGTACTAATTAAAGAATTGTGAAGCTTTTTACTTTAAAAGGGTACAAAAAAACCAACCCTTTTAATTTTGCCCCAAATTCATCCAATTTTGTGCACCATTTTGATACATTTGGTTCAAAGTCCATCAGGAAAAACAGAAAGACGGAAAAATGACAAAAAAATTGCTGATGAGTCGTGGACAAAGTATTGCATATGTTATAAAGAACTGCAATTTTGCTATAGGGTTTCATTAAAATTTGTAACATTCTGGCTTCCACAGCCTTTGTGTATCACAGTACATAGAAAACTTTAGAATGAGATAAAAGTTGGACTTTGATGTGGACCTAGGAAGATGGTTTTTGGACTGGAGAGGTAAGGGGGTTAGAATATTTGCACTAACTGATTCACTGTTAACACCTTCTGCAGTCTGCTATGTACAGGGATACATAGAGGCTGTAGAAGACAAAGGATATAGAATTACTAATGTGATCTTATTGGAAAAAAAAAAGATTCCTAGCAAAGAAAAAAACATGCATTTGGTAAAAATGACCACAAAAGGTATCCATATCAACTCCCTTTCTTAATTGCTTAAATCCTCCACCTGAAATAAAAAAAACATATACCTACCCCCCCAGACTTGTGCCATTCCTGCGATGTCAACACTGTGACTGTTATGTCATGTGACTGCTGCAGTCAATCAGTGGACAGTGATTGGCTGCAGCTTTTCAGTAATCAGAGCAGATGTATGTAGATTTTTCTTTATGTGGGGAACTTAACTATTAAAGAGGAGGTTTTCCTGTAGTGGAAAACCCCTGAAGGTTTTGGGTGACAACCAAAAATATTCAGTGTATCTTTATCACCCCTCCAGCTGGGGTGACCTGTTTTTCAGATGTCAGCACGGCTTCAATGTGTAATAGACATTATTTGCTTTCTGGAGCCGAAAATGAAGCCAATTTGCAGAGGTCACCTGTTTCCTCAGCTGCAGGATTTCACCAGGTGCAGCTCATTTTCACCTTTAGAATCCATCATATTTACACAAACCATTCATTATAAAGTAATTACACCTGATAAATACAGAAGAGCAATCCATCCAGACAGCGCTTCATGCCGCTGATCATCTGCTGGTAGACGGAAGGAGTGAGAGGTGTTACTATGCCTCCAAAGCACAGAAACTTGTTCCAATGTATGGAACAGTCAGAAAACTTCACAAATAGTATTAAGTAAAAACAAATCTCTTATCTTATGTATGTAGGTCCTATGCACGCCTGTGTGTCTCCATGGTAACAGACTACAAACAATCCCTGTGTAGTCTGATTCTGTAGTCATACTATTTTTTTTTGTGCAATTCAAAAGTAGCTCAGAAATTACGCTTTTTATTATTGTACCAGTCCCAGCTGTGATAATCTGTCCACCCCACAGGTGTGGCATAACTAGGTGACGGTCTTTTGTTTCTGCAGGAAGTGGGGGGCGGTCTTTTGTTTCTACAAGAAGTGGGGGGCGGTCTTTTGTTTCTACAGGAAGTGGGGGCGGTCTTTTGTTTCTACAGGAAGTGGGGGGCAGTCTTTTGTTTTTACAGGAAGTGGGGAGCAGTATTTTGTTTCTACAGGAAGTGGGGAGCAGTATTTTGTTTCTACAGGAAGTGGGGGCGGTGTTTTGATTCAACAGGAAGTGGGGGCGGTTTTTTGTTTACACAGGAAGTGGGGGGTGGTCTTTTGCTTACCCAGGAAGTGGGGGGCAGTCCTGTTTCCATAAGAATTTGACAGGTTTCTGTCCATCTACACGAAGTGGGGGGCAGGTATTTTTTTTACGGTAAGTGGGGGCAGGTTTTTGACTTTAGTCTGGCAGTGGGGGCAGGTGTTTATCTCTAGTCAGACAGTGGGGGCAGGTGTTTGTCTCTCCTCAGGCAGTGGGGGCAGGTGTTTGTCTCTAGTCGGGCAGTGAGGGCAGGTGTTTGTCTCTCGTCAGGCAGTGGGGGCAGGTGTTTGTCTCTAGTCGGGCAGAGGGGCAGGTTTTTGTCTCTAGTCGGGCAGTGAGGGCAGGTGTTTGTCTCTCGTCAGGCAGTGGGGGCAGTTTTGTCTCTTGTCAGGCAGTGGGGGCAGTTTTGTCTCTTGTCAGGCAGTGGGGGCAGGTGTTTGTCTCTCGTCAGGAAGTTGGGGCAGGTGTTTGTCTCTCCTCAGGCAGTGGGGGCAGGTGTTTGTTTCTCCTCAGGCAGTGGGGGCAGGTTTTTGTCTCTTGTCAGGCAGTGGAGGCAGGTGTTTGTCTCTTGTCAGACAGTGGGGGCAGGTTTTTGTCTCTTGTCAGGCAGTGGGGGCAGGTGTTTGTCTCTTGTCAGGCAGTGAGGGCAGGTGTTTGTCTCTCGTCAGGCAGTGGGGGCAGGTGTTTGTCTCTCGTCAGGCAGTTGGGGCAGGTGTTTGTCTCTCGTCAGGCAGTTGGGGCAGGTGTTTGTTTCTCCTCAGGCAGTGGGGGCAGGTGTTTGTCTCTTGTCAGGCAGTGGGGGCAGGTGTTTGTCTCTCGTCAGGCAGTTGGGGCAGGTGTTTGTCTCTCGTCAGGCAGTTGGGGCAGGTGTTTGTTTCTCCTCAGGCAGTGGGGGCAGGTTTTTGTCTCTTGTCAGGCAGTGGAGGCAGGTGTTTGTCTCTTGTCAGGCAGTGGGGGCAGGTTTTTGTCTCTGGTCAGGCAGTGGGGGAAGGTGTTTGTCTCTTGTCAGGCAGTGAGGGCAGGTGTTTGTCTCTGGTCAGGCAGTGGGGGAAGGTGTTTGCCTCTCATCAGACAGTGGGGGCAGGTGTTTGTCTCTCCTCAGGCAGTTGGGGCAGGTGTTTGTCTCTAGTCGGGCAGTGAGGGCAGGTGTTTGTCTCTCGTCAGGCAGTGGGGGCAGTTTTGTCTCTCGTCAGGCAGTGGGGGCAGGTGTTTGTCTCTCGTCAGGCAGTTGGGGCAGGTGTTTGCCTCTCGTCAGGCAGTGGGGGAAGGCGTTTGCCTCTCGTCAGGCAGTGGGGGCAGGTGTTTGTCTCTTGTCAGGCAGTTGGGGCAGGTGTTTGCCTCTCGTCAGGCAGTGGGGGAAGGCGTTTGCCTCTCGTCAGGCAGTGGGGGCAGGTGTTTGTCTCTGGTCAGGCAGTGGGGGCAGGTGTTTGCCTCTTGTCAGGCAGTGGGGGCAGGTGTTTGCCTCTTGTCAGGCAGTGGGGGAAGGCGTTTGCCTCTCGTCAGGCAGTGGACACAGGTTTTTGTCTCTCGTCAGGCAATGGGGGCAGGCGTTTGTCTTCTCCCACTTCCTTGTCTCTCAAACTGTATATAGGCATAACAGAGAGGCAGGTGGACGGTAAGTTAGAGCGCATGGGAATTGGGACAGTTCCTGGACTTTTCAGACTGGTATTATGATCACCAAAATCAGTTTAAATGTTTTGGGGGATGATGGCAACAAGTGCATGTTTTTTTTCACAGGTTTTGACTATACAGGTATGCTTTAGAACATATTAACCCTCAGCTAATCGTCACAAATCCCTTGATCCAATTGGAGGAACAATCCGTGAAATAATGGGACAGTTATTAGGAATGCCATGGTATCATTCCTGGTACAATCCCCGACAACAAGCAAATGGTCCCACCGACGCTCGGGATGGAGAAAGCTGAGATTAGGTATCACAAATAGCTAATCAATCATGTTTTTCATCGCCGCTGCCATGGGCAATAAGGCAAGTTTTACTGTTAGACATTGACACCCTGAATGCCCCCATATTGAGGACCCCACAGAAAGGCATTGTGGATCGTATACATATATACTCAAAAAGTAAAAACTTTAGTTTTATATCCTGTTCTAACTTTGGCTTTTTTCCATTGTATTCACAAGGTTATTAAAGAACTGTAATCTCCCTTGTCCACAGACATAAAGCATTCAGCTGGAGTTATAGGGCTTGTAATATGCACATTTTTATCTGGAGGCTTCAAAGCCTTTTCTTCCTTCATCTCGGCAGACATTTATAATACATGCTACTACTGCTGCAGAAGTCACAATTCCCTGGGTCATTAATAAAACGCAGTAAAATTCTGTCACCACCATGTTCTACATAGCAGTCTGAGGGTCATCAAAGATCACTCTGCAGCCCCAGGGCAAGGTTCAGCGCAGCAGCCTCTTGGGGTATTCGTTTTATGACAAAAGCACATTTGGATCGCATAATTCTATTCAGTCTGTTTATCTGAAATTCAGAGTTTGTCACCTTATAGCCCTGCTAGAAATACAGCGCCAGGCCCATTGGGATAGAGGTAATCACGCACCTATAAAACCGGAAGGTAATTGCACACCATTTGGGGCGCTCCTGCGAGAACTAGCTTTAACTGATCTGTGGAGATGCAGGAATCCCGAGGTGTATCAGTATTCATGTTTTTCTCCTACTTTTACTTCTCTATCTCGTATCGATCTGGCCTTGGGGGATGGTCTCATGCTGGGGAAAATTAAAAATGTTGAATATTTGCCAAGGACAGTGTCGGACCATTCACCCCTGTCCATTGTGATCAAGGGGGATGACGTGGTGTCACGGGGTAGGCCTTTGTGGCGCTTAAATCCATTTTGGTTGCAGCTAGTGGATAAGACAGATATGTTCACCTCGGAATTACAGGAATTCCTTCAGTTTAATGAGAACTCAGCCTCTAGTCTGGTGGTGTGGGAGACTCTGAAGGCATACTTGCGTGGTATGTTTATTCGCGAGATTTCAAAGATTAAGTCTAGTTCAAGACAAAAATCTAAACTTGTACTTCAGGAGTTGGAGGCTGCAGAGGGGGCTTTCTCAATGCAGGTCACCCCTAACACACAGAGGAGACTTAGGGATGCTCAGTCACGAGTGACCAAAATGACTCTAGAGGCGGCCGCGCAGAAACGTATGTTCCAATCAACCCAATTCTTTGAAAGTGCAGAGAGTGTGGGGCACCTACTCTCGGTTATAACGTCAGCACAAAAAGGGTCCTCGTTCATACCTGGGCTCAGTGGTGGGGATGGGACACTTATTACGGATTCACCGGGAATTCTAAGGATTTTGAGGGCCTTTTACACTAACTTGTATTCCTCTCATTTTGGGGCTTCCACGGAAGAGCTTGCGGACTTTTTAGAAGCCGCCAGGCTCCCGCAACTTTCTGATGCGGATAGAGCTTTGTTAGATGAACCTTTGGGTTTAGATGAGCTTGAAGAGGCTCTGAACACTATTTCTAATAACAAATCACCGGGGGTGGATGGCATACCAGTGGAGGTCTATAAAAAATATAAGTCGGTTCTACTCCCAATATTATTGACTACACTTAATGATAGCCTCGGGCTTGGGGTCCTTCCGCCTTCTATGCGGGAAGCTATTATTACTGTCTTACCAAAAAAAGATAGGGATCCTACCCTCCCGGCCTCGTATAGACCAATTTCCCTTCTGACAGTAGATATTAAGCTATTAGCAAAGGTGTTGGCCATTCGTCTTTCAAAAGTCGTGGAATCTCTAATACACTCGGATCAGACGGGATTCATGCCTCATAAGTCAACGGCCCTAAATGTTAGAAGACTATATCTCAATATGCAAGTGGGGGCAGACAATGTGGGGAGGAGGGCAGTTCTGTCCCTTGATGCCGCTAAGGCGTTTGACAGCGTGGAATGGAAATACCTGTTTGCTACGCTTCAGTGCATGGGTTTTGGTCCAGGCTTTATTGGTTGGATTAAGCTTTTGTACTCAGAACCGTCAGCAAGAATACGAGCAAATGGACTGCTGTCTGAGTCCTTCAATCTGTATAGGGGTACGAGGCAAGGTTGTCCTCTGTCTCCGCTGCTTTTCGCCCTGGCGGTGGAGCCTTTGGCTTCAAGGATAAGGCTTAGCCCAGAAATTGAAGGGTTTAGATACGGGACATTAGAGGAGAAAGTGGCTCTCTACGCCGATGACATTCTCCTGTTTTTGGCTGACTCTGACGAATCGCTCAATGGCGTAATGTCACTTTTTGCTGCGTTTGGGGCTATATCGGGTTTGGCCATAAATTGGGAAAAGTCTGCTATTTTACCATTAGACCCAACTGTGGTTAGAGCTCCACAGGTGCCAGTAGTGTCATGTTTTAAATACCTGGGTATTAATATATCAAACAACATATTAGCTTATGAACACTTAAATCTTTCCCCACTTGTGGCTAGGATTAAACAGAAGATTAAGGCCTGGGCTAAGTTACATTTGTCAATAGTTGGGAGAGTGAACCTGTTGAAAATGGTGATTATGCCTCAGCTTTTATATGTTCTTCATAACTCCCCAATTTGGCTTCCCCAAAATAGGTTCTTTAAAATTAATGCACTGTTTAGGGAACTTATATGGTTGAAAAAGGGTGCGAGAATTAAGTTAGAGCACTTACAAAGGAGTAAGGAGGAAGGAGGGTTGGCATTGCCTAACCCTTGGCTATATTTTTTATCTTCCCAGTGTCAACATCTGGCAAGTAGAGTGGAGGACACATCTGTGGAAATAGGGGGAGGTCGAGGGATTCTTCAGTTTCTCGGGGGTCGGGGTCCCCTATTGTCTAAGTTAGAGGCAAATAAATTTAAACCGTGGGTGTCTAAATTTCCGACGGTAATGCTTATGGTCAAAGTGTGGGGTAAAATTAAAAGTTTAAGGGGAATTACTGGGTTCACAAGGTATACCCCTATATGGGATAATCCATATCTGCCGCAATTGAGGACACTGAAGGGGTTTGCGCAATGGCGACGAGTGGGTATCTGGTGGCTCTCACAGCTGATAGATGGGGGTGTCTTTAAATCATTTGAGGACTTACGAAGGGAGTTCTCACTTCAGCATTCTATGTTTTATCAGTATTTACAAGTAAGACACGCTTATATAATGCAGACTCATATACACCCTATTATTATACATCATGATACTGTTATTAATAGGCTCGGTTTACAGGCATCTACAAGGGGACTAATTTCATTCGTGTACGGGGAGCTCCTCTCGAGGGCGCTATTAGGTCACCCGATGACTGCATTGGCGAAATGGGAACATCAAGTGGGGGGGATTTCGGTAGATCAATGGGAGTCAATAATGCAAATGATCCCTAAGTTGTCTCTCAGTGAGCCTAACCGTCTGTCTCAACTATATATCCTTTATAGGGTTTATAGGACTCCTAAGTGGCTGTTTGATTTAGGTCTAAGGCCAAATTCAAAATGTCCCAAGTGTACGCTCGATAATGCAGATATCCTACATATGTTCTGGACGTGTCCCTGTATACAAATATTCTGGATTATGGTTCTCAACTTAATATATATGGCCACAGAGCAGGATATTCCCAGAGATCCTATTGTCTGTGTGCTTGGATATGTTGAGGAGGCGGGAGGAGATGATCATTCACAAATAGCTGTTGCCAGAATGCTTTTTACTGCTAGAAAATTAATAGCATATCACTGGATCTCAGATAAAGTTCCCACGAGGAAGGAGTATGTAAATAAGCTAAACCTCATACTATGCAGAGAGAAGGCCATTTATCTTAAACGGGGTAGACCGGCAGTGTTTGAGAAAATTTGGGCAGGATGGTTGAATGTTCCAGGCTTACCGTCTGTAAGTTTATTCTCGTGATACCATGTTTATATCACCCTGAAAGTGATTTAGTTGTACTCCATGACTGGTGCCTTGGGATATGTGCCTTATCTATGTCTGTATTTTTCTTGTGATATATTTTATCATTGGACCAGGGTTGGGGGGGGGGGGGGGGGGGAGTTGTTGGGAATGGGAAAAGACTGTGGGGTATTTTGGAAAAAATTCTGTTATGTTCTGAAAACTTTAATAAAAAATATCTGATTTAAAAAGAAATACAGCGCCAGAACATAAAAAAAAAAGATGGCGGGAAGCTACATAGAGGGTGGAGACGTCAAAATGTACTTACCAAGAGAAAACTGAGCTTTGGAATCATGAGAAGTAAAGTTAGGGATAAAAAGAGGGAGAAGGAAACATGGTAGGTGATCAAAACACACAAAAAAAGAATATAAAGATATAATAAATGAAAAAAAAAAAAGAAATAAAGAGAAAAAGAAACAAAAGTAAGAGGGAGGAAAGCAAAACACAAAAGAGAATACAAAGATAATAAACTTAAGAGCTAAAAGGCCAAGATAAAAGGAAACAAACAAAGAAATAGAAAGAGAAAAAGAAACCGAACAAAAGAAACAGAAAGAAAAAGAAAGAAAAAGAGAAAGAAAGAAAAAGATGACATACAGGTACATACTATATACAGGAGCAGATGACGCACAGGTATATACTATATATAGGAGGAGATTACACAGGTATATACTATATATAGGAGATGGCACACGTATATACTATATACAGGAGGAGATGACATCCAGCAGGTATATACTATATACAGGGGAGATGACATACATGTATATACTATATACAGGAGATGACATACAGGTATATACTATATATAGGAGGAGATGACATACAGGTATATACTATATACAGAATAGATGACATACAGGTATATACTACATACAGGAGGAGATGACACATAGGTATATACAATTTACAGGAGGAGATGACATACAGCAGGTATATACTATTTACAGGGGAGATGACATGCAGGTATATACTATATACAGGGGTGATGACATACAGGTATATACTATATATAGGAGATGACATACAGGTGTATACTATATATAAGGGAGATGACAAACATGTATATACTGAGGGGAAAATGAGAGGTGTGAGGTGAAAATGAGGGGTGTGAGGTGAAAATGAAAAGGTGTGAGTGTAAAATGAGAGAAGTGAGGGAAAATAGTGGAGTGATCGGAAAATGACAGGTATGAGGTCAAAATGACAAGTGTTAGTGGGGAATGAGAGGAGTGAGGGGGGAATGAGAGGAGTGAAGGGGAAAATGAGAGGTGTGAGGGAGAAAATGAGAGATGTGAGGGGGAAAATGAGAGGTGTGAGGGAGAAAATGAGAGATGTGAGGGGGAAAATGAGAGGTGTGAGGGAGAAAATGAGAGATGTGAGGGGGAAAATGAGAGGTGTGAGGGAGAAAATGAGAGATGTGAGGGGGAAAATGAGAGTCGTGATGGAAAAATATGAGAAGTGAGGTGCTATAACTAACCACAGATATGTACTATGCCCAGGCAACGCCGGGCTCTTCAGCTGGTTCCTAATAAAGTCGGACAGGCAGTCCACCATACAGAAGAAATATAGTAAAAAGGAGGCAGAACTCGGAGTTTCTTGCAAAATGATGTACTAGTCCAGCACCCCATCTATACCGCTGCAGATGGCGGAGCCAGACAACCAAAATATTTAGGTAAATCCAGCAAGGAACTATTTTGGATTAAAAGACATTTCTGAACCATTAAGAATGTACAGCTATAGCAAGATACATTCTCACTACAAATATGCACCCTGGTTTTAAATACAGTGGGCCAAAAAAGTATTTAGTCGTTCAGCAATAGTGCAAGTTCGACCACTTAAAAAGATGAGAGGCGTCTGTAATTTACATCATAGGTAGACCTCAACTATGGGAGACAAACTGAGAAAAAAAAATCCAGAAAATCACATTGTCTGTTTTTTGATCATTTTATTTGCATTTTATGGTGGAAAGTAAGTATTTGGTCAGAAACAAAATTTCATCTCAATACTTTGTAATATATCCTTTGTTGGCAATGACAGAGGTCAAACGTTTTCTGTAAGTCTTCACAAGGTTGCCACACACTGTTGTTGGTATGTTGGCCCATTCCTCCATGCAGATCTCCTCTAGAGCAGTGATGTTTTTGGCTTTTCGCTTGGCAACACGGACTTTCAACTCCCTCCAAAGGTTTTCTATAGTGTTGAGATCTGGAGACTGGCTAGGCCACTCCAGGACCTTGAAATGCTTCTTACGAAGCCACTCCTTCGTTGCCCTGGCGGTGTGCTTTGGATCATTGTCATGTTGAAAGACCCAGCCACGTTTCATCTTCAATGCCCTTGCTGATGGAAGGAGGTTTGCACTCAAAATCTCACGATACATGGCCCCATTCATTCTTTCATGTACCCGGATCAGTCGTCCTGGCCCCTTTGCAGAGAAACAGCCCCAAAGCATGATGTTTCCACCACCATGCTTTACAGTAGGTATGGTGTTTGATGGATGCAACTCAGTATTCTTTTTCCTCCAAACACGACAAGTTGTGTTTCTACCAAACAGTTCCAGTTTGGTTTCATCAGACCATAGGACATTCTCCCAAAACTCCTCTGGATCATCCAAATGCTCTCTAGCAAACTTCAGACGGGCCCGGACATGTACTGGCTTAAGCAGTGGGACACGTCTGGCACTGCAGGATCTGAGTCCATGGTGGCGTAGTGTGTTACTTATGGTAGGCCTTGTTACATTGGTCCCAGCTCTCTGCAGTTCATTCACTAGGTCCCCCCGCGTGGTTCTGGGATTTTTGCTCACCGTTCTTGTGATCATTCTGACCCCACGGGGTGGGATTTTGCGTGGAGCCCCAGATCGAGGGAGATTATCAGTGGTCTTGAATGTCTTCCATTTTCTAATTATTGCTCCCACTGTTGATTTCTTCACTCCAAGCTGGTTGGCTATTGCAGATTCAGTCTTCCCAGCCTGGTGCAGGGCTACAATTTTGTTTCTGGTGTCCTTTGACAGCTCTTTGGTCTTCACCATAGTGGAGTTTGGAGTCAGACTGTTTGAGGGTGTGCACAGGTGTCTTTTTATACTGATAACAAGTTTCAACAGGTGCCATTACTACAGGTAATGAGTGGAGGACAGAGGAGACTCTTAAAGAAGAAGTTACAGGTCTGTGAGAGCCAGAAATCTGGATTGTTTGTTTCTGACCAAATACTTATTTTCCACCATAATATGCAAATAAAATGATAAAAAAACAGACAATGTGATTTTCTGGATTTTTTTTTCTCAGTTTGTCTCCCATAGTTGAGGTCTACCTATGATGTAAATTACAGACGCCTCTCATCTTTTTAAGTGGTGGAACTTGTACTATTGCTGACTGACTAAATACTTTTTTGCCCCACTGTATCTACTGTACTTGCTGGGGAGAATCCTAAAATTCAGTCCACCCTACACTAAGCTCATGAGCAGAATACTAGAACTTCAGTGAATACTGACACAGGGAAAACAACCGGACAGGAAACACAATGTGTCACCTGCATATATTGATGTTGCTTCCAGCACTGAATAAAGGGAGAAATAAAGTCTTTTCTATCAGAAATGTCTTATGCAAATTATCGCCTGTCAAATACAAAAGAGAAAAAAAATATTGAGGTCTGTTAGTAGAATGGGAAAAGCAAAGTGCCCGTCAGCGGAGGGATTGTGTCCACGTTCTCCGTGCACAGCCGCTTTATATGAAGCCATCTATTCCTGAACGAGATCGGCGGCGCTCACAGAATATCTGACCAGGGAGTTCATCAAAACGATTTTAGTCCTATCACGGGGATGGGCATTAATGCAAAGGCATGGCGGCACGGCGGAAGCGGAGGCTCGAACTATACTGCCGCCTGCGAATGTAACTTCTAGCGGAATCATAAACCTTCCTTATAGACAATAAAGCCAATTTATAGAGAAGGATTTCTGCTTTGTTTTTAATTCCTGTTTTATTCGCTTTAGTTTATATCCTGGGCCACGAGTGGGACACGGCCGGCCCCTGCCGCGTACGGGACACAGGACATGACTTAGAATAAAAGCCAAATCCAAAATCTCAATTTGCAGACACTGTGTTTCGGGATTCTACCTCTCATCAGTGCAAAGTGTGAGATCTGGTTTGGCTGTGTGAAAGGTGTCTGACCGGGATCGAGGCTGACATGTCACTTTCCGCAAGGAGAAACGTTACCCCCTGGTTCATTTCAGACACAGACACATTGGGAATGATTTATGCCCCCAAGAACGGTGTTATGTGTCTTCAAATAAATGTATTATGTGTTTTAGAAACAAAATGGGTATGTTGGTAATGTTTTATTTTGCACTTTTCCCACTGGCAAATGGAGCTATTCTGGACTTGTACTTTCATTTATTTCAAGGAATCCACCTGTAAATTAGAGCAATAGACTGACTCAGACCCTATTCCATTGTATTGAACCAGAGGTCACTGTGCGAAGAGGGGGAGGAAGTGAGCTGTGATATCATCTATTGTGAATGGTGGATCCTGTGTTATCTACTGTATATAGAGGTGTTATCAGTCATTGTACAGGAGGAGGAGGTGAGCTGTGACATCACCTATTGTGAATGGTGCACCCTGTGTCATCTACTGTATATAGAGGTGTTATCAGTCATTGTACAGGAGGAGGTGAGCTGTGACATCATCTATTGTGAATGGTGGATCCTGGGTTATCTACTGTATATAGAGGTGTTATCAGTCATTGTACAGGAGGAGGTGAGCTGTGATATCACCTATTGTGAATGGTGGATCCTGTGTTATCTACTGTATATAGAGGTGTTATCAGTCATTGTACAGGAGGAGGTGAGCTGTGACATCACCTATTGTGAATGGTGGATCCTGTGTTATCTACTGTATATAGAGGTGTGATCAGTCATTGTACAGGAGGAGGAGGTGAGCTGTGATATCACCTATTGTGAATGGTGGATCCTGTGTTATCTACTGTATATAGAGGTGTTATCAGTTATTGTACAGGAGGAGGTGAGCTGTGACATCACCTATTGTGAATGGTGGATCCTGTGTTATCTACTGTATATAGAGGTGTTATTGTACAGGAGGAGGAGGTGAGCTGTGACATCACCTATTGTGAATGGTGGATCCTATATTATCTACTGTATATAGAGGTGTTATCAGTCATTGTACAGGAGGAGGAGGTGAGCTGTGACATCACCTATTGTGAATGGTGGATCCTGTGTTATCTACTGTATATAGAGGTGTTATCAGTCATTGTACAGGGGGAGGAGGTGAGCTGTGACATCATCTATTGTGAATGGTGGATCCTGTGTTATCTACTGTATATAGAGGTGTTATCAGTCATTGTACAGGAGGAGGAGGTGAGCTGTGACATCACCTATTGTGAATGGTGGATCCTGTGTTATTTACTGTATATAGAGGTGTTATCAGTCATTGTACAGGAGGAGGTGAGCTGTGATATCACCTATTGTGAATGGTGGATCCTGTGTCATCTACTGTATATAGAGGTGTTATCAGTCATTGTACAGGAGGAGGAGGTGAGCTGTGACATCTATTGTGAATGGTGGATCCTGTGTTATCTACTGTATATAGAGGTGTTATCAGTCATTGTACAGGAGGAGGAGGTGAGCTGTGACATCACCTATTGTGAATGGTGGATCCTGTGTTATTTACTGTATATAGAGGTGTTATCAGTCATTGTACAGGAGGAGGTGAGCTGTGATATCACCTATTGTGAATGGTGGATCCTGTGTCATCTACTGTATATAGAGGTGTTATCAGTCATTGTACAGGAGGAGGAGGTGAGCTGTGACATCTATTGTGAATGGTGGATCCTGTGTTATCTACTGTATATAGAGGTGTTATCAGTCATTGTACAGGAGGAGGAGGTGAGCTGTGACATCACCTATTGTGAATGGTGGATCCTGTGTTATCTACTGTATATAGAGGTGTTATCAGTCATTGTACAGGAGGAGGAGGTGAGCTGTGACATCACCTATTGTGAATGGTGGATCCTGTGTTATCTACTGTATATAGCGGTGTTATCAGTCATTGTACAGGAGGAGGAGGTGAGCTGTGACAATCTATTGTGAATGATGGATCCTGTGTTATCTACTGTATATAGAGGTGTTATCAGTCATTGTACAGGAGGAGGAGGTGAGCTGTGATGTCACCTATTGTGAATGGTGGATCCTTATCTACTGTATATAGAGGTGTTATCAGTAAAGATGAGTGAATAGCTACGGATAACTCCTTATGCGACTAGGTATATCGGGAACCCGGATATCTAGAGCACTCCCAATATTCAGCTGTTCGGCTCCGCAGCTACATTACATCCCTTTGGGAATTTATGTACAGGTGTAGTGATGTGTGACCGCTCCTGGCACTTAGTGCCAGGTCTCAGCTTTCAGATTCACCTGACACCAGGCGGTGATCGCCTGGATGTAATAATCCTCGTCATTAAGGCCCAGGACGCGTGTACATATTATTACTTCCAATGGCAGAAAGGGGTTAAACAACAACCACAAGACGAATTTCATCACCCAAGGTATCATTTTAATCAGTATAACGGTGCCGACCTGACACTGTGTGGAGGCTTCTGTGCACAATCCTGCTGACAGGTTCCCTTTAACCTGTAGATATGCAGTTAATCTGCAGGTTACTAGTGTTCTGACATCGTGCAGCACCAGCACTGATAGCCCCGCATAAGCCTGCAGCTGTTGTATACTCCAACAAGACATAGAGTGTAAAGAAAGACATATATGATTTCAGCTCTGGAGGAGTATATTACAGGCTTAATCTCATTATATAATTAAGTAATGTAATGTATGTACACAGTGACTGCACCAGCAGAATAGTGAATGCAGCTCTGGAGTATAATACAGGATGTAACTCAGGATCAGTAATGTAATGTATGTACACAGTGACTGCACCAGCAGAATAGTGAGTGCAGCTCTGGAGTATAATACAGGATGTAACTCAGGATCAGTAATGTAATGTATGTACACAGTGACTGCACCAGCAGAATAGTGAGTGCAGCTCTGGAGTATAATACAGGATGTAACTCAGGATCAGTACAGGATTAGTAATGTATGTACACAGTGACTGCACCGGCAGAATAGTGAGCGCAGCTCTGGGGTAGAATACAGGATGTAACTCACGATCAGTAATGTAATGTATGTACACAGTGACTGCACCAGCAGAATAGTGAGTGCAGCTCTGGAGTATAATACAGGATGTAACTCAGAATCAGTAATGTAATGTATGTACACAGTGACTGCACCGGCAGAATAGTGAGCGCAGCTCTGGGGTATAATACAGGATGTAACTCAGGATCAGTAATGTAATGTATGTACACAGTGACTGCACCGGCAGAATAGTGAGCGCAGCTCTGGGGTATAATACAGGATGTAACTCAGAATCAGTAATGTAATGTATGTACACAGTGACTGCACCAGCAGAATAGTGAGTGCAGCTCTGGGGTATAATACAGGATGTAACTCAGGATCAGTAATGTAATGTATGTACACAGTGACTGCACCAGCAGAATAGTGAGTGCAGCTCTGGAGTATAATACAGGATGTAACTCAGAATCAGTAATGTAATGTATGTACACAGTGACTGCACCAGCAGAATAGTGAGTGCAGCTCTGGGGTATAATACAGGATGTAACTCAGAATCAGTAATGTAATGTATGTACACAGTGACTGCACCGGCAGAATAGTGAGCGCAGCTCTGGGGTATAATACAGGATGTAACTCAGGATCAGTAATGTAATGTATGTACACAGTGACTGCACCGGCAGAATAGTGAGCGCAGCTCTGGGGTATAATACAGGATGTAACTCAGAATCAGTAATGTAATGTATGTACACAGTGACTGCACCAGCAGAATAGTGAGTGCAGCTCTGGGGTATAATACAGGATGTAACTCAGGATCAGTAATGTAATGTATGTACACAGTGACTGCACCAGCAGAATAGTGAGTGCAGCTCTGGAGTATAATACAGGATGTAACTCAGAATCAGTAATGTAATGTATGTACACAGTGACTGCACCAGCAGAATAGTGAGTGCAGCTCTGGGGTATAATACAGGATGTAACTCAGAATCAGTAATGTAATGTATGTACACAGTGACTGCACCAGCAGAATAGTGAGCGCAGCTCTGGGGTATAATACAGGATGTAACTCCGGATCAGTAATATAATGTATGTACACAGTGACTGCACCAGCAGAATAGTGAGTGCAGCTCTGGGGTATAATACAGGATGTAACTCCGGATCAGTAATATAATGTATGTACACAGTGACTGCACCAGCAGAATAGTGAGCGCAGCTCTGGGGTATAATACAGGATGTAACTCAGGACAGTAATTCTGCCTTTTTGTACATATTAGCCAATAGCCCTAATTGTGCATAAATCGGTCAAGGAGTTTTTGATAGTTTTCTGTTAAAAAAGATGTTTGTGTTGTTCGCCCATTTGTGATTGAAATGCTGCTGTGTGTACCCCAGTGGGGCTATACTGCCAGCTCTATGGGAGAGACGAGGACTACGTGGTTTTTACCACTCATGGATTCATATAAGGTCCCCATAAGTTTTGGACATCATGATAGTATCCGTCATCTAGTGTGTAATGTTACGGTTCCTCTCTGCGGTAGGTCTGCACATGGATAATAATCACAATCTATGGATATGCTAATATCCAACGCTCCCGCCTGGCAAAGCGTGCGCAGAACGGAGGGAGAGGAGCGATAGATTCCTCATTTGTTTTCACAGTAAAATGTAAAGAAAATAACCGATCTTGGGAAAATGTATCAATTCAATAACATTTAAAGTCCCGCACAGGAAAACTGAATGTTGCTGTAGAGATTATTGGAAGTTAATGAAATAAACAGACAGTTACCGCCCTGTATGATGAAATGTGCGGAATCCACACAACCTACACAAGTGGGCAGAAATGTATCCACCGCTCACCGCTTCACACGGAAACACAACCCCGAAATCAGGGGCTTAGTTTAATTCTGAGGGTTTCTCTTTGTTTTATCTGTATTTTTCTATAGCCGCCCGAGACTTTCATAAAAACTTACAGAATACAGAATGAAAGGGACACTCAGTCCGGGGCCGACCACACGCTATATAGTGAGTGTAGGTTCTGTCTGTGACCTCTGCCCATATGGTGAACGATCAAACAGGAAAAAACAGATATTGGCCAAATAACACTACTATATAGCTGCTTAAATAGCAATGCCATATAGTGCTGCCACCATCATACAATGCTGAGTAATGGTGCAACGATAGCTAACTAATTACCGCCACAGAGTGCTGAAATAATACAGCTGCCAAATAACAGCTCCTCTGCTCATAAACAAACCAGGTAACAAAGCTACAAAGTCTATAACAATGATCAAATATTAACATTTAGATTGATAGTGGTCAATAGCCTCAGGCGGCAAAAAAGCTTAGGCGTCAACTTCAGCATATGGCAGCTGCTGTATCCTGAGCAACCGCACAGTCGTAAAGACAGGACAATGTGCAGAGAGTATGTCTCCTACAGTCCAGACCACAAGATCTGTGAAGGCACGGGACCAGATTTCAGCTCTGAATTCAGCAGAATAGTGAGTGCAGCTCTGGGGTATAACACAGGATGTAACTCAGGATCAGTAATGTAATGTATGTACACAGTGACTGCACCAGCAGAATAGTGAGTGCAGCTCTGGGGTATAATACAGGATGTAACTCAGGATCAGTAATGTAATGTATGTACACAGTGACTGCACCAGCAGAATAGTGAGTGCAGCTCTGGAGTATAATACAGGATGTAACTAAGGATCAGTACAGGATCAGTAATGTATGTACTCAGTGACTGCTCCAGCAGAATAGTGAGTGCAGCTCTGGGGTATAACACAGGATGTAACTCAGGATCAGTAATGTAATGTATGTACACAGTGACTGCACCAGCAGAATAGTGAGTGCAGCTCTGGGGTATAATACAGGATGTAACTCAGGATCAGTAATGTAATATATGTACACAGTGACTGCACCAGCAGAATAGTGAGTGCAGCTCTGGAGTATAATACAGGATGTAACTCAGGATCAGTAATGTAATGTATGTACACAGTGACTGCACCAGCAGAATAGTGAGTGCAGCTCTGGGGTATAATACGGATGTAACTCAGGATCAGTAATGTAATGTATGTACACAGTGACTGCACCAGCAGAATAGTGAGTGCAGCTCTGGAGCATAATACAGGATGTAACTCAGGATCAGTAATGTAAAGTATGTACACAGTGACTGCACCAGCAGAATAGTGAGTGCAGCTCTGGGGTATAATACAGGATGTAACTCAGGATCAGTAATGTAATGAATGTACACAGTGACTGCTCCAGCAGAATAGTGAGTGCAGCTCTGGGGTGTAATACAGGATGTAACTCAGGATCAGTAATGTAATGTATGTACACAGTGACTGCACCAGCAGAATAGTGAGTGCAGCTCTGGAGTATAATACAGGAGGTAACTCAGGATCAGTAATGTAATGTATGTACACAGTGACTGCACCAGCAGAATAGTGAGTGCAGCTCTGGGGTATAATACAGGATGTAACTCAGGATCAGTAATGTAATGTATGTACACAGTGACTGCACCAGCAGAATAGTGAGTGCAGCTCTGGGGTATAATAAAGGATGTAATCCAGGATCAGTAGAAAATAGATAGCGTTGTATAGAATATATACACAGGTAATTTGTAGTATAGTGTATAAAAGATGGACATTTCCATTAAGTCTAGAAAATTGGCAAATGTCGTATTGGAAAGATCCAAATGCATTTACTTCTACGGAGAAAGAAATGATCTGTAGATCCATTCAGAAAATCTATACCACTCAGGCAGATTGATGGTTGGTGAATACACAGGGATAATGTTGCACATTCATGAGACGTTCCTCGCAGGTGCAGGAGATATCGGGGAAATGTCATCTAATGGTCTGTGGTCGTCCCATGGTCCCTGCACAGGTCACCGCCGGTTCTGTGCAGAGGACGTCCGCCAGGTCTGGGAAATGCTCGATGGGAAGGTAACAGAATAACATTGCAGAGCGGCTGCGCCCGGCATGGAGGAGGACGGATCATCTATTCTTCTACCATTAGGAGGGAGAGATGATATCACGGTGCATTCAGTTCCAAAATGACAGCGATTTCCTCCCAGCTCAGGGAACTCCTCCAGCTCCAATTATAGGAGATGAACAATTATTACCAGAACTGAGTGATCGATCCTAATACAACGGGCACATGATCACCCACAGGAGCTGGACGTGCCTCTTATTAATACGGGGTCTGCTTAAAGAAGCATTACCCTTTAAGTCTGCAGCAGTGCTTACATCATATACATATGGAAATACACTATATAGATAAAAAGTATGTGCCCCCCTCCACATCCTCCTCCAGGAACGTCTACATCCATAGACAGTAACATGGAGTCGCCCCTCTGAAGATATAATGGCTCCCGCTCTTCTGGGAAGGGTTTCTACAGGTTTTTGGAGGCGTCTGTGGGAATTTTTGCCCCTTCATCCAGGAGAGAATTTGTGGGGTCAGACCCTGATGTTGGGGGGTCTAGGTTCACAATTTCTGGTCTAGATGGTGGCTGGGGCGCAGGTCCGGGCTCTGTGCGGCCGCTCCTGTTCCCACTCCATGACTGTATGGAGCTTGTGCACTGGGTACAGCTATGGGGAACAGAAAAGGGAGAACCCCAAACTGTTCTCACAAAGATAGAAGCTACAATTGTGCACAATGTCTGGTGCTGAAGGTTTAAGATTTCCCATCACTGAAACTAAGGGGCCAAGGCCGCCCCCTGATAACAGCCCATAGCATCAACCTCCTCCACCATCTGTACAGGGGGCACAATGCAGTCAGGGGGTAACGTCCTCCTGGAATCACCAAACCCAGACTCCTCCATCAGACGCAGGTAGAGAAGTGTGATCAGACACTGCACAGAACACGTCTCCTCCAGAGTCCAGTGGTGGCGGCTTTACACCACTCCATCCGACGCTCAGCATTGTGCTTGGTGATGTACGGCTACATGCAGCTACTCGGCCATGAAGCTCCCGGCGGGGGAGCAGTGTTTGTGCTGATGTTATACCAGAGGGGGTCTGGAGTCTGCAGTTCTGGGATCAGCAGAGCGGTGGTGACTTTTCTGCCCTTTGCTCCTCAGTACTCGGCCCCTCGCTCTGTAACGTTATGGGGTCTCCACTTCGTGGCAGAGTTGCTGCGGTTTCTTCCACTCACAGGTGATGAGGGGAGATTTAGGAGAAAGAAATGTCATGGACGGACTTGTTACCTCGGTGGCTCCTATTAAAGGACCGCACTCGTATCCGTGAGCTCCGCACCACCGGCCGTTGTCTCCCATGTTAGTAAAGGCAGATGGTATGGCGGGGGGCGGAGGTTATACATCGGAGGGCGAGGGGCCAGATGTTATACACTGGGGGTGAGATGTTATATACCGGGGGCGAGGGGCCAGATGTTATACATTGAGGAAATGGAGCCGGATGCTATACACCAGGGTGGGGGGGGTGTAGGTGGATGTTATACACCCGGGGGACGGATGGTGTACACCGACTGGGGGGGGGAGTGGAGGTTATACACTGGGGGGACGGATGTTATACACCAGGGCAGAAGGTGATAGGGTGGAGAACCTGGATTCAATGATTAAGGCTATGTGCGCGCGTTGCGGATTTACCTCTGGAATTTTTTGCGCAGATTCTGCATCTCTTGGCAGGAAACGCAGGTGCGGATTTGATGCGTTTTTTATGTGGATATTGTGCGGAGTAACTGCGGATTTGCTGTGGATTTTTGTGCATGTTTGTTGCAAATTTTGTGCGGATTTCTTGCGTTTTTTACCCCTGCGGATTTCTATAATGGAATGGGTACAAAAACACTGCAGATCCGCAAAAAAGAAGTGACATGCTCCTCCTTTTAATAAGCAGCTTTTCCGTGCGGAATTTTCCGCACCATTAGCACAGCGGTTTTTTTTCCCATTGATTTACATTGTACTGTAAATCACTCTCGGATCTGCAGCGTTTCTGCACGGAAAAAAACGCTGCAAATCCGCAACGTGTGCACATAGCCTAAGCCGTAGGGCCCGACACTTTTCTCCATACAGTCCATCTATCATATATGCAGCTCACCTCTATCTACAGAGACTTTCCTGCATTTCTTCCTTATTGCCGTTTTTCATCTCTCTATTGCTCATCATCTAACCTACTACACATTACACATATCCCTGTCAATCATTTTCTAAGTCTTCCGTCAATTATCTCCAATTTGCAGATTTGATAACTACAAGGGGTTAATCCAGTAAGTATGCCGCTACCAATTATTCCCAATCTCGGTGCCCCCCTGGCTTTCTCCATGTTTATTTTACATTCTTCTCCCGGTCCAACACAGAAATGCCCAGCAGTCGGCTCAGATTTCCAGCGAGCAGGCCGAGCTTAAACTAAACTCTTAATCCGCGCTCCGCCCGGGTGAAAAGAATGTTTGTCTGCCATTGAGTTATCTTACATGCATGGTCTGGCGGTGTAATGTTACAGATCTCAGGAGATGGCAAGTATGTACGTCCCATGTAGCCGCTTTTACTTGCTGAGCTGGGAAAAGATTCGTTCTGCTCCATTACAATTAACAAAAGGTGAGTTTGTTCCAAAAAAACGTCCCGGAGACCAAAAAATATCAGAGATTCCTCGCACTCCTTGCACGACTCAGGGGGTCATGCATCGTCTGCATGTCCCAGATACTAATTTCTACCGCAGAAATGGCAGCGTCTGGGGCAAATTTTTATTCGATACGAGTACGCTGCCATAGAGCCACATAGTGACCAGACAAAAAGAGCAAACGCTACTAAAAGATGGTCAGCCTGTATCAAGCCATAGAGAAACACATACGCATGGTCCCTTTTTTCCTATGGCTTGATAAAGGTCCTGCGCGGGCGAAACGTTATGATTTTTTGGTACTAATAAATTTACCAAAAGGAGACGTGGTGCCCGGGATTTCTCTATAGGGCTACAATCTTGCAGAAGGTTGCACAGAGCGTGCACGGATAACAGAGTTGTGCACGTGATTCATCCATTACAAATGTAAGTGTCCTCTATAGAATCATTCTGTGCCCAGAGGGTAATATTGCGCCCCTATAATACCCACAAAGAGTCATTCAATTCCTCTAAGCCATATTTTGCCCATATAATACCCCAAAAGAGTCTTTTAGTCCCTATAGTGCCACATTTTGCCCATATAATCCCTACAAAGAGTCTTTTAGTCCCTATAGTGCCATATTTTGCCCATATAATCCCTACAACGAGTCTTTTAGTCCCTACAGTGCCATATTTTGCCCATATAATCCCTACAAAGAGTCTTTTAGTCCCTATAGTGCCATATTTTGCCCATATAATCCCTACAAAGAGTCTTTTAGTCCCTATAGTGCCATATTTTGCCCATATAATCCCTACAACGAGTCTTTTAGTCCCTATAGTGCCATATTTTGCCCATATAATCCCTACGAGTCTTTTAGTCCCTATAGTGCCATATTTTGCCCATATAATCCCTACAAAGAGTCTTTTAGTCCCTATAGTGCCATATTTTGCCCATATAATCCCTACAAAGAGTCTTTTAGTCCCTATAGTGCCATATTTTGCCCATATAATCCCTACGAGTCTTTTAGTCCCTATAGTGCCATATTTTGCCCATATAATCCCTACAAAGAGTCTTTTAGTCCCTATAGTGCCACATTTTGCCCATATAATCCCTACAAAGAGTCTTTTAGTCCCTATAGTGCCACATTTTGCCCATATAATCCCTACAAAGAGTCTTTTAGTCCCTATAGTGCCACATTTTGCCCATATAATCCCTACGAGTCTTTTAGTCCCTATAGTGCCATATTTTGCCCATATAATCCCTACAAAGTGTCTTTTAGTCCCTATAGTGCCATATTTTGCCCATATAATCCCTACAAAGAGTCTTTTAGTCCCTATAGTGCCATATTTTGCCCATATAATCCCTACAAAGAGTCTTTTAGTCCCTATAGTGCCATATTTTGCCCATATAATCCCTACAAAGAGTCTTTTAGTCCCTACAGTGCCATATTTTGCCCATATAATCCCTACAAAGAGTCTTTTAGTCCCTATAGTGCCATATTTTGCCCATATAATCCCTACAACGAGTCTTTTAGTCCCTACAGTGCCATATTTTGCCCATATAATCCCTACAAAGAGTCTTTTAGTCCCTATAGTGCCATATTTTGCCCATATAATCCCTACAAAGAGTCTTTTAGTCCCTACAGTGCCATATTTTGCCCATATAATCCCTACAAAGAGTCTTTTAGTCCCTATAGTGCCATATTTTGCCCATATAATCCCTACAAAGAGTCTTTTAGTCCCTATAGTGCCATATTTTGCCCATATAATCCCTACAACGAGTCTTTTAGTCCCTATAGTGCCATATTTTGCCCATATAATCCCTACAACGAGTCTTTTAGTCCCTATAGTGCCATATTTTGCCCATATAATCCCTACAAAGAGTCTTTTAGTCCCTATAGTGCCATATTTTGCCCATATAATCCCTACAAAGAGTCTTTTAGTCCCTATAGTGCCATATTTTGCCCATATAATCCCTACGAGTCTTTTAGTCCCTATAGTGCCATATTTTGCCCATATAATCCCTACAAAGAGTCTTTTAGTCCCTATAGTGCCACATTTTGCCCATATAATCCCTACAAAGAGTCTTTTAGTCCCTATAGTGCCACATTTTGCCCATATAATCCCTACAAAGAGTCTTTTAGTCCCTATAGTGCCACATTTTGCCCATATAATCCCTACGAGTCTTTTAGTCCCTATAGTGCCATATTTTGCCCATATAATCCCTACAAAGTGTCTTTTAGTCCCTATAGTGCCATATTTTGCCCATATAATCCCTACAAAGAGTCTTTTAGTCCCTATAGTGCCATATTTTGCCCATATAATCCCTACAACGAGTCTTTTAGTCCCTATAGTGCCATATTTTGCCCATATAATCCCTACGAGTCTTTTAGTCCCTATAGTGCCATATTTTGCCCATATAATCCCTACAAAGAGTCTTTTAGTCCCTATAGTGCCATATTTTGCCCATATAATCCCTACAAAGAGTCTTTTAGTCCCTATAGTGCCATATTTTGCCCATATAATCCCTACGAGTCTTTTAGTCCCTATAGTGCCATATTTTGCCCATATAATCCCTACAAAGAGTCTTTTAGTCCCTATAGTGCCACATTTTGCCCATATAATCCCTACAAAGAGTCTTTTAGTCCCTATAGTGCCACATTTTGCCCATATAATCCCTACAAAGAGTCTTTTAGTCCCTATAGTGCCACATTTTGCCCATATAATCCCTACGAGTCTTTTAGTCCCTATAGTGCCATATTTTGCCCATATAATCCCTACAAAGTGTCTTTTAGTCCCTATAGTGCCATATTTTGCCCATATAATCCCTACAAAGAGTCTTTTAGTCCCTATAGTGCCATATTTTGCCCATATAATCCCTACAAAGAGTCTTTTAGTCCCTATAGTGCCATATTTTGCCCATATAATCCCTACAAAGAGTCTTTTAGTCCCTACAGTGCCATATTTTGCCCATATAATCCCTACAAAGAGTCTTTTAGTCCCTATAGTGCCATATTTTGCCCATATAATCCCTACAACGAGTCTTTTAGTCCCTACAGTGCCATATTTTGCCCATATAATCCCTACAAAGAGTCTTTTAGTCCCTATAGTGCCATATTTTGCCCATATAATCCCTACAAAGAGTCTTTTAGTCCCTACAGTGCCATATTTTGCCCATATAATCCCTACAAAGAGTCTTTTAGTCCCTATAGTGCCATATTTTGCCCATATAATCCCTACAAAGAGTCTTTTAGTCCCTATAGTGCCATATTTTGCCCATATAATCCCTACAACGAGTCTTTTAGTCCCTATAGTGCCATATTTTGCCCATATAATCCCTACAACGAGTCTTTTAGTCCCTATAGTGCCATATTTTGCCCATATAATCCCTACAAAGAGTCTTTTAGTCCCTATAGTGCCATATTTTGCCCATATAATCCCTACAAAGAGTCTTTTAGTCCCTATAGTGCCATATTTTGCCCATATAATCCCTACGAGTCTTTTAGTCCCTATAGTGCCATATTTTGCCCATATAATCCCTACAAAGAGTCTTTTAGTCCCTATAGTGCCACATTTTGCCCATATAATCCCTACAAAGAGTCTTTTAGTCCCTATAGTGCCACATTTTGCCCATATAATCCCTACAAAGAGTCTTTTAGTCCCTATAGTGCCACATTTTGCCCATATAATCCCTACGAGTCTTTTAGTCCCTATAGTGCCATATTTTGCCCATATAATCCCTACAAAGTGTCTTTTAGTCCCTATAGTGCCATATTTTGCCCATATAATCCCTACAAAGAGTCTTTTAGTCCCTATAGTGCCATATTTTGCCCATATAATCCCTACAAAGAGTCTTTTAGTCCCTATAGTGCCATATTTTGCCCATATAATCCCTACAAAGAGTCTTTTAGTCCCTATAGTGCCATATTTTGCCCATATAATCCCTACAACGAGTCTTTTAGTCCCTACAGTGCCATATTTTGCCCATATAATCCCTACAACGAGTCTTTTAGTCCCTACAGTGCCATATTTTGCCCATATAATCCCTACAAAGAGTCTTTTAGTCCCTATAGTGCCATATTTTGCCCATATAATCCCTACAAAGAGTCTTTTAGTCCCTATAGTGCCATATTTTGCCCATATAATCCCTACAACGAGTCTTTTAGTCCCTATAGTGCCACATTTTGCCCATATAATCCCTACAAAGAGTCTTTTAGTCCCTATAGTGCCATATTTTGCCCATATAATCCCTACAACGAGTCTTTTAGTCCCTACAGTGCCATATTTTGCCCATATAATCCCTACAAAGAGTCTTTTAGTCCCTATAGTGCCATATTTTGCCCATATAATCCCTACAAAGAGTCTTTTAGTCCCTATAGTGCCACATTTTGCCCATATAATCCCTACAACGAGTCTTTTAGTCCCTAAAGTGCCACATTTTGCCCATATAATCCCTACAAAGAGTCTTTTAGTCCCTATAGTGCCACATTTTGCCCATATAATCCCTACAAAGAGTCTTTTAGTCCCTATAGTGCCATATTTTGCCCATATAATCCCTACGAGTCTTTTAATCCCTATAGTGCCATATTTTGCCCATATAATCCCTACAAAGAGTCTTTTAGTCCCTATAGTGCCATATTTTGCCCATATAATCCCTACAAAGAGTCTTTCAGTCCCTATAGTGCCATATTTTGCCCATATAATCCCTACAAAGAGTCATTCAGTCTCTATAGTGCCATATTTTGACCATACAATCTAGAACAAGTGCGCAGCACAGATATAATATGTAGTGTACACTATATAGAGGAGAATCATGGAATTTAAAAAAGGAAAAGAAACAACCTGAGGCTGTTAAGAAGGAATTTGACAAACAAATATAGAAAAAAAAATTAACAATCATGTAAAAATTAGCACAGCATCAGATATCACATGGAAAATACCAGTAAAAAAATGTGGATTTACACATTAAATAAATACCAATCCAGGGAAGAAGGATAAAGGAATTCAATGATAGAAAAAAAAACACACACGCGTTTCGCCAAAATTCGGCTTCCTCAGACGTATATATTTTTTTTTTTAATGTGTCAATCCACATTTTTATTACTGGTATCGTCTTTACTAGAACCATGTTGCTGCCAATGATCAATTTCTAACTTTTCCCTATAGAATAAACACAAGTGCCTACCGAAATTATTGGTGGGATATCGCTTGCGCAGTTTCTCGGTCAATTTGGATACTTTATTTCTGAGAGCGTCGTTTCTGCTGAGAAAACCATTGTCCTGCATGTTCAGTTCATACTCGGACAGGCACTGGGACACATCGTCATCCTCCTGAAAAACCAAATTTGACAAAAGACGCCATTATTAAGAATGATAATTGGGATACAGAGAAACCGATTGATTTTTGCATTTGTTCTTTTTTTCTGTCTGTTTTTTTTATTTGTGCCAAATTCTTCTTTTAATATATGTTTGCTTGTTTTTTTTTTATATTCACCATTGTGGCAGGGTTTGGGGTTTCCAGATGTTTTGGGCTGATTCATCAACTATGATTTTTTTAAAAGTTGAAAAATTTGGTGCAAATTTACTCTCTCATCCCCCCTTCCCATGCATCCCGGAGAGTTTTTATGTACATGAGTTATTCTGGTGCAATTTTTTTGGAACCATTTAACAAAACGTAAACGACAAACAAAACGACTTTTTTGTACCGTAAAATCGCAAAAACAGATCACAAGGCAAAAGTACAGACTGTTACTTTTCACTTTGTGAAAAATTCATCGACCATGGTCAGGTGACTTTAGTGCCAAAAAAAAAAAGTCAACGAATAACGTAAGACAAAGATGAAAAGTGACTTCAAACAAAACGTTAACAATGAATCGGGGGTTCACGGTCTTTAGGTCACTTGGGTTTCATGAGCTGAATCTTCTGATGTTGCATTAAAAGAAATTAACTTAGTGTATACAAATAAGTTTGCCAACTCCTTTAAGACACTAATAACCTGACGATTTCTCCATAAACATACGTATCTGCTACATGCTTTACGAATCCGACTATAGACCATTAACCAGTATATTTTTGGCTTAACCCAAAAGAGCTAAATTCGAGCAAATCTCCTGAAATTTGGGCAGATCGGGAAGGAAGTTTGATTCACAATGTAAAAATCTGATGCAAAAAACCCAGAAAGGGATTCAAAAATCAAATCTTATACACAGGTCTCCTTGGCCGCCCCCCGCCTTACCAGTCCCCAGATCATCTCCTCTGTTCCGTTCATGTAGTCCCATCAACAACATGTCGCACCGCATATAATGGTGCAGTGCCATATGAATGGAGGATCAGACCAGATGGAGGACGGAAGACAGAAGACAAAAGATAGACGAGCCAACCCGAAGGACCGTCAGCGTAAAAAGTGCAGAAGAGGGCCGAGGGGATTGTAAAAATGTTTTAACCTCTTCCCAGTTGGCCGCCATTTTCCTTTATCCTGGTGATTATTTTTTTGCAAAGATCAAAAGCAATTTCACTCGTTTCTACAATGGTCCCATCAAACTCAATAACCATTCCTCCCCATCCGCACATATACATGCAAGCATGGCTCGGCCGATCATGCAAGTGATCCCAATGAGGAGAGCGGAGTAAGATGTATCTGGTGCTGCATCCTCCCCACTGAAATCCAACAGGCCAGGTCGTTATTTTCCTTCTTTTTTTGTTTTGTTGCCATTGGCTGGTAGGCCATCACATTAGACAATTGGAAAGTTTGGCCGAAATTCACGTAAATCTTAAACGTTCTTGAATGAAGTCAAGACGAAAAAAAAATCCTTATTCTTACGATATTTAAAGTCTAAGGTTTGACCCACTCGTACCAACTAGGCAGCAACAAGTCAAGATGGCATCTTTGCCATTCTCCTCAGCTATCAGTTCACGAAAAGCACCTGCAGAGCATGCGTCAGGTCTGATAGTGACATCACCTGAGGAAGAGAAGGAGAAAAATCTTTGGGGAGGAGACCACGTAACAGATCAGCTGTCTCGGGAAGGTCTCTCTCCATGACACGTCCACCACTCACCATGCTCATCAGTTGTTGCTCCTTTCTCAAGCAGCATGGACAAAAAGGAAAAAATAAAACAATTAAGAATCAACTCCTCGAGATAGAAAAATAATTTAAAAAAAATGAATGGATGGTTCAACCCATTGGAGAAATCCATTCTAGACCTGGTATACCAAGTCACCTATAAAAACGCAGAAATCTGATTTTCCAGCCACAAATATTTCTAGATCTGCCGAGAATCCGCTTTAGGTATCGTTCTGTTTATTGCTCAGCCTATAGCTAAATAACTTGACTCCACTAAGAGTGAACTGTTCTTCCAATGGGGAGATGAAAAAGTTGCGGGAATTCTGGATTCCGGAATTTTCAAAACCTTTATCCCACAAGTGTCCACCACTAGGTGACAGTCAGGAGATCACTGACACATGGGATTGCTGACAGATCGTCCCGATATCAGCAAATCAGGACAGGTATAGGGTTGTCCCAAAATTATAACGTATCACCTAAGGATAGGTGAAGAAGTAATCACGCATGCGCCGCTCTAGTCATTGTCTACTGCACTCAGCTATACTCAAAAGTCACAAATACAATGAATGGAGCATAAACTTCCATGGTCGACCGCTGCCACTTTTAATCAGGGGAAACAGGACCCCTATTCTAGCAATAGGTGGGATTTCCAGCGATGAAGCACTTTTCACCTATCTTTGTCCTCCTCATCAAGTCTAACAACATCGAATTCATCAATGACTTCAAATCATCCCCCCCCCAAAAAAAAAAAATATAAAAAAAATCTAAGGGAGTGGCACAAAAAGAAAATGTTCTACAATACCCGAACTACACATTGCCTCATTGACCCACCTCTATGGCATCTTTAAATTCCTCATCAGGTTCTGCTTCTTCAGCTTCTTCCACACTCCCAGGAGAGAAATCCTGAAAAAGTAAAAGAAAGTCATTTGGTGACATCTTTAATATTTACTATTAACTTCTGACAGTTTTCATCAATGCTATGTAACATGTATGTACATATTCTACATGAGAACTTTTACAAATACATAATAAATAATACAGGCACAACTTTTATTAACTTTTCGTTTCATTCCAGAGCTGGAATCTCTCAGGATTTACCTGTTTGTTCAGTGTTTAGATTCTATTTTTCCATGGAAAAGTTGTCTCGTCACAGGCAATCGCTTTACTATAACAGCGGCCGTGGCAATCAGCTACGAAGAGCTCAGATAGTCGACTTTGCCAGTAATGAGCATGATGGCGCTATGTCCTTGTATGGCCATGTTTAATAACACCCAAGTTCTTCAATGTGACCGGTAGACCTAGCAAGATTTGTCTATGGAGATCGCATGGCTGTGTGCTGGACTTTACGCACCTGTGTGCAATGGGTGAACTCAAAAATTAAGAAGGGTGCACACATATACGGTATTTACCCTATATGACCAAAAGTATCATTCTAATGTTGGACAGGCCATTGCACTTTTTTCTTTTCTTTTTCTTTCCATAGAGCTGAAAACTTCAGACAGGATGACAGCTCCGGTGATCGGAGGGATATTGCAGACTTCAGGTGATTGCTTTAATAAACCTCACAATAAAAATCAAACTCATCATTCATGGAGAGAAATACCAGAGCTCCAATATCATTATAAAGTCTAATCTTCATCTAATCCATGCACATACACAGCGTCAGCAAAACGAAAACTTGGCTGCAAAGAACCAACTAGTTTACGATCGCTGGACGCTGAAATGAAAAGTTCAGGTGTTAAAGGAAAACTCCGGCAAGAAGATGAAATACGCCATTATACTCCCTTATTAGGGACCCAGTAATGAATAACTGGCAATGTGGCATCGGACTGAGACCAGCAGGAGAGACAGAAGGGCCCGGGAGCACTGCAGTGTCCTGGATGTCCTCCTCTGGCTACAAAAGTGAACGGCTGAAGAAAGAGCAATGTGTCATCTACCAGGGTCTGACTCCAGAAAATCATCAGATCAGCAGGAGCCGCCCAGTACTAAACACAGCTGAGCCCTCGTCCATTTCACCTAAAGGGAACGGGTCAGCAACAAATCACCTCTTCTTAATTAGATGTTTTTATTACTTTTAATATCAGGATCTATATAAAATAAGCTTACAGGGGAACCATGACTTCACATATTGTGAGGAGGAGGTGAGCTGTGACATCACCTATTGTGAATGGTGGATCCTGTGTTATATACTGTATATAGAGGTGTTATCAGTCATTGTACAGGAGGAGGAGGTGAGCTGTGATATCACCTATTGTGAATGGTGGATCCTGTGTTATCTACTGGATATAGAGGTGTTATCAGTCATTGTGCAAGAGGAGGAGGAGGTGAGCTGTGACATCACAAATTGTGAATGATGGATTCTGTGTTATCTGCTGTATATAGAGGTGTTATCAGTCATTGTACAGGAGGAGGAGGTGAGCTGTGACATCACAAATTGTGAATGATGGATTCTGTGTTATCTGCTGTATATAGAGGTGTTATCAGTCATTGTACAGGAGGAGGAGGTGAGCTGTGACATCACAAATTGTGAATGATGGATTCTGTGTTATCTGCTGTATACAGTAATGTTAAATCTGAATTGAAATAAGGTATTTAGTAATTTATAGTAATGTTTTTCCCACATCAGCTTATCATGTGCTTTGCATTGTGATAGGTTAAACACTTAATGACCCTGCTGTATGGGGAGCGTAATACATCACGATATCCTAGGACTCATTGAGATGAGAATGTCTCAGCAGGTCACTAACCACCGCAAACTGAGAACATATGGTGTACGACGGTGTAACACTCATTTATACCCCGTCGTCACCCTTCTTTCTAGTAGACGCCAAATCCACTGAGTTTTTCAGGTTCCAGGAAAAATTAATCTGGTTTCCAACATGCAGTGATGTGTTACTCTATGTAAACAGATTGTATATCCGAGCAGCACGTCCATGCTGAACTTTCCTCTCACTTTGCATCTAACTCTCTCTTCGACAACCTACAATCTGGCTTCCGTCCCCACCATTCCACTGAGGCTGCCCTGACCAAAATTACTAACGACTTACTTACAGCCAAAGCTAACAGACAATTCTCTACACTCCTCCTTCTAGACCTGTCCTCTGACTTCGACACAGTTGACCACTGCCTCCTACTACAGATTCTCTCTTCCTTTGGGGTCGAAGACCTAGCCCTATCCTGGATCTCCTCATACCTTGCCAACCGCACATTTAGCGTTTCCTACTCCCATACTACCTCTTCATCTCGCCCCCTCTCTGTTGGAGTCCCCCAAGGCTCTGTCCTAGGACCCCTACTCTTCTCAATCTATACACTCGGCCTGGGACAACTCATAAGGTCCTATGGTTTCCAGTACCACCTCTATGCTGATGACACTCAGATCGACCTCTCTGGCCCAGATGTCACCTCTCTGCTCTCCAGAATCCCAGAGTGTCTATCAGCCATATCCTCCTTCTCCTCTCACTTCCTCAAGCTCAATGTGGACAAATCTGAACTCATTATCTTTCCTCCATCTCGCATATCTTCCCTACCTGATCTATCTATCAAAATAAATGAAATCACACTTTCCCCTGTCCCCAAAATCCGCTGCCTCGGAGTAACCCTTGACTCTGCCCTGTCCTTCAAACCGCACATCCAAGCTCTCGCCACCTCCTGTCGCCTCCAGCTCAAAAATATTTCCAGAATCCGTCCTTTCCTCAACCCACACTCTACCAAAATGCTTGTGCATGCCCTAATCATCTCCCGCCTTGACTACTGCAACATCCTCCTCTGTGGCCTCCCTGCTAACACTGTCGCACCCCTCCAGTCCATCCTTAACTCTGCTGCCTGACTAATTAATCTCTCTCCTCGCTACACTTCTGCTTCCCCTTTTTGCAAATCCCTTCACTGGCTCCCAATTTCCCAGAATATCCAGTTTAAACTACTAACACTGACCTACAAAGCCATCCATAACCTTTCTCCTCCATATATCTCCACACTAATCTCTCAATACCTTCCCTCACGTAATCTCCGGTCCTCCCAAGACCTCCTTCTCTCCTCCACACTTATTCGCTCCTCACCCAATCGCCTCCAAGACTTCTCCCGAATATCCCCCATCCTCTGGAATTCTGTGCCCCAACACGTCCGGTTATCCACTACTTTTGGATCCTTCAAAAGAAACCTGAAAACCTCTTCAAAGAAGCTTACAGCCTGTAATGACCACACGGCCACCTCAACATCATCGAAGCTACTGCATCCCCGACCTGCTGTCTCCTTCCCCATAATCCAGTAGAATGTAAGCCCGCAAGGGCAGGGTCCTCTTCCCTCTGTACCAGTCTGTCATTGTTAGTTTTGTTTACTGTAAGTGATATTTTTGTTTCGATGTAACCCCTTCTCATGTACAGCACCATGGAATTAATGGTGCTATATAAATAAATAATAATAATAATAATAATATCCTACAGACCAATCTGCTGAAAACAACCGCTGCTACAAATCTGCATCAGCTATCTGACCTGTGGGGGGATAATTTCAGGACCCCTGACTTTATGCCCCACAAGCATATTTGGCATCCGTTCTGCAGGGTGCACAGGTATTATGGGCCAAAATGTGCAGGAGGCTTTATCCTTATAGTAGGGGGAGCAGGTTGCCTATTTTTTTCCCTAAGAACTTTGATTGTGCTTTCCCGTTATTCCTTCTGGGAATAGAGGAGATGAGGACACGTATCCTCTTCAAAACAAGCTACCGTATTTGTCAACATTTCACGGTTTCCGGTACATAGAAGTCGATTTCCAGATGGAATAACAGAGGAACAATATAATGAAAAAATAGAAAAATAAATCAATTTTTTTTTTACATTTCCTTTTTAGATTTTTTTTTTCTATATCAGGTAATCGGTATTATGGCTGTTATATCTAACACAGGAGTTTCACCCAGCCTTCGGCAGGATTGTACTCTGGACAGGAAAGTTAGGGACTAGTGATGAGCGAGTGTACTCGTTGCTCGGGTTTTCCAGAGCACGCTCGGGTGGTCTCCGAGTATTTGTTAGTGCTCGGAGATTTAGTTTTTGTTGATGCAGCTGCATGATTTACAGCTGCTAGCCAGCCTGAGTACATGTGGGGGTTGCCTGGTTGCTAGGGAATGTCAGCCGCGGATTTGAACTTGGCCGTCAAATAGCACTCATCCTATAATAAAGCAACCAAAACAGCAGAAATATTAAATTAAGTCATAAGGGGGAAGATATTTTTGCTCTGAAAACACATTGATCATCATAGAAACAAGCAGGGTCGTATGGCGGCCCATAAAGGAGGGTCGGGCTCGGGGCCAGGCTTGGACTCGGCGCGGCGGCTCTGCCAGGTAGGACTGATTTAGGACGCTCCGTCAGTGTCGGAGCAGAAATACAACTCTGTGGGATCCCCGGCCAAAAAACCAGATGGGGAGGCAACTGATTGCTGAGGAGGACAAACGAGTTTCTCGCACGGTCCGGGGAGTATTGAAGGAATGTGCGGAATCGTGTAACCATTATAATGTAATCTAATGATCCTCAGATGAGGAAAATCATTTATGTCGAGCGCAAGATGAATTATGGAGAACGCAAACGATCAAAAGGAGATTGAACTAATATCCCGATCAGTCTTCCTTACTTAATGAAAAACACATTGGATTTGGATGCAAAGATCAAGACAATACGTAATAGGATAGAGAAAATGTACGAGAAAGTGGCTGATTACAGGGAACAATAGCCCCACTGTACAATGAAACGGTTCTGCAGCTTTCTAACAGACTGTGTTGCCCATAGCAACCACGGCGCAACTTTCATTACTCTAAGAGCAAAATGAAAGCTGTGCTCTGATTGGTTGGTCTTGGGCACCAGACGGCATTTCTTACTCTTTCTAGTCCATAGCAACCAATCACAGTGCAGCTTTTATTTCTCAAAAGGAAAATATGAAACGAAAGCGGTTCTGTGATTGGTTGCTATGGGGCAACAGTCTTTCTTACTCTTTTCTGGCCATAGCAACCATTTTTCAAAAAAAAAAAGAATACGAAATGAAAGCTGAGCAATAGGCTGTTATGGGCAACAAGTTTTTATTTTGATTCTCCTCAATCTCCTCTATGTGTTTCATTTGATCACCATTTTCCCAGATTTTTTTGCATGGCGTCAGTGAAAGGAAAGAAAGTCGTGACTAGAAATGAGCAAATCAAAACAAATTCGTTACGAGTTTCCAGAAAATTTCAGATTCTTATGAACATGAAATATTTATTATTTGATTGTATTTGCAGGAATCCGTCCGGCCGACATTTTGCTAAACAGTTCTTTGAGGGCCGAGAAAGTGTTATACTCATCTGTTTTTCCTGCCTCTGCAGCAATACCCTGGAATTCACCCATCTACATCCAAACAGCGCCACATCTGTCCGCAGGCCGTGTGTAGTATTGCATCTCAGCCCCATTCCAATCAACAGAACTGGGCTGCAATACCAGACACAACCTATGGACAGGTGCGGCGCTGTTTACGGAAGAAAACAGCCATGATTCTTTTTTTTTTTCATGCTGGACGATCCCTTCAATAATTACTCACTTCTGAAGTGGTCAATACTGGGGTGGGGGTTCGATCCGCAACCGGTACGGGCTCGACCTCTTGCGCCGCTAGCGTTGGTTCTAATGGAGCCGTCCCGCCGCTGCCTCTTTGCTGTAGAGATGCTTTACATTCTGCCACAACTAAAGACAAAGAAATAAGTCATTAAAGCCATCTTACAACTACCCAAGTAGATTCATACAGACTTTACGGACGTAGCAGCCGCCATCATGAATGTGACCATCAAAGTCATTTACGCAGCCTAGCCATGTTCACCTTGATTCTATACCTGGAGTTCGCAGCAGTCACGTTAGCGGCTGCTACATCTCTAGGTCCCCCATAGTGGTCTGACGTTTTCCCATACCAAACTTTTTGATTTTTGATTAGGGCAAGATGTGATTCTCACTGAGGTCAGAGATCGTCTGTATTCCTCAACTCCTTAAAATGCTGAAATGTCTCCAAGATGGTCATGAACCTAAAAGAGGTTGTCCGTTCACATGAGATCCTTACTCTAGATCTTCAATATCAGATCGGTGGGGCCCGACACCTCACCAACATCAACAATGCTACACATTGAATGGGGCTGGGCAGAGCACATCTGTTCAATGGTCACATCCAGCCATTGCCAGACCTGCAGGTGTTGAACCCCTACCGATCTGATACCAATGACCTTCAAAGGACCCCTGTTCCTGACCAGGTACATGTTCGTTTTTTTTCCCCATACATGCGGCTTAAACAGCCGTTATTTTTTCCAATATCCAAAATAGTTTTTTTGCAAATTTTTATGTTATTTTCATACTATCTCGCCCACCCTCCCGAAATTGGGGCAATATAGTTGGCAAAATAAAGAAAACTTTACTTTTTATAGTACCAAAAAGGACCACTAAAATGCTTTTTATAATTCCCCTTTCCGTAACAATTTTTTTAAAAAAATATCAGGCAGTGCCCTGTATACAGAGATCAGAAAGACAGAGGCGATATTAAGCCATCTCTGCCTTCTTCAATGGGAAGTCTGACTGTCGACTCCCGGCTCCCGTCTCAGCACAATGTCATGCAGCCACTTTACTCTGTACTGACGTTTTAAAACGTCACTGCAAAGTAAAGCGTGTACCGTCCGGACATTAATAGTCAATGGGCAGCCTGGAAGCAGTAAACTATAGGTCATCAGTATCTTCTGACAGACAACCTGTTTAAAGGTAAGACGTTTCAACTCTCTGGGGGTCTCACAAGTGGTCAAAGTTGATTCCAAAATTAAAAATGTTCAAAAGGTTTACTCTTTATTAAAAGTAACCAACGGTATGCCATCCTGAAAAAAATAATGGAAGCCATATTAACAACCGGAATCCACCCTCCAACTAGGCTGGAAGATATTATGTCACGGCCCCCAGTATCCCCCCATATGCATTAAATGGGTGGCTAATCCTGCTGAAGGCGATGGGATCAGCACACCGTTAACCAACATAAATGACTTTTGCAGGGGCGTCTGGCAGGGTCTTATTCCATTTTCCCCATTGAGAACCCAACGTTTGGCCAACAGTTATAGAAAGTGTTCCGAAGATTAGTTTCAATGACAGGACCCCTTTAAGCAAAGTATTTGCACCCAATGGTTACACCTATTCTGTTCCCTAACCATCAGAATTTTTTTTTGCAAAACTTTTAAGACAAATCTCCACTTTAAAGAGCACCTTTTATTATTCTGCACGGTAAAATTGATCTGGATCCAAGACATTAGTTCTGCCAAGAGCCATTAAAAGATCCTGGCAGGCGATACTCCAGAACATTCTTCAGGATCCTTATCTCTAGTCTAAATTTGTATAAATCTCAAAAGATGTGACTCAGACTTAAAAAAGAAAAATTATATATCTATCTGACCCTATCACATTACTCTCTAAGTCAAAAGGCTACTTTGCCATTTTGTGATCTCGGCTACCTCCAGCAGTGGCGCCACAGTATGGTGGGTACAGACTTCATAGGATGTTGCGTTTTTGAGCTACGCTTTTAGTTCGGGTGGACCCCCACTGACCCTGCAAGTTATCAACTATCCTATGGATTCTGAGTAACACTTTAGGAAAGTTTTTGAAAAATTAATACAGTTCCCAAATGTCCCAAATCTGGTACCATCATACAACACATACTTATGTTATACCCCGACACAGAGGATCTTCGCCTATGGCGCAGCATAGGGAAAAACCCAAAATGCTTTCTAGCCACATTTTGAATTCAACATGAAAATTAAGTGCAACAAGGGCGGTCTTAATCCTTTCCCAATCCCTCCCTTTTACCTCTGATTGACAGATCCAGAAGTGTTGCAATGCCGCCACCCTCTGCACTGCACAAGTCAACGAGGCTGTCGGCCATTGCAAGACAAGAACATGCGCCGAACAGGGAAAAGCAAGGCACACAATCGAGACTTCTGTGCAGAAGAGAGCAGTGCTGCAGAACGACGAGCCATCAATCAAACACAAGGGGGGAGGAACTGTGCAGCATTTACAGTGGCATGCCGGAGCACGTGCAAGCACATCTGGGAGTGCCGGAGCACGTGCAAGCACATCTGGAGTGCCGGAGCACGTGCAAGCACATCTGGGAGTGCCGGAGCACGTGCAAGCACATCTGGGAGTGCCGGAGCACGTGCAAGCACATCTGGAGTGCCGGAGCACGTGCAAGCACATCTGGAGTGCCGGAGCACGTGCAAGCACATCTGGAGTGCCGGAGCACGTGCAAGCACATCTGGAGTGCCGGAGCACGTGCAAGCACATCTGGAGTGCCGGAGCACGTGCAAGCACATCTGGAGTGCCGGAGCATGTGCAAGCACATCTGGAGTGCCGGAGCATGTGCAAGCACATCTGGAGTGCCGGAGCATGTGCAAGCACATCTGGAGTGCTGGAGCATGTGCAAGCACATCTGGAGTGCCGGAGCACGTGCAAGCACATCTGGAGTGAACGGAGCACGTGCAAGCACATCTGGAGTGAACGGAGCACGTGCAAGCACATCTGGAGTGCCGGAGCACTTGCAAGCACATCTGGGAGTGTCTGAGCACGTGCAAGCACATTTGCTCAATAGGTTTAAATTCACTTTCTCTGCAATGCCAATGCGTGCTGCAAAAGTAGATTGCACGTCTTGCAAGCGACACCTTTGTTGCTTTGATATCTATAAAGCTCATTTTAAAAAGAAGAGATTAATTTTTCTTGAATTTTCTGTACTTTTTTACGTAATCCATACTTAAGCTATTTTGACCTCCAACCGACTATAAATGATACTCCGGTCATATTCCCTTTAAGGAAACTGGAATTTTTCTTATGCATATTCTATCATTTTGTTACATTTATCTCATTCTAAAAAGAAGAGATTTTTTTTCTTGAATTTTCTATACTTTTTTACGTCATCCATTTATAAGCTATTTTGACCTCCAACCGGCTATAAATGATACTTCGGTCACATTCCCTTTAAGGAAACTGGGATTTCTTTTGTGCATTTTCTATCATTTTGTTACATTTACCCATTTATAAAGCTGTCGACTAATATTCCTTCTTTTTCGTCAGTGTGGGCCAACTTTTCAATAATTAAGAAATGCAACTGTCTCGAACTGGCCAGATGCAAAGAGTCCTTGTGCAAATAGAGCAATCTGCTCCCGCTGCCGTGTAAGCCGCGGCCACCAGACATCTGCTGTCCCCTCCGATACAGATCAGGAAATTTTGCAAGGCACATAAATATTCACAGTGAACATAGTCGCCCGTGTTCCCGTCTGTCCTTAACGCTCTCGTCCACGTAAAGTGACATTTGGACGAATCGCACAAGGTCCCATCAAGCACCGACGCTCCGGCCAGATGGAACCGCGCACATCGCCTGTAATTACCAGCACACATGAACACCAGGATGGCCTCCAGACCACGAGATCCAGCCAAAATCTGACACTCCGCTCGGAGACTGGGTCCAGGATCTATGCGGGGTGCACACACATATGCAGCACACTTCCTTCTATTCACACCGGATAGCAAAGTGTCTGATCCGGGAACACTAAGGGTGCCAGAACAAAAATGGAGAAAATTTGCGCTCCAGCAATCCAAATGCAAACATCTGTCCCTTCTTTATCCCTGGAAAGACTGAACCGAGGAATATATGAAAGGGGCAAACCAAAAAGCCACGGGAACCCGCCTGTGTCCAACCAACGCAGCGCGCACGTACACAGCAGGGAGCGACACTGTGCCTTTATCTAGTCTAGCTATTTTAGAATGCAAGAAAAATAGCATCTTATGTCTATTCGCTGTGAATGGGAATTTAATCTATTGTTCCCTGTTATCAGCCACCAGTTTCGGACAAGCATAATGGATAGGTATCCCAGAATTTTGAGCCCCCTTGATCACTACCTTTCCTTAGAAACTGCAACGCATCACGTTTTTGTATTTCAATAGAAAGTGACATATGTTCGTGCGCATCTGTTGCGATCCATTGTTTTCTACTGCACTTTCTCAGCCTTTTTTAAAAAAAAATAAAAAATTTATTACATCGCAGTCTATAGGAGTCGGATAGGAAAGTATTATTATATATTAACATTTGCATCCACTACTTTCATCCTTTCCCCCTCTAGAAAACAGGTCAAATAATGTACTGATACTCCCCTCCATATCATTAAAAAAAATCCTTTCTAAAAAAAAAAAAAAAAAATTTGCACCAGGCCCACACGGGAGAGGGGTCCACCCACGCCAGCACCAATTTTACAAGGGTGTGAACCCTCAAAACGGGCAAGGATGGGGACATTATTCCTGGAAGGGGCCCAGGATGGGGACATTATTCCTGGAAGAGATCCAAGATGGGGGACATTATTCCTGGAAGGGGCCCAGAATGGGGGACATTATTCCTGGAAGAGATCCAAGATGGGGGACATTATTCCTGGAAGGGGCCCAGGATGGGGACATTATTCCTGGAAGAGATCCAAGATGGGGGACATTATTCCTGGAAGGGGCCCAGGATGGGGACATTATTCCTGGAAGAGATCCAAGATGGGGGACATTATTCCTGGAAGGGGCCCAGGATGGGGACATTATTCCTGGAAGGGGCCCAGGATGGGGAACTGTTGTGAACTCCGTTTTCAGGCTCCCTCTTGTGGTCACAGATGGTATTGTGTGACTTTGGTTTTTTGGCTCCCCCTGGTGGTTGGGTTTATTATCCTGCGGGTCTGCTGGATCAGCTGCCTCGTTATTCACCAGGGAGGCTCCTATTTAGCTCTGCTTCACTTCCACTTGTTGCCGGCTGTCAATGTATTCAGTGCTATTCTGATTACTCCTGATTATCTCGTTTTCTGCCTCTTCAGGATAAGCTAAGTTCTGTTTGAATATTTTTTGCTCATCTGCCTGCAATATGATTTCTGTGTATGATGAGTCTAGTCCAGCTTGCTAATATGTGATTTCTTGCTGCTGGTAAGCTCTGGGGTACGGAGTTGCTTCCCCCGCACCGTTAGTTGGTGCGGGGGCTCAAGCAATCTCTGCGTGGATATTTTGAATAGGGTTTTTTATTGACCGCACAGTTCTCTTCCTATTTTCTGCTATCTAGTATTAGCGGGCCTCATTTGCTAAATCTGATTTCATTTCTGCGTTTGTGCTTTCCCCTTAACTCACCGTTAATATTTGTGGGGGGCTATTCTATATCTTTGGGGTCTTCCCCTGAGGCAAGTGAGGACTTACTTTCCCTTCAGGAATAGTCAGTTTCTCAGGCCGTGACGAGACGTCTAGGATTTTTTAGGTAACGTTCCCTCGGCTGCCTATAGTTGTGTGCGGATAGGATCAGGTTGCGGTCAATCTAGTTACCACTTCCCCAGAGCTAGTAGTCTGTTCAGTTACTTAGCTAGTCCGACCTGCGATCCTTGCCACTAGGATCATAACAGGGAACATTATTCCTGGAAGGGGCCCAGGATGGGGGACATATTCTATTGTAAATAGAGAACAAATAAAAGGAAGGGGGATGCAGCTGCAGCTGGTTTCTCTGAGACTGATGCTGTGAGAGGGGAGATGGAGCAGATGAGATATGAAGACAGAACACCAGGCAACCCCCTTTTCCGCATGTCTGAAAACGACAGAAAAGAGATGGGTTTTTTACGTGAGATTCCCTCCCAGCTAAAACCTAAACCCTTCTACATTGCTATGCGTTTCCTCTAGTTACAGCTGATCTCCAGAGGTTACTAAATCCGGGCATGCTTCATTCAAAGAATCACTGTGCAGCTTCAATTAATAAAGTGAGATGTCTTGATGAGATAAACCTGACTGGAGAGCATTTGTAATCGATGTAGTTTCCCTAATGGCCACTAGATGTCAGGCTTTACTGCACAAACACATTTTGCTTTACAGCATGCTGTAAAAGCGTGACCCATTATCTCACACGGAGTTCTGTTTTGCGTCACACGCGCCATTATTTTAGCATTTAGACATGGCACCAGTCAGTGGGCAATCCACAAAATGATTTTCTTGCAAATTACATACGTTAATTTTAAATTATTAATTCTGATTAACAACCACGTAAAATATGGTAGCAGGCTTTTATGGAGTGGTGAAACACTAAACATTTGGTATGTAACCTTTCTTCATTCTTAGACTTCAAGAGTAATCGTTGACTTGCTGCTCCGACATGTGGGCATACAGTTGCTCCCTGCATGCATTCAATGCTCACACGCAACGGAGGCTTTGAGCTTACACCCAGACTATCTGCTGTGCTATAGACCTTCTGGTCCCAGAAAATACAAATTTATTTTAGTTTTTTTAATGTTATTTAAGAGTGAAAACACTGCCATCTAGTGGCAACTTTTTAGTATTGCAGTTTTTCCAAAATTTTAATCTAATGTGAATATTTAATATTATTATTTAATTGCTGTACATCTGTGATTTCCAACTTCTCTAGATGATACAAAACTATAACTCCTACCATGCTGGGATTTGTAGTCTCTGCAGCTCTAGAGCAAGACTTTTCATTAACCAACCATGGCTGAAGTTCATTTAGTCACTAAATTTTAGTGGGATTGATGTATAGTCAACTGCATACAATACCTATATTAATAGGGGGGCAGGCTGCCAAGATTTTTTACCAGTATACATTTCTATAAATGGTGGATCTGCGCAAAGAAATAATGAACTGACCCCTGATTAAAGGGACGCTGCTATTAAAAACTAATAATTTTCATGCTTTTCTCCTGCTGGGAGAATATTACTCTTGTAAATGAATAGAAAGGACTCAGCTTGTGTATGTATCACACGGACAGACTCATGGGGAAGCATGTAATACTTAGCTTCTCCTGTGGTGGCGCTGCAGTGGAAATTAACCCTTTCCTATCTGCTTTCTCTGCAGAGAACAGATGATCATTGCTGATTCCTGCAGGGTCCAAATGTACAAAAAAGTACTATAGAAACCAGATTATTTTTTTTTTTTTTAAAGCCAGAGCCAAGATAAGCAGCTGTCACAAGTGGAGGAAGAAGAATGGAGACTTCCGGGAGGTTCTTAGAACAGTATTAATGATGCCAGCACTTTCAATCTAAAATTATTCTGGGAGGAAGACGGTCACTATAGCACCACATGGAAGGGGTGCGAGAGTCAGACCTTTATGGACGGGGCCGGGGGAGTCCAAATCTGTTCCGTCAATTACTGTCTATAGTGATTGCACTAAAGGGTTAAAAAAAAATAAAATAAATAAAAGCACTTTGGCTGCTCTCCTAGCGCGATCTGCTGTGACTCCATAATAAATATTGCTATAAACCGGTGGCTACAAGATGATTAAAAGTTACTTGAAACCTACAACGGCTAATTAGATTAGTAAGAGAAATCTAATGACTACGGCGGATGTAAAATGAAATCTAACAGCGCGGATTACTTATTATTGATTGAGGAGTCATCCGTCCAGATACCGGGGGAAACGCTTCATTCATCTTACTTATTGCTTTCACGATACATAATACAGTATGGAACGATTATCTGTCTGCAGCGATCTATAAAGCTGACTGCGAAATCTGCAGTGCACACTGCCCCCTGGTGGACAATGGGAGCAGTGCACATTGCTGCTGGCGAGCCCTGGGACCACTCATGTGATTATCTACGCCAAGAAATATTTAGGAGTAATTTCCTCGACCCCAGATTTAGACCCCAGACCTTCCCTCGTTTTCTTGACCCCAGGTGACATTTAGTTAACAGGTCTCATGATCCACATATATAGGCCTCTCGGGTGGCACGGCACAGCAGCCCTTCATCAGCCCTTCATCCTCTCATTATAGTCGTCATGGCTTACTCTGTTCACGACAGTCACAGCGGCAACCCCCGCCGCTCCTCTGTAACGCCTCTTCATCCTCTTAGAAATGGGTATGGCTTCCTCTGACTGAGAGAGCCCTAGAGGCAACCCTACTCTGAAAAGTTTCCCAATCCCCTCCTTCAGGGCGGACATGGCTTCCCCTGCTTAGGACAGCCACAGAGGAAGTCCACCCACTATAACCGCTCTTCATTCTCTCAATCTATAGGACAGCTATAATGTGTACACAGTGGGGTGAGCGTGTGTGTGTAATGTGTACACAGTGGGGTGTGCGTGTGTATAATGTGTACACAGTGGGGTGTGCGTGTGTGTAATGTGTACACAGTGGGGTGTGCGTGTGTGTGTAATGTGTACACAGTGGGGTGTGCGTGTGTATAATGTGTACACAGTGGAGTGTGCGTGTGTGTAATGTGTACACAGTGGGGTGTGCGTGTGTGTAATGTGTACACAGTGGAGTGTGCGTGTGTGTAATGTGTACACAGTGGGGTGTGCGTGTGTGTGTAATGTGTACACAGTGGGGTGTGCGTGTGTATAATGTGTACACAGTGGAGTGTGCGTGTGTGTAATGTGTACACAGTGGGGTGTGCGTGTGTGTAATGTGTACACAGTGGAGTGTGCGTGTGTGTAATGTGTACACAGTGGGGTGTGCGTGTGTGTGTAATGTGTACACAGTGGGGTGTGTGTGTGTATAATGTGTACACAGTGGGGTGTGCGTGTGTGTAATGTGTACACAGTGGAGTGTGCGTGTGTAATGTGTACACAGTGGAGTGTGCGTGTGTGTAATGTGTACACAGTGGGGTGTGCGTGTGTGTAATGTGCACACAGTGGAGTGTGCGTGTGTGTAATGTGTACACAGTGGAGTGTGCGTGTGTGTAATGTGTACACAGTGGACTGTGCGTGTGTGTGTAATGTGTACACAGTGGAGTGTGCGTGTGTATAATGTGCACACAGTGGAGTGTGCGTGTGTGTAATGTGTACACAGTGGAGTGTGCGTGTGTGTAATGTGTACACAGTGGAGTGTGCGTGTGTGTAATGTGTACACAGTGGAGTGTGCGTGTGTGTGTAATGTGTACACAGTGGAGTGTGCGTGTGTGTGTAATGTGTACACAGTGGGGTGTGCGTGTGTGTGTAATGTGTACACAGTGGAGTGTGCGTGTGTGTGTAATGTGTACACAGTGGAGTGTGCGTGTGTGTGTAATGTGTACACAGTGGAGTGTGCGTGTGTGTGTAATGTGTACACAGTGGGGTGTGGGTGTGTGTATGATGTGTACACAGTGGAGTGTGCGTGTGTGTGTAATGTGTACACAGTGGAGTGTGTGTGTGTGTGTAATGTGTACACAGTGGGGTGAGCGTGTGTGTGTAATGTGTACACAGTGGGGTGAGCGTGTGTGTATGATGTGTACACAGTGGGGTGTGTGTGTAATGTGTACACAGTGGAGTGTGCGTGTGTGTAATGTGTACACAGTGGGGTGAGCGTGTGTGTGTAATGTGTACACAGTGGGGTGTGTGTGTAATGTGTACACAGTGGGGTGTGTGTATAATGTGTACACAGTGGAGTGTGCGTGTGTGTGTAATGTGTACACAGTGGAGTGTGCGTGTGTGTGTAATGTGTACACAGTGGAGTGTGTGTAATGTGTACACAGTGGGGTGTGCGTGTGTGTATAATGTGTACACAGTGGAGCGTGTGTATAATGTGTACACAGTGGAGTGTGTGTGTGTAATGTGTACACAGTGGGGTGAGCGTGTGTGTGTAATGTGTACACAGTGGAGTGTGCGTGTGTGTGTAATGTGTACACAGTGGAGTGTGCGTGTGTGTGTAATGTGTACACAGTGGGGTGAGCGTGTGTGTGTAATGTGTACACAGTGGGGTGTGTGTGTAATGTGTACACAGTGGGGTGAGCGTGTGTGTGTAATGTGTACACAGTGGGGTGAGCGTGTGTGTATGATGTGTACACAGTGGGGTGTGTGTGTAATGTGTACACAGTGGAGTGTGCGTGTGTGTAATGTGTACACAGTGGGGTGAGCGTGTGTGTGTAATGTGTACACAGTGGGGTGTGTGTGTAATGTGTACACAGTGGGGTGTGTGTATAATGTGTACACAGTGGAGTGTGCGTGTGTGTGTAATGTGTACACAGTGGAGTGTGCGTGTGTGTGTAATGTGTACACAGTGGAGTGTGTGTAATGTGTACACAGTGGGGTGTGCGTGTGTGTATAATGTGTACACAGTGGAGCGTGTGTATAATGTGTACACAGTGGAGTGTGCGTGTGTGTAATGTGTACACAGTGGGGTGTGCGTGTGTAATATGTGTACACAGTGGAGTGTGCGTGTGTGTGTAATGTGTACACAGTGGAGTGTGCGTGTCTATGTTGTGTACACAGTGTAGTGTGCGTGTGTGTAATGTGTACACAGTGGAGTGTGCGTGTGTGTAATGTGTACACAGTGGAGTGTGCGTGTGTGTGTATGTTGTGTACACAGTGGAGTGTGTGTGTATAATGTGTACACAGTGGAGTGTGCGTGTGTGTGTAATGTGTACACAGTGGGGTGTGTGTGTAATGTGTACACAGTGGGGTGTGCGTGTGTGTGTAATGTGTACACAGTGGAGTGTGCGTGTGTGTGTAATGTGTACACAGTGGGGTGTGCGTGTGTGTGTAATGTGTATACAGTGGAGTGTGCGTGTGTGTGTAATGTGTACACAGTGGAGTGTGCGTGTGTGTGTAATGTGTACACAGTGGGGTGTGCGTGTGTGTATAATGTGTACACAGTGGGGTGTGCGTGTAATGTGTACACAGTGGGGTGTGCGTGTGTGTGTAATGTGTACACAGTGGAGTGTGTGTGTGTGTAATGTTTACACAGTGGGGTGTGCGTGTGTAATGTGTACACAGTGGAGTGTGCGTGTGTGTGTTGTGTACAGTGGAGGGTGCGTGTGTAATGTGTACACAGTGGAGTGTGCGTGTGTAATGTGTACACAGTGGAGTGTGCGTGTGTGTAATGTGTACACAGTGGGGTGTGCGTGTGTAATATGTGTACACAGTGGAGTGTGCGTGTGTGTAATGTGTACACAGTGGGGTGTGCGTGTGTAATATGTGTACACAGTGGGGTGTGCGTGTGTGTGTAATGTGTACACAGTGGAGTGTGCGTGTGTATAATGTGTACACAGTGGAGTGTGTGTGTAATGTGTACACAGTGGAGTGTGCGTGTGTATGTTGTGTACACAGTGTAGTGTGCGTGTGTGTAATGTGTACACAGTGGAGTGTGCGTGTGTATGTTGTGTACACAGTGGAGTGTGCGTGTGTGTAATGTGTACACAGTGGAGTGTGTGTGTGTGTGTGTATGTTGTGTACACAGTGGAGTGTGTGTGTATAATGTGTACACAGTGGAGTGTGCGTGTGTGTGTAATGTGTACACAGTGGGGTGTGTGTGTAATGTGTACACAGTGGGGTGTGCGTGTGTGTGTAATGTGTACACAGTGGAGTGTGCGTGTGTATGTAATGTGTACACAGTGGAGTGTGCGTGTAATGTGTACACAGTGGAGTGTGCGTGTGTATGTAATGTGTACACAGTGGAGTGTGCGTGCGTGTGTAATGTGTACACAGTGGAGTGTGCGTGTGTGTGTAATATGTACACAGTGGAGTGTGCGTGTGTGTGTAATGTGTACACAGTGGAGTGTGTGTATAATGTGTACACAGTGGAGAGTGTGTGTGTGTATAATGTGTACACAGTGGAGTGTGCGTGTAATGTGTACACAGTGGAGTGTGCGTGTGTGTAATGTGTACACATTACACACACACGCACACTCCACTGTGTACACAACATACACACACGCACACTCCACTGTGTACACATTACACACACACGCACACTCCACTGTGTACACATTACACACACGCACACTCCACTGTGTACACATTACACACACACACACACTCCACTGTGTACACATTACACACACACGCACACTCCACTGTGTACACATTACACACACGCACACTCCACTGTGTACACATTATACACACACGCACACTCCACTGTGTACACATTATACACACACGCACACTCCACTGTGTACACATTATACACACGCACACTCCACTGTGTACACATTATACACACGCACACTCCACTGTGTACACATTACACACACACGCACACTCCACTGTGTACACAGTGGAGTGTGTGTGTGTGTATGTTGTGTACACAGTGGAGTGTGCGTGTGTGTAATGTGTACACAGTGGAGTGTGCGTGTGTATAATGTGTACACAGTGGTGTGTGTGTGTGTAATATGTGCAGACAGTGGAGTGTGCGTGTGTGTATAATGTGTACACAGTGGTGTGCGTGTGTAATATGTGTACACAGTGGAGTGTGCGTGTGTGTGTAATGTGTACACAGTGGAGTGTGCGTGTGTGTGTAATGTGTACACAGTGGTGTGTGTGTGTGTGTGTGTAATGTGTACACAGAGGAGTGTGTGTGTGTATAATGTGTACACAGTGGAGTGTGCGTGTGTGTGTAATGTGTACACAGTGGAGTGTGTGTGTGTAATGTGTACACAGTGGAGTGTGCGTGTGTGTGTAATGTGTACACAGTGGAGTGTGCGTGTGTGTGTAATGTGTACACAGTGGAGTGTGTGTGTGTGTAATGTGTACACAGTGGAGTGTGCGTGTGTGTAATGTGTACACAGTGGAGTGTGCGTGTGTGTGTAATGTGTACACAGTGGAGTGTGCGTGTGTGTATGTTGTGTACACAGTGGAGTGTGCGTGTGTATAATGTGTACACAGTGGAGTGTGCGTGTGTGTGTAATGTGTACACAGTGGAGTGTGCGTGTGTAATATGTGTACACAGTGGAGTGTGCGTGTGTATAATGTGTACACAGTGGAGTGTGGGTGTGTAATATGTGTACACAGTGGAGTGTGCGTGTGTGTAATATGTGTACACAGTGGAGTGTGGGTGTGTGTATAATGTGTACACAGTGGAGTGTGCGTGTGTGTGTAATGTGTACACAGTGGAGTGTGCGTGTGTGTATGTTGTGTACACAGTGGAGTGTGCGTGTGTATAATGTGTACACAGTGGAGTGTGCGTGTGTGTGTAATGTGTACACAGTGGAGTGTGCGTGTGTAATATGTGTACACAGTGGAGTGTGCGTGTGTATAATGTGTACACAGTGGAGTGTGGGTGTGTAATATGTGTACACAGTGGAGTGTGCGTGTGTGTAATATGTGTACACAGTGGAGTGTGTGTGTGTGTAATGTGTACACAGTGGAGTGTGCGTGTGTGTGTAATGTGTACACAGTGGAGTGTGTGTGTGTGTGTATGTTGTGTACACAGTGGAGTGTGCGTGTGTGTAATGTGTACACAGTGGAGTGTGCGTGTGTATAATGTGTACACAGTGGTGTGTGTGTGTGTAATATGTGCAGACAGTGGAGTGTGCGTGTGTGTATAATGTGTACACAGTGGAGTGTGCGTGTGTAATATGTGTACACAGTGGAGTGTGCGTGTGTGTGTAATGTGTACACAGTGGAGTGTGCGTGTGTGTGTAATGTGTACACAGTGGTGTGTGTGTGTGTAATGTGTACACAGAGGAGTGTGTGTGTGTATAATGTGTACACAGTGGAGTGTGCGTGTGTGTGTAATGTGTACACAGTGGAGTGTGTGTGTGTGTAATGTGTACACAGTGGAGTGTGCGTGTGTGTGTAATGTGTACACAGTGGAGTGTGCGTGTGTGTGTAATGTGTACACAGTGGAGTGTGCGTGTGTATAATGTGTACAGTGGAGTGTGCGTGTGTGTGTGTAATGTGTACACAGTGGAGTGTGCGTGTGTGTGTAATGTGTACACAGTGGAGTGTGTGTGTGTGTAATGTGTACACAGTGGAGTGTGCGTGTGTGTAATGTGTACACAGTGGAGTGTGCGTGTGTGTGTAATGTGTACACAGTGGAGTGTGCGTGTGTGTATGTTGTGTACACAGTGGAGTGTGCGTGTGTATAATGTGTACACAGTGGAGTGTGCGTGTGTGTGTAATGTGTACACAGTGGAGTGTGCGTGTGTGTAATATGTGTACACAGTGGAGTGTGCGTGTGTGTATAATGTGTACACAGTGGTGTGTGTGTGTGTAATGTGTACACAGTGGGGTGAGCATGTGTGTGTAATGTGTACACAGTGGAGTGTGCGTGTGTAATATGTGTACACAGTGGAGTGTGCGTGTGTGTATAATGTGTACACAGTGGAGTGTGCGTGTGTGAGTAATGTGTACACAGTGGAGTGTGCGTGTGTAATATGTGTACACAGTGGAGTGTGCGTGTGTGTATAATGTGTACACAGTGGGGTGAGCGTGTGTGTAATGTGTACACAGTGGAGTGTGCGTGTGTAATATGTGTACACAGTGGAGTGTGCGTGTGTAATATGTGTACACAGTGGAGTGTGCGTGTGTGTAATATGTGTACACAGTGGAGTGTGCGTGTGTGTATAATGTGTACACAGTGGAGTGTGCGTGTGTAATATGTGTACACAGTGGAGTGTGCGTGTGTGTATAATGTGTACACAGTGGAGTGTGCGTGTGTGAGTAATGTGTACACAGTGGAGTGTGCGTGTGTAATATGTGTACACAGTGGAGTGTGCGTGTGTGTATAATGTGTACACAGTGGGGTGAGCGTGTGTGTAATGTGTACACAGTGGAGTGTGCGTGTGTAATATGTGTACACAGTGGAGTGTGCGTGTGTAATATGTGTACACAGTGGAGTGTGCGTGTGTGTAATATGTGTACACAGTGGAGTGTGCGTGTGTGTATAATGTGTACACAGTGGAGTGTGCGTGTGTAATATGTGTACACAGTGGAGTGTGCGTGTGTGTATAATGTGTACACAGTGGAGTGTGCGTGTGTGAGTAATGTGTACACAGTGGAGTGTGCGTGTGTAATATGTGTACACAGTGGAGTGTGCGTGTGTGTATAATGTGTACACAGTGGGGTGAGCGTGTGTGTAATGTGTACACAGTGGAGTGTGCGTGTGTAATATGTGTACACAGTGGAGTGTGCGTGTGTAATATGTGTACACAGTGGAGTGTGCGTGTGTGTAATATGTGTACACAGTGGAGTGTGCGTGTGTGTATAATGTGTACACAGTGGAGTGTGTGTGTGTAAGGTATAAGAAGCACAGCAGCCAAACTAGGGAGAACACAGCAGAGGACGGGGTCAGATAACGACGATCAGGACTGTGTCTTTATCCTCTTCCCATAGAAGCCAATTTTTATCCCTGCTCTTTTTCAATGAGCCATTCATTTTGTTTTATTATTATATTAATTTGTTTTTTTGTTTGTTTTTAGTTTTTCCATACGAGGGCTTGTTATTTATGGGACAAGTTTGTTGACCTGAATGTCACAATTCTTTTTAAATACATGATGTACGAAAAAAATATATAAGTGTGATAAAATGGTGAAAAAATGCAATTATTTCCATTGGGTTTTTTTTGCTCCATTTTCTAAATTCAACGTGCGGTACCAACGGTCCTGGATGCCTGATTCTTAGGTCAATGGCAGCAAAATTAAACTTATAAGGTGTTTTCATTATATATATATATATATATATATATATATATATATATATATATATATATATATATATATATATATATATATATATATATATATATATACACACACATACAGTTGTGGCCAAAAGTATTCACACCCCTGCAATTCTGTCAGATAATACTCAGTTTCTTCCTGAAAATGATTGCAAACACAAATTCTTTGGTATTATTATCTTCATTTAATTTGTCTTAAATGAAAAAACACAAAATGAATTGTCCTAAAGCCAAATTGGATATAATTCCACACCAAACATAAAAAGGGGGTGGACAAAAGTATTGGCACTGTTCGATAAATCATGTGATGCTTCTCTAATTAGTGTAATTAACAGCACCTGTAACTTACCTGTGGCACCTAACAGGTGTTGGCAATAACTAAATCACACTTGCAGCCAGTTGACATGGATTAAAGTTGACTCAACCTCTGTCCTGTGTCCTTGTGTGTACCACATTGAGCATGGAGAAAAGAAAGAAGACCAAAGAACTGTCTGAGGACTTGAGAAACCAAATTGTGAGGAAGCATGAGCAATCTCAAGGCTACAAGTCCATCTCCAGAGACCTGAATGTTCCTGTGTCTACCGTGCGCAGTGTCATCAAGAAGTTTAAAGCCCATGGCACTGTGGCTAACCTCCCTAGATGTGGACGGAAAAGAAAAATTGACAAGAGATTTCAACGCAAGATTGTGCGGATGTTGGATAAAGAACCTCGACTAACATCCAAACAAGTTCAAGCTGCCCTGCAGTCCGAGGGTACAACAGTGTCAACCCTTACTATCCGTCGTCGTCTGAATGAAAAGGGACTGTATGGTAGGAGACCCAGGAAGACCCCACTTCTTACCCCGAGACATAAAAAAGCCAGGCTGGAGTTTGCCAAAACTTACCTGAAAAAGCCTAAAACGTTTTGGAAGAATGTTCTCTGATCAGATGAGACAAAAGTAGAGCTTTTTGGGCAAAGGCATCAACATAGAGTTTACAGGAGAAAAAAAGAGGCATTCAAAGAAAAGAACACGGTCCCTACAGTCAAACATGGCGGAGGTTCCCTGATGTTTTGGGGTTGCTTTGCTGCCTGTGGCACTGGACTGCTTGACTGTGTGCATGGCATTATGAAGTCTGAAGACTACCACCAAATTTTGCAGCATAATGTAGGGCCCAGTGTGAGAAAGCTGGGTCTCCCTCAGAGGTCATGGGTCTTCCAGCAGGACAATGACCCAAAACACACTTCGAAAAACACTAGAAAATGGTTTGAGAGAAAGCACTGGAGACTTCTAAGGTGGCCAGCAATGAGTCCAGACCTGAATCCATAGAACACCTGTGGAGAGATCTAAAAATGGCAGTTTGGAGAAGGCACCCTTCAAATATCAGGGACCTGGAGCAGTTTGCCAAAGAAGAATGGTCTAAAATTCCAGCAGAGCATTGTAAGAAACTCACTGATGGTTACCGGAAGCGGTTGGTCACAGTTATTATATATAAAGGTTGTGCAACCAAGTATTAGGCTAAGGGTGCCAATACTTTTGTCTGGCCCATTTTTGGAGTTGTGTGTGAAATGATCAATGTTTTGCTTTTTGCTTCATTCTCTTTTGTGTTTTTTCATTTAAGACAAATTAAATGAAGATAATAATAACAAAGAATTTGTGTTTGCAATCATTTTCAGGAAGAAATTGAGTATTATCTGACAGAATTGCAGGGGTGTCAATACTTTTGGCCACAATTGTATGTTTTACTGGGTTTGCAAAATTCAGAAGTTTCTACAAAAAAAAAAAAATTCTCCTGATTTTTATTATTATTATTATTATTATTATTATTATTGGTATTATCTACAACGATTGGGTTAATTAATGCTAGATTTTGTCAGATTGGAAGTTTTACAATGCGGCGATACCCAATTCGTACATTTTTCAATTTCTATACTTTTGGAGTGGTAAAGGACCGGATTTAAACTTTTAGAAGTGTTTATATATTTTTTAATCTTTTTACTATTTTTTTTTTTATTAATTCTAACGACTTTTTACTTTTTATTAAGCACACTTACTTTAGTATTGCAGTATATAGTGATATTAGCACGCTCCTATAAAACACATCCCCACCCCTAGAAGCGGCATTGAAACACCAGGGCCAAGTCTGATGATGTAGAATCCGAGTATCATGGCAAAAAAAAAAAAAAAAATTATATCCGATCCCATAATTTCGGAATCACTTTCCTATTTATTAGACAAACAGGGTTTTTGTCACCATATTTCCATTGCCTATATTATTAAATAGCTCTTAGACCTGATGACTCTAGTGTACTTACACTGAAAATCCATGTCAGAACATAAGTATAATTCTATTGTCAAAGTTTCCCTGACTAACAGTACTAGCTGGACTCACCTCCACTGTATACAGATATTTTAGCACGGATATATATATAAGTACACCAGCTTCATCAGGTCTCAAAGATCTATTTATTAAAAAGGCGTCATCTACTGTTGGGGACAATTATTGAAATCATTCCGACAGTATAACAGAACAGTTTCTAACTCTTATCAGTCTTTTTCTAAGCTCCTCTAAGCTGATACAGAATCAATGACAACATCAAAGTTGAACGCAAAAGAGGAACAAGGAGCCTGGAAAAGTGAAATTGTGAAAACTTATACAGAAAATACGATTGCAAAAGTGATTTTTAGCCCTAAAATATATGTACAGTATTTAAGTAAAAAGATAAAAAATAAAAAATAAATGTTTTTTAAAAAATATATACAGTTGCAAGAAGTAGGGGAAAGATAGAAGAGCGTTTAACTGCAGGATCTGACTACACAGGGTTTGTTTGTAGTCTGTTACCACGGAAACACATAGATCAACCCAGCAGCTGAAGACATTTACCGGAAGGAGATTTTTTATGAAGATCTGTTGCATCATTTTTCATTCAGGATGCATCACAAACCTTCTTACCTCTGTAGAAGTCAGCGTTCCTCAGGAATAATGTACTGTTCACAATCACCAAAACCCAACACAAGGGCAGGAGATAGAGAATGCAAATAGAGCCCAGTAATAATCCATACAACCTGAGAAAACAAGGGAACACTAAGGTCATTTCTACACCAGAATGTCCTTCTACCGGTCTCATACATCTATGTGGTTAGACAGGATTAGGAAAGCTTTCCTGTAACAACAGCGCCATGGTAGTACACAGGTTGGGAGTGGTATTGCAGCTCAGACTCATTGACAAATTAATCTCTCTGGCGGATGGAAACATACGGTGCTATTCCAGCAAGGAAAAAGACTTATTTTCCCGAAACAGCGCCCCTTTGTCCACAGGCTGTGCCCGGTATTGCAGCCAAGCCCCAGACAAGTGAATACCAGGCACGGAATATTAGTTCCTGCCTCGTAAATAAACATTAACAACAATCTTCTGTGATTTGCAACCGGTGGTTCATAGTCCGGACATGCTGGGAGTTGTAGTTTTGCAAAAGACGGAGCGCCACAGGTTGGAGACTTCTGCAAAAGAGAAATCTTCCAAGTTACTTACTGAATTGAAGCGGAAGGATTCTGCCAGTGCACGACCTGATAGACTCGCTCACAAGTGCCACAGATCAGGTTGAGGATGCCCTCCAGGTGAATCAAGCTGCAAAACACAAGGCGGGAGAGTCATACAGCGAAGAAACCTTCTGAAAGGGGAGATCTGCAGGGGAAAAAAAACAGTTTCCAGCTCTGGGTCACTTACTGGGCTTCTTGCTGTAGTTCTGATAAGACATTGTTCCTTGTTATTTATAAGTCCTGGCTATCCCTGCCCACCCAGCGTTCTGCCTATGCACAGTGTAGACAGAAAGCTGTCAATCAATGATGTTGGTCGGTTAGGCAAAGCTCATTATGACAGGACTAACAGAGCTGACCATAGAAGACATCGATTTCATCAAAACTACAGTAGGAAGCCCAGTAAGTGACCCAGAGGTGGAATCAGGGTCTCTGTGTTAGTGCACAGATATGAGACACCTTCAGGTCATCTGGCTATTTAGACACAATATCCAATTTCTCTATATAACAGGAGGCGCGCTCCATCTTGGACATTTGTGGTATATCCACAGAATATGCAATAAATGTCTGACCTGGCTGTATGAGTCTGGATTCTCGCCTCCCAGGGGGCGGTGCGCTCCTGAAGACTGACAGTTTTTCCTCCTCGATGCTACAGAGGTAAAACTGCTTCCGCTTGCAGCATCAGAGAGCTCATATTTTGGACCAGAGGCTCTAACATGACTCTGGTCAGAACTGTCCATCATCAGGAGCGCACCGCTCCTCTGCCTCCTGGATTCATGCCTCCCAGGCGGCGGTGCGCTCCTGAAGATTGACAGCTTTACCTCCTTACATGCTACAGAGTTAGAGCTGCTTCTGCTTGAGGCATCAGAGAGCGCATATTTCAGGCCAGCGGCTCAGACATGTCTCTGATCTGAACTGTCCATCGTCAGGAGCGCACCGCCCCCCGGTAAGCAGGAATCCGGAAGGTAAAGGAGCGGTGCACTCCTGATGATGGACAGTTCAGATCAAAGACATGTCTGAGAATCACAAATGTCCAATAGTTATAGATCCCATTGCTGAGATCTTCAGAAATCAAGGCCCAGACACATGCTTTCATGGAATGTCTAGGTGGATGAGCATGCTTTCATGGAATGTCTAGGTGAGGGCACATGCTTTCATGGAATGTCTAGGTGGATGCGCATGCTTTCATGGAATGTCTAGGTGAAGGCGCATGCTTTCATGGAATGTCTAGGTGGATGCGCATGCTTTCATGGAATGTCTAGGTGGATGAGCATGCTTTCATGGAATGTCTAGGTGGATGAGCATGCTTTCATGGAATGTCTAGGTGGATGAGCATGCTTTCATGGAATGTCTAGGTGGATGAGCATGCTTTCATGGAATGTCTAGGTGGATGAGCATGCTTTCATGGAATGTCTAGGTGGATGAGCATGCTTTCATGGAATGTCTAGGTGAAGGCACATGCTTTCATGGAATGTCTAGGTGGATGAGCATGCTTTCATGGAATGTCTAGGTGAAGGCACATGCTTTCATGGAATGTCTAGGTGGATGAGCATGCTTTCATGCGAATGTCTAGGTGGATGAGTATGATTTCATGGAATGTCTAGGTGGATGCGCATGCTGTCATGGAATGTCTAGGTGAAGGCGCATGCTTTCATGAAATGTCTAGGTGGATGAGCATGCTTTCATGCGAATGTCTAGGTGGATGAGTATGATTTCATGGAATGTCTAGGTGGATGAGCATGCTTTCATGGAATGTCTAGGTGGATGCGCATGCTTTCATGGAATGTCTAGGTGGATGAGCATGCTTTCATGGAATGTCTAGGTGGATGAGCATGCTTTCATGGAATGTCTAGGTGAAGGCACATGCTTTCATGGAATGTCTAGGTGGATGAGCATGCTTTCATGCGAATGTCTAGGTGGATGAGTATGATTTCATGGAATGTCTAGGAGGATGAGCATGCTTTCATGGAATGTCTAGGTGGATGCGCATGCTTTCATGGAATGTCTAGGTGGATGCGCATGCTTTCATAGAATGTCTAGGTGGATGAGCATGCTTTCATGGAATGTCTAGGTGGATGAGCATGCTTTCATGGAATGTCTAGGTGAAGGCACATGCTTTCATGGAATGTCTAGGTGGATGAGCATGCTTTCATGGAATGTCTAGGTGGATGAGCATGCTTTCATGGAATGTCTAGGTGGATGAGCATGCTTTCATGGAATGTCTAGGTGGATGAGCATGCTTTCATGGAATGTCTAGGTGAAGGCACATGCTTTCATGGAATGTCTAGGTGGATGAGCATGCTTTCATGGAATGTCTAGGTGAAGGCACATGCTTTCATGGAATGTCTAGGTGGATGAGCATGCTTTCATGCGAATGTCTAGGTGGATGAGTATGATTTCATGGAATGTCTAGGTGGATGCGCATGCTGTCATGGAATGTCTAGGTGAAGGCACATGCTTTCATGAAATGTCTAGATGGATGCGCATGGTTTCATGGAATGTCTAGGGTAACTTTCACTTCTTTTCTTTTTTTAACCAGTTTGACCACATTTAAGAATGTTTTTTATCCCCTAGACAAACCCTTTAAATGACGATAGTATAATCACATTTTAAAGAGACAGTACACATTAACCAACAGTGACCGTGTTATTCTCCAGGACAGAGAATCTCCGTATTCTCCAGACATTTATATTTTGCGCCACGGGCATCGCTCAGACGGCGCGAGATGTAACACTGGATGGGGCAGATCTAGAACTCAAGGAATGAAGAAGGACTTACAAGCTCTTGAACTCCGCCACAGCTTCCTGCCGGGTGAGTTTTACTTTCTTAAGATCCTCACGTCGCACGCTGTAGTATTTCCTTCTGGCCAGCTCCGGTTCGGGGAGATTCGCGTGCGACAGCTCCTGGAGGTAGCCGATAAGGGCAGGTATGGAGACCAGCAGGGCGCCCACCGAGAACCAGGCAACTGGAATAATTAAATATAAAATCAATGTAAAATACAATATCTGCACACAACGATGACATACAATATTCAGCCTATGGGATGATCAGCATATGAGAAGGTGATCAATTTTCCTGCAGCGCTTCCATTAATTAAGTATTAATTAAGAATTACTGTATTTTCTGGCGTATAAGACTACTTTTTAACCCCTGAAAATCTTCTTAAAAGTCGGGGGTCGTCTTATACGCCGGGTGCCGTCTTGTACGCTGAGTGCAGACACCAATGTGTATATGGTGGGTGGGGGGAGTGGTCCCGATGACGAAGAGGGGGCGTCTCACAGGAAAGTGTGAGTGGAGTATCCCCCATTACCTCATTGTAGCTGCAGCATGGGGTCTCTGTGCTGGGGAGAGGCGGCAGCTGCTGCTCCTCTTTGTGCCGCATAGGTGCTGTGCTGTGGGGCGGTGGCCGCCGCCGCTCCCCAGCACCCCACACTGCAGCTACAATGAGGTAATGGGGGATACTCCACTCACACTTTCCTGTGATATGCCCCCTCTTCGTCATCAGGACCACTCCCCCCCCAAAAGGCACATTAGTCACCGGCCCTATAAGACGACATACGGCGTATAAGAAGACCCCCGACTTTTAAGAAGATTTTATATTTTAACTGGAAAAGTTGGGGGGTCGTCTTATACGCCCAGTCGTCTTATATGCCGGAAAATACGGTAAGTATTACATAATCCTTGCTGAAATGAGTGGACAGGCATGTCAGGTCCTACAGAAAGAGAAGTTTTTTGCCCCCAATGGCACAGTCGCTGTGAACTCCAGGATCGCCAACATCTCCTATTAGGGTTGAGGTAGCAGAGTATCAGCTGGACATGCTCCATCCATGTATGGAGATAAATACACCAGCGTTTTGGACCAAGGGATAAAAGGATCAGCCTAAGGGATCATGAGTAAGGCCGAGTTTATATGGGCATTTTCTTCACAGTCTGCCAAGATCGACCGGGAGACTCCTGATCCAAACTTTATTGTAGGCACATATGAAGCTGTAAATATATACACTGCTCCAAAAAATAAAAGGAACACTTAACCAACACAATGAAATTCCAAGTCCATCACACTTCTGTGAAATCAACCTGTCCAGTTATGTAGTAACACCAATTGTGAATCAATTTCTCCTGATGTTGTGCAAATGGAACAGACAACAGGTAGAAATGATCGGCAATTAGCAAGACAACCCCTATAAAGGAGTGGTTCTGCAAGGGGTGACCAAAGACCTTTTCTCTGTTCTCATCCTTTTTGGCTGTTATTTTGATCACTTTTGCATTTTGTAATTGCTCTCACACCTAGTGATACTGTACAGTAGCATGAGACGGTGTCTACAACCCACAGAAGTTTCTCAGGTAGTGCAGCTCATCCAGGATGGCGCATCAATGCGAGCTGTGGCAAGAAGGGTAGCTGTGTCTGTAAGCAGAATGTCCAGAGCATGGAGCAGATGATACCAGGAGACAGGCCAGTAAACCAGGAAATGTGGAGAGGACCGTAGGAGGGCAACAACCCAGCAGCAGGACCGCTACCTCCTCCTTTGTGCAAGAGGGAAAAGGAGCAGTGATCGAGCCCTGCAAAATGACCTCCAGAACATCCGTGTGTCTGCTCAAACTGTCAGAAACAGGCTTCATGAGGGAAGTATGAGGGCACGAAGTCTACAAGTGGGTGTTGTGCTTCCAGCCCAACAACGTGCAAGGCAATTTGGCATTTGCCAGAGAACAGCAAAACTCAACATTGGTGCCCTGTGTTCTTCACAGATGAGAGCAGGTTCACACTGAATGTTCACTGCTCTCCGTGCACACAGTCCCGGCATGCAGAGCAGTGAGCTGCTGGCATCGGAACAAGATGCTGCGAGGGAGCGCCGGGAAGGTAAGTGTAATGGTTTGTGTTTTTAATGTTTTCCGATGGGGCCATACATACCAGTATGGGAGTGGGGGCCAATCATACCAGGATAGGGATGAGGCCATGCCTGCCAGGCTAGAGATAAGGCGGACATACATACCAGAGTAGGGATGAGGGGGCCATGTATATCAGGAGAGGGGTGAGGGGACCATATATTCTAGGATAGGGGATATTAAGTAAAGAATTGACCACTTTTTTTTTCCCTAATTTCCTCCTCTAAAACCTAGATGCATCTTATGATCCGGTGCGTAAATATATTATAATATATATATATATATATATATATATATATATATATATATATATATATATATATATATATATAAAAAAATGTATGCGTGCATGCACATTTATATGTGCACACATCATACGTGCATATATATGTATAATGCATAAAAACATAAAGAAAAAAAGTAAAAATAAAACAATAAGCATGCTCAGTGTCGCCGCGTCCATAAAAGTCCGGTCTGTAACAGTGTAAGATCACTCAGGAGGTTAATTGTAAAAAGAAAAACCCCAGAATTGTCAGAATTTTTGGGGGGTCACAAAAAATACAATGAAAGTGATCATAGACCCCAAAATGATAAAAACTTCAAATGCAAAAAAAAAAAAATAAACGAAAAAAGGCCTGGTCCCTAAGGGTTAATAATATTTTTGGAAAAAGAAATGCAATACTGCTCATCCAGGGGACAGAGGGATTCACCATCCAGTCCTTGTCACAAAGGACGACAGCACAGCGAGTGGGCGGCCATGAGTGAATGTTTGTCCTTACACCCATCATCAAGTATTCATTGGTGAGACGTGTTTTACATGGATCCGCACATGTTACCATCTGTCGTTACTCTGGCGCCACATCGGAACAAGACGCCCCACGACAACCAATCACCTGCAACATTATTCTCATATTTCTAAGGAAGATGATTACCGGCCTTTGTAGCATTATATGGACACACCGACGCAAGCAAACACCCCGCGTCACACACAGCCGGCTACAACAATGGAGCCATTCACATGTCCCAGGCCTGGAGGATGTGTATTCAGCAATATCATTTTATGAAAAAAAAAAAGTAACACCTGAAAAGTAAATACTAGACAAGAATGGAAACTATGTGAGGGATAAAAAAAAACTACAAAAAACAGCACCACGCTTGTCTACAGGTTGTGTCTGGTATCTTGAGTGTGAATAAGTTGCGACACTAGACACAACCCATGGACAATGGCGACAACCAATATGGCTGCCACTAGAATACCCAACAATGCCAGACATACCACAGATTTGAAGGCAGCTGTGAAGCCTTTGAAATTTCTTAGCGCCTTTTTTTGCAAAATTCTTAACATAGAAATTAAATTTTACCCAAAGATTGATACAGGTCAGACTCCATAATTAATGCACACCCAAGACCAACCCCCCTACATAAATTCAGACCCAAGACCAACCCCCTACATAAATTCAGACCCAAGACCAACCCCCTACATAAATTCAGACCCAAGACCAACCCCCTACATAAATTCAGACCCAAGACCAACCCCCTACATAAATTCAGACCCAAGACCAACCCCCTACATAAATTCAGACCCAAGACCAACCCCCTACATAAATCCAGACCCCAGACTACCTGCCTACATAAATTCAGACCTCAGATCAAGCCCCTACATTAATTCAGACCCCAGAACCTTCCCAATACATAGATTCAGACTCCAGACCAACCTCCTACATAAATTCAGACCCCAGAACCTCCCTTTACATAGATTCAAACCCAAGAACAACCCTCTACATAAAATCAGACCCCAGATCAACTTCCTACATAAAACCCAACCTGTTGTGAACTATATTTCTTTGCTCCCTCTTGTGGTCATTAGCGGTATGGCACTTGGAGTGTCTTTCCCCAGGTTGGCACCCACCTGCTTCATTTGGCCTTGGGTGTGCCTATATAAACTTCCTGGATACTCTGTATTGTGCCTGGATTCGTTGTTATCAGACCATGTCTGTTTTCTCCTGTCTCCTGGTCTCCTGATTTTGCAAGATAAGCTAAGTCCTGCTTTCTTATTTTTGTGCATTTGAATTTTCCTTATTTTGTTTCAGCTTTGTTTAAAATGTGATTGCTGATTTTGCTGGAAGCTCAAGGGGGGCTGTTATTCTCCCCCCACACCGTTAGTCGGTGCAGGGGTTCTTGGATATTCAGCGTGGATATTTTGTAGGGTTTTTTGCTGACCGTATAAGTCATCTTTCTATTTTCTGCTATTAGTCAGTGGGCCTCTCTTTGCTAAATCTAGTTCATTCTTACGTTTGTCATTTCTTCTTACCTCACCGTTATTATTTGTGGGGGGCTTGTATTTCTTTGGGGTCTTTTCTCTTGAGGCAAGAGAGGTCTTATTTTCTCTGAAAGGGTTAATTAGTTCTCCGGCTGGCGCGAGACGTCTAGAACCAACGTAGGTACGTTCCCCGGCTGCTGCTAGTTGTTTGTGCTAGGATCAGGTATACGGTCAGCCTAGTTACCACTTCCCTATGAGCTGGTTTTTTGTGTTTGCAGACTTAGCTGGTACTCCTGAGATCCTCTGCCATTAGGATCATAACACCAACCCCAGACAAACCACCTACATGTATTCAGACCAACTTTCTACATAAAGTCAGACCGCAGAAACTCTCACTACATAAAGTCAGACCCCAGACAACCTCCTTCATAAATTCAGACGCCAAACAATCACATACATAAATTTAGACCTAACCAACCTCCTACAGAAATTCAGACCCTAGAATAACTTCCTACATAAATTCAGACCCCAGATCAATCCCCTACATAACTTCAGACCTCAGTCAACCTCCTACATAAACTCAGAACCCAGATCAAACCCCCAAATACTTTGAGACAACAGACCAGACACCTAAATATATTCAGATCTCCTATATAAATTCAGGCTAGATGTCAAAATTAATTTAGACTCTAGACCAATCCCAAAATCAAATTCAGGCCTCAACGCAGACCCCTAAATGCACCTGTTGCTCGTCGCTCCTCCCTCCCGGGTTGGGTCCTCTTAAGCTCTGAGAATCTTGTCGCCAGTCATCGTTAAGATGTCATGGGCCCCACAACATAAAATATCATTACCCTGAAAGGACATGAGGACCCAGTGATGTGGTGTCTGGAGCCAAAGGAGACCCAAACCGGGAGAGAGGAATTCATTTTTGCATCTAATTTGTTATTAGGGGCCTCGTCTGGATGTGGAAAAGGTAATTAAGTTGTAATTAAGGACTGACCTAACGGGAGTTACAGACATGGGAGATGCCTGGGCGCCCGGGTGTGGTCAGATCTTACAATTCCCAAATATAAGCCATTAGTAAAAGGCAACCATGCTCTCGCCCAGCCATTGTGTAGGGGATGGTTTTCCAGATTGCAATGGCCCTTGCCGAGCCTACAGGTTCTCCGTTCCTCACCTTGCACCCAGTTTTCTCAAGAGAAGATATAAAAGAAGTGAATGAAGGACGAAAGTGAAAGTTCCCTGCCAGGATCGGAGAAGACGGCGGCAAATCCGTGGGATCATCACCACTTACCTTCATTCATCGTGAGCAGCAAAATGTTCACCAGAAAACAGGTGAGAAGTGAAACGATTGGCGTCTGCCATCTACAGGGAAAAGCAGAGAAAAAAATTGAACACAGAACAAAATATTATTATTATTTATTATTATTGCAATGGAATTTATTTTTCATATTTTATTATTGATGATTTTATTGTTTTATTTTGAATGGGGAGAATGCGGGGTGATGTGAACTTTTATATTTTTTCATTTTTTCAACCATGGGGGGGTCTCCTGCAGACCCGGGTTGGCACCCAGCGGTCATGTGACAGAGGCGCCAACGGGTGGAGTTATTGACGAGCTTCCGGCGCATTTGAGTTAAATGCTGATGTCAGAGATCGACAGCGGCATTTAACATGTTAACAGCCGCGGGTGGATCGCGATTCCACCCGCAGCTGTTAGAGGCACTTGACAGTGAGCTGACATGTGACGGAAAAGACGCGGGCTCAGCGCCGGGGCCTGTATTAAAGGGGAAGACACAACATATGACATCATATGTCGTGAAGGGGTTGAAGTAACTTTTTCTTTTTCCGTCTTGTGGTATTTGTTTTTCGCACCAAATTCTTTAACAATTTGGTTCAAAAATACTTTTTTTTTTTTTTGCCTTTAGATTTTTTTAAGCTTTTTTTTTTTAGCATAAAGTCATAAACGTCCCAAAATTTGACAAAAAAAAAAATTCAGACAGACATTTGTATTCACTGCAAAAATACTTAGCACCCGTTTTGGTGTATACAACAGGAATATTTATTAATTGAGACAAATCCAGAAAAAACAATAGAAGTTTCGGTCAATACAAAACCTTCATCAGTCTATTAAAAAGAAAAAGAAATAAATGTACAACTATAGAAAATAGGAAAAAAAATAGATGAACACCATTTATCATGAGTGTCATAAAATACAAATCAAACAAAATACAGATAAATCTACGTAGTACTAACAAAGTGGTGAAAAGAGGAGATTCCAGGATAGCATCATTGTGGTATTATTGCTCTCAATCTCTCAGTTCAGGAAGGAAAAATAAAGGTGTAAAAAAAAAGGAGAAACAGGAAAAGAAAGGGAAAAAAGAAACAAAGAGGAAAAGAAAAAGTAAAAAAAAAGAGGAACATAAGAAACCAAAAACCGCAGAGACATTTATAGAGGCAACGGTGTAAGTACAATCATAGGACAGAACATAAAAGTGAACCGTATAATGTGGTGCATGGCGCCTGAAGCTACAGGGTAGGAGAAGCCGGATTGCTAGAAAATAGACCCGATGGCTAGGACGAAGCTGGCATCCACCAAAAAAGCAGAATATGCACACACCCAGATAAAGCACACTGAAAGGTGCCGCAATAGGTTATAACTGATGGACTGGGTATCCTGTGTGCACCACTCGCTCCAGAAGAGTCTGGTCTTTTTTTCTCTAGACCGTTATATAAAATCACTCTCAGGAAAGGACTGGAAATTTCATGAATCAGCCAAAAACATCTTGAAACCCCAAATCCTGCCTACAATGGTGAACTTTAAATAAAAAAAGGGGGAGAAGGAAGAGAAAAAAAAAGAAGAAGGAGGAGAAGAAGGAGAAGAAAAAGAAAGAGGAGGAGAAGGCGGAGAAGAAGAAAAAGGAAAAAGAATAAAAAGAAGAATAGGAAGAAGAAAAAAGAAGAAAAACAGAAGGAGGAGAAGACGAAGAAGAAGAAAGAGAAGAAGGAGAAAGACAAGGAGAAAGACAAGGAGAAAAGGAAGAAGAATAAAAATAAGAAAAAGAAGAAAAAGGAGAAAAAGAAGAAGGAGGAGGAGGAGGAGGAGGAGGAGGAGGAGAAGAAGAAGAAGAAGAACAGAAGGAGGAGGAGAAGGAGAAGAAAAGGAGAGGAAAAGGAGAGGAAAAGAAGAAGAAAAAGGAGAAGAAAAAGAAGAAAAAAGAAAAAGAAGGAGGAGGAGAAGGAGAAGCAGGAGAAGGAGAAGAAGGAGAAGAAGAAAATGAAGAAGGAAAAAGATTAAAAAGAAGAAAAGGAAGAAAAAAAAGAAGAAAACAATAAAAAGAAGAAGACGAAGAAGGAGGAGGAGAAGAAGAAAAACAGAAGGAGAAGGAGAAGAAGAAAAACAGAAGGAGGAGAAGAAGGAGGAGAAGGAGAAGACGCTAACACATAAAATAAATTTTAAAAAATCACAAATTACAAGAAAAATAAGGTGCAAGTGATAAACAGGAGAAAAAAAAACACTAAAAAGTAGACAAAAAAATGCAATAATGAAGCCCTTGGTGTTTACATTTCTCCCGATCTCTCTTGTTGCTGTTGGTGAATAAAAACATTCTTGTCTACATCCACAGGCTAAAAACAGGCTCTAGCTTGTTACCACTCACTGACTGCAAGCAGAGATCTTGAAACACTAATTGTTTTAGAAAGCTGCAGAAATTCTGTACATGGCTACTGGGTTATCTTTACATGACACCTGGAATATGTGTCGGATTTTATGCCGATTTTGGCACAAAGGTGGAAACCACATGAAATCCATATCTCATTTATTCACTGGGAAAAAAAAAAAAGTAGTATACAGAAAAAGCCAGCTGGATAACCCCATCGGATGGAGTTAATTTTCATGGGGATCCACGATGCGGTAAAATGCACATTTCTGCCGCAATAAAATAAGTGTCGGGTTTGCAAAATGCAAATGGCATAAAAAATTTAAAAAAAACTCATATCAAAAATAGTTAGGAGTAAGTTCACACGGTGTTTTTCAGCAGTAAAACCTGATCTCTTGGCAGGAAAGAAGCTGCAGGAAAAAAGCACGTTTTTCTTGGGTTTTTTGCTGCATTTTTGGGGCATTTTTTGCTGCGGTTTTGGCATGCTAGATTTGTCTCTTGTGCATGCTGATTAAGTTTAGTATTAAAAAAGTCCTATTCTACAGGATCAGGTTTTGGCACAAAAATGCAGCAAAACCTTATATCTGCATTTTTTCAGCGGTTTTTTTACCACTCATTCATTTCAATGGGTGAAAAACGCTGAAAAAATGCTGAAAGAAGTGAAATCCTCCATTGTGCAAGAAACCGTGCAAAGCACAAAACCCTGATGACAAAAAAAACAATGTGTGTGCATGAGATTTCTGAGATCTCAGACTTTGCTGGTACTGTAAAACGCAGCTAAAAATTAGCATTAAAAAAAAACATTAAAAAACACAGTAAAAACTCTTAGCGTGAACTTAGCCTAAAACTTGCATAAAAAATGCATGAAAAAAACTGCAAAAACGCCTAGTGTGAACTTAGCCTAAAACTTGGATAAAGAAATCTGCAAAAACGCCTAGTGTGAACTTAGCCTAAAACTTGCGTGAAGAAATGCATAAAAGAAAAAAATGCAAAAACGCCTAGTGTGAACTAAGCCTAAAACTTGCATTAAAAAAAATGCATAAAAAACACTGCAAAAACGCCTAGTGTGAACTTAGCATAAGCATTGGATTTGCAAAATGCAAACAGAATCAAAAAAGCACCAGAAATAGTGAAATGGCAAAGTGAGCTCTGCCCCATCGAGTACAGGGAGCGCCTCTCACCTCAGCAGGTATCGGACCGTGTCCCAGCCGTCCCGGACGGGCTCCAGGTAGATCTCGATCCTCTTGTAGGAGACGACCAGGTTGAAGAGATCAAAGGCTTGCGACTTGCTGGCGACTTGAGGAGACCCCGGCTGGGACTCCGCCATGGATGGCATGCCCTCCGACCAGCCCGTGTCCCCGGGAGAAGCCGCATCCCTCTCTGTCGCCTGCATGCTGCAAGAAGGAAGAGAGTTACCGTAAGACACACAGCGGACGAAGGGAAAACTTCCTGGACATGAAGAACAGAGGAAGCTGCTGGAATGTGACAATAGGCGCTCAGACCTCTTCTTCCCGGCCAAGCGTCTGCGGAGCCTCCAGTGCATGGCTGCGCTCGATGCCAGGAACACCATGGAGGACTGGCATCGATCACCAGGAAGTACAGCGCCGGTATCAGAAAAATATGTTCAAAGGTCAGAAGAAAACTGAAGAGGATCTGAAGTTCAGGCAGCAGATAAACAGGTTCCCGGCTGATCAGTGCCGCAGGCTGGACGTGGGACGGGCCGCAGGGTAATTGCTTTGTGTCACCGCTGCCAGACTGTAAGGTCCCAGCTGTCACCTCCCACACCTGTGGCTTCTACACGGAGGGTTCACATACTTATACGCTCTCGTGGAAAGGAGCTTTTCAATTGTAGGTAACTTTAAGCTCAATCCGTATTATCCCTTTAAATGTCAAAGATCACCGTTTGCTGTCAGCGGGTGAAATATTCTCATCCGGATCATTATTTGGAAAATAGAATTGTAAGTTCTTGTTTAGTAAACAGGTCTGCTGCTGATTTTACGGAAGCTGAGCTCAATCTGTAACATCCCTTTAAATGTTTGCGGTCAGTGTTAGGAGCAATTAGTTTTGTATCTAATCGGTAATGATCCTTTAATCGTCGAGATCTCTGCTGTCAGTAGATGAAATATTCTAATGTGAAAATTAACGTTAGATTTCATTGTGTGTCCTTGTTTAAAGGGGAAGTGTCTGGTTTTGGCCAACTCAAGCTCAATCTGTGTTATACCCCTTTAAATGTCAAGATCTCCGTTTGCTGTATTCCAGGCTGGAATGTTTCATATAATTGTAAACCTGTTTTAGGTCATGTAGAATAGACCTTTAAATATCAATATCACCGCTTGCTGTCAGTGAATGGAACATTCTGTCAAATATACCGGTAATTGTATTTCTTTGTTGTTCGTGCAACTTGATCTCATTCTGTAATATAGTAAAATGTCGAGATCTCTGCTTGCTGTCAATGAATGGAATATTCTTGTACATTTTAAATGTAATTCTATCAACTTGTTTTAAAGGCGGTTGAGGGGGTCCGGTTTTCTCTATCTCAAGCTCAATATTAAGTTCACCTTCGAATGTTAAGATCTCTGTTTGCTGTCAGTACATTATATTATAGTATATAGTTATAGTATATTTACACGTCTTCTGGGGTTCTACAAGTCAAGCAGGTTGCTTTGGGACGATGAAACCAATATGAAGCTAATTTTGCTTTGTGCACAACTTAAAGGGGTTTCCCCGCGTTATTTCCAGGATGGATTTAAAAAATAAATAAATCCCTCACTCACTTCCTGGCCTGGTGCCACTCTTCCCACTCAATACTGTAATCCCACACTCATCTCCTGGCCCGACGAACCTCTTCTCCTGTCACTACTGTAATCTCACTCTCACCTCCTGCACCGGTGCCACTCTTCCCCACTCACTGTCATCCCACACTGACCTCCTGGCTCGGCGCCACTCTTACTCCCCCCCCTACTGTAATCCCACACTGACCTCCTGGCTCAGCACCACTCTTACCTACTCACTACTGTAATCCCACACTGACCTCCTGGCTCAGCGCCACTCTTACCTACTCACTACTGTAATCCCACACTGACCTCCTGGCTCGGCGCCACTCTTACCCACTCACTACTGTAATCCCACACTGACCTCCTGGCACGGCACCACTCTTACCCCCCCCCCCCCCACTGTAATCCCACACTGAACTCCTGGCTCAGCGCCACTCTTACCCCCCTACTGTAATCCCACAATGACCTCCTGGCTCAGCGCCACTCTTACCCACTCACTACTGTAATCCCACACTGACCTCCTGGCTTGGCGCCACTCTTACCCACTCACTACTGTAATCCCGCACTGACCTCCTGGTTCGGCGCCATTCTTACCCACTCACTACTGTAATCCCACACTGACCTCCTGGCTCAGCGCCACTCTTACCCACTCACTACTGTAATCCCACACTGACCTGCTGGTCCGGCGCCACTCTTCCACTCTCACTACTCTTAATCTCATACTCACCTCCTGGCTCTGTGCCATTCTTGTCCACTCACTGCTGTAATCGCACACTTACCTTCTGGCCTGACGCCACTATGCTCCATTCACTACTGTAACCCACACTCACTACCTGGCCTGGCGACACTCTTACCCACTCACTACTATAATTCCGCACTCACCTCCTGGCCCAGCGCCACTCTTCCACACTCACTACTCTAATCTCACACTCACGGCCTGGCGCCACTCTTCCACACTCACTACTGTGCCCACTACCGGTTGAAGGGCATTAACATCCAGAGGGATCATTGCAGCCAATTATGGGAACCACCTCCCCATCTACGCCAGATGTTGATGCCAGCAGACTGGTGGGAGGATAAGTGAACAGGAGCCGGTTCCGTCCAGGAGCCGAGTACAGGATCTTTTTATTAGCCCACTGTGGGTCCATTGGGATTAAAATACAGGGAAAAAAAAACAAAAAAGCTTTAAGCCAGGAGGATTTCAGCTCCGAAGCCCAAAATATTATGACAGCAGCTCTGGTGATCAAGGTGGTGGCAGATAAAACAGTAAAATGTTGGAAAGTTAGAATCGTGGACAGAAGTCGTATTATTACAACTCTGGTATCTGGGAGTCTCCACTCGCCGTGGCTTCACGCCTCCAGCAGAAATATACATGAAGAATTTGGAGTCCCCCTCTCTCTTCATAATAGGTGGGGTCCCAAAGGTTGGACTTGACCATTACCAGCCCAATATCATTGGCCAGAAGCGCGCGCTGGATATTGGGCTAACTGCGGTGAAACACCACCCTCAGCCCCACCAGGGGTAGCGTGTGTGAGTGGGTCACGCCTTGGTGGTGCTAGGGAGTCCGGAAGTTGACGTGACATCAGCGGCAGCAGCCGGGATCATGTGATCGGGAATGAGCAAGCAGCAATAGCGCCACTCACAGGCAAATGAGGCAACATAAGGTATTTACAAACATACTTATTTAAAATGTTTAAATTGATGGGTGCATAATACATTGTAGTGGACCACCTCTTTAAGGGGACAAAAAAATTATGTTGGTAACAACCCATCCAATCAACACAGGCAAAGAAATCACCACACATGTCCCAAACTTAAGCTATGTGTAATAATGAGACATGGCACAGGGAAAAAGTATTAAACACATGAAGAAACAGAGGTGCAAAAAGCGATGGAAAGTCCTGACACCAGCTGAAATCTATCGGTAATTAGAAAGCAATCGTGCCTCTTAGTGAAAAATAATATCAGCTGATTCAACTGATGGTCTATAAAAAGGTGTCTCATTACCAAGGGGCCACACAAGAAACATCTCATGATGGGTAAAACCAGTGAGCTGTCTCAAGACCTTTGCAACCTTATTGTTGCAAAGCTTACTGATGGCATTGATTAAAGAAGAATTTCTAAACTGCTGAAGGTTCCAGTGAGCACTGATGGGGCCATAATCTGGAAGTGGAAAGAACATAATTTCCCCATAAACTGGCCAAGACCAGGTGCTCCCCACAAGATTCCAGACAGAGGAGTGAAAAGAATTATCAGAAGAGCTGTCCAAGAGCCAAGGATCACATGTGGAAAGATACAGAAAGACCTGGAATCAACAAGAACAATTATTTCAAAGAAAACTATAATTAATGCACTGAACCTCCATGGCCTGTATGCACGCTCACCACGCAAGACTCAATTGCTGAACAAATAGCATGTTCACGCATGTTTACAGTTTGTTCAACACAACAACATTTAGACAAGTCTGTAAAATACTGGGAGAATACAGTCTGGTCTGATGAGACCAAAATTGAACTCTCTGGATGCCATAATACACACCATGTTTGGAGGTCAAAAGGCCTCACCCAAAAGACAACATACCAACAGTGAAGTTTGGAGGTGGGATCATCATGTTGTGGGGCTGTTAATCAGCATAAAGCACTGGCAAACTTCATGTAATGAAAGTAAGGGTGAATGGACAAGTGTACCAAATCATTCTTGAAAAAAAAATCTGCTAGAATGGCCTAGCCGATCACGGGAACTGAATCCGATACAAAATGTATGGAAGGAACCAAAGCTCAGCGTCCATAGAAGGAGGACCTTCAGGATAGGAAGTGTGCTTGTGTGGAAGAATGGGCCAAAATCATACCTCAGCAATGCCTGCGACTAGTTTCTCCAGACAGGAGGAGTCCTGAAGCTTCATCACCACCAACAAAGGCTTTAGTGCACCGCTCATTTCGGCAGCGTCACTGCGCCTCTGTAGTCGGGTGTATGCTTCCCAGCTTCAGAGGCGCATTGCGCACGACCAGAAGTGCGGAAAATGGCTCACGTCCATGGAGGAGACGAAGGACAGCTGGATTCAGCAGGAACAAGACGTGAGTGAAAAAAGCTGCGCGCGTGCGCGAGATTCGCAGGCGCCGATGAGATGACATCGGCTGCTGCAAATTGTTATCACGCTCACAGGGGCGTGATAACATGGAAAGAGGGCTGACTAGTTTTGAGGAAACTAACGCCCATGGACTAGTCAAGGCCTCAACTAGCATAGCAAACGCAAACGGGGACCTTATAAATATATGTACACACATATATATATCTTCCAAGGTTCAGTAAGATACAATCAGCTGAGCTTGTCGTCACATTATGGTCATTACAGCAGAGTAAACATGCCGCTGTCAGAGAATCGGGGACAATGGGTGGATCATTCCTGGGATTCCTCTCTAGGACAAACATTACCTTCTTGACCCTATTATTTAGGATGACAATGCCCAAATATTTACGGATCTCATAAATGTGGGAGTAAAGTGACCCACAATCCACAGTCAGCAGCTAAACCTGCACTGCTGTACTGTTTCTCTTTCAGCTCTGCTAGATATCGCCTACATGGATTGTAGCGCAGCTCATTCCATACACGGGTTGTAGGCTATGCGGAAGGTTTTCAGAAACAGGTTTTTCAAGATGAAGCAGATATAGGAAACGCTTTTTTTTCGGTGGAGTTTGAAGCACTTTTGAAGTCTACTGATGGACAGCGCTTAATATGAAGCTCTAAAATTGTAAAGCGCTGCAGAATAAAATTATTATTATTACACCAGGATCCACTTCAAAGAATTGACATGCACTTTATTTTTCCTCTAAAATGAAATTAATTAGGGGAAGGCTTTCAGGTGGTTTTGAGGTGATTTTTGCTGCTTTTTGGAGGTAGATAAAGCTTAAAAAAAGGTCAAATGAACAAAATCACACATGATAAAATCAGGAAAAATCTGTCCGGAAGATAACAATGGATCAGAACCACATGGCTGCGAGCACGGCCAGAAAAGGGTTTCTGTATATTTCTATTCAAAAACAGGAACAGATCCATCAGAAGGAGAAGTGGTGGAAATTCTGTAATGTAGATGGTGCAACAGTTTTGGGAATTCTGATGTGACAATATTTGGTTGAAGAAACAAAGTTGTGACACGCAGGCACAAAATATTCAACGTATGCAGCAGAGGTAAGCCGACGTCGGCCTGTATACAGCCGAGCAAGCGTGCGATGATACAATGTACCAAGTGTGACGATACAATGTACAAAGAGTGACGATACAAAGTAACAAGCGCACCGCTGCAAAGTAACAAGTGTGACAATACAAAGTAACAAGAGTGATGATACAGTGTAACAAGAGCGACGATACAAAGTAACAAGTGTGTTGATACAATGTACCAAGTGTGTATATGCAATGTAACAAGTGCGATGATACAATGTAACAAGTGCGATGATACAATGTACCAAGTGTGACGATACAATGTACAAAGTGTGACGATACAATGTACAAAGTGTGACGATACAATGTACCAAGTGTGACGATACAAAGTAACAAGTGTGGTGATACAATGTATCAAGTGTGTATATTCAATGTAGCGAGTGCGATGATACAATGTAACCAGTGTTATTATACAATGTACCAAGTGTGACGATACAAAGTAACAAGACTGACGATACAAAGTAACAAGAGCGATGATGCAAAGTAACAAGAGCGACGATGCAAAGTAACAAGAGCGACGATACAAAGTAACAAGTGTGGTGATACAATGTACCAAGTGTGTATATGCAATGTAATAAGTGTGATGATACAATGTACCAAGTGTGATGATACAATGCACCAAGTGTGACGATACAATGTAACAAGAGCGACGACACAAACAAGAGTGACGATGCAAAGTAACAAGTGTGACGATACAAAGTAACAAGAGTGATGATACAAAGTAACAAGGGTGATGATACAAAGTAACAAGAGTGATGATACAATGTACCAAGTGTGGTGATACAATGTACCAAGTGTGGTGATACAATGTACCAAGTGTGTATATGCAATGTAACAAGTGCGATGATACAATGTAACCAGAGTGATTACACACTGTAACCAGTGTTATTATACAATGTAACTAGTGTGACGATACAATGTACCAAGTGTGATGATACAATGCACCAAGTGTGACGATACAATGTAACAAGAGCGACGACACAAACAAGAGTGACGATGCAAAGTAACAAGTGTGACGATACAAAGTAACAAGAGTGATGATACAAAGTAACAAGGGTGATGATACAAAGTAACAAGAGTGATGATACAATGTACCAAGTGTGGTGATACAATGTACCAAGTGTGGTGATACAATGTACCAAGTGTGTATATGCAATGTAACAAGTGCGATGATACAATGTAACCAGAGTGATTACACACTGTAACCAGTGTTATTATACAATGTAACTAGTGTGACGATACAATGTACCAAGTGTGATGATACAAAGTAACAAGAGCACCGATGCAAAGTAACAAGAGTGACGATGCAAAGTAACAAGAGTGACGATGCAAAGTAACAAGAGTGACGATACAAAGTAACAAGTGTGATGATACAAAGTAACAAGTGTGATGATACAATGTGACTAGTGTGATTATACAATGTAACTAGTGTGATTATAAAATGAACCACATGCGATGATACAATGTAACGGACGGTGAGAAGTCAATATGACAAGTGTGCCATGATACAATGTAACAGCGATGTTTATTTATTTGTGTTACTAAAATGAACTAATTTTGAAAAAAATGTGTAAATCGGCCACAGAATTAAATTTGAACTGAGTCAATTCTTTATGAAAATCAAGCGTCCCGCAATAAGCCGAGGGAAGGTATTAAAAAGGGATTATACTTGTGTGTCCTGGCACCGGCAGATCTCTGCTCACTGCCTCATGTCCGGTTCTTCTCACAAGGTCAAAAACGTGAGTCGCACCCCATAATGGTCAGTGCTGGAAGGTCTGCAGCCGGAGGCTCCATCAGGGAGGTTTGGAGGCAGGAAAAGTGGAAATAATCTTTTATAATTTTTTTGTATCTGAAGTGCGACATTCAATGTGTGATGTGTGATCAGTGTATGATGTGTGATCAGTGTATGATGTGTGATCAGTGTATGATGTGTGATCAGTGTATGATGTGTGATATACAATGTGTGATCAGTGTATGATGTGTGATCAGTGTGTGATGTGTGATCGGTGTATGATGTGTGATATATGATGTGTGATCAGTGTATGATGTGTGATCAGTGTATGCTGTGTGATATATGATGTTTGATATATGATGTGTGATATATATGATGTGTGATCAGTGTATGATGTGTGATCAGTGTATGATGTGTGATCAGTGTATGATGTGTGATCAGTGTGTGATGTGTGACCAGTGTGTGATGTGTGACCAGTGTGTGATGTGTGACCAGTGTGTGATGTGTGATCAGTGTATCATGTGTGATCACTGTATGATGTGAGATCAGTGTATGATGGGTGATGTACGATGTGTGATCAGTGTGTGATGTGTGATCAGTGTGATCAGTGTATGATGTGTGATCAGTGTGTGATGTGTGATCAGTGTGTGATGTGTGGTCAGTGTGTGATGTGTGATCAGTGTGTGATGTGTGATCAGTGTATGATGTGTGATCAGTGTGTGATGTGTGATCAGTGTGTGATGTGTATGATGTGTGATCAGTGTGTGATGTGTGATCAGTGTGATGTGTGATCAGTGTGTGATGTGTGATCAGTGTGTGATGTGTGATCAGTGTGTGATGTGTGATCAGTGTATGATGGGTGATATACAATGTGTGATCAGTGTATGATGTGTGATCAGTGTGATCAGTGTGTGATGTGTGATCAGTGTGTGATGTGTGATCAGTGTGTGATGTGTGGTCAGTGTGTGATGTGTGATCAGTGTGTGATGTGTGGTCAGTGTATGATGTGTGATCAGTGTGTGATGTGTGATCAGTGTGATCAGTGTATGATGTGTGATCAGTGTGTGATGTGTGATCAGTGTGATGTGTGATCAGTGTGTGATGTGTGATCAGTGTATGATGTGTGATCAGTGTGTGATGTGTGATCAGTGTGATCAGTGTATGATGTGTGATCAGTGTGTGATGTGTGATCAGTGTGATGTGTGATCAGTGTGTGATGTGTGATCAGTGTGTGATGTGTGATCAGTGTGTAATGTGTGATCAGTGTATGATGGGTGATATACAATGTGTGATCCGTGTATGATGTGTGATCAGTGTGTGATGTGTGATCAGTGTATGATGTGTGATCAGTGTATGATGTGTGATCAGTGTATGATGTGTGATCAGTGTATGATGTGTGATCAGTGTATGATGTGTGATCAGTGTGTGATGTGTGATCAGTGTATGATGTGTGATATATGATGTGTGATATATGATGTGTGATCAGTGTATGATGTGTGATCAGTGTGTGATGTGTGATCAGTGTGTGATGTGTGATATATGATGTGTGATCAGTGTATGATGTGTGATCAGTGTGTGATCAGTGTATGATGGGTGATATACAATGTGTGATCAGTGTGTGATGTGTGATCAGTGTGTGATGTGTGATCACTGTGTGATGTGTGATCAGTGTGTGATCAGTGTGTGATGTGTGATCAGTGTATGATGTGTGATCAGTGTGTGATGTGTGATCAGTGTGTGATGTGTATGATGTGTGATCAGTGTGTGATGTGTGATCAGTGTGATGTGTGATCAGTGTGTGATGTGTGATCAGTGTGTGATGTGTGATCAGTGTGTGATGTGTGATCAGTGTATGATGGGTGATATACAATGTGTGATCAGTGTATGATGTGTGATCAGTGTGATCAGTGTGTGATGTGTGATCAGTGTGTGATGTGTGATCAGTGTGTGATGTGTGGTCAGTGTGTGATGTGTGATCAGTGTGTGATGTGTGATCAGTGTATGATGGGTGATATACAATGTGTGATCAGTGTATGATGTGTGATCAGTGTGTGATGTGTGATCAGTGTGTGATGTGTGATCAGTGTGTGATGTGTGATCAGTGTATGATGTGTGATGTGTGATCAGTGTGATCAGTGTATGATGTGTGATCAGTGTGTGATGTGTGATCAGTGTGATGTGTGATCAGTGTGTGATGTGTGATCAGTGTGTGATGTGTGATCAGTGTGTGATGTGTGATCAGTGTATGATGGGTGATATACAATGTGTGATCCGTGTATGATGTGTGATCAGTGTGTGATGTGTGATCAGTGTATGATGTGTGATCAGTGTATGATGTGTGATCAGTGTATGATGTGTGATCAGTGTGATGTGTGATATATGATGTGTTATCAGTGTATGATGTGTGATCAGTGTATGATGTGTGATCAGTGTATGATGTGTGATCAGTGTGTGATGTGTGATGTATGATGTGTGATATATGATGTGTGATATATGATGTGTGATCAGTGTATGATGTGTGATCAGTGTGTGATGTGTGATCAGTGTATGATGTGTGATCAGTGTGTGATCAGTGTATGATGGGTGATATACAATGTGTGATCAGTGTGTGATGTGTGATCAGTGTGTGATGTGTGATCAGTGTGTGATGTGTGATCAGTGTGTGATGTGTGATCAGTGTGTGATGTGTGATCAGTGTGTGATGTGTGATCAGTGTATGATGGGTGATATACAATGTGTGATCAGTGTATGATGTGTGATCAGTGTGTGATGTGTGATCAGTGTATGATGTGTGATCAGTGTATGATGTGTGATCAGTGTATGATGTGTGATCAGTGTGTGATGTGTGATCAGTGTGTGATGTGTGATCAGTGTGATGCGTGATCAGTGTGTGATGTGTGATCAGTGTGTGATGTGTGATCAGTGTGTGATGTGTGATCAGTGTATGATGTGTGATCAGTGTGTGATGTGTGATCAGTGTATGATGTGTGATCAGTGTATGATGTGTGATCAGTGTATGATGTGTGATCAGTGTATGATGTGTGATCAGTGTGATGTGTGATATATGATGTGTTATCAGTGTATGTTGTGTGATCAGTGTATGATGTGTGATCAGTGTATGATGTGTGATCAGTGTATGATGTGTGATCAGTGTATGATGTGTGATCAGTGTGTGATGTGTGATGTGTGATATATGATGTGTGATATATGATGTGTGATCAGTGTATGATGTGTGATCAGTGTGTGATGTGTGACCAGTGTGTGATGTGTGACCAGTGTGTGATGTGTGATCAGTGTATGATGTGTGATATATGATGTGTGACCAGTGTGTGATGTGTGATCAGTGTATGATGGGTGATATACAATGTGTGATCAGTGTGTGATGTGTGATCAGTGTGTGATGTGTGATCAGTGTGTGATGTGTGATTAGTGTGTGATGTGTGATCAGTGTGTGATGTGTGATCAGTGTATGATGGGTGATATACAATGTGTGATCAGTGTGTGATGTGTGATCAGTGTGTGATGTGTGATCAGTGTATGATGGGTGATATACAATGTGTGATCAGTGTATGATGTGTGATCAGTGTGTGATGTGTGATCAGTGTGTGATGTGTGATCAGTGTATGATGTGTGATCAGTGTGTGATGTGTGATCAGTGTGTGATGTGTGATCAGTGTGTGATGTGTGACCAGTGTATGATGTGTGATCAGTGTATGATGTGTGATCAGTGTGTGATCAGTGTATGATGGGTGATATACAATGTGTGATCAGTGTGTGATGTGTGACCAGTGTATGATGTGTGATCAGTGTATGATGTGTGATCAGTGTGTGATCAGTGTATGATGGATGATATACAATGTGTGATCAGTGTGTGATGTGTGATCAGTGTATGATGTGTGATATATGATGTGTGACCAGTGTGTGATGTGTGATCAGTGTATGATGGATGATATACAATGTGTGATCAGTGTGTGATGTGTGGTCAGTGTGTGATGTGTGATCAGTGTATGATGTGTGATCAGTGTGTGATGTGTGATCAGTGTATGATGTGTGATCAGTGTGTGATGTGTGATCAGTGTGTGATGTGTGGTCAGTGTATGATGTGTGATATATGGTGTGTGATGTGTGATCAGTGTATGATGGATGATATACAATGTGTGATCAGTGTGTGATGTGTGATCAGTGTATGATGTGTGATCAGTGTGTGATGTGTGATCAGTGTATGATGTGTGATCAGTGTATGATGTGTGATCAGTGTGTGATGTGTGGTCAGTGTATGATGTGTGATATATGATGTGTGACCAGTGTGTGATGTGTGATCAGTGTATGATGGATGATATACAATGTGTGATCAGTGTGTGATCAGTGATCAGTGTATGATGTGTGATCAGTGTATGATATGTGTGATCAGTGTGTGATCAGTGTGTGATGTGTGATCAGTGTATGATGTGTGATCAGTGTGTGATGTGTGATTAGTGTATGATGTGTGATCAGTGTGTGATGTGTGATCAGTGTGATGTGTGATCAGTGTGTGATGTGTGATCAGTGTGTGATGTGTGATCAGTGTATGATGGGTGATATACAATGTGTGATCAGTGTATGATGTGTGATCAGTGTATGATGTGTGATCAGTGTATGATGTGTGATCAGTATGTGATCAGTGTGTGATGTGTGATCAGTGTATGATGTGTGATCAGTGTGTGATGTGTGATTAGTGTATGATGTGTGATCAGTGTATGATGTGTGATCAGTGTGATGTGTGATCAGTGTGTGATGTGTGATCAGTGTATGATGTGTGATCAGTGTATGATGTGTGATCAGTGTGTGATCAGTGTGTGATGTGTGATCAGTGTATGATGTGTGATCAGTGTGATGTGTGATCAGTGTGTGATGTGTGATCAGTGTGTGATGTGTGATCAGTGTGTGATGTGTGATCAGTGTATGATGTGTGATCAGTGTGTGATGTGTGACCAGTGTGTGATGTGTGATCAGTGTATGATGGATGATATACAATGTGTGATCAGTGTGTGTGATGTGTGATCAGTGTATGATGTGTGATGAGTGTATGATGGGTGATATCCAATGTGTGATCAGTGTATGATGTGTGATAAGTGTATGATGTGTGATCAGTGTATGATGTGTGATCAGTGTGTGATCAGTGTGTGATGTGTGATCTGTGTATGATGTGTGATCAGTGTGTGATGTGTGATTAGTGTATGATGTGTGATCAGTGTGTGATGTGTGATCAGTGTGTGATGTGTGATCAGTGTGTGATGTGTGATCAGTGTATGATGTGTGATCAGTGTGTGATGTGTGATATATGATGTGTTATCAGTGTATGATGTGTGATCAGTGTATGATGTGTGATCAGTGTGTGATGTGTGATCAGTGTGTGATGTGTGATCAGTGTGTGATGTGTGATCAGTGTGTGATGTGTGACCAGTGTATGATGTGTGATCAGTGTATGATGTGTGATCAGTGTGTGATCAGTGTATGATGGGTGATATACAATGTGTGATCAGTGTGTGATGTGTGATCAGTGTGTGATGTGTGATCAGTGTATGATGTGTGATCAGTGCGTGATGTGTGACCAGTGTATGATGTGTGATCAGTGTGTGATGTGTGATCAGTGTATGATGTGTGATATATGATGTGTGACCAGTGTGTGATGTGTGATCAGTGTATGATGGATGATATACAATGTGTGATCAGTGTGTGATGTGTGGTCAGTGTGTGATGTGTGATCAGTGTGTGATGTGTGGTCAGTGTATGATGTGTGATATATGATGTGTGACCAGTGTGTGATGTGTGATCAGTGTATGATGGATGATATACAATGTGTGATCAGTGTGTGATGTGTGGTCAGTGTGTGATGTGTGATCAGTGTGTGATGTGTGATCAGTGTGTGATGTGTGATCAGTGTGTGATGTGTGATCAGTGTATGATGTGTGATCAGTGCGTGATGTGTGACCAGTGTATGATGTGTGATCAGTGTGTGATGTGTGATCAGTGTATGATGTGTGATCAGTGTGTGATCAGTGTATGATGGGTGATATACAATGTGTGATCAGTGTGTGATGTGTGACCAGTGTATGATGTGTGATCAGTGTATGATGTGTGATCAGTGTGTGATCAGTGTATGATGGATGATATACAATGTGTGATCAGTGTGTGATGTGTGATCAGTGTGTGATGTGTGATCAGTGTATGATGTGTGATATATGATGTGTGACCAGTGTGTGATGTGTGATCAGTGTATGATGTGTGATCAGTGTATGATGTGTGATCAGTGTGTGATCAGTGTGTGATGTGTGATCAGTGTGTGATCAGTGTGTGATGTGTGATCAGTGTATGATGTGTGATCAGTGTGTGATGTGTGATTAGTGTATGATGTGTGATCAGTGTGTGATGTGTGATCAGTGTGATGTGTGATCAGTGTGTGATGTGTGATCAGTGTGTGATGTGTGATCAGTGTATGATGGGTGATATACAATGTGTGATCAGTGTATGATGTGTGATCAGTGTATGATGTGTGATCAGTGTGTGATCAGTGTATGATGTGTGATCAGTGTGTGATGTGTGATTAGTGTATGATGTGTGATCAGTGTATGATGTGTGATCAGTGTGATGTGTGATCAGTGTGTGATGTGTGATCAGTGTATGATGTGTGATCAGTGTATGATGTGTGATCAGTGTGTGATGTGTGACCAGTGTGTGATGTGTGATCAGTGTATGATGGATGATATACAATGTGTGATCAGTGTGTGTGATGTGTGATCAGTGTATGATGTGTGATCAGTGTATGATGGGTGATATCCAATGTGTGATCAGTGTATGATGTGTGATCAGTGTGTGATCAGTGTGTGATGTGTGATCTGTGTATGATGTGTGATCAGTGTGTGATGTGTGATTAGTGTATGATGTGTGATCAGTGTGTGATGTGTGATCAGTGTGTGATGTGTGATCAGTGTGTGATGTGTGATCAGTGTGTGATGTGTGATATATGATGTGTGATATATGATGTGTTATCAGTGTATGATGTGTGATCAGTGTATGATGTGTGATCAGTGTGTGATGTGTGATTAGTGTATGATGTGTGATCAGTGTGTGATGTGTGATCAGTGTGTGATGTGTGATCAGTGTGTGATGTGTGATCAGTGTGTGATGTGTGATATATGATGTGTGATATATGATGTGTTATCAGTGTATGATGTGTGATCAGTGTATGATGTGTGATCAGTGTGTGATGTGTGATCAGTGTGTGATGTGTGATCAGTGTATGATGTGTGATCAGTGTATGATGTGTGATCAGTGTATGATGGGTGATATACAATGTGTGATCAGTGTGTGATGTGTGGTCAGTGTGTGATGTGTGATCAGTGTATGATGTGTGATCAGTGTGTGATGTGTGGTCAGTGTATGATGTGTGATATATGATGTGTGACCAGTGTGTGATGTGTGATCAGTGTATGATGGATGATATACAATGTGTGATCAGTGTGTGATGTGTGATCAGTGTGTGATGTGTGATCAGTGTGTGATGGGTGATATGATATATGATGTGTGACGTGTGATCAGTGTATGATGTGTGATCAGTGTATGATGTGTGATCAGTGTGTGATGTGTGATCAGTGTGTGATGGGTGATATGATATATGATGTGTGACGTGTGATCAGTGTATGATGTGTGATCAGTGTATGATGTGTGATCAGTGTATGATGTGTGATCAGTGTATGATGTGTGATATGATATATGATGTGTGACGTGTGATCAGTGTATGATGTGTGATCAGTGTATGATGTGTGATCAGTGTGTGATGTGTGATCGGTGTATGATGTGTGATATATGATATACAGTGTGTGATACACGATGGGTGATGACACTCCAGGAGCTGTACACACAGCTGTACACACCGGGGACAGGCGGCAGCAGATGGCGGCTCTTACCTTCCTCTCACAGGCACATTATTCTCTCTCCTCCAGCGCTTTCCCTGTTGTGCCGATTCTCCAGCATTTCCTGTTTGGAGTCATTGTGACGTCACGGAGGGAGGATTCAGGAGTCACTGGCTGTGACGTCACAGGAGGCCGGTCCTGCAGGCGGCGGAGCGTGTGCCCCGGTACAGCCGAGCCGGGCCGGTACAGCCGAGCCGGGCCGGTACAGCCGAGCCGGGCCGGTACAGCCGAGCCGGGCCGGTACAGCCGAGCCGGGCCGGTACAGCCGAGCCGGGCCGGTACAGCCGAGCCGGGCCGGTACAGCCGAGCCGGGCCGGTACAGCCGAGCCGGGCCGGTACAGCCGAGCCGGGCCGGTACAGCCGAGCCGGGCCGGTACAGCCGAGCCGGGCCGGTACAGCCGAGCCGGGCCGGTACAGCCGAGCCGGCCCGTGTGACCGGACACCCTCCGCCCTGCACATCGCAGAGTTCATTGCTGCAATGCTCCTGACTGATAGAAGCGGCATTAACCCTTTCCCTCTGGGCAATTTTTATTTTGTTTTTTTGTTTTCTTTTCTTCTTCCATTGTTCAAGAGAGAACTGTTCAATAATAAAAATTCTTATTATTTGTATTTTTTCCGTTACCGTATACACACGAGCGGGTTCATTGACTTTCTGTTTTGATGGACTGGCCTGGGCGGATGAAGAGATGCAAAAGATGATTAATTTATTTATTTTTTTATACATAATTTTATTTTTTGTAACCTCTTTCTTTTCAGTAGCCGCTGCCATAAATGTCACCCATCTCCTGACTGTTTAGCCCAATCTATTTCTGTCTGCATTTTTATGAAAAAAAAAAACCTGCTGCAATTGTTTGCCTTTTCCTTTTTAAAATTGCATGAAAAATTGTTTTTTTTTAATTATTTTTTATTATACAGAGGAGAACTAGGAGAGGGAGAAGGGGCAGGATGGCCTGGAGACAAAAAATTAAGTGCCCGCAGTTAATGTAAATGTAGAGCGCTGCGGCGGAATATGTTGGCGCTATATGAATAAAATTATTATTATTTTTTATTTTATTTATTTTTTTAAGACTTTTTTTCTGTCGATTTTGCTTTTAAGGTAATGTGAAAAAACATATTTGATCCCTTCTTGTATCAGCTGCTAATAAAACGGAACTTTTATTCATTAACCCCTTAACAACCAGAGGTATTTTTGGTTTTGCGTTTTCATTTTTCTTTTGCTCCCCTTCTTCCCAGAGCCATAACTTTTTTTTTATTTTTCCATCAATATGGCCATGTGAGGGCTTGTTTTTTGCGGGACGAGTTGCACTTTTGAAAGACACCATTGGTTTTAACATATCGTGTACTGGAAAATTGGAAAAAAATTTAAAGTGCGGTGAAATTTGCAAAAAAAAGTGCAGTCCCACACTTGTTTTTTGTTTGGCTTTTTTTTGCTATGTTCATTAATTGCTAAAACTAAACTGATATTATGATTCTCCAGGTCAGTACGAGTTCATAGACACCTAACATGTTTAGGTTATTTTTTATCTAAGTGGTAAAAAACAAATTCCAAACTTTGTTAAAGAAAAAAAATGGCGCCATTTTCCGATACCCGTAGCTTCTCCATTTTTCGTCATCTGGGGTCAGGTGAGGGCTTATTTTTTGCGTGCTGAGCTGACATTTTTAATGATAACATTTTGGCGCAGATACGTTCTTTTGATCGACCGTTATTGCATTTTAACGCAATGTCATGGCGACCAAAAAAGCGTAATTTTGGCGTTTTTACTTTTTTCTCATTACGTCATTTAGCGATCAGGTTAATCCTTTTTTTATTGATAGATTGGGCGATTCTGAACGCGGCGATACCAAATATGTGTAGGTTTGATTTTTTTTTTTTTTTTTTTTTTAACTTTTGGCATGCTTTATTAGGGCTCTTTCACACGTCCTGATATTTCCAGTACCGGAAAAACCGGTACCGGAGATATCCGTGTCCGTATGTCCGTGTACTCAAGTGGCACATACGTGCGGCATCCGTTTGCCGCCCGTGTGCCGCCTGAGGACCACACGGACCGTGCAGGAGAGACAGCGCTACACTAAGCGCTGTCCCCCCCGCATGTGGTGCTGAAGGCGGAATTCATCTCTTCTCCCCCGCCGGAGAGAAGAGATAAAAGATCAAGTTGTTTTTTTTTTTTTTTTGTGAAAAATAAAGTTTTCATGTGCGTCCGCGTCCCCCCCCCCAGTGCGCCGCCTGGCCCCTTGCCGCAGAAATACTCACCTAGCTCCTGCGATGTCTCCTGTGTCCTCTCCGCACTGGCAGCTTCTCCTGTGTGAGCGGTCACGTGGTGCCGCTCATTACAATCAGTGAATATTCCCTGACTGTAATGAGCGGTCCCACGTGACCGCTCACACAGTAGAGGCTGCCAGCGCGGAGAGGACAGAGGAGACGTCGCAGGAGCTAGGTGAGTATTTCTGCGGCAAGGGGCCAGGCGGCGCACTGGGGGGGACGCAGACGCACATGAAAACTTTATTTTTCACAAAAAAAAAAAAAAAAAAACTTGATCTTTTATCTCTTCTCTCCGGCGGGGGAGAAGAGATGAATTCCGCCTTCAGCACCACACGCGGGGGGACAGCGCTTAGTGTAGCGCTCAGTGGCGTAACTACAAAGTTATGGGCCCCGGTGCGAACTTCCAAATGGGGCCCCCCCCCCTACCTCCGTGACGCCCCCCCACCCCCTTCCCCTAGATACGCCTCGGACTGTTGCAGGAATCTCCTGCACTGCAACATGGTGTTGGGTGCCAGCACAGCCCGCACAGTGGTATATCCAGCACAGCCCGCACAGTGGTATATCCAGCACAGCCCGCACAGTGGTATATCCAGCACAGCCCGCACAGTGGTATATCCAGCACAGCCCGCACAGTGGTATATCCAGCACAGCCCGCACAGTGGTATATCCAGCACAGCCCGCACAGTGGTATATACAGCACAGCCCGCACAGTGGTATATACAGCACAGCCCGCACAGTGGTATGTACAGCACAGCCCGCACAGGGGTATATACAGCACAGCCCGCACAGGGGTATATCCAGCACAGCCCGCACAGTGGTATATCCAGCACAGCCCGCACAGTGGTATATCCAGCACAGCCCGCACAGTGGTATATCCAGCACAGCCCGCACAGTGGTATATCCAGCACAGCCCGCACAGTGGTATATCCAGCACAGCCCGCACAGTGGTATATACAGCACAGCCCGCACAGTGGTATATACAGCACAGCCCGCACAGTGGTATGTACAGCACAGCCCGCACAGGGGTATATACAGCACAGCCCGCACAGGGGTATATACAGCACAGCCCGCACAGGGGTATATACAGCACAGCCCGCACAGGGGTATATCCAGCACAGCCCGCACAGGGGTATATCCAGCACAGCCCGCACAGGGGTATATACAGCACAGCCCGCACAGGGGTATATACAGCACAGCCCGCACAGGGGTATATACAGCACAGCCCGCACAGGGGTATATACAGCACAGCCCGCACAGGGGTATATACAGCAAAGCCCGCACAGGGGTATATACAGCAGAGCCCGCACAGGGGTATATACAGCAAAGCCCGCACAGGGGTATATACAGCACAGCCGGCACAGGGGTATATACAGCACAGCCGGCACAGGGGTATATAGAGCACAGCCAGCACAGGGGTATATAGAGCACAGCCAGCACAGGGGTATATAGAGCACAGCCCGCACAGGGGTATATAGAGCACAGCCCGCACAGGGGTATATACAGCACAGCCCGCACAGGGGTATATACAGCACAGCCCGCACAGGGGTATATACAGCAGAGCCCGCACAGGGGTATATACAGCAGAGCCCGCACAGGGGTATATAGAGCACAGCCCGCACAGGGGTATATAGAGCACAGCCCGCACAGGGGTATATACAGCAGAGCCCGCACAGGGGTATATACAGCACAGCCAGCACAGGGGTATATAGAGCACAGCCCGCACAGGGATATATACAGCAGAGCCCACACAGGGGTATATACAGCAGAGCCCGCACAGGGGTATATGCAGCACAGCCAGCACAGGGGTATATAGAGCACAGCCAGCACAGGGGTATATAGAGCACAGCCAGCACAGGGGTATATAGAGCACAGCCAGCACAGGGGTATATACAGCACAGCCCGCACAGGGATATATACAGCACAGCCCGCACAGGGATATATACAGCACAGCCCGCACAGGGATATATACAGCACAGCCCGCACAGGGATATATACAGCAGAGCCCGCACAGGGGTATATGCAGCACAGCCAGCACAGGGGTATATGCAGCACAGCCAGCACAGGGGTATATAGAGCACAGCCCGCACAGGGGTATATACAGCAGAGCCCGCACAGGGGTATATACAGCACAGCCCGCACAGGGGTATATAGAGCACAGCCAGCACAGGGGTATATAGAGCACAGCCAGCACAGGGGTATATAGAGCACAGCCCGCACAGGGGTATATAGAGCACAGCCAGCACAGGGGTATATACAGCACAGCCCGCACAGGGATATATACAGCACAGCCCGCACAGGGATATATACAGCACAGCCCGCACAGGGATATATACAGCACAGCCCGCACAGGGGTATATAGAGCACAGCCCGCACAGGGATATATACAGCACAGCCAGCACAGGGGTATATAGAGCACAGCCCGCACAGGGGTATATAGAGCACAGCCCGCACAGGGATATATACAGCACAGCCCGCACAGGGGTATATGCAGCACAGCCAGCACAGGGGTATATAGAGCACAGCCAGCACAGGGGTATATAGAGCACAGCCAGCACAGGGGTATATAGAGCACAGCCCGCACAGGGGTATATAGAGCACAGCCCGCACAGGGATATATACAGCAGAGCCCACACAGGGGTATATAGAGCACAGCCAGCACAGGGATATATACAGCACAGCCCGCACAGGGATATATACAGCACAGCCCGCACAGGGATATATACAGCAGAGCCCGCACAGGGGTATATGCAGCACAGCCAGCACAGGGGTATATACAGCACAGCCAGCACAGGGGTATATAGAGCACAGCCCGCATCTCATCTCCCCCCCCCCCCCCCGATAATGGCCCCACAGTCCGGTGAAAAAGAAAAAAAAACTCTCCTCACCTTTCCTTTTGCCCGCGCTGCTCCTGGTGGCTGCAGTCTGCCCAGGACACTGCAGGTGCGCGATGATATGACGTCATCGCGCACCCGCAGTGTACTGTCAGAGGCAGAGCGGGGAATGATGGGAGAGGGAGCGTCAGGTGACGCTCTCCTCCATCATTGCATTGAACTATACCGGTGTCATAGACGCCGGTATAGTTAAATGCGGCGGCGGCGGCGGCGGCGGGGGGGAGGAACAGTGCAGCGGCCCACTACTGGCATCGGCTCTTCTGGCATTTGCCAGAAGTGCCCGATGTCCAGCCCGGCCCTGCCCTGACCTGCCGGCCCGGGGCCCCTGACCTGCGGGGCCCGGTCGCAATGGCGACCGCTGCGACCGCGGTCGTTACGCCCCTGGTAGCGCTGTCTCTCCTGCGGGCGGTACGTGCACACGGAGGAGAGTGCACACTGTTCTCCGTGTGCACGTGTGCTGTCCGTATTGTGGTCCGTGCTGCCGGTAGAAAACAGACATGTTTACGTGTTTTCAGCACGGACATACGGTCCGTGTGAAAACACGCACATGTGCATAGACCCATTTATTTGAATGTGTCTACGTGTGTCAGTGTCTCCGGTACGTGAGAAAACTGTCACTACACGTACCGGAGACACTGACGTGTGAAAGAGGCCTTAGCCTCCATGGGAGAAGCTGCCATAACCCAATCGGCTCTGCTACATACAGGCGATGTTCAGATTGCCTGTATGTAGCAGAATTACTCACTTGCTATGAGCCCCGACCACTGGGTGGCGCTCATAGCAATCCGGCAGTGACAACCATAGAGGTCTGTAGGAGACCTCTGGTTGTCATGCCATGCCAACCCATCGGTGACCTGCGATTGCGTGATGGGGGTCACAGATGGGCGTGTTTCCAGGGGGCCTGGATTAACAGCCAAAAAGAAGCAGGAAGTAACTTCCAGAGCCCGGGCGGGCTTGCCCGAGGCAGGACCTGCTCCACTGTCGGGAGCAGGGTATACCCCTGGAAGAGAATAACTTACTGCCAAGGACTGCCGGTCAGTGGGAACGGGCACTGGAACTTTGGAAGTGCCCACCGAAAGACTGTTAGGGTATGTGTCCACGGTCAGGAAACGCTGCGTTTTTTACGCAGCGTTGAGCCGCAGCGTCAAAAACGCAGCGTCCAGATGTTACAGCATAGTGGAGGGGATTTAATGAAATCCTGTCTCCACTGTGCATTAAAAACGCATGCGTTTTTCCCACAAAAACGCACATGCGGTGCGTTTTTTCAGAACGCAGCATGTTGCTACAATGAGCAAAACACGCAGGAACACCGCAGGTGACCTCAGGTGCATTTTTGGTCAGGATTTTACCTGCATAAAATCCTGACCAAAGCCTGAAGCAAACCTGAACGTGGACACATACCCTTAGTTCTCAGAGACCATGCTGCATATTTTGATAGGGAAAGCGCAGGAAGAGTTACCTCATTCACCTCTGAGGAGGAGTTTCCCGCACGGAGAGCAATAATGTGATGGAGGTAACTGACTGTGCTGCAGGACCGGGACTTTATCTGTCTTTCTATGTGCAAGGGCCGGGGTGCTCACTGATTGTGCCTTATTGGACTCGCCCATGACTACTACCCCGTGCCACCTTGTTACATATTGCAAAACAATGGGGAGACAAAAAGCGCAATAGGGTCTTATCCACGTTACATAGAGGAGAATATACACCTGGTTAGGATGAGATTAGAGCATGTAGATAGCGGCTGCTGCAGATCCACAGGTCTTCACCGACCAGAGAAAACAATGTCTTCAAAGGGAAATTTGTAGTTAAAATTCCGCGCTGCCGCTAAGATGAATTTCAGGAGAATATAGTTGATTCACAGTGGTTTTATTCAACGCGTTTCAGGGGTCTCATGCCCCCTTCATCAGGAAATACCACCTGATGAAGGGGGCATGAGACCCCTGAAACGCGTTGAATAAAACCACTGTGAATCAACTATACTCTCCTGAAATTCATCTTAGCGGCAGCGCGGAATTTTAACTACAAATTTCCCTTTGAAGACATTACCTTGTTACATAAACATAGCTTAATAATGTCACAAACTGGACATATTGGGTGCTGAAATAGCCCATCTAAAGAAAAAAATAGCAATTTTCAATATGTATTGTGCAACAATTTCTGGAAACCACCCCCAAAGGATTAAATTCACAAATTGACGAAATGCTGCAGATTTGTAAAGTACGACACGCGCAGATGAGGTTCACATGTAGCAGAAAAAAACAATGTTGAATTGAAAAGTTGTGCAGATTTTCTAACCTTTAGCGTTTCCATTCTGTCTTAGGGCAGTCTCACACGTCCAGATAATTCGGTACCGGAAACAATCGGTACCAGAATTATCCGTGTCCGTGTGCCCCTACGTTTCTGGTGTACATCAGTGTGGCACACGTGCGGCACACGTGTGCCGCCCGTGTGCCCACTGGGTACCACACGCACCGTGCTGGGTACCACACGTACCAGCATCTGGTGCTGAATCCGCAATTCATATCTTCTCTGCAGCAGCGTTTGCTGCATAGAACATATGAATAATAGTGTTTAAAAGAAAGATCTATCTGTCCGCCGTCCTCCCACCGTCTGTGCGCCCCCACCGCTGTTCTGAAAATACTCACCCGCCTCCCTCGTTGGCTGTTGCTGCTTCCTGTCCTGGCCGCACCTTCTACTGTATGCGGTCACGTGGGGCCGCTCATTTACTGTCATGAATAGGCGGCTCCACCCCTATGGGAGGTGGAGCCACATATTCATGACTCTAATCGGCGGCCCCACGTGACCGCATACAGTAGAAGGTGCGGCCAGGACAGGAAGCAGCGACAGCCAACGAGGGAGGCGGGTGAGTATTTTCAAAACAGCGGGGGGGCGCACAGGGGGTGGGGTGGCGCACAGGGGGTGGGAGGGCGGGGTTACAGATAGATCTTTCTTTTAAATACTGTTATTCATATCTTCTATGCAGCAAATGCTGCTGCAGAGAAGATATGAATGGCGGCTTCAGCACCATGTGGGGGGGACAGCGCTTACTGGAGCGCTGTCTCCTGCACGGCACAGGGACTGCACACGGAGAACTTCCGTGTGCGGTACGTGTTTTACACGGACCCATTGACTTTAATGGGTCCGTGTAATACGTGCGCTCCCACGAACACTGACATGTCTCCGTGTTTGGCACACGGAGACACGGTCCGCAAAAAATCAATGACATCTGCACAGATGCATTGATTTTAATGGGTCTACGTGTGTCAGTGGCTCCGGTACGTGAGGAAACTGTCACCTCACGTACCGGAGCCACTGACGTGTGAAACCGGCCTTAGGGGTTTTCACTCTTTGCAACGAAATAAAGGAAAATCGACACTAAAATCAGGAAAGCTGAAAAATCCCAATATGGTAGACTCGCTGTATCCGGCCTGTAGATATAGAGCGCAGCTTCACTCTGGGATCTGTCAGCGCAGATAACATCTGTATATGGGCCGCCTGGAGGGTAAAGGACACATTCTCCATGATATCTGGACATTCCTAGCGCCTGAGGGGCCATGTGGCAATGTAAGGGAACAGACGGCAGACACAAACATTTCTCGCAGCTCATGCATTTTTCATCTGTGCGGTGAGGATTTTTATCCAGATAATTGTATTTGCATATTCTCTGAATAATTAAATATCCCATAAAAATAAAGTGCATCAATAATAATAGATTTCATGGCTGTTCTGTTGGTGGCGATGGGGCGCGCAGTTGTTCCAACTATGTTTGTCTGAAGTTGATGATTTTATCTAAAAGAATCGATCAATGAGCCCCCTTAAAAATAGTCTGGGTGAAATGGTGGATGAGGATGAGGAAAAAGCCAATATGCTAAATGACTTTTTTTCATCAGTATTTACACAAGAAAATCCCATGGCAGACAATATGATCAGTGATAACTAGTGTTGAGCAGTCCCATACCGCAAGTATCGGGTATCGGCCGATACTTGCGGTATCGGAATTCCGATACCGAGTTCCGATACTTTTGTGGTATCGGGAATCGGTATCGGAACCATATTCATGTGTAAAATAAAGAATTAAAATAAAAAATATGGATATACTCACCTCTCCGGCGGCCCCTGCACCTTACCGCTGTTAACCGGCAGCCTGCTTTGCTTAAAATGAGCGCGTTTAGGACCTTCCATGACGTCACGGCTTCAGATTGGTCGCATGCCGCTCATGTGACCGCCACGCGACCAATCACAAGCCGCGACGTCATTCTCAGGCCCTAAACTCCTCATTCTAGGAATTTAGGACCTGAAAATGACGTCGCGGCTTGAGATTGGTCGCGTGACGGTCACATGAGCGGCACGCGACCAATCACAAGCCGCGACATCATTCTCAGGCCCTAAACTCCTCATTCTAGGAATTTAGAACCTGAGAATGACGTTGCGGCTTGTGATTGGTCGCGTGGCGGTCACATGAGCGGCACGCGACCAATCAGAAGCCGTGACGTCATGGAAGGTCTTGAGCGCGCTCATTTTAAGCAAAGCAGGCTGCCGGTTAACAGCGGTAAGGTGCAGGGGCCTCCGGACGGGTGAGTATATCCCTATTTTTTATTTTAATTCTTTATTTTACACATTAATATGGATCCCAGGGCCTGAAGGAGAGTTTCCTCTCCTTCAGACCCTGGGAACCATCGGGATACCTTCCGATACTTGGTGTCCCATTGACTTGTATTGGTATCGGGTATCGGTATCGGCGATATCCGATACTTTTCGGGTATCGGCCGATACTATCCGATACCGATACTTTCAAGTATCGGACGGTATCGCTCAACACTAGTGATAACAAAAATTCCCCATTAAGTGTCACCTGCTTAACCCAGCAGGAAGTACGGCTGCGTCTAAAAATCACTAAAATTGACAAATCTCTGGGCCCGGATGGGATACACCCCCGAGTACTGCAGGAATTAAGTACAGTCATTGATAGACCATTATTTTTAATCTTTAAACAGTCCATAATAACAGGGTCTGTACCACAGGACTGGCGTATAGCAAATGTGGTGCCAATATTCAAAAAAGGGGCAAAAACTGAACTCGGTAATTATAGGCCAGTAAGCTTAACCTCTACTGTGGGTAAAATCCTGGAGGGCATTCTAAGGGATGCTATACTGGAGTATCTGAAGAGGAATAACCTCATGACCCAGTATCAGCACGGGTTTACTAGGGACCGTTCATGTCAGACTAATTTGATCAGCTTCTATGAAGAGGTAAGTTCCGGACTGGACCAAGGGAGCCCAGTGGACGTAGTGTAAATGGACTTTTCAAAAGCTTTTGATACGGTGCCACACAAAAGGTTGATACATAAAATGAGAATAATGGGGATAGGGGAAAATATGTGTAAGTGGGTTGAGAGCTGGCTCAGGGATAGGAAACAAAGGGTGGTTATTAATGGAGCACACTCGGACTGGGTCACGGTTAGCAGTGGGGTACCACAGGGGTCAGTATTGGGCCCTCTTCTTTTTTAACATATGTATTAATGACCTTGTAGGGGGCATTCAGAGTAGAATTTCAATATTTGCAGATGACACTAAACTCTGCAGGGTAATCAATACAGGGGAGGACAATTTTATATTACAGGATGATTTATGTAAACTAGAAGCTTGGGCTGATAAATGGCAAATGATCTTTAATGGGGATAAATGTAAGGTCATGCACTTGGGCAGAAGTAATAAGATGTATAACTATGTGCTTAATTCTAAAACTCTGGGCAAAACCGTCAATGAAAAAGACCTGGGTGTATGGGTGGATGACAAACTCATATTCAGTGGCCAGTGTCAGGCAGCTGCTACAAAGGCAAATAAAATAATGGGATGTATTAAAAGAGGCATAGATGCTCATGAGGAGAACATAATTTTACCTCTATACAAGTCACTAGTTCGACCACACTTAGAATACTGTGCACAGTTCTGGTCTCCGGTGTATAAGAAAGACATAGCTGAACTGGAGCGGGTGCAGAGAAGAGCGACCAAGGTTATTAGAGGACTGGGGGGTCTGCAATACCAAGATAGGTTATTACACTTGGGGCTATTTAGTTTGGAAAAACGAAGACTAAGGGGTGATCTTATGTTAATGTACAAATATATGAGGGGACAGTACAAAGACCTTTCTGATGATCTTTTTAGTCATAGACCGGTGACAGGGACAAGGGGGCATCCTCTACGTCTGGAGGAAAGAAGGTTTAAGCCTAATAACAGACGTGGATTCTTTACTGTAAGAGCAGTGAGACTATGGAACTCTCTGCCGTATGATGTTGTAATGAGTGATTCATTAATTAAATTTAAGAGGGGACTGGATGCCTTTCTGGAAAAGTATAATGTTACAGGGTATATACACTAGATTCCTTGATAAGGCGTTGATCCAGGGAACTAGTCTGATTGCCGTATGTGGAGTCGGGAAGGAAGTTTTTTCCCCAATGTGGAGCTTACTCTTTGCCACATGGTTTTTTTTTTCCTTCCTCTGGATCAACATGTTAGGGCATGTTAGGTTAGGCTATGGGTTGAGCTAGATGGACTTAAAGTCTTCCTTCATGATGTAGCAAAGCTGGAATAGCAGAGATTGATGTAGCAAACCTGAAACAGCAGAGACTGATGTAACAAACCTGGAACAGCAGAAACTGATGTAACAAACCTGGAACAGCAGAGACTTGTATGAAAGCTGGAAGAGCAGAGACTGATGTAGCAAAGCTGGAATAGCAGAGATTGATGTAACAAACCTGGAACAGCAGAAACTGATGTAACAAACCTGGAACAGCAGAGACTTGTATGAAAGCTGGAAGAGCAGAGACTGATGTAGCAAAGCTGGAACAGTGGCGAATGATGCAGCAAAGCTGTAAATATATGTAAAAGGGGTGCTTCCCTATACTGATGATGATGATACAGGGTGCAAAACCTAGTCTGTAAGGCAAACTAGCTACAGCAAAAAAGAGAAAAGACTAGACTAATGATGGTATGCACACCCGAAAATTAAACAATATCAAAAAACTTTTATTATTACACCTCAAAAAAGACAGACACAGATAAAACCATTTAAAAGGGCCTAATATATAGAATGCAGCAAAGCTGGAACAGCAGAGACTGATGTATCAAAGCTGGAACAGCGGAGACTGATGTAGCAGAGTTGGCTCAGCAATAGCTGATGTAACAAATATGGCCCTGTGATGGATGATATAGCAGAGCTGGTCTAGCAGAGTCTGAGTAGTAAAGCAGAGTGGAGCAACAAAAGTCCAGCACAGAGGAGTGTAAGCAGGGCACAAAGTAGTAGCATGATACACACAAAAAAACAAGAGGAGTTTCTTGAACTGAGACAGTTAAAACAATGCGTATGGCTGAATAGGCGAAACAATCAAACTCCAGATGTTCATAAAAAATTCTGGCTCTTAGAAAAGGAACAGAGAAACTGAATAGCAAAAACAAAAATTCTCTGTTTCTTTAATTGGTTAAACAGCTCTGATAAAACGAAAGCTGCTCAGTCTGGGGCTGCCGTCACACTATCAGTATTTGGTCAGTATTTTACATCAGTATTTGTAGCCAAAACCAGGAGTGGGTGATAAATGCAGAAGTGGTGCATATGGTTCTATTATACTTTTCCTCTATTTGTTACACTCCTGGTTTTGGCTTACAAACACTGATGTAAAATCCTGACCAAATACTGATAGTGTGACGGCGGCCTAAAATAGTTTTCCTGGTAGACAGTGCTGATACATTTGACCATTTTAGTTTCGCCCTGTTCATAGTTTCGCTGCACATAAGAAATCCAGAGGTTCAGTAGAGGCTCCATGCACCTAAATAGGAGCCCTACAGAGATGTTATGAAAAATAACATTAATACAGATACAATTGATCGCTGGTTGATTTTATTCACATCTAGATTTTAGTTGTTGGTCTAACTATAAGAATATCAGGTTTTTATCTTATTTTTCAGGCTTGTTATGACACTTTTGACCAGCAGAGGGCAGTACAGCCTCACGTTTGCAGCTGCTTCTCCCACTTTTAGGATTTTGTGGATCTGTCCCATAAGGGTCCTTTCACATTGTGCTTTTCTCCATGTCTGTGGGTCCCGTCAGACCTTGCGTCCATATCACCGCAAAATGGGATTCGGACATATGCGCCGACGGGGCAATAGACTATAATGGTGCCGGCAGAGCGAACGTTCCCTATGTGCATCATTTTCGGGCGTATACTCTTACTGGAGGCGAACACTCAGACGTAGTAGAGCGCATCAGGGTGTCCGCCTCCTGTAGGGTACACAATGATGCACGCTAGAGCCCACGTTCACTCTGCCCGCACCATTATAGTCTATGGCCCTTTCTGTCTGGTCCCTCTGTTATTCCTCCTGGAAATGTGTGAGTGTACTAAATACTCACCAACCAGAAAAAGGGGAAATGTCCAAGACAACAGGAAGAGATGGCGCCAGGCACTGCATAACCACAAAGCGGCGCTCCCCTAACATTTTCCTTTGCCAGGAGGATGCTGCATTACCCAGATCCAAATTCAGGGGCCAGAATGGGGCACAGCGTCGCCAATAATTAACTTCCCACCCTACAGAAAAGAATCGATAAAAGTTACTACTGACCCTCTGTTACTCTTCCTGGGAATATATGAATATACTAGCTGTACTACCTGGCTTCATAACTGCTGTTAGCAAAATAGACATTTATTCGGCACACAAAAACCACCAAACAGATAGAAATGTAATTATTAAAAGGCAAAAACGAAGCTAATAGAAGCATTTCACAACATATATTTCAACACCAGAGATATTCCACACAGATTTAACGTCGAGTTGCATGTGACAGGTTAGTGTAGCAAGTTGTGTGCAGCCAGTTTTGCGCGTGGCGAGTTCTATGCGTGGTGCCTTTTGAGTATGTGCAAGTTTTGTGTGAGGCAACTTTTGCATGTGTTGCAACTTTTGTGCATGTGGCAATTTTTCCGCGTGTGCAAGTTTTGCGTGTGGCGAGTTTTCCATGAGGTTAGTTTTGCACGTGTGGCGAGTTTTGCATGTGGAGAGTTTTGCGCGTGGCGAGTTTTGAGCGGCGACTTTTGTGTTTCGACTTTTATGTGGCGAGGTTGGTGTATGTGTGGTGAAATGTGCGCTGAGGGTGGTATATGTGTTCGAGCACGTGGTAGTGTGTGGCGCATTTTGTGTGTGTTCATATCCCCGTGGTGGTGTGGTGATTATCCCATGTTGGGGCCCCACCTTAGCAACTGTACAGTATATACTCTTTGGCGCCATCGCTGTCATTCTTTAAGTCCCCCTTGTTCACATCTGGCAGCTGTTAATTTGCCTCCAACACTTTTCCTTTCACTTTTTCCCCATTATGTAGATAGGGGCAAAATTGTTTGGTGAATTGGAAAGCGCGGGGTTAAAATTTCGCCTCACAACATAGCCTATGACGCTCTCAGGGTCCAGATGTGTGACTGCAAAATTTTGTGGCTGTAGCTGCGACGGTGCAGATGCCAATCCCGGACATAGAAGCATTTAGTGCAACAGACATGTCAAGAGTGTTTTTATTCCGGTGGGAGTCCTTCCCAAATCTCCAAAATTACTAAGATGTAATTGACTTCCGATGATACTGACCCCAGTTTGTGTATCTACAATAGGGAAAGTAGATTGTGAGCCCCGAGGACGGGGACGGATGTGAATGATGACAATCTCCATGCAGCGCTGCAGAATTGTTGGGGCTATATACATAACGAATGCTAAAAAAAATCTAGAAATTAGTCCTGCACAGCGGCTCAGTGGTTAGCACTATATGGTGGCTCAGTGGTTAGCACTGTAGGGTGACTCAGTGGTTAGCACTGTATGATGGCTCAGTGGTTAGCACTGTAGGGTGACTCAGTGGTTAGCACTGTATGGTGACTCAGTGGTTAGAACTGTATGGTGGCTCAATGGTTAGCACTGTAGGGTGACTCAGTGGTTAGCATTGTGTGGTGGCTCAGTGGTTAGCACTGTATGGTGGCTCAGTGGTTAGCACTGTAGCATGACTCAGTGGTTAGCACTGTATGGTGGCTCAGTGGTTAGCACTGTAGGGTGGCTCAGTGGTTAGCACTGTATGGTGACTCAGTGGTTAGCACTATATGGTGGCTCAATGGTTAGCACTGTAGGGTGACTCAGTAGTTAGCATTGTGTGGTGGCTCAGTGGTTAGCACTGTATGGTGGCTCAGTGGTTAGAACTGTAGCATGACTCAGTGGTTAGCACTGTATGGTGGCTCAGTGGTTAGCACTGTACGGTGACTCAGTGGTTAGCACTGTATGGTGACTCAGTGGTTAGAACTGTATGGTGGCTCAATGGTTAGCACTGTAGGGTGACTCAGTGGTTAGCATTGTGTGGTGGCTCAGTGGTTAGCACTGTATGGTGGCTCAGTGGTTAGCACTGTAGCATGACTCAGTGGTTAGCACTGTAGGGTGACTCAATGGTTAGCACTGTAGGGTGACTCAGTGGTTAGCATTGTGTGGTGGCTCAGTGGTTAGCACTGTATGGTGGCTCAGTGGTTAGCACTGTAGCATGACTCAGTGGTTAGCACTGTATGGTGGCTCAGTGGTTAGCACTGTAGGGTGGCTCAGTGGTTAGCACTGTATGGTGACTCAGTGGTTAGCACTGTATGGTGGCTCAATGGTTAGCACTGTAGGGTGACTCAGTGGTTAGCACTGTATGGTGGCTCAGTGGTTAGCACTGTAGGGTGACTCATTGGTTAGCACTGTATGGTGGCTCAGTGGTTAGCACTATAGGGTGACTCAGTGATTATTAGCACTGTATGGTGACTCAGTGATTGCACTGTATGGTGGCTCAGTGGCTAGCACTGCATGGTGGCTAAGTGGTTACAACTGTTGCTTTGCAGCATCCTGGGTTCAAATCCCACCAAGGAAAACATGCCTTGATCTTGTGTCTTCTCCCCATGTTTACGTGGGTTTCCTCCAAATTCTCCGGTTTCCTCCCACACTCCTATAAGACCATACTGATAGGGAATGTAGATTGTGAGCCCCATTGGGGACAGCGATGATATTGTATGTAAAGCGCCGCAGTATAAGATAGCGCTATATAAGTGAGGCATAATAAAAAATAATTACACGCAAACATCAACATTGTGCGGGAAGCGGGAATATGTGAAGACGGCACAATGGCTGCTAGATGGAGCTGTCTGACTACAGAAGCGAATACATTGCAGGCGCTTCCTATATTCTGTCACATGTCGGATTAAACCTTTGCACAGCAGAATGCCGTCATGTCTGCCGCTGTATAACTAATGTGGGCTTTCCGCTGGCGCCCTCTGGGTGAATGAGGCTCTATAGACACTTGGTCAGGGGTCCAGCAGCTTTCCCACCACAGTCCTCAAAGCAAAAGGTGAAGCAATTAATTATTTTTGTATAGCTATTAGCTAAGCCAAACAGATTGATCTATAGCTTTGTAGGGAGATACTTAGTAATTTAGCTTAGGAGTCCAGTGGGCGGTCCTACTCAGTGATTGACAGTGCTTTGTATGTGAAGGCGAATACACAGATAACTGGCAGCACCGCCCACTGGACTCCTTACTGGCAGCCTGCTCGGTGTGTCTGCTTATCGAAATAGCTGTCAATCACTAAGTAGGACCACCCACTGGACTCCTGAGCATAGAAAAAGTTGGGATTTTAATCAATACTTTTGAAGTTATACTTAACCTCTTCCTATAAAACTATCACATTGTTCAGCTTCCTCTGCTCTACATCATCACGCTTGAAGACTGAACAGAATTTTCTCCGTGACCAGTTTGCTTTATGTCAGGAAGGTGGGTGTACTTTTGCTTTTCGTGACTTCACTGGTCCCTGTTGTTTCCCAAAAATGTGTTTGGCTGCAAAACGTGACAATGGCAAAAAACTTCCAATTGCCTTAAAAACACGCCTGTCACACTCTGAAGTCTTCTAGGACTGTATTGATCCCCTTTAAAGTTCTTTAATGCAAACACAGCCTTAGGCCTGTCCCACACGTCCAGATAATTCCGGTACCGGAAACAATCGGTACCGGAATTATACGTGTCCGTGTGCCCCTACGTTTCTGGTGTACAACAGTGTGGCACACTTGCGGCACACGCGTGCCGCCCGTGTGCCCACTGGGTACCACACGCACCGTGCTGGGTACCACACGTACCAGCATCTGGTGCTGAAGCCACGATTCATATCTTCTGTGCAGCAGCGTTTGCTGCATAGAAGATATGAATAATAGTGTTTAAAAGAAAGATCTATCTGTTCGCCTCCCTCCCACCCCCTGTGCGCCCCCCCCGCTGTTCTGAAAATACTCACCCGCTTCCCTTGTTGGCTGTCGCTGCTTCCTGGTCTGGCCGCTCCTTCTACTGTATGCGGTCAAGTGGGGCCGCTCATTTACAGTCATGAATAGGCGGCTCCACCCCTATGGGAGGTGGAGCCACATATTCATGACTCTAATCGTCGGCCCCACGTGACCGCATACAGTAGCAGGAAGCAGCGACAGCCAACGAGGGAAGCGGGTGAGTATTTTCAGAACAGCGGGGGGGCGCACAGGGGGTGGGAGGGCGGCGGACAGATAGATCTTTCTTTTAAACACTATTATTCATATCTTCTATGCAGCAAACGCTGCTGCACAGAAGATATGAATTGCGGCTTCAGCACCATGTGGGGGGGACAGCGCTTACTGTAGCGCTGTCTCCTGCACGCCACAGGGACTGCACACGGAGACCGTCCGTGTGCGGTCCGTGTTTTACACAGACCCATTGACTTTAATGGGTCCGTGTAATACGTGCGCTCCCACGAACACTGACATGTCTCCGTGTTTGGCACACGGAGACACGGTCCACAAAAAATCAATGACATCTGCACAGATGTATTGATTTTAATGGGTCTACGTGTGTCAGTGTCTCCGGTACGTGAGGAAACTGTCACCTCACGTACCGGAGCCACTGACGTGTGAAACCGGCCTTAATAATGTGCAAGTGACCTGAGCAGACATGGCTATGGATGATCGGATTTTAACAGCTCTTCACTGTGCTGTCGTCACACACTATCTGTAATATTTATTCACTGTTTTATGGATTTCTCCCTCTATCTGTGCTATCCTTTAGCTATCCAGATTCTCTGCAAAGCGGCTGCTGCATTCCCTGCCTTGGCTTTTATACAGGCTACAATAATCACTATTGAATGGCTGTACTATACCATGTGATATAATAGCTGCAGCAATATGGTGGTCACATCTGAGCTCATGTGGTCCTTCTCTGGCTGATGCTTTGTATAAAATAACCATTTATTTATTTGATTTGCATGAATCAAGTCCCAAAATGTTTGAATGTAAATTTCCTAAAATTCAACACAAATTTAATACTTTGAACTCTAATGTTTATGCTTTCGAAAATTTCTCCTGTCGAAGAATTGCTAAAAGTTGGCAAGCACAAATCTGTTGGACATTAGTCCTTTCTATGAAGTCTCCGGAATGAAGCCGCAGTTCCCTCTGCTATCCCCGCAATGCAGACAGTATGGGAAATCTGATTATCTTATGAATTATTAAGTAAACTCTAAATCCAAACAACATCAATTACAATAATTATTCAGCCCCGAGCTTACTTAATTTCCAAACTCATACCATAACTTTCCTCTGCGTCCCCGCTCGCTTTTACAAATGTGCTCCTCCACAATCGGCTTCAATAGCGGCTGCTTAAAAATGCAGAAAAGCAAAAAAGAAAACTTCCCATTCCAAATCTGACTCATCTTCAGTTTGATTGGACCGGATTAAACTTTTTTTTTTTAGTTTTATGCTAAATTGACTCCATTAATGATCTTTTATTTTATAATTAATTTGTTTATTCTGCTGCAAAACTTCCTGACTCTCCAAAAAAAGAAAGATGTTGTAAATGAGGCATAGCGTCGGCGCTCCGCTAATAGAACCATGTGCGCTGCCCTAGGAGACGACTAATGAAGTGCAATGCGGCTCAGTGGAGTCGCTACCGGCTCATGGTAAGGAGCATGATAACAAAAAGATGTAAAAGACCTAAACAAATGTTTGCAGACGAAAGAAATAATTCACACCAGATGCTGCACTTGGCATGGGACTGACATTTTTACCAAGATAATGACGAATGGGGCACATGTTTGATGGCGCATATCACAATGGGAGGGTGATATGCGCCATCAAAGGGGAAGGGTGGTTTGCAATGGGCCACTGAGCAGATAGATTAGAAGTAATGGGGTCATATATCTTATTACGATCCAGCAGCATATAGTTCAATCTTTTCCATTTTTCGGTCACACCTCTGTCCTGTTGTGGCTGCCAGTGTCCATCTCTTGACCGATTCCTGACTATTTCCACCAATGAGCTCGTTGCCTCGCAGTCTCTTGACTAGCAAGGTGTATCTCCTGATTTGCTATTTTTGCCAAAGACCCAAGTAGTTTCCTTATCATGATTTTTTGTCTGCTGCCGGCCCTGACCTTCTGCCTTTGACTACTCTTCAGCCCTAACCTCAATCTTGCCGCCCTACTGGAGCATCATTGGTAAGGGTCTCCTAGAAGAAGGGAAAGCTTCCTACCTAAAATGCCTCACAACACCTACTGGGCATGAGGTAATGTTTGCTGCGTTTCGGGAAGCTGGTGTAGAAGGGAAGTGAACTGCAAAAGGGAACGGATCTGTGGACAAAAACTTCTGCCAGTGTGTGAAGTGTGCCAAAATGAGATTTGAAGTGGGGGTGGAGGATTTAATGTGTGGGGGGATTTGAGGACACAAAATGAGGAGCAAAGGGGGAGATGCAGGGCATGTATGAGGAAACAGTATGGGGAATGGGGGGCATGTATGAGGAAACAGTATGGGGAATGGGGGCATGTATGAGGAAACAGTATGGGGGAATGGGGGCATGTATGAGGAAACAGTATGGGGGAATGGGGGTATGTATGAGGAAACAGTACAGGGGAATGGGGGGCATGTATGAGGAAACAGTATGGGGGAATGGGGGCATGTATGAGGAAACAGTACGGGGGAATGGAGGGCATGGATGAGGAAACAGTACGGGGGAATGGAGGGCATGGATGAGGAAACAGTACGGGGGAATGGAGGGCATGGATGAGGAAACAGTACGGGGGAATGGAGGGCATGTATGAGGAAACAGTACGGGGGAATGGAGGGCATGGATGAGGAAACAGTACGGGGGAATGGGGGCATGTATGAGGAAACAGTACGGGGGAATGGAGGGCATGGATGAGGAAACAGTACGGGGGAATGGGGACATGTATAAGGAAACAGTACGGGGGAATGGGGGCATGTATAAGGAAACAGTACGGGGGAATGGGGGGCATGTATGAGGAAACAGTATGGGGGAAGGGGGGCATGTATAAGGAAACAAAACAGGGGAATGGGGGCATGGATGAGGAAACAGTACGGGGTAATGGGGGCATGTATGAGGAAACAGTATGGGGAATGGGGGCATGTATGAGGAAACAGTGTGGGGGAATGGGGGGCATGTATGAGGAAACAGTACGGGGGAATGGGGGCATGTATGAGGAAACAGTAAGGGGGAATGGGGGGCATGTATGAGGAAACAGTATGGGGAATGGGGGGCATGTATGAAGAAACAGTAAGGGGGAATGGGGGGCATGTATGAGGAAACAATATGGGGAATGGGGGCATGTATGAGGAAACAGTACAGGGGAATGGGGGGCATGTATGAGGAAACAGTATGGGGAATGGGGGCATGGATGAGGAAACAGTATGGGGGAATGGGGGGCATGTATGAGGAAACAGTACAGGGGAATGGGGGCATGGATGAGGAAACAGTATGGGGGAATGGGGGGCATGTATGAGGAAACAGTATGGGGAATGGGGGCATGTATGAGGAAACAGTACAGGGGAATGGGGGGCATGTATGAGGAAAAACAGTACAGGGGAATGGGGGCATGGATGAGGAAACAGTATGGGGGAATGGGGTGGCATGTATGAGGAAACAGTGTGGGGAAATGGGGGGCATGTATGAGGAAACAGTATGGGGAATGGGGGCATGTATGAGGAAACAGTACAGGGGAATGGGGGGCATGGATGAGGAAAGAAACAGTACGGGGGAATGGGGTGGCATGTATGAGGAAACAGTATGGGGAATGGGGGCATGTATGAGGAAACAGTATGGGGGAATGGGGGGCATGTATGAGGAAACAGTATGGGGAATGGGGGCATGGATGAGGAAACAGTATGGGGAATGGGGGCATGGATGAGGAAACAGTATGGGGGAATGGGGGGCATGTATGAGGAAACAGTATGGGGAATGGGGGGCATGTATGAGGAAACAGTTTGGGGGAATAGGGGGCATGTATGAGGAAACAGTATGGGGGTATGGGGGTCATGTATGAGAAAACAGTATGGGGGAATGGGGGGCATGTATGAGGAAACAGTATGGGAAAGTGGGGTCATGTATGAGGAAACAGTATGGGAGAATGGGGGGCATGTATGAGGAAACAGTATGGGGTATGGGGGTCATGTATGAGGAAACAGTATGGGGCAATGGGGGGCAAGTATGAGGAAACAGTATGGGATAGTGGGGGCATGTATGAGGAAACAGTATGGGGGTATGGGGGTCATGTATGAGGAAACAGTATGGGAAAGTGGGGTCATGTATGAGGAAACAGTATGGGGGAATGGGGGCATGTATGAGGAAACAGTATGGGAGAGTGGGGGCATGTATGAGGAAACAGTACGGAGAAATGGGGGCATGTATGAGGAAACAGTATAGGGGTATGGGGGTCATGTATGAGGAAACAGTATGAGGGTATGGGGGTCATGTATGAGGAAACATGGGGGAATGGGGGGCATGTATGAGGAAACAGTACGGAGAAATGGGGGCATGTATGAGGAAACAGTATGGGAAAGTGGGGTCATGTATGAGGAAACAGTATGGGGGAATGGGGGGCATGTATGAGGAAACAGTACGGAGAAATGGGGGCATGTATGAGGAAACAGTATGGGAAAGTGGGGTCATGTATGAGGAAACAGTATGGGGGAATGGGGGGCATGTATGAGGAAACAGTACGGAGAAATGGGGGCATGTATGAGGAAACAGTATGGGGGTATGGGGGTCATGTATGAGGAAACAGTATGGGGCAATGGGGGGCAAGTATGAGGAAACAGTATGGGATAGTGGGGGCATGTATGAGGAAACAGTATGGGGGTATGGGGGGCATGTATGAGGAAACAGTATGGGAGAGTGGGGGCATGTATGAGGAAACAGTACGGAGAAATTGGGGCATGTATGAGGAAACAGTATAGGGGTATGGGGGTCATGTATGAGGAAACATTATGGGGGAACGGGGGGCATGTATGAGGAAACAGTATGGGGGAATGGGGGCATGTATGTGGAAACAGTATGGGAGAGTGAGCGCATGTATGTGGAAACAGTATGGGGGAATGGGGGGCATGTATGATGAAACAGTATGGGGGTATGGGGGTCATGTATGAGTAAACAGTATGGGGGAATGGGGAGCATGGATGAGGAAACAGTATGGGGGATGGGTGCAGACATGGCATGATGAGTGGGGGAGATGGGTGCACACAGTATGGGGAGCGAATGGGGGAATGTATGTGGACAAAATATGAGTTGCAATGGGAAAAATGTATGTGGACACATTATGGGGAGTGAGGGTGATGGGATGTGTGCAGACACAGTATGTGAAGTCGGGGGTATGTGTGAGCAGACAGAATAGAGAGTGAGGCTGTAAATATGTGAGACAGTATGGTGAACAGGGAGGCTGTGAGTTCAGACAGTATGAGGAGGGAGGGGAATATTGTGAGGAGACAGTATGGGGAAGAAAAGTGAATGGGTACAGAATAGAGAATGAGTAGTGGAGGGTAGCAAGGGGGGACAGTGTAAGGGTACAGCCAGAAGGGTACAGTATACCAAGAGGGGTGAGTGTGATGAGAGCGTACAGTATAGAGACTGGGCCCTATAGGGAGGACACAGTATGAGAGGACAGTGCGAAGAGGGGGGCCCAGAATGGAAAGGGGACATCAGTGTGAAGAGCATTTATCATAAGAGGGACAGTGTGGGGTCATATTTTGTGCAGACACTGCATAACACTGGTATGTTTAAAGGTATCATGTGGAGATTTGCTGCAGAAGACCGGAGAAGATGGAGGTCTGCAGAGACGGCTGTGGATGAGAAAACTCATCATGGGGTCTGGACAAGATCAAGAAACGAAGAACGACTCCAGAGACAACGTCATCTACCAGGTACCTGGATGTAAATATTATTTGCGATACTGACAAATTCTCAAATTGCATGCTTGTGCTGACATGACCGTCCACTCTTGTCACCGGCAAAGGAGAATCCTAAAAGTGTGCAGTGCATTTGCTGTAAGAATTCAGAAGCCTGCAATGTCAGTGTTCAGCTTTGCAGGTTCCAGTAGTCGTCACAGGGACACTTCACTCATATGACTTTCATACTTATGGTCCTGTGACAATGAGCTTCTCTTCCTGCTTCTCTAGTTTTTCACTGATCATTGAGAGCATTAGGGAGAGCAGCTTGTTGGTACATGACTAAGTGTGCAAATCGTATATGTGCTTGAGGGAGGAAGAGGCTCCAAACTGAATTCTTGCCCAGGTGCCAGAAAACCTAGATGCACCTCTGGTCCTGCTGCATAACCCAAGTGCTCTTCAGCTTGAGGTCACGAACAGATGGCCGAACATTTTCCTTCAGGATTTTTTGGTAGACAGCAGAATTCATGGTTCTATTTACCACAGCAAGTCTTCCAGGTACTGAAGCAGCAAAACAGCCACATACCATCACACTACCACCACCATATTTTACTGTTGGTATGATGTTTCTTTTCTGAAATGCTGTATTACTTCTACGCCAGATGTAATGGAACATACACCTTCCATAAGGTACAACTTTTGTCATGTCAGTCCACAGAGTATTCTCCCAAATGTCTTTGGGATCATCAGAATGTTTTCTCGCAAAACTGAGACAAGCCTTTATGTTCTTATTGTCAGCAGTGGTTTTCATCTTGGAACTCTGCCCTGCCAGCCATTTTTACCCAGTTTCTTTCTTACGGTGGAGTCTTGAACACTGACCTTAACGAAAGCAAGTGAGGCTTGCAGTTCTTTGGATATTGTTGTGGGTTCTTTTTTGACCTCTGGGATGAGTCATCACTGCGCTCTTGGGGTAATATTGGTCAGCCGGCCACTCCTGGAAAGATTCACCACTGTTCTATTTTTTTGCCATTTGTGGATAATGGCAAAGCTTTAGAAATAGTTTTATAACTTTTTCCAGACTGATAGATCTCAATTACTTTGTTTCTCATTTGTTCCAGATTTTCTTTGGATCGCTGCATGGTGTCTAGCTTTTGCAGATCTTTTTGCCTACTTCACTTTGTCAGGCAGGTCCTATTTAAGTGATTTCATGATTGAAAACAGGAATAGCAGTAATCAGGCCTGGATGTGGCTAGGGAATTTCAACTCAGCTTCCCAAAGATGTGATAAACCACAGTTAATTTATTTCTTATGGAAGGGGGTCACTTTTTCACACAGGTGCCTGTAGGTTTGGATTTCTTTTTCCCTTAATAATAAAGACCTTTATTTAACAACTACATTTTGTGTTACTTGTTTTATCTTTGTCTAATATTTACATTTATTTGGTGATCTGAAACATTTAAGTGTGACAAACACGCAAAATAATAGGAAATCAGGAAGGGGGAGAACACTTCTTCACACAACTGTATACCAAGAAGGAATCCAATATGGGGGGACTTTCCTACATAATTGGGTAGGGATGCAACTTTTATGTCCTTATAGGATTTGGAACGCTTGCAAGGGCCTATACATCTGACCAACATGCGGGGGGCCAGGTTCAAATTTTGCACCGGGGCCCAACGTGCTCTAGTTACGCCATTGGCTGTTGAGGGAAATTGAGATTTACTTTGGGAAAATACACACGCACAATATCCACAGCCAAGGGCATTGCAACACAGCAAATCCACAAAGTCTCAATGTTCTCTTTTATTTCCGTGCCCATCTTCTGTTTCTTTTGCTTCTACCCATTATACTCAGGAACTGAAGTTTTGGTTTGCTATTAAAAAGGGAATTTTCAGAGGAAGACACAATCATTTGCTAAAATGCTTTTTTTTTTTCAAAATAAAATATTAAAATTCCCTAGACATCCTCCTACCAATAAATCTACCGCGTTCATCCACTCCCTGAAGAATTAGAAGCATTTCAATTACCTGCCACAGTCAAGTTTTGCATCGCAATGAATTAGACTTTGGTTGAGAAAATGCAGAAAATTAAAAGTTCCCTTATCTTCTGCTTCCTCGGCCCAGGGGCTACCAGACCTGGATGAATAAGAATTAAGGAACAGACTTTTTATTACCGGCAAAAAAATACCATTAATATACAGTACATGATGCATAATGGTTTTAATGTGCACTTGTTCTGCACTGAAGAGGGGCAAATATCCCCCAAACAGCTGTATGTAGATGGATATCTGTATAGGCTAATATTACTAATCATGGTGAAAGTCTTATTCCCCAAAAATGGTGGCTACCCATCTACATACAGCTATTTCGAGGGAACTTGCCCCTTGTCAGTGCAGATCAAAGTTTAGTTGGATAAAGGCATGTTAAATCCTCTAGATAGGGGATAACTTGCATTTTTTGGGGCTAGACTTTTAAAGGTTGGACATTAACTTACAGGGTAGTTCCCTCCATAGGTGGCGCTATCAAGATGGTTTCCTTTGTTTCCAGGAGAGAGATAATGTCCATGTTGCATTGATAATTAAATGCTTTAACGAGAGTCAGCTAAACTTCATGGAGTTAATATCAATAAACGAAAAATTCCTAAAACTTGCATCTAAAATGATGTGTGTTCCCCATTGCCGGCTCATTGCTTTTACGCGGCAGATCTTCCTCCGTGATTAGATGGTGCTATGGGTCGTAATCCCACAGCTGCAGCTCCATTATTACAGGACTTTCCAGGATCCAGATGTCCAAATATTTCCCCCCCCAAAAAAATGTAGTCTGAGATTGATGGTTTGAAATGGAGGATATTTGCTGAGCAAGCGCGCAGTTTGACGGAGGTAGTCATAGGGAACAGTAATGGCTTTTTGATCTATAGGCCTCAGGAAAATTGGACAAGAGAGGGGAGCGGGGTGTCTGCCATGGTCTGTCTATTATCCTAAGTCAGTAATTCGTCATCTGTTGAAAAATAACCCCCATCAGGCACGGACGGACAAGGGATTGCATAGGGCACCTTCAAACTCAATGGTCTCACACCAGTGGATCCCGATATTGCTGATGGTGGGATAATGAAAGCGTTGAAACCAGTATCCACACTATCCACACACAACCTGAAGGCAACCAACTGGATCTTGATGGCTGATTAGTTGATTACCATTTCCGTAACCAATCCTCAAGAGACCCCAACAGATCATGTATTAAAATGGAGAAGTCACTTTCATCTGTATTCATTGTTTTAATAATTAAAACAAGATAATGAAAAATATTATGGTGTCATCGCTGGCACTGGGCTCCCCCAACTCACGGGCCCCATAGAGTGCTCTTGAACGGGTGCTGCGGGTGGTGCTGCTGGCCCTGACCTCAGTTTCTGGTAACAGCATTAAGAGGTTTGTATTACAGCAGCCACATTGAGTATAGGAACCAATACTAATGGAAATATGGCTTGGCTTTCATCAGAGAGTATTGTGGGGATACTGTGTGATCTATGCAAAGAGGAGGAGGAGGTGAGCTGTGACATCACCTATTGTGAATGGTGGATCCTGTGTTATCTACTGTATATAGAGGTGTTATTATCAGTCATTGTACAGGAGGAGGAGGTGAGCTGTTATATCACCTATTGTGAATGGTGGATCCTGTGTTATCTACTGTATATAGAGGTGTTATCAGTCATTGTACAGGAGGAGGTGAGCTGTGACATCACCTATTGTGAATGGTGGATCCTGTGTTATCTACTGTATATAGATGTGTTATCAGTCATTGTACAGGAGGAGGAGGTGAGCTGTGACATCACCTATTGTGAATGGTGGACCCTGTGTTATCTACTGTATATAGAGGTGTTATCAGTCATTGTACAGGAGGAGGAGGTGAGCTGTGACATCACCTATTGTGAATGATGGATCCTGTGTTATCTGCTGTATATAGAGGTGTTATCAGTCATTGTACAGAAGGAGGAGGTGAGCTGTGACATCACCTATTGTGAATGATGGATCCTGTGTTATCTACTGTATAACGAGGTGTTATCAGTCATTGTACAGAAGGAGGAGGAGGTGAGCTGTGACATCACCTATTGTGAATGGTGAATCCTGTGTTATCTACTGTATATAGACGTGTTATCAGTCATTGTACAGGAGGAGGAGGTGAGCTGTGACATCACCTATTGTGAATGGCGAATCCTGTGTTATCTACTGTATATAGAGGTGTTTTCAGTCATTGTACAGGAGGAGGAGGAGGTGAGCTGTGACATCACCTATTGTGAATGGTGGATCCTATCTTATCTACTGTATATAGAGGTGATATCAGTCATTGTACAGGAGGAGGAGGTGAGCTGTGACATCACCTATTGTGAATGGTGGATCCTGTGTTATCTACTGTATATAGAGGTGTTATCAGTCATTGTACAGGAGGAGGTGAGCTGTGACATCACCTATTGTGAATGGTGGATCCTGTGTTATCTACTGTATATAGAGGTGTTATCAGTCATTGTACAGGAGGAGGTGAGCTGTGACATCACCTATTGTGAATGATGGATCCTGTGTTATCTACTGTATATAGAGGTGTTATCAGTCATTGTACAGGAGGAGGTGAGCTGTGACATCACCTATTGTGAATGGTGGATCCTGTGTTATCTACTGTATATAGAGGTGTTATCAGTCATTGTACAGGAGGAGGTGAGCTGTGACATCACCTATTGTGAATGGTGGATCCTGTGTTATCTACTGTATATAGAGGTGTTATCAGTCATTGTACAGGAGGGGGAGGTGAGCTGTGACATCACCTATTGTGAATGGCGGATCCTGTGTTATCTACTGTATATAGAGGTGTTGTCAGTCATTGTACAGGAGGAGGAGGTGAGCTGTGACATCACCTATTGTGAATGGTGGATCCTATCTTATCTACTGTATATAGAGGTGATATCAGTCATTGTACAGGAGGAGGAGGTGAGCTGTGACATCACCTATTGTGAATGGTGGATCCTGTGTTATCTACTGTATATAGAGGTGTTATCAGTCATTGTACAGGAGGAGGAGGTGAGCTGATGTTAATAGAAAATAGTCTCTAAAAATTAAAATTTGATAGCTGCGCCAAATTTTCTGAGGAAATTTAATTCATGGCAAACTAAAAGTACTCTAAAGCTTCCAATTGCACTGAAAATACATTTATGACACTTTTACACTCCCATCTTTCTCTCCCTATCAATTAAATGTGTTTTATTTTTTTTCTTAATCAGTAATTGTCTCCAGTGCTGTCGCACATTATCTGCATAGCTTCTTCAGTATTTTATGGCATTCTCTCTCTACGTGTAAGTTCTGAGCTGTGACGTCATTTCACTGTCCAGATTCACCACAAAATGTCTCCTGCAGTGATAGTCCCTACTTATTGGCTGAGCTTTACCATGTGATCAGCAAGTTTCAGACTAATACTAGGCCTAGTGCCCAGAATGAAAATTGCATAATTTAAGAATATTTTGTAATATAAATCTTGATAAGGATTAAAAAAAAAACACTTTGGGGGTCACTTCAATTTTTTTCTTTTTTTTGTTCAAGAATTACTTGTTACTTTGGGGCATAAATAAAACATTGATCAACCTTTATTAATTTTGGCAGGAATTTCTGCCATTGTTTTTTAAAGTTTGGTTTGTACACACTGCGGAATAAATAAAATGTTAACTTTATTTTGTGGGCCGTTGCAGCAATGATTGACTCAATGGATTTGCCGACTCTACCTGGAGAGATGACAATTATTACTTTTAGATCAAATAATTTAGGAGTAGTGTTTGTTTTGCCAAAAGCATAGGTGAGATGGTAAGCCTGAAGGTCGGTCAGGTCTACTAGAGTAATTTTGGGAAGCCCTGTTGGGTCCACGTTCTGCCACATTAATCCAGTGGAAATCAACCCAATGTGAACTAGTTTTGGAAGCCATAAATTGCTGCTCAGGACAATCCGTATGGGGTAATCACAGTTTATTAATATTTTTAGTGATATGACCTGTCTGCATATGTACGATGTAATTTAGGACCCTCGGAATTGTTTCCTATGGTGGACACATTGGATGCAGGTCCGATGCTAGAAAACCCAAAAGTCTCTTCTGTCTTCAGTATTCCCACTGGACACAGGATATTTTTAAACTAAATGCGCAGAATGGAACATTTACTTATTAATTTATCCTCTACTATTATCATAAAATATCAGACTTAAAAGGTTGCAAGACTCAATCACAAGAATCTCATTTTGGGAAACATTGCACCAGTAATGCAGTATTGCTGTACTCCATGGAGCGTCACCTGAAATTGGATGTAACAATGGCTTTTAAGGCACTTACAAATCTGGTGAGTACTTCATAGCGGCATCTTGGGATAGTAATGAAGAACGTACTCCCAGAAAGAGGGAACAGAATAAAATCTTATATTTATAGCAGAACATTTCCATTATGGTAATAAGGTTTTCTGAGTCCTTAATAAATAAGAGAAAACTTTCCTAAAAATGTTTCCCATGCATCAATCAGGCAACAAAGTTTACGTCGTCTTCTTCTTCTTCTTGAGAGTCGTTACCGTAGTTGCAGCACAATTCATCAAAGCAATTTTGTCAGAATTCTGGAGTAAATTGCTTTGAAAAGTTGCAAAATTTTTGGTGCGTCTCTTGTACTTGAACTTCTGAGCACCGTCACTTCTGAGGTCACGGCGACGTTCAGCAGCGTCACAAGGTCGCCTGATCATGTTGCTGATGTCACTGCTGTGCCGCAGAGGAGGCGAAGACAGCAGCAAGGTAAGTGGACAAGATGGAGAGGAGAATGATACCGCACTCACAATCCCTTTAGAAATTCTTCTCTTAATTAATGCAAGATTAAAAGAGCGGGTTGCAGGAATGGACGGAATACATGTTGTGGACGACGGTCATTTCGAGTCTGATAGCTCTTCAATGGGCCCTTCTATCTCGGGATGGTAAACACTAAAAAGGAGCTGAAGAAACAATGGAGTCTTTTAGGGGATTGTATGAGGACACAGTATGGGGGGAGTAAGTGTGATAAGGGGGCACAGTATAGAGACTTGGCAGTGTGAGGGGGCACACAATATATGGAGACAGTATAGGAGAAAGTATACAGAGGGGACAGTGGGGAGAGACAGTGCGAGGGCACTGTAAGGAGGGAACAGTATGTATAGGGGGGAGTGTGAGGCATAGTATTGTAAGCAGGTTGCAAGATGCAGTGACGGACAGGAGGCAGGGCAATGGTTAACAGGTTTAATAACGGGAATGGAGCGCCCCCACACCGCCGCAGGGCCGAGGGGTACCCGGAGCCGGGCCTCTAGGTCTCAGTCCTGGGGTTGTCACGGTGGCTAGACCCGGTCCGTGGCCCTGTCTGTCAGTGGGGGACGTCCGGTGCAATAAGTGGTGTTGTAACGGTGCAGTTGTGGGGTGCAGGTCGCGGTAAATAACGAGGACACCAGGTTGCAGTCTCTTTACCTCTTTACTGGAGATCTCTGAGTCCTCAGTCCAGAATACGGTTCACCAGGCTGCGCAAGTCCGGCCGGTCCAATGGCACCTCCAGAGTTCTCTTCACAGGTGGAAATCGGTGCCTTCCTTCTTAGCGCTATGTGTTGTAGTCCTCCCCTGCTGTGCTTACGGAAAGTACCCCACAACTGTTGTGTCTGTTTCTTAAGTTCCCTCACAACTCAATTAAATGATGTTCTTCTAATCGTCCGTCCCTCCCTGATGTTACGGTTAGAACGGCACCCGTTTGTCGGGTAGGCCTGGAGTTCTTCCGGGACCCTAGAGACGCCCCTCTCCCGCAATTGCCTCCCAAGACTTCATAGGTGATATGTGTTAGACAGCCCGCCTTAAACTGACTGTCCTGCCGCTGTTTAGAGTATTGCTTGAAGCTGAATGTTATAATACTCCCTCGGCGTTCCGGCCACCGGTAATGCGCCTCAGTAGGGTGTTGCTCCGGTCTTACAGCACGACCCCTACTGGAATTCTCCTATTGCTTGATCTCGTTTCTCACTCAGCACAATCTATCTCGCTTCTAGTCCTTTCTTAGGGCACCGCCGCTATTCTGAGCAGGCACGGTCCCGTTACGTTCTTTCCAATGCCAAGCCTCTGCCAGGATCCCACCCCTGGCAGAGACCCTACTGTCTCTTCCTCCACAACACCCTCTGCCACTGAGTGTTGCTTCGTCCAATCCAGTCAGCTTTCTGATCTAACTTCCTGCCTGACCCCCAGTTTACCCACTATGGTGGGGAGTGGCCTAATGAATAGAACCCTTAGCTCCCCCCGGAGGCCCTGCTGTGAAACATATTGGTGTCTGTGATACCTGATCAGATGAACTCCTTCAGTGCCATCGGACGCACCATGGCTCCCCATAGTGGCGGAGCCACAGTACTGCAACGACCAGGACTCTGGGGCGCTGCACTCTCCCCTGGTTAAACACAGTACTCCGGGACTGGGAAGAAAACAACAATACAGGTTAGCAAAAAGACATACAATTTTGTTGAGTGCAAACAATAAGTATACTTGAACAGGCTTCCCTTTATGGGAGGTGAGGACACTTTAACGTTACAAACATAATTAAATATCATAGCAACAGGCTACAATTAACTCTCATTACCCAACCGGGTATTCTACTAAGTGCAATTAAATGAACAATAATTTAACATTGCCTTCAAGGAACATACACTCCTAGCTCGCTAAAGGCCTTCCCATAATCACATTACAGGGCAAGTTAACTTTTCATTCTCCTACTTTGAACCTGCAGGACCGCCTGTCCCTATGGCACCAGACCTACTGCCTCTCCTTTCTTTTACAGGACCGCCCCGTTCAGCCAGGGCCTACTGCCTTTCTCTACTATACATAGTATAGACATAACATTCCTTTCAATTAGAGAACATGGAGCCGGCTCTACTTGGCTCCTATTAGGACTCACTCACTAACCCCTACGGGTCCACTTTCTGTCCTTAGTAACACATTTCTAACTTTCTATGGGGACTCAGGGTTTACCTTCTATCCTCACCTTCATTATTACTTTCTTACTTTCACTTAAGCAGAACTCTAAATCTACCCCTACGGGCTTTCTGCATCTTTCTTTTTCAAAGAACATTATCTAGGTTTCACATTTTAAACAAATTGAACACACATAACTTTCCTATATGCAAAACAGTTACATTTCTTCCAGAGCATCATCATCAGTATTTCTTTACATTTAACTAGTTAAAACACATACAACTTTTCTCATTCCAACATTACCATGGCATTACTGTTCTTAAAACAGTATCTCTCGTAAGTACGCTGTTGGACATCCCCTTTAAAAGAGGATCAAGTCTTTCTGAGGTAGCTCGTCTTCTCAGCCTACCAGTCTTTGTTCAGCAAAGGTTCCAGAACGGTATCTTCGCAAAGAGTCTTTAAATAAAACCAGTAGGAAGCGCCTTTAATAAGGTGCAAACTATTTACAAGAAAGTTTGGATCATGCACTGTTCATGATTCAGCAGTTTTTATAACATTGTGGAACAAAAAGCAAAAATGAAAGTGAAAGCAAAAAAATAAAAAGCAATAGGGATCCCGGGTAAACAAAGGGATCCCTTTAAGAGTTAACCCAGGACGGGTTTTAGCAGCAAAACAGCAAGGAAATAAACAGTTAACTATTTACAGTTTCAGGTTTCCGAGGCTTAGTTGGACGGCTTCCAGGGCTGCACCTGGCACTTTACCCTTCTCGGCCTGGGAAAAGTGAGGTCCAGGGTTACACCCAGTGCTGGACAAACGCCGTTAATCCGTCTTTCATGTATGGTTAAATCATGCGCAGCGATGGAGGTCTGCGCAGCTTGAGTAGGGGCATTTGTTGCAGCAGAGGTAGCGGCTGCTGCAAGATCAGTCACTGGAACGGGGTCAGCAGCTGTGGCACTAGCAGTCGCGGGAGGGGTGTCAGTTGTCAGGGCAGGGTCGTCCTTCATACCTGCTTCAGATGCGGTTCCTCCGGTGCTGGTCTGCTCTGCCTCCGCTGGGGTCTGGAACGCTGGCTGCAGGGCCTCGCGCTGCGGCGTTGTCATCTCTGCTTGCAGTGTCCCGCTTTCCGGCTTCAAAGCGCTGGAACTTCTTCCCTGCTCCGGACCAGATGAGGCTGCCGACGGATGTCCGGTGAGGCTCCTGATGATGGCCTTCTTCCACCCGGCCTCAGCGCTCAGCTGCGTCCGCCGGGGTCGGTCGCTGAGCTCGTCCACTCCGGCCTGCAGGAATTCAGCATCAGCGGTGGAGGCCTGGTTGCGGTGCCCCTCCGGGTGGCTGGGGGAGTCCTCTGCTCCGACCCCACGCTCCGGCTCCGGGCGGCTCGCCATGGCGTCCTCCATGTCGCTCACTTCTTCTTCCTGGTCCTTTTCCCGCTCTCTCCTTCGTGGGCGGTTTCGTTTTCTCTGTCTCTGCCCACCATTGAGGATCAGGAGGCGGATCTCGGCTGCTGACGGACACGTCCTCAAGGGGCCGAGATATTTAGACTGGGCGGCCATTGTCTTTCGCGCTCTTCAGCTTGTTCACGCCCACTTCCACGCCCTTCTTCTTCTCCTGCGCTCTCCTTAGCGCTGTAATGGTGGCGGTTTTGGCGCGAACTTTTGGCGGCAAGTGACACAGCACAGTCTTTGCAATAAAGTACAGTCCAAGCACAATAAATCACAGTTCCAAGGCACACATGACCTGATTCCTCAGGCTTAAGTAGATCCTGTTCGTGACGCCAAGATTTGGAGCGCCCCCACACCGCCGCAGGGCCGAGGGGTACCCGGAGCCGGGCCTCTAGGTCTCAGTCCTGGGGTTGTCACGGTGGCTAGACCCGGTCCGTGGCCCTGTCTGTCAGTGGGGGACGTCCGGTGCAATAAGTGGTGTTGTAACGGTGCAGTTGTGGGGTGCAGGTCGCGGTAAATAACGAGGACACCAGGTTGCAGTCTCTTTACCTCTTTACTGGAGATCTCTGAGTCCTCAGTCCAGAATACGGTTCACCAGGCTGCGCAAGTCCGGCCGGTCCAATGGCACCTCCAGAGTTCTCTTCACAGGTGGAAATCGGTGCCTTCCTTCTTAGCGCTATGTGTTGTAGTCCTCCCCTGCTGTGCTTACGGAAAGTACCCCACAACTGTTGTGTCTGTTTCTTAAGTTCCCTCACAACTCAATTAAATGATGTTCTTCTAATCGTCCGTCCCTCCCTGATGTTACGGTTAGAACGGCACCCGTTTGTCGGGTAGGCCTGGAGTTCTTCCGGGACCCTAGAGACGCCCCTCTCCCGCAATTGCCTCCCAAGACTTCATAGGTGATATGTGTTAGACAGCCCGCCTTAAACTGACTGTCCTGCCGCTGTTTAGAGTATTGCTTGAAGCTGAATGTTATAATACTCCCTCGGCGTTCCGGCCACCGGTAATGCGCCTCAGTAGGGTGTTGCTCCGGTCTTACAGCACGACCCCTACTGGAATTCTCCTATTGCTTGATCTCGTTTCTCACTCAGCACAATCTATCTCGCTTCTAGTCCTTTCTTAGGGCACCGCCGCTATTCTGAGCAGGCACGGTCCCGTTACGTTCTTTCCAATGCCAAGCCTCTGCCAGGATCCCACCCCTGGCAGAGACCCTACTGTCTCTTCCTCCACAACACCCTCTGCCACTGAGTGTTGCTTCGTCCAATCCAGTCAGCTTTCTGATCTAACTTCCTGCCTGACCCCCAGTTTACCCACTATGGTGGGGAGTGGCCTAATGAATAGAACCCTTAGCTCCCCCCGGAGGCCCTGCTGTGAAACATATTGGTGTCTGTGATACCTGATCAGATGAACTCCTTCAGTGCCATCGGACGCACCATGGCTCCCCATAGTGGCGGAGCCACAGTACTGCAACGACCAGGACTCTGGGGCGCTGCAGGAATACTCCATGCAGGGAGGTAAAGGGTTAAACAGTGAATTAAACAATATAGATGGCAAAGGATATTGGGAGATAAAGAATAACGGTTCTAGTAACGGCAGTTCCTGTGAAGCACTTGTGTCAGAAGTTCCTCAAACTGTAACTCTTGCCGGCAACAGCTGGCGCGGTGTCTTCTCCAGGAAGGTCCTGTGGGCATCAATGCCTCGACTTCTGGCGGCAGTGGTCGGTTTCCGGTACCTTGTGATGAGCCTAGTCCATTTACTGATGTGACCGGAGGAGTGTGAACCACGGCACTGTGTGAGCCCAACGTGGCCCCTGCACGACTCTCCTCAAAGTCTCTATCAGCGGTGGCGGCCGGGGCTTGGGCACAGGCCTACGCTGTATGGATGCGCTGGGACCAGAGCACTCACTGGTCCCTGCTGCAGTGGCTGACAGGGGTACAGGCCACAGTCCTGTACGAGCCCAACGTGGCTCGGCAAATATAAACTGGCAAAGTCAGGGTGCAAGTGTCTGTCCCGGTCCTGGTCACTCTTATGGGGCACATGTGCTGTACTCACAGACACGGAACGTCGGCACCTTGTCCTCTGGTAATAACCGGGCTCACACTGCACGGCTCTTTCTTTCTGATCCCCGCTGTTGATGGCAGGGCTGCTGCCCACATGCTAGCCTGCGGATGCTGGTGCTCGCAGGACGGAGCACTTCTCTCCCTGGCTGCTGCTGCGCACACCTGGCTCTGCACTCTCTGCAGCGGTCCCTCTCTCTGGATTGCTGCTGAGCACACTGCTCCCCTCAGCACAGCGGTCCTCTTCAGACGGTGGGGCCCTGCCGCAGCGCTGGTACTCTGTGTTGGGGAGAGAAAGCAGAGCACGCCGCTCACCTCAGCGCACTGTCCTTTGTTTGCGCCAAACTGCTCTGCTGCGTGTGCTTTCCCCTTTTATATCTCGTCCCCCTCGGTCAGGAGGAAGATCTTCCTCACTTCAGCTTCTCCCAGGCAACAGAGGAAGATCCGCCTCACTAAAGTTTCTCCTCAGGAACATACAGCAGCATTTTCAGTTCCAGACCCAGCACACAGGTACCCACGGTCTGGTCGTCCCCCTTACAGTATAAAGACTGGAAGCATGAGGCAATACAATGTGAGGTGTCAGTGTAAAGTGGGTGCCAAGTATGGGAAGGGTGAAGTGCAGCACCCCAGAGTCCTGGTCGTTGCAGTACTGACGCTCCGCCACTAAGGGGAGGGATGGTACGTCTGATGGCACTAAAGGAGTTCACCTGACCAGGTATCACAGTCACACATTACACTTCACACTCCGGCCGCCAGGGGGAGCTAAGGGTTCTATGTATTAGGCCACTCCTCACAATCTGGTAAAACTGGGGGTCAGGCAGGAAGTTAGCCAGAAGCTGAGTGGGTTGGAACCAGGCAACATCCTGTGGCAGAGGGTGTTGCAGGGGAAGATTCAGGGGGGTCTCTGTCAGGGGTGGGATCCTGACAGTGGCCTAGCGAAAAGAACAGATCGTTACGGAACCGCGCCTGCACTTGAATGCAGTGGCATCCTAAGAAAGGACAAGAAGCGAGGTTTATTGTGGAGAAGTGAGAAACGAGATCGCAGCAAAAAGGAGATAAACCAGTAGGAGTCGTGCCTTAAGATCGTGGCAACATCCTACTGAGGCGCGTTGCCGGTGGCCGGAACGCCGAGGAAGTATTGGGCTCCAAGCATTACTTCAAACAGCGGCAGGACAGTTGATTATAGGTTGGCTGTCTCACCTAAATCACCTAAGCAGACATAGGGGGCAATTGTGGGAGAGGGGCGACGCTAGGGTCCCAGTAGAACTCCTGGCCTACCCGTCATACGGGTGCGTCCTAGCCATATCATCTGGGGGACGGAGAAAGAACATCAGAACAGATACAAGTTGTGAGAAAAGAACATCAGAAACAGACACAACAGTCGTGAGGACTATCCCGTGGTGCTCAGCAGGGAGGTACTACAACACACAGGCGCTAGAAGGTAGGCACTGATTTCCACCTGCAAAGGGAACTCTGGATGTGCCTTCGGACCGTCCGGTCTCAGCCAGCCCTGTTAGCAGTACTCTGGATTGCGAATCCCGAAGCCTTCAGTAAAGAGGTAAAGAGACTGCAACCCTGAGTCCTCGTTATTCATCGCGACCTGCACCACGCACCCTCATCACACCTTTCATTGGATGCCCCTTAGCAGGGTTACCGACCGGGTCTAGCCACCATGACAACCCCAGGACCGAGACTGAGAGGCCCGGTACCGAGTACCCCGCGGCCCTGCGTCTGGGGGCGCTCCAACTTGGCGTCACGAACAGGATCTACTTAAGCCTGAAGAATCAGGTCATGTGTGCCTTGGAACTGTGTCTGAATTGTGCTTGAACTGTGACTTATTGCAAAGACTGTGTATTGCCGATTCCCGCCAAAACCGCCGCCATTACAGCGCCAAGGGGAGCACAGGAGAAGAAGAAGGGCATGGAGTAGGCGTACACAAGCTGAAGAGCGCGAAAGACAATGGCCGCCCAGTCTAAATGTTACTGTATCCTGAGGATGTGTCCGTCAGCAGCTGAGGTCCGCCTTCTTATCCTCTTTGGAGGGTGGAGACCATGGAGATGGGGCCGCCCACGAAAAAGAACGCGGGAAGGAAATCCCGAAGAGGGGACAGACATGGCGACCTCCAAACAGCCACGTGGGGACAACCCGACCCGGCATAAGCCTGCATTGCCAGGAGTGAGCCCGGACCCACCACTGCAGCGGGCATTGACCGTCGCAGAGCTGTCCATGAGGGGAGGGCCCAGCAGCCAGTCGCCGGACGAATGGGCGGCTGCAGCCGAAGCCTGGCATCTGGTGCGCTGCCGAGAAGCCCACGCACATGTGAGTTCCCGGCTGGTCCACTCTGCGGAGATCTGCCTGTCCCCTGCGTTCCCCTCTTCACCCGACCCGACCGCAGAAGACTCACAGACCCCGTCACCGGGCTGTGAACCGCGGGAGCGGGATCTGAAACTGATGCCATGGACGGAGCCGCTGAAGGTACATTTCGCCCGGAGCGAGGTGGAACCCTGCTATGGGGAGATTGACGCGGACCGCGACCTGCAGCCTGGAGATGCCGTAGTCTACACCCGGTGGCAGCGAGGGACTGGTTGGAGGGCTCAGGACGTCCAGCGGTGTGCAGCTCTTCAGGCCGCCCCTGAGGCCCAGGAGACCGGACCCCTTGTTGAGGAGCCGTCTGCCACCTGCGATATGGATCATCCGGCGGTCTCGACCCAACGTGTGACCTTGAGTTCCACAACATACAAGTTGTGAGAAAAGAACATCAGGAACAGACACGACAGTTGTGAGGACTATCCCGTGGTGCTCAGCAGGGAGGTACTACAACACACAGGTGCTAGAAGGTAGGCACTGATTTCCACCTGTAAAGGGAACTGTGGATGTGCCTTTGGACCGGCCGGTCTCAGCCAGCCCTGTTAGCAGTACTCTGGATTGCGGATCCCGAAGCCTTCAGTAAAGAGGTAAAGAGACTGCAACCCTGTGTCCTCGTTATTCATCGCGACCTGCACCACGCACCCTCATCACACCTTTCATTGGACGCCCCTTAGCAGGGTCACGGACCGGGTCTAGCCACCGTGACAACCCCAGGACCGAGACTGAGAGGCCCGGTACCGAGTACCCCATGGCCCTGCGTCTGGGGGCTCTCCAGAAGCATGGGGGGACACTGAAGATAGGGACAGTGTAGTGATTATAGCTAATAAGGGAGAACAGTGTTGTGATTAAAGCTCATTGGAGCAGATATTGTGGCAGTTATAGCTAATAACGACACACAGTTTGGTAATTATAGTAAAGTAAGGCAATTAGTGTGGCAGTTATAGCTAATAAAGGCTGACAGTGTGGCAGTTAAAGTATAAAAGGTTAAACAGTGTGGTGGTTGTAGCTAATAAGGGTGGACAGTATTCCTGTACTGATGATGGTTTTGGTGCTTTATTTATGTAGTTATGGTGGTTCTGGTAATATTTGGGTGATGGTCTCAAATAGGTTTTTAAACCTGTCCTAATTATTTCACTTGTTTGTTTGGTAACTTATTTTTTCATAGTGGTATGGTTTCAAGAACCACAAATGTGTGATGGGGTGTCTATTACTGAGTATTCTGTTTGAATATATAGATAAGTCAATGGCCCCAATTCATCATTTGCCGGGTTTTTTTAAGTCACTTTCCTTTTTTATTGTGTGGGGTTAGTTGCTGGTATTGGTGTAAAATTAATGAAAATGGAGCACATGATTCATGAATTTGGTGCAAAGTCAAAATCTGACTTTCTTGTCTTTTATTGTCGTTAGGACTTTTGAAACCAAAAGCCATAATTTGGTGGGAAAAGTAAAAAAAAATTACACCAAAACTTTGGTGGGACTGGAGTAGAATTCTCCCAGATTTTGCAACACAAGGCTGGAACAAAAAGTAGTCGAACACATATAAAATAGACTCAAAGAAAAGCACAAATCAAATAATGAATTTAGTGCAAAAAAAAAAAACAAAAGGTGCACAACACGCAAATTTTAAATTCACTTGAGCATGCTTTTTGTTCAGCAATGGAGTCTTGCGTGGTGAGCGTGCACACAGGCCATGAAGGTTGTGTGGTGAGCATGCATGCAGGCCTTGGAGGTTGTGTGGTGAGCATGCATGCAGGCCATGAAGGTTGTGTGGTGAGCATGCATGCAGGCCATGAAGGTTGTGTGGTGAGCGTGCATGCAGGCCTTGGAGGTTGATTGCATTCCTTATAGCTTTCTTTGAAACAATTGTATCTGCTAATTCCATGTCTTTCTGTATCACTTCACAGGTAGTCCTTGGCTGTTGGACAACACTTCTGATAATTCTTTTCACTCTGTCTGACATCTTGTGAGGAGCACCTACTTGTGGCCGATTTATTGTAAAATGATGTTGTTTCCACTTCCAGACTACGGCCCCATCAAGTGCTCACTGGAGCCTTCAGTAGTTTAGACATTCTTTTGCAACCAATGCTATCACTATGTTTTGCAGCAATAAGGTTGCAAAAGTCTTGACACAGCTCACTGGATATAGCTTACTGGTTTTTATCCATTATGAGATGTTTCTCGATGTTGTACCATGGTAATGAGACAACTTTTTATAGGTCATCATCAGTTTAACCAGCTGATATGTTTCTCTAAGTGGCAGGATTGCTTTCTAATTACTGATTGATCTCGGCCAATGTCATGTCTTTCCAGGGCTTTTTGCACCTCTCTTTCTACATGTATTCAATACTTTTCACCTATGTCATCTCTCATTATTACACATAACATAATTTATTGACAACTATGGTTTGATGGTTTGACTTATTTGCCTGTGCATTGGATGGGTTGGTACCGACATCTGGTGAGAATTTCATGTCAATAGCACCTTCAGAAATATATTTACTTAGAAAATTGCTGACGTGTTCAATACTTATTTCACCCCACATATTTTATATAGATAATTACATTGGAAAAAAAGAAAGAATATGTATTTTTTCAACGATTTTAATTAATGACATTTTTTTTATAGTCAGCTTACAAATGATATTGTAATATTGTAGAAATGCTTATGCGCTTTCCCCTGATATAGTATTGGTTTGCTAACATAGTAAGAGTTAATACAGAAGTAGTATTTCTACCTGGTTGGCTGCCATTTTTTGTAAAAGTTTGGCATTTTTTTAAAACTTTTTTTGGAGCCTGCTGTTGTAAGTCTGAATGTAGCAAAAAGTCTTTCATAATTCAATAACATGAAGCATCAGCTGAATATGGATGAGTTTTCTCAGCGGCACACTTTCTTGATTCTGTTTTTTTTTTTTTTGACATTTTCATGATTTTCGCCCAGGGTGGAACAGGAATCAAGCGATTCAGTTCACACCGATCGTATCACTTAAAGAATAATCACTTTTTGATATTTTATCTCCTGTGTTCCTTACATTACGGCTATATTCTCTCATTTTCTTCTGCACTTCTTGAATGTTCTAAAACTTAGCCACAAAGAAGTTTTAATGATTGGCATCAAGATGCCCTAAGAAACAGAACATTAACTTTAGAAAAAAATTAGAATTGCTATGGACTCGGAGATATTCGTGGAATATTCCCTGCATACAATTTATGTATTAACTGTAGCACTGTTGGGTGTGTATCTAATGAAGATAATTAACGCTTCTGTATATTCCAGACTTTCTCGAAGATGAATTTGTGACAGTTTTTGCATTTCTTTTCTAAAAGAAACACTTTTTTTTTGCTTTACTCAATCATCACCATCTTGGCTATAAGCTCACAAACATGTCTTCCTCTTGCAATTGTCGATGTTTCTGAAAAATATGAAAGTAATTTGTATGAATCTGGTGGTACACCATCCATCATTACAATGGGGAATAACTGGCACATAATATGGATGATAATATTTATGCCCATTTCAAGAACATACTTGTCAATCTCTTTCTCCTTTGGCCTCAAATCCATGCCAAAAATTTAAATGAGCCAAATTATCTTAAAAAAATCTCCTGATCTCAATTATACAACTTCTATAACACTGCCCCTATGTACAATAATATTTGTAATACTGCCACCTATGTACTAGAATATAACTACTATAATACTGCTCGTATGTACAAGAACATAACTACTATAATACTGCCCCTATGTACAAGAATATAATTACTATAATACTGCTCCTATGTACAAGAATATAACTACTATAATACTGCTCCTATGTACAAGAACATAACTACTATAATACTGCCCCTATGTACAAGAATATAATTACTATAATACTGCTCCTATGTACAAGAATATAACTACTATAATACTGCACCTATGTACAAGAATATAACTACTATAATACTGACCCTATGTACAAGAATATAACTACTATAATACTACTCCTATGTACAAGAATATAACTACTATAATACTGCCCCATGTACAAGAATATAACTACTATAATACTGCTCCTATGTACAAGAATATAACTACTATAATACTGCTCCTATGTACAAGAACATAACTACTATAATACTGCCCCTATGTACAAGAATATAATTACTATAATACTGCTCCTATGTACAAGAATATAACTACTATAATACTGCTCCTATGTACAAGAACATAACTACTATAATACTGCCCCTATGTACAAGAATATAATTACTATAATACTGCTCCTATGTACAAGAATATAACTACTATAATACTGCACCTATGTACAAGAATATAACTACTATAATACTGACCCTATGTACAAGAATATAACTACTATAATACTACTCCTATGTACAAGAATATAACTACTATAATACTGCCCCATGTACAAGAATATAACTACTATAATACTGCTCCTATGTACAAGAATATAACTACTATAATACTGCCCCCTATGTACAAGAATATAACTACTATAATACTGTCCTCTATGTACTAGAATATAACTACTATAACACTGCTCCTATGTACAAGAATATAACTACTATAATACTGCCCCATGTACAAGAATATAACTACTATAATACTGACCCTATGTACAAGAATATAACTACTATAATACTGCTCCTATGTACAAGAATATAACTACTATACTACTGCCCTATGTACAAGAATATAACTACTATAATACTGCTGCTATGTACAAGAATATAACTACTATAATACCGCTCCTATGTACAAGAATATAACTACTATAATACTGCCCTATGTACAAGAATATAACTACTATAATACTGCTCCTGTGTACAAGAATATAACTACTATAATACTGCCCCATGTACAAGAATATAACTACTATAATACTGCTCCCTATGTACAAGAATATAACTACTATAATACTGCCCCTATGTACAAGAATATAACTACTATAATACTGCCCCTATGTACAAGAATATAACTACTATAATACTGCCCCTATGTACAAGAATATAACTACTATAATACTGCTCCTATGTACGAGAATATAACTACTATAATACTGCTCCCTATGTACGAGAATATAGATTATTACATACTTGTCATACTCAGTGTCGGACTTGCCCACCGAAGGACCGGAGGATCCTCTGGTGGGCCCAGGCAATGACATCTGCTGGCACAGTGAACATAAGCCACGTGTGCCAGCACTGTGCATACCGACTGCTCTCCCCCCTGTTGTCTTACTGGGAGGAGCAGTGACATAAAAGTCATCAGAATGCAAGAGTACTCTTACTTACAAATAGTGAGCCACAGGCTGCAGCAGGTGAGCGTGTCATCTGTGTTATCAGTGATGCACGCACTGCTCTCTGACAAACTGTGGGAGGAGCCGCAAGCAGAACGTCCTCCCAGTGTGCACATCACTATTCATCGCGGCTCATCCCAGAGTTCGTCAGAGAGCAGTGCGTGCGTCACTGATGACAGCTGACATGCTCACCTGCAGCAGACAGTGGTTCACTATTTGTAAGCAACAAGAGCGCTGTTGTGCCCTGATGGCTTTTTATGCCACCGCTCTTCCCTGCATTGAACAAGCAGCGAGAGTGGCGCAGCTCTTGATGAGGCTAACAATGATTGGCCACAGCGCAGCCAATCAGTGTTAGCTTTGTTTGGGTTCTCTTCACCCCGGCTGTACAGCACAGATCAGGTAATGAGCTGTGTTGTCATCCTTAATGCGCGCTCCCCTAAGTTACTTAGGGATGAATGAGGGCCCAATTACCTCATCTCTCATTTCTCCTTTCTCCCCTGACTCACTGCACCCCTCCCCCGATATCACTCCTGACTGCGCCCCTACCCCTATATCACGTGTAACTGCACTCCCTCCCACTATATCACCCCTGACTGCACCTTCTCCCTTGTATCACCCCTGACTGAGCCCCCTTCCCATATCACCCCTGACTGCACCCCCTCCCCATATCACCCCTGACTGAGCCCCCTCTCCCTGTGTCACCCCTGACTGACTGAGCCCCCTCCCTCTGTATGACCCTGACTGAGCCCCCTCTCCATGTATTGCCCCTGACTGATTGAGCCCCGGCACTCGGTATGACCCTGCCTGAGCCCCTCTCCCACGTTTACCCCTGACTGAGCCCCTCTTCCACGTATACCCCTGACTGAGCCCCTCTCCCCCTGTATCACCCTGACTGTGCCACCTCCCCCTGTATCCCCCTGACTTTGCCACCTCCCCCTGTATCCCCCTGACTGCGCCACCTCCCCCTGTATCCCCCTGACTGCGCCACCTCCCCCTGTATCACCCTGACTGCGCCACCTCCCCCTGTATCACCCTGACTGAGCCCCTCTCCCCCTGTGTCACCTCTGACTGAGCCCCTCTCCCCCTGTATCCCCCTGACTGCGCCACCTCCCCCTGTATCCCCTTGATTGTGCCATCTCCCCCTGTATCCCCCTGACTGCGCCACCTCCCCCTGTATCACCCTGACTGCGCCACCTCCCACTGTATCACCCTGACTGCGCCACCTCCCCCTGTATCACCCTGACTGCGCCACCTCCCCCTGTATCACCCTGACTGAGCCCCTCTCCCCCTGTGTCACCTCTGACTGAGCCCCTCTCCCCCTGTATCCCCCTGACTGCGCCACCTCCCCCTGTATCCCCCTGATTGTGCCACCTCCCACTGTATTACCCTGACTGCGCCACCTCCCCCTGTATCACCCTGACTGCGCCACCTCCCCCTGTATCACCCTGACTGCGCCACCTCCCCCTGTATCACCCTGACTGCGCCACTTCCCCTGAATCACCCTGATTGTGCCCCTCTGCCCCGGTATCACCCTTAACTAAAAGTTTTCCTCCCCCATTACTAACAAAATGAGACCCTTCATAAAAAGTTATGGCCTCTTAGGCGGCAGAGAGATTTATGTAAAAAGTGTATAGGGAGAGCTGTAAACGAAAGCTCTTTCAATGTCATACATAAGAGATTTAGGACCCCCACCACTATAAGAGGGGACATTCACATAATGTATTTGCTGCAGAATTTCTACAATGGAAATGGCACAGCAAATTAACAGCGGAAATATCCAAACAGATATTGTGCAGATATTGTGCAGATAGTGGGCCTCAAGAATGATTTTCTCTGGTGGGCCCAAGGTGCTCCAGTCCGAAGCTGGTTTTACTAAATGGCGCATGAATTCACAAGATAAATTCTGTCATCTTCCTGCTTTCTTGATTATTTTTCATGTGGGATCTGCAGCATTTGTAGCATTCATGCACATGTTGTGATAATTACATATGACATGTTTGTTTGTATAGGTTTTATTTCTTTTTTAGCCTCTTATGAGTGTTAGTAGTTTCCAGCCACCGTGGGTTTATTGTAATCCTCAATCTAAAACTTCCTTTGTTTTTAGCAGCAGCACAGATCCTGCAGTGACGCCCTAATAATCGGCCGTTCCCCACGCTGAGGTCTTCCAACATCTACCCTGGAGAGGTCTTGGATTGTGTATTGCCTTCTGCCAGTGAGGATCACTGCGCTATAGGGGATTACAGTAATGCTTGGCAGGAATTGTAACCCTTTTTACAGTATGCTCCTTGCTAAATTAAATGCCAGCCAGGGGCGGCACTTTCTACAGATGATGGAACGTATCATTAACTGCGACACGTCTCTATTCTCCCCCTTTAACAACATGACATTAAATTAAATTTAAATTAAATAAATGAAAGCTCAGCTTCCATCCATCATGAAGAACACGATAATATTCTGCGGTGCAGGATCTCTATCATTGGATATCAACTGAAATGTAGGTATCAATGTTGCTAAACGTTCAAACCATAAATGTACACTTTGTCACCAGCCATACATACTGGTATATAAGTGGGTGCAGTCAGATGTTGCAATAACTCTCAGGCCCTGGAATCTAGGGGGACAAAAAAGTCTCATTGGCCCATATGAGGAGTCGAATACAAATAAAGACCCATGATTGTTTGTGGCTCTACAGATATTGGAAGCTCTCCTGTTGTTGGGATTTCTTCTGTTGTTGGGGGCTCTTCTGTTGTTAGGGGCTCTCCTGCTGTTGTGAGCTCTCATGTTGTTGCGTGCTCTCCTGTTTTGGGGAGCTCTCCTGTTGTTGGGTGGTCTCCTCTTGTTGGGAGTTCTCCTGTTGTTAAGGGCTTTCCTGTTGTTCGGGATCTCCTATTGTTGGTGTCTTTCTTGTTGTTTGGAGGTCTCTTGTTGAAGGGAGCTCTCCTATTGTTGGGGCTTCTCCTGTTGGGGGTACTCCTGTTGTTCGGAGCTCTCCTGTTATTGTGATCTCATCTGTTTTGGGAGCTCATCTGTTGTTGGGGGCTCACCAGTGACCTGTTGTTGGGAGCTCTCTTGTTTGGGGCTCTCCTGTTCTGGGACTTCTCCTGTTTTGGGGGGTTCTCCTGTTGTTGGGTGCTTTCCTGTTTTTGGTGGTTCTCTTGTTGTTCTGAGTTCTCCTGTATTGGTAGCTCTCCTATCATTATTGGGTCTTCTTCTGTTAGCGAATCTCCTGTGGTTGGGGCTTCTCCTGCTGTTGGGGTTTCTCCTGTTGTTACAAAATCATCTGTCTTTGAGACCTCATCTGTTGTTGGTGGTTCTCCTGTTGTTGAGAGCTCTCCCATTGTTGGGGGCTCTCCTATTATTGGGACTGTTCCTGTTGTTGGGGTCCTCCTGTTTTTGGGAGCTCCAATATTATTGGGGGTTCTCCTGTTGTTGGGAGCTCTCCTGTTGTTGGGGATCTCCTTTTCTTGGGGCTTCTTCTGTTGTTGGTGGTTTTCCTGTTGTTGGGAGTGCTCCTGTTGTTGGGGGTTCACCTGTTAAGAGTTCTCCTGTTGTTGTGGGCTCTCCATTTGCTGGGAGCTCTCCTGTTGTTGGGGCTCTCCTGTTGCTAAGGGGTTTCCTGTTGTGTGTGGCTCTCCTATTGTTGGGGTCTTTCTTCTTGTTTGAAGCTCTCTTGATTATGGGGGCTCTCCTATTGTTGGGGCTTCTCCTGTTGTTGGGGGTTCTCCTGTTGTTCGGAGCTCTCCTGTTATTGGGAGCTCATCTGTTTTTGGGAGCTCATCTGTTGTTGGGGGCTCACCAGTCACCTGTTGTTGGGAGCTCTTTTGTTGTTTGGGGCTCTCCTGTTTTGGGCACTTTTCCTGTTTTGGAGGGTTGTCCTGTTGTTGGGAGCTTTCCTTTTGTTGGGAGTTCTCTTGTTGTTCTTTGAGGACTCTCCTGTTTTTGAGAGCTCTACTGTTATTGGTAGATCTCCTATTATTGGGTCTTCTTCTGTTGTTAGCGGATCTCCTGCAGTTGAGGCTTCTCCTGCTGTTGGTGGTTCTCCTGTTATTGCGAGATCATCTGTCTTTGGGACCTCATCTGTTGCTGGGGGCTCTCCTGTTGTTGGAAACTCTTCTCTTGTTGCGGGCTCTCCTATTGTTGGAACTGTTCCTGTTGTTGGGGGTCCTCCTGTTGATGGCAGCTCTAATATTGCTGGGGATTCTCCTGTTGTTGGAAGCTCTCCTGTTGTTGGGGGATCTTATTTTGTTGAGGTTTCTCCTGGTGTTGTGGGCTCTCCTGTTGTTGGGAGCTCTCCTGTTGTTGGGCTCTCTGTTATGATCCTTAGTGGCTGAGGATCACGATTCGAATAGACCAGCAAGTGAATAAACTAAGGACAAGCTCTAGGGAGATGGTAACTGGACTGATCGCAAATCTGAACCTATCCAACACAAATAGAGGTAGCCGGTGAATGTGCCTAAAAAATTCCTAGACGTCTCGAGCCAGCCTGAGGAACTAGCTACCCCTAAAGTGAAAGAAAGACCTCGCTTGCCTCCAGAGAAATAATCCCCAAAGATATAGAAGCCCCCAACAAATATTAACGGTGAAGTACGAAGAAGGCACATACGTAGGGATGAAATCAGATTCAGCAAAAGAGGCCCACTAGTACTAGAAAGCAGAAAATAGAGCAGGGGTCTATGCGATCAATAAAAAACCCTTACAAAATATCCATCCTGAGATTTCAAGAACCCACGCACCAACTAATGGTGTGTGGGGAGAAACTCAGTCCACTAGAGCAACCAGCAAGCGAGGAAATCACATTTTAGCAAGCTGGACAAGAAAACATGATAAACACTGCTGATCAAAAAATGAGCAAACAAAACTTAGCTTGTCCTGGATGGGCTGGGAGCAAGGTAGTCAGAAGGAATCTGAGTAGCACTGATTACATCGACAGCCGGCAACAAGTGGAAGTAAAACAGAGCTATATAGGAACCTCCCAGAGGATAACGAACCAGCTGATAGCCAGAGACCAGCAGGATAACAAACAAAGCCACCAGGGGGAGCCCAAAGCAAAAGTCACACCATACCACCAGTGACCACAAGAGGGAGCCTGAAAACAGAGTTCACAACAGTACCCCCCCCTTAAGGAGGGGTCACCGAACCCTCATGAAAACCCCCAGGGCGATCAGGATGAGCCACATGGAAGGCACGAACCAAATCGGCCGCATGAACATCAGAAGCGACAACCCAAGAATTATCCTCCTGACCATAGCCCTTCCACTTGACCAAATACTGGAGCCTCCGTCTAGAAACACGAGAATCCAAGATCTTCTCCACCACGTATTCCAATTCTCCCTCAACCTGCACCGGGGCAGGAGGCTCAACCGGAGGAACCACAGGTACCACATACCTCCGCAACAACGAGCGATGGAACACATTATGAATAGGAAATGATGCCGGGAGGTCCAGACGGAATGACACAGGGCCAAGGACTTCCAGAATCTTATAAGGACCGATAAACCGAGGCTTGAACTTAGGAGAGGAGACCTTCATAGGAACGAAGCGAGAAGACAACCACACCAAGTCCCCAACGCGAAGTCGGGGACCCACACAGCGACGGCGGTTGGCAAAGAGCTGAGCCTTCTCTTGTGACAACTTTAAATTGTCCACCACATGATTCCAAATCTGATGCAACCTATCCACCACAACATCCACTCCAGGACAGTCAGAAGGCTCCACCTGACCCGAGAAAAAACGAGGATGAAACCCCGAATTACAAAAAAAAGGAGAAACCAAAGTAGCAGAACTAGCCCGATTATTAAGGGCAAACTCGGCCAACGGCAAAAAAGTAACCCAGTCGTCCTGATCAGCAGAAACAAAACATCTTAAATAAGTCTCCAAGGTCTGATTAGTTCGCTCGGTTTGGCCATTCGTCTGAGGATGGAAGGCCGACGAAAAAGACAATTCAATGCCCAACTTAGCACAAAAGGTCCGCCAAAATCTAGACACAAACTGGGATCCTCTGTCAGAAACAATGTTCTCAGGAATCCCGTGCAAATGAACCACATTTTGAAAAAACAGTGGAACCAACTCGGAGGAGGAAGGCAACTTAGGCAAGGGCACCAAATGGACCATCTTAGAAAAACGATCACACACCACCCAGATGACAGACATTCTCTGAGAGACAGGGAGATCCGAAATAAAATCCATGGAAATGTGCGTCCAAGGCCTCTTCGGGACAGGCAAAGGTAACAGCAAACCACTGGCACGAGAACAGCAAGGCTTCGCCCGAGCACAAATTCCATAAGACTGCACAAAGGAACGCACATCCCGCGACAAGGAAGGCCACCAAAAAGACCTGGCCACCAAGTCTCTGGTACCAAATATTCCAGGATGGCCCGCCAACACCGAAGAATGAACCTCGGAGATGACTCTGTTGGTCCATCTATCCGGGACAAACAGTCTCTCCGGTGGACAGCGGTCAGGTCTATCCGCCTGAAACTCTTTCAGCACACGTTGCAAATCTGGGGAGATGACAGACAAAATCACCCCTTCTCTAAGGATACCAGCCGGCTCTGAATCTCCAGGAGAGTCAGGCACAAAACTCCTAGAAAGAGCATCAGCCTTCACATTCTTCGAACCCGGCAGGTACGAGACCATGAAATCAAAACGAGAGAAAAACAACGACCAACGAGCCTGTCTGGGATTCAGCTGCTTGGCCGACTCGAGATAAATCAAATTCTTGTGATCAGTCAAGACCACCACACGATGTTTAGCTCCCTCGAGCCAATGTCGCCACTCCTCAAATGCCCACTTCATAGCCAACAGCTCCCGATTACCGACATCATAATTCCGCTCGGCAGGCGAAAACTTTCTTGAAAAGAAAGCACATGGCTTCATCACAGAGCCATCGGGGCTTCTCTGCGACAAAACAGCCCCCGCTCCAATCTCGGAAGCATCAACCTCCACCTGGAAGGGAAGTGAGACATCTGGCTGACATAAGACCGGAGCCGAAGAAAACCGACGCTTCAGCTCCCGGAAGGCCTCCACAGCCGCAGAAGACCAATTAGTCACATCAGAACCCTTCTTGGTCAAATCCGTCAAAGGCTTAACAACGCCAGAAAAATTAGCTATGAAGCGACGGTAAAAATTAGCAAAACCCAAGAACTTCTGAAGACTCTTAACAGATATAGGCTGCGTCCAGTCATGAATAGCCTGAACCTTGACTGGGTCCATCTCAATAGTAGAAGGAGAAAAAATGAAACCCAAAAAAGAAATCTTCTGGACTCCAAAAAGACATTTTGAGCCCTTCACAAATAAAGCATTGTCACGCAGGACCTGAAAGACCATCATCCTGACCTGCTTAACATGAGACTCCCAATCATCCGAAAAAAACAGAATATCATCCAGATACACAATCATAAACTTATCCAGATATTCATGGAAGATGTCATGCATAAAGGACTGAAAGACTGAAGGAGCATTAGAAAGTCCAAAAGGCATCACCAAGTACTCAAAATGGCCTTCAGGCGTATTAAATGCAGTTTTCCATTCATCACCCTGTTTTATACGCACAAGGTTATACGCACCACGAAGATCTATCTTGGTGAACCAACTAGACCCCCTAATGCGAGCAAACAAATCAGTTAACAATGGCAAAGGATACTGAAATTTGACCGTGATTTTATTCAAAAGGCGATAATCAATACAGGGTCTCAGGGAACCATCCTTTTTAGCCACAAAAAAGAATCCTGCACCAAGAGGGGATGAGGACGGGCGAATATGTCCCTTCTCTAAAGACTCCTTTATATAACTCCGCATGACAGCATGCTCCGGCACAGATAAATTAAAAAGTCGTCCCTTAGGAAACTTACTACCAGGAATCAAATTTATAGCACAATCACAGTCCCTATGAGGAGGTAGAGAATTGAGTTTGGGCTCCTCAAATACATCCTGGTAGTCTGACAAAAACGTAGGGACTTCCGAAGGAGTGGACGAAGCAATTGACACCACAGGAGCGTCACCATGAATTCCCTGACAACCCCAACTTGACACCGACATAGCTTTCCAATCCAGGACTGGATTATGAGTCTGCAACCATGGTAGACCCAACACGACGACATCATGCAAATTATGCAGTACAAGAAAGCGAATCACCTCCTGATGAACAGGAGTCATCCACATGGTCACTTGTGTCCAATACTGAGGTCTATTCGTAGCCAATGGTGTAGAATCAATTCCCCTTAGTGGAATAGGGAATTTTAAAGGCTCCAAATCAAAACCACAGCGCCTGGCAAATGACCAATCCATCAGACTCAGGGCAGCACCTGAATCTACAAAAGCATTAACCGGGTAAGATGACAAGGAACAAATCAGGGTAACAGACAAAATGAACTTAGGCTGTAAAGTACCAATGGTGACAGATTTATCAACCTTTTTTTTGCGCTTAGAGCATGCTGAGATAACATGAGCTGAGTCACCACAGTAAAAGCACAACCCATTTTGCCGTCTATAATTTTGCCGTTCACTTCTGGTCAGAATTCTGTCACATTGCATAGATTCAGGTGTCTGTTCAGAAGACACCGCCAAATGGTGCACAGGTTTGCACTCCCGCAAACGCCGATCAATCTGAATGGCCAGAGTCATTGACTCATTCAGACCTGCAGGCGTAGGGAACCCCACCATGACATTCTTAATGGCTTCAGAAAGACCTTCTCTGAAATTTGCAGCCAGGGCACACTCATTCCACTGAGTAAGCACCGACCATTTCCGAAATTTCTGGCAGTACACCTCTGCTTCATCTTGCCCCTGCGAGAGGGCCAATAATGTTTTTTCAGCCTGGTTCTCAAGATTAGGTTCCTCATAGAGCAATCCAAGGGCTAGAAAAAACGCATCTACACTAAGCAATGCAGGATCCCCTGGCGCCAATGCGAAGGCCCAATCTTGAGGGTCACCACGCAAAAAGGAAATGATAATCTTAACTTGCTGAACGGCATCACCAGAGGAACGAGGTTTCAAAGAAAGAAACAACTTACAATTGTTCCTAAAATTCAGGAACCTAGATCTATCTCCAGAAAACAACTCCGGAATAGGTATTCTAGGCTCTGACATAGGGCTGTGAACAACAAAATCCTGAATACTTTGAACCCTAGCAGCAAGATGATCCAGACTGGAAGCCAAGCTCTGGACATCCATGTCAGCAGCTGAACTCAGAGCCACACCAAGATTAAGAGGAGGAGAGAAGCTAGCCACAGCAGCTAGACACACGGCAAAAAAAAAATAAAAAATTCTCAAGGCTTCTTTTCTCCTGCTTCTGCCATGCAATTAACACTTTATAGGCCGGCTGTACTGTTATGATCCTTAGTGGCTGAGGATCACGAATAGACCAGCAAGTGAATAAACTAAGGACAAGCTCTAGGGAGATGGTAACTGGACTGATCGCAAATCTGAACCTATCCAACACAAATAGAGGTAGCCGGTGAACGTGCCTAAAAAATTCCTAGACGTCTCGAGCCAGCCTGAGGAACTAGCTACCCCTAAAGAGAAAGAAAGACCTCGCTTGCCTCCAGAGAAATAATTCCCAAAGATATAGAAGCCCCCAACAAATATTAACGGTGAAGTAAGAAGAAGGCACATACGTAGGGATGAAATCAGATTCAGCAAAAGAGGCCCACTAGTACTAGAAAGCAGAAAATAGAGCAGGGGTCTATGCGATCAATAAAAAACCCTTACAAAATATCCATCCTGAGATTTCAAGAACCCACGCACCAACTAATGGTGTGTGGGGAGAAACTCAGTCCACTAGAGCAACCAGCAAGCGAGGAAATCACATTTTAGCAAGCTGGACAAGAAAACATGATAAACACTGCTGATCAAAAAATGAGCAAACAAAACTTAGCTTGTCCTGGATGGGCTGGGAGCAAGGTAGTCAGAAGGAATCTGAGTAGCACTGATTACATCGACAGCCGGCAACAAGTGGAAGTAAAACAGAGCTATATAGGAACCTCCCAGAGGATAACGAACCACCTGATAGCCAGAGACCAGCAGGATATCAAACAAAGCCACCAGGGGGAGCCCAAAGCAAAAGTCACACCATACCACCAGTGACCACAAGAGGGAGCCTGAAAACAGAGTTCACAACAGCTCTCCTGTTGTTGGGTTTTCTCCTGTTGGGGCTCTCCTGTTGTTGGGGGCTTTCTTATTCTTGGGAGTTCTCTTGTTTCAGGTTCTACTGCTCTTGGTAGCTCACCTGTGGTTGACAGCTCTCCTATTGTTGGGTGATTTTTTGTTGTTGGGAGCTCTCTTGTTGTTGTGGGCTCTCCTATTGTTGGGGCTTCTCCTTTTGTTGGGGGTTCTACTGTTGTTCAGAGCTCTCCTGTTGTTGGGAGATCATCTGTCTTTGGGAGCCCATCTGTTATTAGGGGGCTCTTTTACTGTTGGGAGCTCTCCTGTTGTTTGGAGCTCTCCTGTTGTTTGGAGCTCTCCTGTTTTTGGGCTTCTCCTGTTTTGGGGGTTCTACTGTTGTGAGCTCTCCTGTTGTTGGGGGTTCTCTTGTTGTTCTTAGCTCTCCTGTTCTTTGGGGGCTCTCCTGTTGTTGAGAGCTCTTTCTGTTATTGGTAGCTCTCCTGTTGTTGGGGACTCTCCAATTGTTGGGGCTGTTCCTGTTGTTGGGGGTTCTCCTGTTAGGAGCTCTAATGTTGTTGGGGGTTTTCCTGTTGTTGGGAGATCATCAGTCTGTGGGATCTAATCTGTTGCTTGGGGCTCTCCTATTGTTGGGAGCTCTCCTGTTGTTGGTGGCTGTCCTATTGTTGCAGCTGTTCCTGTTGTTTGGGGTCATCCTGTTGTTGGGAGCACTAATGCTGTTGGGGGTTCTCTTGTTCTTGGGAGCTGTCCTGTTGTTGGGCACTCTCCTTTTGTTGGGGCTTCTCCTGTTGTTGGGGGTTCTCCTGTTGTTGGAAGATCTCCTGTTGTTGGGGCTCTCCTGTTGTTGGGGTTTCTCCTGTTGTTGGGGGCTATCTTGCTGTTGGTAGCTCTCATGTTGTTTCAGGTTCTCCTGCTGTTGGGGGCTCTCCTGTGGTTGAGGGCTCTCCTATTGTTGGGATCTCTCCTATTGTTTGTAGCTTTCTTGTTGTTGGGGGCTCTCCTGTTGTTGGGGTTTTCCTCTAAGCTTTGAGATATGCCACTGCGTACAAATTCTTTCATTATTTTAGAGTATTGAAATGCTTTGTAGCAGTAGAAAGTGGATGCATAATATTGTAGAGAAAAATGATAAAATCCATAAAGACATTTCCGGAGAGGGGACATATCACACATAATGGACAAATGTGATTAATTATAACTCAAGAAGTGAGAAAGAGCTGACACTTCAACCTCCATAGAAGTAGGACCTCCTGCTGTTAAAATGCTACAGGAGAGAGCTGTTGAGAGCCAGCCACTAGGATTTGTATACTCAGTTCCAGAATAAATGGCCTAGAAGAGAAAACAAATGCAGCCTCGGCCATTACTCAGCAGTCGATTGCGTAATTGTCCTGATGATTGTTGGCAGCGGTGGTCTTCATGATCTCTCCTGCTGTTATCCCTGACACATAATATTGCAGATTAGATATTAAGGGGGTTCTTTTGTCAAGATAGCTCTTTGCCAGACCCCTTTTTCCTAATGCTTATTTGGATGCCAGCAACTAATTTAATGATGGTGTCCTGTGGAGTATCACATGGGAACATGGGAAACCTTCAGAAAGTTTCCTGGATGTCCCTGGGAGATATGCCAACTTTTATTTAATTCCTTGGGGTCTCCCCTGTTCCAGGATCGGTTACTCACCTGGCGAGCTCCACCTTCAGCCTCTTTGTCTTCCTTCCCTGCAGCCGGTTTCCTCTGCTCCTGTGAGCATTCGGTTACCATAGTAAGCTTGGTTCACAACTCTGAAGTTACATGTTTATGCCTCTGATGGAAACCCGGCACGTGAGTATTCAGATAATTTGTATACTTACCATTATTAGCATTCTTTTTCTCTGTACCACATCACAAGTGTGCCTTTCTGACATACCAACTGTTTTGTGCCACCAGTCTCTGCTACTTTTGAGTATCTTGACAAACCAAGCTCTGCTACTTCACTTGGCTCTGCTACATCTCCAAAAGTGTACAGCCTGACATATCCAGCTATGCCCACTTCTGGGGTTATGATCACAAGTCTGTTTCATGGCATACTGTTATGGTTCTCAATGGCAAGAGAACATAGCCCAGCAAACATACGAACTAGCTCTTGGAAGGATGGAAACTAAACTGACCATGAACTAAACCTGCCGCACAACTAACAGTAGCCGGGTAGCGTAGCCTGCGTTTTATCCCTAGACGCCCAGCGCCGGCCGGAGGACTAACTAATCCTGGCAGAGGAAAATATAGTCCTGGCTCACCTCTAGAGAAATTTCCCCGAAAGGCAGACAGAGGCCCCCACAAATATTGGCGGTGATTTTAGATGAAATGACAAACGTAGTATGAAAATAGGTTTAGCAAAATTGAGGTCCGCTTACTAGATAGCAGGAAGACAGAAAGGGCACTTTCATGGTCAGCTGAAAACCCTATCAAAATACCATCCTGAAATTACTTTAAGACTCTAGTATTAACTCATAACATCAGAGTGGCAATTTCAGATCACAAGAGCTTTCCAGACACAGAAACGAAACTACAGCTGTGAACTGGAACAAAATGCAAAAACAAACAAGGACTAAGTCCAACTTAGCTGGGAGTTGTCTAGCAGCAGGAACATGCACAGAAAGGCTTCTGATTACAATGTTGACCGGCATGGAAGTGACAGAGGAGCAAGGCTAAATAGCGACTCCCACATCCAGATGGAAACAGGTGAACAGAGAGGATGATGCACACCAGTTCAATTCCACCAGTGGCCACCGGGGGAGCCCAAAATCCAATTTCACAACAGTACCCCCCCCTCAAGGAGGGGGCACCGAACCCTCACCAGAACCACCAGGGCGATCAGGATGAGCCCTATGAAAGGCACGGACCAAATCGGAGGCATGAACATCAGAGGCAGTCACCCAAGAATTATCCTCCTGACCGTATCCCTTCCATTTGACCAGATACTGGAGTTTCCGTCTGGAAACACGGGAGTCCAAGATTTTTTCCACAACGTACTCCAACTCGCCCTCAACCAACACCGGAGCAGGAGGCTCAACGGAAGGCACAACCGGTACCTCATACCTGCGCAATAATGACCGATGAAAAACATTATGAATAGAAAAAGATGCAGGGAGGTCCAAACGGAAGGACACAGGGTTAAGAATCTCCAGTATCTTGTACGGGCCGATGAACCGAGGCTTAAACTTGGGAGAAGAAACCCTCATAGGGACAAAACGAGAAGACAACCACACCAAGTCCCCAACACAAAGCCGAGGACCAACCCGACGCCGGCGGTTGGCAAAAAGCTGAGTCTTCTCCTGGGACAACTTCAAATTGTCCACTACCTGCCCCCAAATCTGATGCAACCTCTCCACCACAGCATCCACTCCAGGACAATCCGAAGATTCCACCTGACCAGAAGAAAATCGAGGATGAAACCCCGAATTACAGAAAAAGGGAGACACCAAGGTGGCAGAACTGGCCCGATTATTGAGGGCAAACTCCGCTAAAGGCAAAAAAGCAACCCAATCATCCTGATCTGCAGACACAAAACACCTCAAATATGTCTCCAAGGTCTGATTCGTCCGCTCGGTCTGGCCATTAGTCTGAGGATGGAAAGCAGACGAAAAAGACAAATCTATGCCCATCCTAGCACAGAATGCTCGCCAAAATCTAGACACGAATTGGGTACCTCTGTCAGAAACGATATTCTCCGGAATACCATGCAAACGGACCACATTTTGAAAAAACAGAGGAACCAACTCGGAAGAAGAAGGCAACTTAGGCAGGGGAACCAAATGGACCATCTTAGAGAAACGATCACACACCACCCAGATGACAGACATCTTCTGAGAAACAGGAAGATCCGAAATAAAATCCATCGAGATGTGCGTCCAGGGCCTCTTCGGGATAGGCAAGGGCAACAACAATCCACTAGCCCGAGAACAACAAGGCTTGGCCCGAGCACAAACGTCACAAGACTGCACGAAGCCTCGCACATCTCGAGACAGGGAAGGCCACCAGAAGGACCTTGCCACCAAATCCCTGGTACCAAAGATTCCAGGATGACCTGCCAACGCAGAAAAATGAACCTCAGAAATGACTTTACTGGTCCAATCATCAGGAACAAACAGTCTACCAGGTGGGCAACGATCAGGTCTATCCGCCTGAAACTCCTGCAAGGCCTGCCGCAGGTCTGGAGAAACGGCAGACAATATCACTCCATCCTTAAGGATACCTGTAGGTTCAGAATTACCAGGGGAGTCAGGCTCAAAACTCCTAGAAAGGGCATCCGCCTTAACATTCTTAGAACCCGGCAGGTAGGACACCACAAAATTAAACCGAGAGAAAAACAACGACCAGCGCGCCTGTCTAGGATTCAGGCGTCTGGCGGACTCAAGATAAATTAGATTTTTGTGGTCAGTCAATACCACCACCTGATGTCTAGCCCCCTCAAGCCAATGACGCCACTCCTCAAAAGCCCACTTCATGGCCAAAAGCTCCCGATTCCCAACATCATAATTCCGCTCGGCGGGCGAAAATTTACGCGAGAAAAAAGCACAAGGTCTCATCACGGAGCAATCGGAACTTCTCTGCGACAAAACCGCCCCAGCTCCGATTTCAGAAGCGTCGACCTCAACCTGAAAAGGAAGAGCAACATCAGGCTGACGCAACACAGGGGCGGAAGAAAAGCGGCGCTTAAGCTCCCGAAAGGCCTCCACAGCAGCAGGGGACCAATCAGCAACATCAGCACCCTTCTTAGTCAAATCAGTCAATGGTTTAACAACATCAGAAAAACCAGCAATAAATCGACGATAAAAGTTAGCAAAGCCCAAAAATTTCTGAAGACTCTTAAGAGAAGAGGGTTGCGTCCAATCACAAATAGCCTGAACCTTGACAGGATCCATCTCGATGGAAGAGGGGGAAAAAATATATCCCAAAAAGGAAATCTTTTGAACCCCAAAAACGCACTTAGAACCCTTCACACACAATGAATTAGACCGCAAAACCTGAAAAACCCTCCTGACCTGCTGGACATGAGAGTCCCAGTCATCCGAAAAAATCAAAATATCATCCAGATACACAATCATAAATTTATCCAAATAATCACGGAAAATGTCATGCATAAAGGACTGAAAGACTGAAGGGGCATTTGAAAGACCAAAAGGCATCACCAAATACTCAAAGTGGCCCTCGGGCGTATTAAATGCGGTTTTCCACTCATCCCCCTGCTTAATTCGCACCAAATTATACGCCCCACGAAGATCTATCTTAGAGAACCACTTGGCCCCCTTTATGCGAGCAAACAAATCAGTCAGCAGTGGCAACGGATATTGATATTTAACCGTGATTTTATTCAAAAGCCGATAATCAATGCACGGCCTCAAAGAGCCATCTTTCTTAGCCACAAAGAAAAAACCGGCTCCTAAGGGAGATGACGAAGGACGAATATGTCCCTTTTCCAAGGACTCCTTTATATATTCTCGCATAGTAGCATGTTCAGGCACAGACAGATTAAATAAACGACCCTTAGGGTATTTACTACCCGGAATCAAATCTATGGCACAATCGCACTCCCGGTGCGGAGGTAATGAACCAAGCTTAGGTTCTTCAAAAACGTCACGATATTCAGTCAAGAATTCAGGAATCTCAGAGGGAATAGATGATAAAATGGAAACCACAGGTACGTCCCCATGCGTCCCCTTACATCCCCAGCTTAACACAGACATAGCTTTCCAGTCAAGGACTGGGTTATGAGATTGCAGCCATGGCAATCCAAGCACCAACACATCATGTAGGTTATACAGCACAAGAAAGCGAATAATCTCCTGGTGATCCGGATTAATCCGCATAGTTACTTGTGTCCAGTATTGTGGTTTATTGCTAGCCAATGGGGTGGAGTCAATCCCCTTCAGGGGTATAGGAGTTTCAAGAGGCTCCAAATCATACCCACAGCGTTTGGCAAAGGACCAATCCATAAGACTCAAAGCGGCACCAGAGTCGACATAGGCATCCGCGGTAATAGATGATAAAGAACAAATCAGGGTCACAGATAGAATAAACTTAGACTGTAAAGTGCCAATTGAAACAGACTTATCAAGCTTCTTAGTACGCTTAGAGCATGCTGATATAACATGAGTTGAATCACCGCAATAGAAGCACAACCCATTTTTTCGTCTAAAATTCTGCCGTTCACTTCTGGACAGAACTCTATCACATTGCATATTCTCTGGCGTCTTCTCAGTAGACACCGCCAAATGGTGCACAGGTTTGCGCTCCCGCAGACGCCTATCGATCTGGATAGCCATTGTCATGGACTCATTCAGACCCGCAGGCACAGGGAACCCCACCATAACATCCTTAATGGCATCAGAGAGACCCTCTCTGAAATTCGCCGCCAGGGCGCACTCATTCCACTGAGTAAGCACAGCCCATTTACGGAATTTCTGGCAGTATATTTCAGCTTCGTCTTGCCCCTGAGATAGGGACATCAAGGCCTTTTCCGCCTGAAGTTCTAACTGAGGTTCCTCATAAAGCAACCCCAAGGCCAGAAAAAACGCATCCACATTGAGCAACGCAGGATCCCCTGGAGCCAACGCAAAAGCCCAATCCTGAGGGTCGCCCCGGAGCAAAGAAATCACAATCCTGACCTGCTGAGCAGGATCTCCAGCAGAGCGAGATTTCAGGGACAAAAACAACTTGCAATTATTTTTGAAATTTTGAAAGCAAGATCTATTCCCCGAGAAAAATTCAGGCAAAGGAATTCTAGGTTCAGATATAGGAACATGAACAACAAAATCTTGTAAGTTTTGAACTTTCGTGGTGAGATTATTCAAACCTGCAGCTAAACTCTGAATATCCATTTTAAACAGGTGAACACAGAGCCATTCCAGGATTAGAAGGAGAGAGAGAGAGAAAGGCTGCAATATAGGCAGACTTGCAAGAGATTCAATTACAAGCACACTCAGAACTGAGGGAAAAAAAAAAAAAAAAAAAAAATCTTCAGCAGACTTCTCTTTTCTCTCCTTTCTCTGTCAATTAATTTAACCCTTTTAGGCCGGTCAAACTGTTATGGTTCTCAATGGCAAGAGAACATAGCCCAGCAAACATACGAACTAGCTCTTGGAAGGATGGAAACTAAACTGACCATGAACTAAACCTGCCGCACAACTAACAGTAGCCGGGTAGCGTAGCCTGCGTTTTATCCCTAGACGCCCAGCGCCGGCCGGAGGACTAACTAATCCTGGCAGAGGAAAATATAGTCCTGGCTCACCTCTAGAGAAATTTCCCCGAAAGGCAGACAGAGGCCCCCACAAATATTGGCGGTGATTTTAGATGAAATGACAAACGTAGTATGAAAATAGGTTTAGCAAAATTGAGGTCCGCTTACTAGATAGCAGGAAGACAGAAAGGGCACTTTCATGGTCAGCTGAAAACCCTATCAAAATACCATCCTGAAATTACTTTAAGACTCTAGTATTAACTCATAACATCAGAGTGGCAATTTCAGATCACAAGAGCTTTCCAGACACAGAAACGAAACTACAGCTGTGAACTGGAACAAAATGCAAAAACAAACAAGGACTAAGTCCAACTTAGCTGGGAGTTGTCTAGCAGCAGGAACATGCACAGAAAGGCTTCTGATTACAATGTTGACCGGCATGGAAGTGACAGAGGAGCAAGGCTAAATAGCGACTCCCACATCCTGATGGAAACAGGTGAACAGAGAGGATGATGCACACCAGTTCAATTCCACCAGTGGCCACCGGGGGAGCCCAAAATCCAATTTCACAACAGCATACCCAGCCATGCTGTGCTTCGGGGCTCTGCTATGTCATCACTAGTGAGTCTCCTCACATTCGCTGCTCTGATATTCCACTGGGCTCTGCCATTCCACTGGGTTATGCTGTAATGCTAATTGTGAGTCTCCTGACACACCCAAGCTCAGCTGTGCTACATGGAGTAACTCTGCTTCTTCACTGATTTGCTTGCTTCCTTTTGGTCCACTGCAGCCTCTGTTGCTCCAGCTGCCTTCCAGCATCTGCTATTTCCATTCCTCCAGTTGAGATCCAGCCTCCACGATGTCCATTGCTCCAATACCATTCCACCTCATCTGTCGTGCTGTCTTCCATCAGCTCATTGAAACCAAGATGGGACATAGCACCCAACTCCCGACACAAGAGACAACCCCTTTCAAGTGGTTCTCTCCTTTAGACAATCCTATCTTCCTAAAAGGGTCTCTTGAGAATAAATTGATCAAAAGGTGGGAGAATCTGAGTTTGTGGGTTATATAAATCATCTAGGGAGGTTAACGATGCAACTATTTTTTATTCCATACAACTATGTTAGTACAACCGATCCAGGTAGATGGCCAAAATACAATTTACTTAATCAACAAGCTCCCTTCCCTGGGGCCGATAGTCCCACTGCCCAGGTATCAGGCGATATTCAGTCTCCCATCTTTTGGTTGGCCCACAGATTTCGTATCTCCTGCCAGTATTGTCTATAGACACAGTCCAGACTCCTCCAAACTAAACATATCACAACCGACATTCATGTATCCAGGAGCAATATTCCTTAAGAGAATTTGTTAAATCCAGATGACAGATCCCTCAAATGTAGCAGGAGGATCCAGCCCAGCCGGCAACCGATCTCCAAAACGCCATAGACCATCCATCCATCCCAGCTTGGATCCTTTCCCTTCGAAGTCACTCCAACAACTGCTTGATTCAACCCATGTGTCTTTTTCTCCCTTCTCCTTAAATATTTTCCTTTAGCTCACAGAATGAAGCACATTCCATCACCTGGGACTGCATGTGAGACCTCCTGTGGTGACGGCGCCACTGGATCTACAATCCTCATCCACACAATGGGTCAGAGCTGGAAGAACAATGGATTGAGACATTGAAATACAGAGGGAATTGATAGGATGAGTGCTTTACACGTACCTTTAGCAATCTACTGTCTGGCCTTAGGTTTACATAAGATCTAGCCTTCACGCTTTACTCTGCTAAAGGTACCTTCACACTAAGCGACTTTGCAGCGAGAACGACGACGATCCGTGACGTTGCAGCGTCCTGGATAGCGATCTCGTTGTGTTTGACACGCAGCAGCGATCTGGATCCCGCTGTTATATCGCTGGTCGGAGCTAGAAGTCCAGAACTTTATTTTGTCGCTGATCACTCGCTGTCATCGCTGGATCGGTGTGTGTGACACCGATCCAGCGATGTGATCACTTGTAACCAGGGTAAATATTGGGTTACTAAGCGCAGGGCCGCACTTAGTAACCCGATATTTACCCTGGTTACCATTGGAAAAGTAAAAAAAAAAACACTACATACTCACCTTCTGATGTCTGTCACGTCCCCCGCCGGCGGCTTTCCTGCACTGAATGCCGTAAAGCAGAGCACAGCGGTGACGTCACCGCTGCTGCCGGTGCTGACACATTCAGTCAGTGCAGGAAGCTTTCGGCAGCAGCGCGTAACCCTGTGGACGCCGGGGTACGTGACAGACATCAGAAGGTGAGTATGTAGTGTTTTTTTTACTTTTACAATGGTAACCAGGGTAAATATCGGGTTACTAAGCGCGGCCCTGCACTTAGTAACCCGATGTTTACCCTGGTTAGCCGGGTGCTGCAGGGGGAGTTCGGCATCGTTGAAGACAGTTTCAACGATGCCGAAGTCGTTCCCCTGATCGTTGGTCGCTGGAGAGAGCTGTCTGTGTGACAGCTCCCCAGCGACCACACAACGACTTACCAACGATCGCATCGCTGGTCGTGATCGTTGGTAAGTCGTTTAGTGTAACGGTACGTTCACTGTCACTGAATGGAAACATTGATTCCTGAGGATGAACTGATAAGCAAGCAAATCACTAATAATACACAGCAATAAAATAGGTAATAAAACACAACAATATCGATGTGGTGTTCCTTGCTGGAAAACGTCTTTATCTCATAGAGCTGTGGACTCCGCTCTACTTCCTTTCATCCTATAGTCTTTAGTAAGTGGCCATCACCTCACACAAGGTTTCATCATATTCAGGCCTCCCAGCTCCAAACCTGTTGGTCCATAACATCTGTCATTGGATATTTGGGACAAAACCATGCAAAGGAGATGGTATTGATCCATCAAAGAGAGGTTCTGGAACATTTCTACCATGAAATAATTGTGAAAGAAGATGGGAGCAGTGTGGAATAACTATGGGGTGTTGTGGCCTGAAAACAGAGGTATTTCTATAAGGCAATTTTTGGATGGACTTGAGCATGGCACAAGAAAAAATTGTATGCACATATGGAATGATACTTCTATGTATGTTGCATCCTTTTACAGACCTGTTATACATTTCTGTACATGAGGGTATAACAAAGGGGCAGCTTGTCGGAAATGTCCTCTGGGTTCCAGAGGGGATTCCAAAAACTGATTCTGTCAAGGTGCTTAGCTACAAGGTTGGGATGTCAAACTGAATCTGCTCCAAGCGAAGTAAAACCTTATCTACGACTGCGCCTTAGGCAAATAGACATGGGTGAGTGAAAGCGTGCCAGGTTGTGATTCGCGTCGTTCTGCTGTGGTGCACATTGGCTCTCCCTGGTGGGCAGCCGGACTAGTCTTGCAGCACACGGCAATTTAGGTTGCTATGAATAAAGCAGGACTAACAACAGAACAAGGTGCCTGTTTTTGTTTGTTCTAATTACCTTTTAATTATTTAGCAATGTCTGATGTTGTTTGCGGCGCAGGCCTGCCACTCTTCCCGGGGGCTACGAAGAAGCATTTAGATACAGTGAGAGATTTAATGACAAGGATCTGCAGTCATATGCTGATCTGGGAGGCACCGAACACTCAGAAATCTTTGCAGAAATGAGATGCTCTGCTGTTCTCCGATTCAGGAGGAAAATGAAGATCTGCATAAAACAAATGGCAATTAGGTCGTTCCAGGATAGATATGAAAGACACGCTCACCAGTCATGTGGTTAACAATCTGATTAAACATCTTGTTGTGGTTTTCGGAGGATAAAAGGTGCCGCTTCTAACGTAAAGGTCAGATCTGCAGAATGTGAGAAGAACGCACAATGCTACTACCCAACTGGTTGTGTACCGCCCTCCCCACATCTACCGGCGGCGCACAGATCCGCTCTTATTACTCAATGCTTTTATTTTTTCTCCTAAGGCCAAGCTCGTTCGCTCAGGCATCGCTAAATCAGAAAAAATAAGTTGTGCTCTTTTTTTTTCTACAGAAGGACAATCATGAGGGTAAGGACTCCATAGTGCAGAGGGCAGGGAAAGATGCCAACCATGGTGGGAGCCCAGGGCATGACACAGGGGTAAAGCAGGCAGCACCAAAGGGTGGATTTAGCGTCAGGATTGGGCAGCTTGGAAGGAAGGAAAGGAGAAATGGAAAGGAGATACCCGCTATTCTGGCACTTGCCTCACTGCAGTAGTGTAACTTGAAGCTCATGGGCCCCGATGCAAAATGTCCAACAGGGCCCTCAAACTATCACAGTTCACTAATAGTAAAAATTTCTTCATATGGGTCAAAGGGACCTTTTTTAGGCCCCTCTTGTCTTCAGGGCCCGGGTGACATAGCAACGGGTTACGTCTCTGAAGTCTTCCCTTGTCATGGCACTCAGCAAAATGCAGGTTCAGGAACGTATTTATTATTATTAGGATATTGCACTCTTCTGAGCTATGGCGACCTAATGGTCGATGCTGTTCTCGGTTAACTGGTGTCTAAATGAAAGATGGAGCACAGGACCCCTGACATTCTGGTGCAAACCAGGAACATCTTTGGACATTGCACAAAGTCTGTCGCTGAGCACCTATAGTCATTTGAATTTATTACTTTATACCCTTACACAACAGGTCAACACTGTGGGTAGAGGTAGAGCCCAACAATTGTAGGCACAGGCATGCAGAATGCTGAAATTGAAAATGTCGAAAATGTCACATTTTCAAAGGTTACGCGTCATCAAAAAGTGACCTATTTTTTCAGTTGCATTTACAGTATAGTTATAAAAATAATACATTTTCCATATTAAAAAAAATCCGAAATCTTGAAACTTTCACATGAGCCACTAGGCCTAATATAAGAATTGTACTTTCTTTTCAGCAGCCACATGGCTATAAGTAGCAATAGACTGCCCCTTACTTATTAACTTCTACAGTAGAGCTTGCAAAGCATGCTGTGATCTGGACAAAAGCCATTATAAAGGTAGATAGGAGGTGAGCTGTGATATCACCCATTGTGAATGGTGGATCCCATGTTATCTACTGTATACAGAGGTGTTATCAGTCATTATACAGGAGGAGGCGGTGAGCTGTGACATCACCTATTGTGAATGGTGGATCCTGTGTTATCTACTGTATATAGAGGTGTTATCAGTCATTGTACAGGAGGAGGAGGTGAGCTGTGACATCAACTATTGTGAATGGTGGATCTTGTGATATCTACTGTATATAGAGGTGTTATCAGTCATTGTACAGGAGAAGGAGGTGAGCTGTGACATCATCTATTGTGAATGGTGGATCCTGTGTTATCTACTGTATATAAAGGTGTTATCAGTTATTGTACAGGAGGAGGAGAAGGAGGTGAGCTGTGATATCATCTATTGTGAATGGTGGATCTTGTGTTATCTACTGTGTATAGAGGTGTTATCAGTCATGAGAGCAGGAGAAGTCCCAGGTGATTGGAGAAGGGCAAATATTTTTCCTATCTTCAAAAAAGGAAAGAAGATATAGCCAGGAAATTACAGGCCAATGAGCCTTACTTCTATACCAGGAAAGATATTTGAACAAATTATTAAACAGCATCTATGTAAGTCCTTGGATAAGAATACAGTAATTAACCAGAGCCAGCATGGGTTTGTAGCAACAAGTCATGCCAGACTGGTCTAATTTCCTTCTATGATGGAATCACTGACTGGGCGGATCAGGGAAATACGGTAGATATAGTATAGCTTGACTTCACCAAAGCATTTGATATGGTTAGGTGGATTCATTACTGGCTGAGTGATTGTACTCAAAGAGTGGTAATAAATGGTTGCATATCCAATTGGAAGAAAGTTTCAAGTGGGGTACCAAAGGGCTCTGTCCTCGCCCCAGTGTTGTTTAATAGTTTTATAAATGATCTAGATTAGGGAAGTGAAGGTAAACTAATAAAATTTGCAGATGATGCAAAGCTAGGAGGGAAGGCTAACACTAGAGAAGACAGGGAAAGGTTTCTGAAGGATTGAACATTGGGCAGCGACTAATGGAATGGTATTAAACAGGGAGAAATGCAAAATTCTACATCCAGGAAAGAAAAATGAAAATTACATCTATAGAATGGGAAGAACAGAACTAAGCAACAGCATGAGTGAAAAAGACTTAGGTATACTAATAGATCACGGACAGCACATGAGTCCACAGTGTGATGCAGCAGCAAAAACGGCAAACACTGTTCTAGGATGTATTAAAAGAAGCATAGAGTCTAGGGCTCACGTGAAGTAATTATCCCCCTCTACTCCTACTTGGTCAGATCTCATCTAGAATACTGTGTCCATTTCTGGGCACCACATTTTAAAAAATACATTGAAAAACTGGAGCAAGTTCAGAGAAGAGCTACCAGGACGGTGAGTGAACTGCAAAGTATGTTCTACGAGCAATGGTTAAAGGATCTGGGAATGTTTAACTTGCAAAAAAGAAGGCTAAGAAGAGACTTAATAGCTGTCTACAAATATCTGAAGGGCTGTCACAGTGTAGAGGGATCATCATTATTATCATGTACACATGGAAACACGAGAAGCAATGGAATGAAATTTAAAGGGAGAAGATACAGATTAGATATTTGAAAAAAACTTTTTTGACAGTGAGGGTGATCAATGAGTGGAAAAGGTGGCCACGAGAGGTGGTGAGTTCTCCTTCAATGGAAGACTTCAAGCAGAGGCTGGACAGACATCTGTCTGAGATGGTTTAGTGAATCCTGAATTGAGCAGGGGGTCGGACACAATGACCCTCGAGGTCCCAACAACCTATAACATTCTATGATTCTATGATTGTACAGGAGGAGGAGGTGAGCTGTGACATCACAAATTGTGAGTAATGGATCCTGTGTTATCTACTGATTATAGAGGTGTTATCAGTCATTATGCAGGAGGAGGTGATCTGTTATATCATTTATTGTAAATGGTGGATCCTCTATTATCCCATATTATCTACTGGACATAGAGGTGTTACCTGTTCTTGTTACCCTGTCTGATGTCACCTTGACCTCTGCCTACCACATCTTCACACTGAGCCCATGTACATGAATTGTATTTGTGGTGATAGTTATGTTTCTGTCCATATAGAGTATAGCATGCTGTCCTTCCTTTCTCCATGATTTAATATTGATCTATCTTGACATTTTACAGTATTAATACTGATTGTAACGCACTGGAATATTTTAATAGAAGCAAAGATTATAGAGAAGCAGCTGTTATACTGCGACTTCACAGATGTGAAATGTTCAACCAAGAGTTTCAGCCCAACATCGGTTTCATCAGCTCAACGTCATGTTATTAGATTTTCCACATGAAACTGATATATTGGCAGCCATGCTTAATCTAATGATGCACCTGGCTGTAAATGGCACTTTTGGTAATGTAACATGATGGCCTCTTTCATTACAATTAAGAAGGCAGATACTATGACGTGCAGAATATTGGTCTGCAGCCGCGCTCTGCAACATGTGGCTTCCCAGCTGTTTTCAAATCCACAACTTTCCAGGGCATTTTGGGACTTGTAGATCTACTAAAATAAGACCCCATACAGTTTTCCATGGGGCTCCACAGACACTTTGATCTATTGCTGCACATGCAAAAACAACTACTGCTGCGTATTACTGGGCTGTGCAGCGGAGGTTGGCACATTAATGCCTTTTGTAGCTGCTTCCTCCTGCATTTCTACATCAGAAAGTAACTGACAAATTCTCAGTATAGGGCCACGTTCACATGTTCAGTATTTGGTCAGTATTTTACATCAATATTTGCAAGCCAAGACCAGGAGTGGGTGGAAAATCTGATTATTCCACTACTGATTTTGGCTTACAATTAAACCTATAAAGAAAAACAACACATACAATAAATAATTCCACAACTAGGACAACCCCTTCTTAATCTAAGTGTTCTACTCAGATAAAATAATAAAGCCTAAACTCACCTCCCATGCCGGCTCTGCTCCAGCGGTGTCGGCACTCGCGGTCCCGGGTTGTGATGCGATGGAATGACACATGATGCTCGGTGCCCAATTAACCCTTGAGTCACTGGCCCCGCCTTTGGACAAACTGAACATTAAGTTTAAGAAAGGGCTGTCGTGGTAATGGGCAACCTCTTTAATATTAGTATTAACATTACCCCTTAGACCTCAGTCCAGAGCCTCTCATCTAGCCAAATCAGTTCTCATGCTTTGCACTGACGAGGGCCAACAGCCTGAAACACCGTCTGTGCGAATTGAGATACTGATTTGGCTTTTATCCTAAGTCATATTGCACGACTCGTTAAAGGGTTGATTGTGATGTGTAGGATCGCTACTTCCAACAGGGGGGGCTATAGAGTTCAAGTCCTCTTTTTCTCTGAAGAGGCAATTTGCATATTATCAACATATAAAAGCATTTAAAGGATGTACGTGGAGACGGTCTTATGAATATCAATAAATGAATTAGTGGTTATATTTATATTAATCCAATGATTCAAAACATACCTAAAAAATTGCTCCAAAATGCAGTAATTGATATACTGTAGTGTTACAGGAAAGAATATGGTAAACGTTTAAATTCCATTCTGCAATATCACAGTGTCACCACTAACAGAGGTAGATGCGTAGGAAAAAAGTGCTTAGGGCATAAAATAGTAGTTAAGAAAAAAAATGTACATTGATAATGAACTATATATATATCTATAACACTGTGCAAATATTCAATAAAGTGTGCAAATATTCAATAAAGTGCAATAATAAATGTCTGGAAAGTGCATTAAGAGTGCTACATATGCTGCATACTATGACATGGATGATTTGTCTCCCTCATAGGCAGGTAATGGATGAGCTCTTACTGATGTGTCCCCATAAGAGACCCACAAAGAGACAAAAGATAAAAAAAACAGTAAACATAATAACACTGGATGAAAAAAAAACACATAGCCTTAGATGTTTGCTCCCAAAGCACGTTTCGCCATAGCTTCATCAGGTGACACATACAAATAGTGGTGTAAAATGCTGAACATGTGAATGTGGCCTCAAAGGGAAGATGTCATCTGAAAATAACCTACTTACCTATTGTTTAAATATCCATTCTGCAAAAAACAACATCTGTAGTAAAATTAAAAATTTGAAATCTTTCAATTTTCACTCTGGCCACTGGGGCTTTTTTAGGCTTTCACTTCTTGTTTCAGGAAATAACACTTGTATGTCAGCCACAAAGAACGGACACAGAACCTATCTTCTGTAGCGAAGGGGAGAGCTGTGACATCTCCTATTGTGGACGCTGTGTTATCAGCTGCTGGGTTTAGACTTGTTGCCTGTCATTATTATCCTGCCTCTGATGATATGAGCCTGAATGGGCCCCCCTGTCTCACCAGGGCCCCGGCACATGCTCGCCGGGTGCTGACGCCGGCCCTGCCCGCATGTGTTGTAGGTGTCTAAAAGGTGCAAATCATGCAGCTGCAGAGACTCGAACATAATATACGAGCACACCGAGCATACCCAGATATCACCGTACCCGAGCAGGTTCGCCCATCACTACTAGTATGTAAAACAATTTTCCTTGTCTGGATTTTGACTGGACACTAATCAATGTCAAGGATCCAGCATTTTAGGAACCAGATTGAAATAAATTACGCAACTGCTCTGACAATACTGTAGCAAATGCCGTATCACCATGTATCACCAGTCTAGCCCCCATCTATGCTGCTAAAAAACTAATCTGATATATCTACTTTAATAATGTAGTGATGCTATGGGAGACTTGTTCTCTTCATTAGTCAATAACGGCCATTACCGGAAAATTGCATGGTTAGCATTTTGTTCCTCATACTATCAATGAATATCGATTCCACTTGTCAATGGTCATTAGTGAACGGAACACTGAATATATCAATACATATTCCTGTTCTGAATGTGTCAGCTTATCGGATGACCCCTGATTACTGACTTTTCACCATGTCGATGTTCACCGTTTATGACAAGATTCTATTCTAAAAGTAGAGGTGCAGCATCAGACTGGGGTTCCTTGGACCTGTGGGAATTGGGTTCCCCTAATTCTAAGGGTTCATCTAGGTGGAACATAATCAGATCCAGTTTAATAAAATTGTGATCACTGTGTTTTCATTGTATGCACAGGACCAATGATTAGAGATTACTGGATCTTCCTAAATTCAAATTTGTCGAATTTTTTTCCCCCCAAAATTAAATTTGAAGCGAATACATTTGAATGAATTTCAATACTGGAAAGTTTGTAATTTCTTGCAAAATACACTTGTGGGAGAGGAGAGAGAGATAAAGGGCCCCGCTGATCATAAAAGCTTACACTCTACAGGAAAGAGAGAGGAAAAAAGCAAAGACAGAAACAGAATGATTAAATACCCTGCAGTAAATTGAATAAACAGCACAGTGCATGGAAATAATATACGGTACTTAGTTAACATGTTTTTTGATCAAAAAAATGCAAAAGCCATTCCACCACTTCACGGTGACCCTAATTGGGATTCTCTTAACTCCAATATTAAAAACTTTACCGTTTGTCAAGTGTGTCAGTATCATACATTGGTCAAGTAACAGTGCCAAGAGGTGGTGAAGCAGAATTAGAAAAATCTAAGAACCCATTTATATTTACTAGACCACATTAGTGCAAACATGGTGTCATCATGAAGGTAAAGCTGAAAATGAACTGCGTATCAACTTGCTGTTTAAAGGTCCTCTGTTTGTCATCTCCTACCATGATGGATTTAACAGCTATGGACGCTATTGAAATCAAAATACATATACAGTTATGTGAAAAAGTGTTCGCCCCCTTCATGATTTCCTATTTTTTTGCATGTTTGTCGCACTTAAATGTTTCAGATCACCAAACAAATGTAAATATTAGTCAAAGATAACACAAGCAATCACAAAATGCAATTTATAAATGAAGGTCTTTATTATCAAGGGAAAAAAGAAACCCAAACCTACAGGGCCCTGTGTGAAAAAGTGATTGTCCCCTAAACCTAATAAGTGATTGGGCCGCCCTTAGCAGCAACAACTGCAATCAAGCGTCTGCGATAACTTAAAAAGGCGGTTTATGTTCAGAAACCCTCCAATGTGGCTGAATTACAACAATTCAATTACAACAATGATGAAAGCCAAAATTCCTCCACAGCGTTGTAAAAGACTCATTGCCAGTTATCGCAAGCGCTTGATTGCAGTTGTTGCTGCTAAGATTGGCCAACCAGTTATTAGGTTTAGGGGGCAATCACGTTTTCACACAGGGCCCTGTAGGTTTGGATTTCTTTTTCCCTTAATAATAAAGACCCTCATTTATAAACTGCATTTTGTGATTACTTGTGTTATCTTTGTCTAATATTTACACTTGTTTTGTGATCGGAAACATTTAAGTGTGACAAACATGCAAAAGGATAGGAAATCAGGAAGGGGGCGAAAACTTTGTCACACAACTGTATAAGTGATTATCTTTAGTTAAGAAAATTGTATTAGTGTAAATTGAGCCTTCCTTCCTCCGTCTGTGTGTATCCATGCTACTCCTGCATTCACTTGCTTTTATGTATCAGCACAGCTCCAATATCGCACTTGTTTCCCTTCCCTTGTTTTCTGCTTTGTCTACAGCCTGTTTTCTCTGCTCTCCATAAGACTTCAGATGCTTTCTTCTCTCTCCATAGATGTTTGCTACCACCTTCCTCCTGCTATTTCTAACACTGATACAGGGGAGGTTAGGAGCAGAAAGAGCAGTCAGAAACAGCAGCAGGATTTCTGGCAGATTTTTTACATTTTTACAAAGCTGTCAACTAGATAAAGATACTTACAGACACGGGATCTTCAAAATGGTAGACAACATTTTAATGAAAACTATTTAGGAAGTTGCTTAAAACATAAAAAAGGCTGTACAAAGGTTTACATAACCTGTGACTGTATGTGATTATGGAAAGGGGCCCTGAACTTTCACTAGGACTGGGGCCCTAACTATCTCTGCTCAAAAGGTACCACTGATGGTGAGAAGGTTTGGTCCATGTGTTTTACTGTTCTCCTGATATACCCTAGGCTGTCCTCTCCCTCTCCCCCAGGAGGCCTGGGAATAGGACAATGAGGAAAGCATACACCCAAAAACAGCATACAGCAATTTCCAGCTGCAAAAATGATCTCCAACTCAGCACAGCAACTCCAGGGAACCAGGAAGTAAATTTTCACTGGTGAGGAAGGTCTGGCCAGATTTTATAGGGAGAGAGGAAATGACCAGGTCAGCAGCAGCTGTGAGATGGAGCTGCATGTTTCTAACCAACACACAAAGGGTCGTTAACCTCTTCAGCACCAAAGTAAACAAAATTCATTTAATATGGGACACGAAACACACAGGCTAAATGGAAGACCAGAGATTCACAAAACATAATTATTATCTATCCCCAGATCTCCCAGGAAGGATGTGACACATTTGTGACAGTGCCTCGCAGAATTAATTTTTGCATACACAAGAGGAGGGACATGGAGCATCTATTAGGGCACATAATGAGACATTTTTTCACCTTTTGATTTTGAAATGGAGGGGAAAATAATAAAAGAAATTGAAAAATTGTTGCTAGTTATTGTATTTATTTTTCTATTACTGTTTGTGTTGTAGTATTACATATATTACAGTGCCTGCAGAGCTGAGTCATACTCCGATGGTTCGGTTGACGTAAATGAAAAGGAATCAGCCTCGAATCGCAGAATAAGCCGTCATTGTAAGAACAGGGTATTATACTATAATGATTCATAGAGGTGGAATGCTTTGTATCTGGCTAGCCTGGGAACGATACATAAGAGCAGTAGGAAACAAAAGTAAAAAAAAAAGGTTTAATTTCCTTTTGTAATCATGAAACTGCTGTGATTTACTTATTTATTTCCCCTTCTACCTGTGACCTGTCTCTTTTCCAATTTCCTTTAGTGATTGTATCCAGTGGTCTGGTATATAGCGTTCCAGTTGTTAACTCGCTATACAAAAAACTGAAATAAAATGCTAAGAACGTGGACCCAATTATCTGGTAGATTGGCTTGAATCTAATCTCCCAGATAAAATGGGATGATATGGCTGAAATAGATGAATGCTTTGTATCATTCATTACCCAATGGGGAAAAAACGATGGCGTTACCCAATAGAGCCAAACAACATCGTTACCCAGTGGAGAAAAAACAACGGTGTTACTCAATGGAGCCAAACAACGGCATTACCCATTGGAGCCAAGCAACGGCGTTACCCAATGGAGCCAAACAATGGCGTTACCCAATGGAGAAAAAACAATGGCGTTACCCAGTGGAGCCAAACAATGGCGTTACCCAATGGGGAAAAAACGATGGTGTTACCCAATAGAGCCAAACAACGTCGTTACCCAATGGAGAAAAAACATCGGCATTACTCAATGGAGAAAAAACAATGGTGTTACCCTATGGAGAAAAAATAATGGCGCTACCCAATGAAGAAAAAACAATGGTGTTACCCAATGGAGCCAAACAATGGCGTTACCCAATGGAGAAAAAGCAACGGCATTACCCAGTGGAGCCAAACAATGGTGTTACCCAGTGGAGAAAAAACAACTGCGTTACCCAATGGAGCCAAACAATGGTGTTACTCAGTGGAGAAAAAACAATGGCATTACCCTATGGAGAAAAAAATTGCGTTACCTAATGGAGAAAAAACAACGGCATTACCCAATGGAGCCAAACATCGGGGTTACCCAATGGAGCCAAACAATGGCATTACCCAATGGAGAAAAAACAATGGTGTTACTCAGTGGAGCCAAACAACGATGTTACTCAATGGAGTAAAAACAGCGGTGTTACCCAATGGAGCCAAACAATGGAGTTACCCAATGGAGAAAAAACAATGGCATTACCCTATGGAGAAAAAACAACGGCGTTACCCAATGGAGAAAAAACAACGGCGTTACCCAATGGAGCCAAACAATGGAGTTACCTAATGGAGAAAAAACAACGGCATTACCCAATGGAGCCAAACAACGTGGTTACCCAATGGAGCCAAACAATGGCGTTACCCAATGGAGAAAAAACAACGGCGTTACCCAGTGAAGCCAAACAATGGCGCTACCCAATGGAGAAAAAACAACTGCGTTACCCTATGGAGAAAAAACAACGGCGTTACCCAATGGAAAAAGAACAACGGCATTACCCAATGGAGCCATAGAATGGCGTTATCCAATGGAGCCATACAATGGTGTTACCCAATGGAGCCAAAGAACAGGGTTACCCAATGGAGCCAAACAGGGTTACCCAATGGAGGAGCCAAACAATGGCGTTAACCAATGGAGAAAAAACAATGGCGTTACCCAGTGGAGCCAAACAACAGGGTTACCCAATGGAGAAAAAACAACGGCGTTACCCTATGGAGAAAAAACAACGGCGTTACCCAATGGAGAGAAAACAATGGCGTTACCCAATGGAGCCAAACAACGGCTCTACCCAATGGAGAATAAACAACTGCGTTACCCTATGGAGAAAAAACAACGGCTGTTGTGAATTCCACTCTTGGGCTCCCTCTGGTGGTTGTAAGTAGTACTTTTGTGAATTCTGCTCTTGGGCTCCCTCCTGTGGTTTTGAGTGGTATAGCTGCTTCTTGGATTTAGCATCAGCAGCTGCGTCCATTGATCTTCTTTCTGCTCGGCTATATTAGTCTGGCTTTATCCCTCAATCAATGCCAGTTGCCAATTGTTCCTGCCTGGAGGCACGGCTCTTGGATTTCCCTGACACTCTGACTCGTTCAGCAAAGATAAGTCCTTGCTTGTCCTTTTGCAGTCCACTTGTTGTGGACTTAGGGTACCGTCACACATTGAAATTTCCATCGCTACGACGTTACGATTCGTGACGTTCTAGCGATATCGTTACGATATCGCTGTGTCTGACACGCTACTGCGATCAGGGACCCTGCTGAGAATCGTACGTCGTAGCAGATCGTTTGGAACTTTCTTTCGTCGCTTGATCACCCGCTGACATCGCTGGATCGTTGTGTGTGACAGCGATCCAGCGATGTCTTCGCTTGTAACCAGGGTAAACATCGGGTAACTAAGCGCAGGGCCGCGCTTAGTAACCCGATGTTTACCCTGGTTACAAGCGTAAACGTAAAAAAACAAACCGTACATACTCACCCGTCGGTGTCCTTCAGGTCCCTTGCCGTCTGCTTCCTGCTCTGAGTGCCGGCCGGAAAGTGAGAGCAGAGCGCAGCGGTGCTGCGATCTGCTCTCACTGTGCGGCTGCACTCAGAGCAGGAAGCAGACGGCAAGGGACCTGAAGGACACCGACGGGTGAGTATGTACTGTTTGTTTTTTTACGTTTACGCTGGTAACCAGGGTAAACATCGGGTTACTAATCGCGGCCCTGCGCTTAGTTACCCGATGTGTACCCTGGTTACCCGGGGACTTCGGCATCGCTCCAGCGCCGTGATTGCAACGTGTGACCGCAGTCTACGACGCTGGAGCGATATTCATACGATCGCTGCGACGTCACGGATCGTGCCGTCGCAGCGATGAAAATTTCAATGTGTGACGGTACCCTTATTGTTCAGCACATTCTATGTTTTGCTCATTTGTCCAGCTTATCAGTATGGATCTATTTAGCTAAGCTGGAAGCTCTGGGCTGCAGATTTTGCCCTCCACACCTTTAGTCAGATGTGGAGATTTTTGCATATCTCTGCGGTGGACTTTTTCTAGTTTTTATTACTGACCGCACAGTGTTTCTTTCCTTACTGTCTATCTAGCTAGAATTGGCCTCCTTTGCTAAGATCTTGTTTCATACTACGTATGTAATTTCCTTCTCCTCTCACAGCCAATATTTGTGGGGGGCTGTCCTATCCTTTGGGGATTTTCTCTGAGGCAAGATAGCTTTCCTATTTCTACCTTTAGGGGTAGCTAGTTCTCCGGCTGTGACGAGATGTCCAGGGAGTGACAGGAACATTCCACGGCTACTGCTAGTGTTGTGTTAAGATCAGGAACTGTGGTCTGTATAGTTACCACCTGCCCAGAGCTAGTCGCATGTCGCTCCTAAATTACCAGTCTATAACAAACGGCGTTACCCAAAGGAAACAAAACAACAGGGTTACCCAATGGAGCCATACAACGGCGTTACCCAATAGAGCCAAACAAAAGGGTTACCCAATGGAGCCAAACAACGGCGTTACCCAATGGAGCCAAACAACAGGGTTACCCAATGGAGCCAAACAACAGCGTAACCCATTGGAGAAAAAATAACGGCGTTACCCAATGGAGCCAAACAACAGGTTTACCCAATGGAGTCAAACAATGGCGTCATCCATATGGAGCCAAACAACAGGGTTACTCAATGGAGTCAAACAACGGCATCATCCATATGGAGCCAAACAACAGGGTTACTCAATGGAGCCAAACAGCGGCATTACCCATATGGGGCCAAACAGCGCTACCCAATCGAGCCAAAGAAGGAGTACTGTGGTTCCTTCGTTTTTGATGGCAGTGTGGTTTTGGTTCCTCCATTGTGCCTATCTATGTATGGAGACATTCTATCTTAGAAGCCAGGCTCCAAAGAGGATCTTTCGCTAATTTTTTACAATTAAATGGTATAGCCCCTCCAATTGCTGCTGCTCCACTGATTCTGAAACAGTTTTTCTTTTCCTTTCGTGTCCCTCTGTTCCAAAGCTATGTCCTCTTGAAATAAAGAGGAAATCTTCCATTCAACCAAACATGCACATTCCACAAAACTTCTCTGTGGGTGTGGCCGTGTTTTGATTGGCCAATGTCAGAGGAGGAAAATGCAAATGCCCAGAGAGAAGTTCTGTGGTGTTCACTCGGTTGTTTGGATGGAACATTTGCATCTTTATAGCAAAGGGGCATAACTTTGGAATGGAAGGGCACAGAAGAAAAATAAAAGCTATTCCAGAATCAGTGGATTAGTGGCAACTGGAGGAGGTGCTCACTTTAAATTTAAAAAACATACTTTATTTTCTCCTTAAAGGAGATATTTCACTATCTGTGTAAAATCGGAGCCATACAGGGGGTATGCTAAGGCCTATGGATGGTCTCCGGCAATTATTTGCACCTTTAGCTCAAGGTAAATGGTACAAATCTGTTAAAATCACAAGCAACCAGAAACTATTTTCCATGATAGTCTGACAATTATTTATTTGGGATAATGAATTATTGTAATGTGTGCTGGTGACAAACCTCCCGTGACCAGCGATTTTACAAGATAAATCGGAGTGGAGCTTTTCCCAATCCAGTTCATTAACACGAGATGATTCATGAAATTAAGTCTCATTTATAGCATTTGGTCATATAATAAAGAATCATGGCCAGGATTTGATAAGGACGAGATGGGACAGGAAGATCGGATGATTTCACGAAAAGAAGAGACAGGAGAATGGTTGCCAAGGAAACCAGAGCTCAAGACTTCCCGGGGCAGCCTTAAAGAAGCCCGTTTTTTACTTAGTGATATAAATGAGGTTAGACAGCAAAGAATAAAAGGGAAAAAAATTGAATAAATGAAACGGAGTTTGTACTGTGCCTCAGATAAGTAACTTCATTTTATCCATTTTTTACAATCTCTTCTTCTGCCAGTTCCTCGCTGGAGAGTCTTCTCCAAGGGATAAACATCAAGCCAAGAATCGTGATATGTAATATATGGTGTAAATGGGACACTACGTCTAGAAATGGATACGAAAAACAAGAAAATGATAAGATTCCCAAAGTTATTATATAACAGTCGGGACAAACGTTATCCCCTTCCGTTGGTTACACCTAGTGGGCCATGACGAACAAATTGGTCATGTAGCGCAATAAATAAAGAATCATTTTTTTTATTGACCTGTGCTTTTAAAAAAACAACTTATCCCAGGCCACCTTGTTAAAGGCTTATATCGTTATAGTATTCAGGTAGGTTGTGTCCACACCACTACTTTACACTGCTGTCACTATGTATTTGTATTTTACTGCTAACTCAGTTCTGCTGACTTGCTCAGCTTTGCTTTATTACTGGGCTCTACTACAATGATGCAATTAATCTCCTGATCCACTCAACCTTTGTTGCTGTACTCTGCTATATCATTCCAGTGAGTCTCTTGGTCTGCTTAACGCTACTATATTGCTGGACTTTGTTACACCACTGCAGAAAGTCTTCTGACCTACTCGACTCTGCTACATTGCTGAACTCAGCTACATCAATCCAGTAAGTCTCCCGATCTTCTTAATTCTGCTACATCAATAGAGTGAGTCTCCTGATCTGTTCAACTCTGCTACGTTGGTGGGCTCTGCTGCATCTCTTCAATGAGTCTCCTGATCGACTTAACTCTGCTACATTGCTGCGCTCTGCTACATCACTACAGTGAGTCTACTGACCTACTCTCCTTTGCTACATCAGTGAGCTCTGCTTGCAATGGATTGGTGAGTGTGAGCAACACTTTTTATACTAGACTGAGACCTTTAAAAATGTATTTTTATTCCTGGGATATCGATGTTAAAAAAGATACCCTGGATAAAAATTATTTTTAACAGACTCCTGAGACAAAAATATTTCCTTTTTTTTTTTTTTTAGTCTGTGACCAATCTTGCTTCGCTTTGCATCACTTTGTCATGAAATGCAACCCTAGGCCCAGTAGGTATATCCGATAGAATGGGATCCTAAACTCCTTGATTTTTTTCTGCTTGAAATACTTTGTAGGGGTGATCTTATGATCACTGGTTACAGAAGCACCTTGAAGGGGTTTTCCAGTTTCAGGAAAGTGGACTCCAAATGTTGTATAACAACTAACAGAGCAGCTACTCACCATTCCTGGGTCAAGAGTTGACTACCCACTGTTGCTCTAGTCTTGGTGTTTTGGCTGCAGTTGGGACTTCACACAGGGCTGCCATCAGGAATTTCAGGGACCCATACTGGTAAAATTGTCAGGCTCCACCCAGCAAACCTTCCTCAGTCTCACTGCCCACTCTTGGAAAAACTCCACTTCTGCAGCACGTCCTCACCAATCACACATTAACAGTTCCCATTGAACACCATATCACATACATAGTAATGTGCTTTTGTTTTGGCCAAAAGATTATTAAGCCGCCACCACGACAAGGTAGACTATTTTAGCTGGGCCCTACTCTAACCTATTAAACATTTGTTCAAGTATCCAATACTCTATTTAGGTATATTTTTATTCATTTTTCATTTCATGTACAAGGGAGAAATACTGCCAAACCGTGAACAAACCACATATTACAACCACATAGTGACCGAATAAATACGTACAGGGACAAATACCACCACACTATGACCAGACCACATACCATCAAACAATAGCAGGGCCACATATGGTATTAATAATAATAATAATAATAATATAATTTTTATTTATATAGTGCCAACATATTCCGCAGCACTCTACAATTAGCATCATACAGTGACCAAACAATACCACATACAAGGAACAAATACCATCACACCATGACCAGACCACATATTACCACCACATAGTGACGGAATAATACCACATTCAAGGAACAAATAGTGTCACACCATGACCAGACCACATATTACCACCACCTAGTGACTGAATAATACCACATTCAAAGAACAAATACTGTCACACCATGACTAGACCACATATCACCATCATACAGTGACCAAATAATACCACATATGAGGAACAAATACTACCACACCGAGACCAGATGACATATTACCAGCACATAGTGACTGAATAATACTACATACATGGAACAAATACGTCACACCATGATCAGACCAGATATTACCACCACATAGTGACCAAATAATACCACATACAAAGAACAAATAACGTCACACGTTGAGCAGACATTTTACCACCCCATAGTGACCAAATGATATCACATACAAGGAGCAAATACTGTCAAACTGTAACCAGACCACATATTATCACCACATAGCAATGGACTAATACCACATACAAGGAACGAATACCACCACACCATGACCAGACCACATAGTATCACCACCACATAGTGACCGCATACTACAATACTGATCATTCGTAAAAAACACAATACCAATATTACCATAAGTGCTATATTACACAATACCTCTGTACATAGTATACAGTGTATAGTGTCAGTGTACAGGAAATAGTGACTCACCAGTGACTATATACACAGGAGCTCTGTATATAGTATACATTGTAAAGTGTTAGTTTACAAGAAACACGCTGACTTACCAGTGACGTCTCTAGTTGAAGATATTCATCTTCAACTGCTACACAACGCCAGATGAAGAAAAATGCAACAGTGTCAACCCGCACAGTAGCAGGACATCCACTGAAAGCAGTAGCCTCAAAAATAAAATACATCACAGCAGTAATAATATCCCTTAATTAGCCAATACATTAATAATGTGCTACATCCTGGCACCTTCCTGTGATAATGTACCCCATCCTGACCCCCATGTGTCTCATTTCTAGCCCCATATGTATCCATCCTGCCTCCAAATGCCCTCCCATCATGGCCCCATGTGTCTCCATCCTCCAATACGTCCTTCCATCATGGCCCCATGTGTTCTCCCATCCTACCCCCAATATGTCCTCCCATCCTGGCCCCATATGTCTCCATCCTGCCCCCCATGTTTCTCCATCCTTGCCACATATGCCTCCATCCTGCCCCCCCATATGTCACCATCCTGGCCCTTTATGTCCCCCAATACTGGCCTATATGTCTCTATCCCAATCCCATATGTGTCCATCCTGACCCCCCTATATCTGCATCCTGCCCCCTCCCATATGTCTTCATCCTTCCCCTCATCTCATATGTCCTTCCATATTGCACCCCATATGTCTCCATCCTGGCCCCATATGTCCTCCCATAATGGCCCCATATGTCTCTATCTTGCCCCCCATGTATCTCCATTCTGCTCCCCCATATGTCTCCATTCCGCCCCATATGTCTTCCGATTTTGGCCCATATGTCACTATCCTGCCTCCCTATATGTCTCCATTCTTCGCACCCCATATGTCTCCATCCTTCACTGATACGTCTCCATCCTGTCCCGATATACAGTGGGGCAAAAAAGTATTTAGTCAGTCAGCAATAGTGCAAGTTCCACCACTTAAAAAGATGAGAGGCGTCTGTAATTTACATCATAGGTAGACCTCAACTATGGGAGACAAACTGAGAAAAAAAAATCCAGAAAATCACATTGTCTGTTTTTTTAGCATTTTATTTGCATATTATGGTGGAAAATAAGTATTTGGTCAGAAACAAAATTTCATCTCAATACTTTGTAAATAATATATCCTTTGTTGGCAATGACAGAGGTCAAACGTTTTCTGTAAGTCTTCACAAGGTTGCCACACACTGTTGTTGGTATGTTGGCCCATTCCTCCATGCAGATCTCCTCTAGAGCAGTGATGTTTTTGGCTTTTCGCTTGGCAACACGGACTTTCAACTCCCTCCAAAGGTTTTCTATAGGGTTGAGATCTGGAGACTGGCTAGGCCACTCCAGGACCTTGAAATGCTTCTTACGAAGCCACTCCTTCGTTGCCCTGGCGGTGTGCTTTGGATCATTGTCATGTTGATAGACCCAGCCACGTTTCATCTTCAATGCCCTTGCTGATGGAAGGAGGTTTGCACTCAAAATCTCACGATACATGGCCCCATTCATTCTTTCATGTACCCGGATCAGTCGTCCTGGCTCCTTTGCAGAGAAACAGCCCCAAAGCATGATGTTTCCACCACCATGCTTTACAGTAGGTATGGTGTTTGATGGATGCAACTCAGTATTCTTTTTCCTCCAAACACGACAAGTTGTGTTTCTACCAAACAGTTCCAGTTTGGTTTCATCAGACCATAGGACATTCTCCCAAAACTCCTCTGGATCATCCAAATGCTCTCTAGCAAACTTCAGACGGGCCAGGACATGTACTGGCTTAAGCAGTGGGACACGTCTGGCACTGCAGGATCTGAGTCCGTGGTGGCGTAGTGTGTTACTTATGGTAGGCCTTGTTACATTGGTCTCAGCTCTCTGCAGTTCATTCACTAGGTCCCCCCGCGTGGTTCTGGGATTTTTGCTCACCGTTCTTGTGATCATTCTGACCCCACGGGGTGGGATTTTGCGTGGAGCCCCAGATCGAGGGAGATTATCAGTGGTCTTGTATGTCTTCCATTTTCTAATTATTGCTCCCACTGTTGATTTCTTCACTCCAAGCTGGTTGGCTATTGCAGATTCAGTCTTCCCAGCCTGGTGCAGGGCTACAATTTTGTTCCTGGTGTCCTTTGACAGCTCTTTGGTCTTCACCATAGTGGAGTTTGGAGTCAGACTGTTTGAGGGTGTGCACAGGTGTCTTTTTATACTGATAACAAGTTTAAACAGGTGCCATTACTACAGGTAATGAGTGGAGGAAAGAGGAGACTCTTAAAGAAGAAGTTACAGGTCTGTGAGAGCCAGAAATCTTGATTGTTTGTTTCTGACCAAATACTTATTTTCCACCATAATATGCAAATAAAATGATTAAAAAAAAGACAATGTGATTTTCTGGATTTTTTTTTTCTCAGTTTGTCTCCCATAGTTGAGGTCTACCTATGATGTAAATTACAGACGCCTCTCATCTTTTTAAGTGGTGGAACTTGCACTATTGCTGACTGACTAAATACTTTTTTGCCCCACTGTATGGCCCCCGTATGTGCTCCCATCCTACCCTCCCACATGTCTTCATCCAGTCCCCCCATATGTCTCCATCCTGCCCCCCATATGTCATTGCATATTGCGGATTTCAGTAAAAAAACAAAAGAAAAAGTTTCTCCTTACCTAGCCGCTGTCCAGCAGAGTCCTCTTCCTCAATGACATTCAGTTACTGAGTGAACGGCCGAATCCTGCCCCTGGGTCCCTCCTCACCGGACCTTATATGCCAGTGAGGACAATAATGCCCAGATGGCGCCCCTGACTTCACGTCAACGGCAAACATCACTGCTATAAGCAATCACTGAGATCAGCTGTTTGTGACGTCTTCCTTTCCCGCCACCGCTGAGCTAAAACAACGAGACTCAAGCAGAGGCGGGGAGCCAGAGCAAGAACTGGGAAGGGGGAGAATCTGCTGTTCGATATTTTAGGTATTTGACAGCCCTTGGGGCCCCTTTTCCTAAACTTATTAGATAGGGAAGATAGAAGGGCAGATGAAAAGGAAACATATTTATAAAGAATTGCTTCTTTTATTGTTGTGTTTAGGTTTTTTTTTATTGTTTTTTTCAGTACATTTTCTCTTTTGCATGAAAAAGAAGAATAAGGAGGGATAAGACTCTGATTTCCTTCTCGGTAATTCTATCTCGCCCTCATTCCACTGACTGGAGAACGTTGATAACATTTTCGCACAGAAGAATGGATCGTGTTAGTGAGCTCGGTTGGCCGAGAATGTTCCTGAGACAGCACTTTCTAATCGAGAGAAAATATTGCTATTCCCATTAAAACAATTGGAATGCAGCGTGCGGCACGTAATACTCATATTGTCAGCAGATACGTCCCACTATTTATAGCCGTCTCCTTACAATTAGTCATCGCCGCGCTCATCTAAAATACATTACACCCTTTTCATGGATTATTTTTTTTAATTTATTGTCATTTTTCAACTTTTTCACATAAAGCAGAAAAAATCAGTGTAGCTATTGGTGGTGAAGAGGTAGCAACAGTTTGTGAATCCCGGTGCTTGAGGAATTAGTATTATTCATGGCGTATGGGTTAAGGAACACTTTGATAGATTTTGCCTAATGGCCTGTCCCTGTGCCAGGAGCAAAATAATTTACTAAAATGCTCACTGTTGTTTCAACAAACTTTGCATAAATCAATAGTACGAGCAAATTTAAGAAACTTTGTAATGTATTTGATTGGAGACATCTGTTTCATCCTCCACATGTAATCCACTTCATCTTTTCCTCCTTCCTCCTGAAGTTATCATTCACTTTGAAAAACTACTAAAATCAGAGAAAGCATAAAGCTGCCTATTGTAGTCTATGAAGAACGAGGGGGTGAGGAAGGAGGAGCAGAGTGAGAGAGAGAATGGTACAAACACATACTAATAGAGCGGCTGCTTGCAAGTAAGTGTTTTATCTAACTTCTGAGTTGGATTCACAGCTACACCGCTCAGTACTATGGTGTAATGTCCTTTATGTGACTGATACTTCTTTGCATGTCCTAAATAGAGACAGAAGAGCAGGAATCCCTCTTGTCTGTGTGTTCTTTGTTTGATAGATACAGTGTTCAATAAAAATGAGTACACCCCCTTTGAAAAGTAAGGTTTTAATCAATATCTCGTTAAATGCAAAAAACAATTTCCAAAATTTTTATAAGATCTTTTGACAAGACTGCAGCGCTGCTTATGGGAAAGACCTGTCAATCACCTGCAGCAGTGCTGGGAAGAGCCAGCTGGGGGAGGTGCCGGACTAATCCAGCCTTTGACTATGGTTCCTTGCATTTCAGAGATTATATTATACCTGAAATGCTGCCACCCACGGTTTGGGGGCTGAGAGGTTTCCTTTAAAATGGCAACCTTGACAGTTTCCTTCTAGTGGATAAAAATCTGTTATCAGAGCTGTTGCAGTGCATTTCTGAAAAGCACAAAGTTATAATAGTTTTTCCACTTGTGGAAGTAAATAAGGTAGCCTGGAGCAATGTTGTGTATTAGAATGTTGAATGCTTATTTTTGGATCATATGACATATGCCAGTGATATGCTATAAAATCAGACATCAGAAATATCCATTAAAATGATAAAATTATAGTTGCCGGCAGCCACCACTAGAGGGTGCTCACTGTTCTTATATTTCTACAGCACCAATAGATTCATAGGCAGTGTGCTCCCCCTAGTGGCAACTACCAGCATATTCACAACAAAACATTCCGACTCTACCGGAGTTTAGGAGGTGTCCCCAATTTGTAAAGATCCTTTGCTCGAGGCTTTTTTTTTTTTAAACATTTCTTTGTTTACCATCTAAGTTCCAGATTTCTGTGTCTTTATTCCAATTAAGGATGAAATTTGACAAAGCGGCGCTGCGGCTCCTGAGGCTCTCTGAAATTACACAGTAATGCTTTTGAAAAATTGCTTTGTAGTTGGTTGGAGGGAAATTTCCGCTTTTCATCGCTGCTTGGATACAGATGGCGTTTGTAATTGTACGCAGCGTAGAACGTCCAGAAAGGAAGGTTTTGTCGCTGCTGAAAACTTTGATGTAATTATAATGTAACTGTCTCATTCACTTATGTGCTTCTAAACGATGGGAATATCAGCCCGCCATGTGCCTGGACACTGGGAAACGATCACCGGCGATTGAAATTAATTATTCTTTTTAAATTATAATAATCAAGAAGATTTAGTTTTTTTTAATTTTATTTTTGTATGATAATATTTAGTAAAATGCTAATTTTCAATGAACTCTGCATAAATCAATAGTACAAGCAAATAAAAGAAAAATATAATATATCTCGTCAGAGAACTCTGCTTCTTGTTCTGCTTATTCTCCTCCCTCTTCCTACTACGCTCATAATTTGTTTAGAAAAAGATTGCTAAAATGTCTCCTGCTTACAACAAGATGCACTGTCAGATCGCTGAAGGGTCGGACAGTCTACAGCTGCCTGTTGAAGTCTGTGGAGAGGGGAGGGGAAAATAGGAGCAAAGAAAGAGAGACCGATTACAGCTTTATATTAATTTTTTAGCTCATAATAGAGCTGGATTCCCAGCTACACTGCTCAGTACTTCAGTATAATGCTGCTGAAAACGAGTTACCTAGAAACAGAAGAGCGGGAATCCCTTCTGTCTTTGTATGCTGTTTATGGGAGACATCATAGCAGCTATTCTTCACCCCCAGGTCAAATATAACAACAAATTAGAGATAGAGCCCACAGAGGGGAAAACTGGTGAAAGTATATAGCTGGCATAGGCTTTGGCTGCAGGCAAGTAGATGAAGTGACCTATCTCCTGTAGAGTGTCAGCTCTTCTGGGCAGGGTCCTCTCTCTCCTGTAGAGTGTCAGCCCTTATAGTCAGCGGGGTCCTCTCTCTCTCCTGTAGAGTGTAAGCTCTTATGGTCAGTGGGGTCCTCTCCCTCCTGTAGAGTGTAAGCCCTTATGGTCAGCGGGGTCCTCTCCCTCCTGTAGAGTGTAAGCTCTTATGGTCAGTGGGGTCCTCTCCCTCCTGTAGAGTGTAAGCTCTTATGGTCAGCGGGGTCCTCTCCCTCCTGTAGAGTGTAAGCTCTTATGGTCAGCGGGGTCCTCTCTCTCCTGTAGAGTGTAAGCTCTTATGGTCAGCGGGGTCCTCTCTCTCCTGCAGAGTGTAAGCTCTTATGGTCAGTGGAGTCATCTCTCTCCTGTAGAGTGTAAGCTCTTATGGTCAGCAGGATCCTCTCTTTCCTGTAGAGTGTAAGCTCTTATGGTCAGCAGGGTCCTCTCTCCTGTAGAGTGTAAGCTCTTATGGTCAGTGGGGTCCTCTCCTGTAGAGTGTAAGCTCTTATGGTCAGTGGGGTCCTCTCTCTCCTGTAGAGTGTAAGTTCTTATGGTCAGTGGGGTCCTCTCTCTCCTGTAGAGTGTAAGCTCTTATGGTCAGCGGGGTCCTCTCTCTCCTGTAGAGTGTAAGCTCTTATGGTCAGTGGGGTCCTCTCCCTCCTGTAGAGTGTAAGCTCTTATGGTCAGTGGGGTCCTCTCCCTCCTGTAGAGTGTAAGCTCTTATGGTCAGCGGGGTCCTCTCTCTCCTGTAGAGTGTAAGCTCTTATGGTCAGTGGGGTCCTCTCCCTCCTGTAGAGTGTAAGCTCTTATGGTCAGTGGGGTCCTCTCCCTCCTGTAGAGTGTAAGCTCTTATGGTCAGTGGGGTCCTCTCCCTCCTGTAGAGTGTAAGCTCTTATGGTCAGTAGGGTCCTCTCCCTCCTGTAGAGTGTAAGCTCTTATGGTCAGTGGGGTCCTCTCTCTCCTGTAGAGTGTCAGCTCTTATGGGCGGAGTCCTCTCTCCTGTAGAGTGTCAGTGCAACACCTACTAGGGCCGTGGCGTACTTGGAACTGGGTTGGAGGGTTCTAAGGCTAGTTTCACACTAGCGTTTACCTGATCTGCGGCAGGCTGCGGACTTCCTCCGTGAAGCCCCGCCCTCGGCCGCACCTCCGCCGCTAGCTCCGCCTACTTCTGCATGCGGCCCGCATGCGGCCTCCGTACTTATCTTTAACATTAGGTACGCAGGTCGTGCGGCTGTATGCGGATGCTGCTGCATGTGTCATTTTGACGATGCGGCGACCAGCATAGGACGCAGCCTGTAGCATTTTTTTTTTCCGCATCGTCAAAACGACGCATGCGGCAGCATCCGCATACAGCCGCACGACCTGCGTACCTAATGTTAAAGATAGGTACGGAGGCCGCATGCGGGCCGCATGCAGAAGTAGGCGGAGCTAGCGGCAGAGGTGTGGCCGAGGGTGGGGCTTCACGGAGGAAGTCCGCAGCCTGCCGCAGATCAGGTAAACGCTAGTGTGAAACTAACCTTAAAGGAGTGGTCACAGCAGCAGTGACCCAGATTGTTCGTGACGCCACCTGTGGTATTTGGCTATAGATGGCTGACGCTGCTTAAAGGGACCGCTGGGGCCGATGGTGATGGAGCTAAGATGGTTCTGCTCCCCACACGTGGAATGGGGCCCCAGGGCTACCAGAACAGTCTATAAGAGGTTGTGGACGTTGGGGTACAGGAATGATTGGAGGACACAGGGACTGTAGTTTCTTTACCTTTAATTGTAGGTGCAATTTGGAGCACAGGTACAGGTAATATTGGAAATCCTGGCAGCCTGGAAGCAATTCAGAATCCCCCTAGCCAGGTGAGGTTGGAAGCCTACCTACTGCACTGTTCTTCAGGTTCTTGATGTCTTAAGCTCTCTTCAAGTCCCTCTCTGTCTGTCTTTTTGGTGGAACACTACCCGCATGGCAGGCAGCTTGAGCCTTTTCCAGATGTCACTCCCTCGTGGTGACTCTGGGCTCTCTAGTTTGCTGCTGTGCCTTCAGGCGTCATCTGTGGCCAGAAGACCTGCAATCTCCTGCCCTCCGGTTCTAGTTGCTGCGCCTTTAGTACCCGTGCAACCACGGTCCGGTTCCTTTTGCGTTTAATCCTCGGAAGAGCTCAGTTACAGCTCCACTCCCAGTCTCTCTCCTCCCTTCACTGTCTCACACAGAGCTCACTAACTCCACCTCCAGACCAGAACTTATAGGGAAGCTACCCTGAAACAGGGTTTAGAGCTACCTCTTCTGGTCTGGAGTTAGGAAGGTGTTGTATGTTTGTGCAGCGCCCCAGAGACCTGGTCGTTGCAGTACTGTCGCTCCGCCACCAGGGGGAGCAAAGGGTTCTCTGTATTAGGCCACTCCTCACACTCTGGTAAAACTGGGGGTTTGATAGGAAATTAGAGAGAAGCTGACTGGGTTTTGCCCAGGTAACATCTAGTGAGAGGAGAGCGTTGCTTGGGAAGATCCAGGGGGGTCCCTGTCAGGGGTGGGATCCTGACAGAGGCCTATCACAAGGACAGATCGTTACGGGGCCGTGCCTGCACCTCATTGCGGCGGCATCTTAAGAAAGGACACAAAGCGAAGTATATTGTGGAGAAGTGAGAAACGGGATCACAGCACAAAGGAGATAGAACCAGTAGGAGTCGTGCCCCGAGATCGGCAACATCCTACTGAGGCGCGTAGCCGGTGGCCGGAACGCCGAGGAAGTATTGGGCTCTACGCATTACTTCAAACCAACGGCAGGGCAGTTAGTTTTAGGTTGGCTGCCTCACCTTAATCACCTAATGAAGACAACGGAGGCAATTGTGGGAGAGGGGCGTCTCTAGGGTCCCTATAAAATAACTCCAGGCCTACCCCGTCATACGGGTGCGTCCTATCCATATCATCTGGGGGACGGAGAGAAAGAACAGAAACATACATGACAGTTGTGAGGACTATCCCGTGGTGCTCATCAGGGAAGTACTACAACACCCAGGCGCTAGTAGGTAGGCACTGATTTCCACCTGCAAAGGGAACTCTGGATGTGCCTTCGGACCGGCCGGATTCAGCCAGCCCTGTTAGCAGTGCTCTGGACTGCGGATGCTGAAGCCTTCAGTAAAGAGGTAAAGAGACTGCAACCTTGTGTCCTCATCATTTACTGCGACCTACATCTGCACCTACATCTTTATTGGGCGCCCCTTAGCAGGGCCACGGACCGGGTCAGGCCACTGTGACATCCCCAGCACCGAGAGATAGACCCGGTACCGAGTACCCCACTGCCCTGCTTCTGGGGGCCGCTCCATTTGTGTTACCTGCTAAGTGGATCCCTTCTTACCTCCAGGCATGACATCACTCCCCTGTGAGGAATGCAATGCCATTGTGGCAACCGGACTCCGGGGGTGCCACATCAGCTCTTGTGGACAAGGTCTTCTCACCTTTAGATTATCAGCTCTTATGGGCAGGGTCCTCTCTCCTGTAGAGTGTCGGCTCTTATGTGCAGGGTCCTCTTTCCTGTAGAGTGTCAGCTCTTATGTGCAGGGTCCTCTCTCCTGTAGAGTCAGCTCTTTTGTGCAGGGTCCTCTCTCCTGTAGAGTGTCAGCTCTTATGGGCAGGGTCCTCTCTCCTGTAGAGTGTCAGCTCTTATGTGCAGGGACCTCTCTCCTGTAGAGTGTCAGTGCAGTGCCCCAGAGTCCTGGTCGTTGCAGTACTGTGGCTCCGCCACTAAGGGGAGCTATGGTACCTCTGATGGCACTGAAGGAGTTCATCTGATCAGGTATCACAGACACCAATACATTTCACAGTCGGGCCTTCAGGGGGAGCTAAGGGTTCTATTCACTAGGCCACTCCCCACCATTGTGGGTAAACTGGGGGTCAGACAGGAAGTTAGATCAGAAAGCTGACTGGGTGAGAACCAGGCAACACCTTGTGGCAGAGGGTGTTGTAGGGGGAAGATTCAGTAGGGTCTCTGTCAGGGGTGGGATCCTGACAGAGGCTTGGCAACTTGAGCGAACGTAATGGGACCGTGCCTGCTCAGGATAGCGGTGGTGCCCAAGGAAGGATCAGAAGCGAGATAGATTGTGCTGAGTGAGAAACGAGATCAACGCAAGAGGAGAATACCAGTAGGAGTCGTGCTGTAAGACCGAGGCAACATCCTACTGAGGCGCACGACCGGCGGCCGGAACGCCGAGGGAGTATTACCATATTCAGCTTCAAGCAATACTCTAAACAGCGGCAGGACAGTCAGTCTAAGGCGGGCTGTCTCACTTAAATCACCTATGCAGTCTTGGGGGGCAACTTGTGGAGAGGGGCGACTCTAGGGTCCCGGAAGAGCTCCGAGCCTACCCGTCAAACGGGTGCCGTCCCAACCGTAACATCAGGGAGGGACGGAGGATTAGCAGAACATCATCTAATCGAGTTGTGAGGGAACTTAAGAAACAGACACAACAGTTGTGGGGACTTTCCGTAAGCACAGCAGGGAAGGACCACAACACATAGCGCTAGCAGGAAGGCACGGATTTCCACCTGCAAAGAGAACTCCAGAGGTGCCATTGCACCGGCCGGACTTGCGCAGCCTGGTGATCCGGATTCCGGACTGAGGACCCAGAGATCTTCAGTAAAGAGGTAAAGAGACAGCAACTTGGTGTCCTCGTTATTTACTGCACCGCACCACTATCCACTTCCACCACGGACTGTGCGCCCCTCGGCAGGGTCACGGACCGGGCCTAGCCACCGTGACAACCCCAGAGCAGATACTCAGAGGCCCGGTACCGGGTACCCCTCGGCCCTGCGGCAGTGGGGGCGCTACAACTTGGCGTCACGAACAGGATCTACTTAAGCCTGAAGAATCAGGTCATGTGTGCCTTGGGACTGTGATTTATTGTGCTTGGACTGTACTCTATTACAAAGACTGTGCTGCGCCATTCCCCGCCAAAACCGCCGCCATTACAGTACTATGTGGCGCGCAGGAAGGATGGGGCGTGTCATCGTGGGCGTAGCCGGGAAGAGTGGCGCGAAGATGGAACCCGCCCCTCACAGATACTACTATGTCCGGAAGATATGCCCATCAATGAGAAAGGCCTGCCTCCTAGTATGGGATGGTGGAGGAGAGAGAGGCCGCCCTCCGGACGGGGAGGAGCAAGAACCGCTGGATGCCACGAGGCAGAATCCGATTGGCAGCATGGAGCGCGAAAGTCACCCCGGAGAGGGAGAGGAGATCCTCGGGGCAGAAGTAGAGGAGCTGTGTCGGCAGTTCCGGAGTCTGTGCCAGCGAGCAACTATCCCCGGCGAGAAGCCGCACCAGCACCAGGCATCGATCCCGCAGCCGACAACAGAGGAGACCGTGTTGTGAATCCGCTTTTTGGGCTCCCCTGGTGGTTGCTGGTGGTACTGGTGACTTGTGTGTGCTTTGCTGTCTCAGTTCACCTGCTCCCATCAGTGTTTGGGAGTTTCCTATTTAGCCTTGCTCTCCAGTCATTTCCTTGCCGGTCATCATTGTAACCAGAGCCTTCGGTTGCATGTTCCTGCTACTAGTCTGCTGATCAGCTAAGTGGACTTTGTCCTTTGTTTTGTATCTTTTGTCCAGTTTGCAGTTTTTGTTATTCTCTGTAGCTGGAAGCTCTTGCGGGCTGAAATTGCCACTCCTGTGTCATGAGTTGACACAGGAGTCTTAAAGTAATTTCAGGATGGTTTTTTGAAAGGGTTTTCAGTTGACCGTGAAGTCCTCTTTTGTATCCTTCTGCTATCTAGTAAGTGGACCTCTCTTTGCTAAATCTACTTTCATACTGTGTATGTCTTTTCCTCTTAACTCACCGTTATTACATGTGGGGGGCTGCTATCATCTTTTGGGGTATTTCCCTAGAGGTAAGCCAGGTCTGTTCCTTCCTCTACCAGGCGTAGTTAGTCCTCCGGCTGGCGCGTGGCATCTAGGAAGGCGTAGGTATGCTCCCTGGCTACTATTAGTTGTGTGGTAGATTTAGCTCACGGTCAGCTCGAGATTCCATCACCCAGAGCTCGTCCGTTATTTTTGTGTTCTGATGTTTCCCTGCCATTGGGAATCATGACAGTATGACCGGCCCGTGTTAAAGTTATTGGCAGAAGAAAGGAGAGAAAAAAGAAGTCTGTAGATTTTTTTTTTTTTTTTCCCCTATGCTTGCTCCATAGTTGGATCAGTTGTATTTCAGCTCTAATTACAGCCTTTGCCTTTCTCTCCTTCTAATCCTTGAATGGCTCTGATCTCACCTGTTTAAAGATGGACCCTCAGAGTTTGGCTGTAGGTTTAAATAATCTTGCTACCAAGGTTCAAAATTTACAAGATTTTGTTATACATACTCCGATGTCTGAACCTAAAATTCCTACACCAGAGGTGTTTTCCGGAGATAGATCTCGGTTCCTGAATTTCAAATATAATTGTAAATTGTTCCTTTCTCTTAGACCTCACTCCTCTGGAGATCCTGTCCAGCAGGTTAAGATTGTAATCTCTTTGCTGCGAGTTGACCCTCAAAATTGGGCATTTTCATTGACACCAGGGGATCCTGCGTTGCTCAATGTAGATGTGTTTTTTCTGGCTTTAGGGTTGCTTTATGAGGAACCTAATTTGGAGATTCAAGCTGAAAAAGCTTTGATAGCCCTATCTCAAGGGCAAGATGAAGCTGAGATATACTGCCAAAAATTTCGTAGATGGTCTGTGCTTACTCAGTGGAATGAGTGCACCCTAGTGGCAAATTTCAGAGAGGGCCTTTCTGATGCCGTTAAAGATGTTATGGTCGGGTTCCCTGCGCCCACAGGTCTGAATGAGTCCATGACAATGGCTATTCAGATTGATCGGCGTTTGCGGGAGCGCAAACCCGTGCACCATTTGGCGGTATCTTCTGAAGAGACGCCAGAGAAAATGCAATGTGACAGAATTCTGTCCAGAAGCGAGCTGCAGAATTATAGGCGTAAAAATGGGTTATGCTTCTATTGTGGTGATTCTGCTCATGTTATATCAGCATGCTCTAAACGTACAAGGAAGGTTGACAAGTCTATTTCAATTGGCACTTTACAGTCTAAATTTATTCTGTCTGTAACCTTGATTTGTTCCTTATCAGCTATTACCGTGGATGCCTATGTGGACTCTGGCGCCGCTCTGAGTCTTATGGATTGGTCCTTTGCCAGGCGCTGTGGGTTTGATTTAGAGCCTCTGGAAGTCCCTATACCTCTGAAGGGTATTGATTCTACGCCTTTGGCTTGTAATAAACCACAATTCTGGACGCAAGTGACTATGCGTATGACTCCAGACCATCAGGAGGTGATTCGCTTCCTTGTGTTGTACAATTTGCATGATGTTTTGGCGCTTGGATTACCATGGTTACAATCTCATAACCCAGTCCTTGACTGGAAAACAATGTCTGTGTTAAGCTGGGGATGTCGGGGGGCTCATGGGGACATACCTTTGGTTTCCATTTCGTCATCTATTCCCTCTGAGATTCCGGCATTTTTGTCTGATTTTCGTGATATTTTTGAGGAGCCAAAAATTGGTTCACTCCCTCCCCACAGAGATTGTGATTGCGCCATAGATCTGATTCCTGGCAGTAAATTTCCAAAGGGTCGTTTGTTTAACTTATCTGTACCTGAACATGCTGCTATGCGAGAGTATATTAAGGAGTCCCTGGAAAAGGGACACATTCGTCCTTCTTCATCTCCTTTAGGAGCTGGTTTTTTCTTTGTATCTAAAAAGGATGGCTCTCTGAGGCCTTGTATTGATTATCGACTCCTGAATAAAATTACAGTCAAATATCAGTATCCGTTGCCTTTGCTGACTGATTTGTTTGCTCGCATAAGGGGGGCTAAGTGGTTCTCTAAGATTGATCTTCGTGGGGCGTATAATTTGGTGCGAATTAAGCAGGGGGATGAGTGGAAAACCGCATTTAATACGCCTGAGGGCCATTTTGAGTATTTAGTAATGCCTTTCGGCCTTTCTAATGCACCTTCAGTCTTTCAGTCCTTAATGCATGATATTTTCCGTGAATATTTGGATAAATTTATGATTGTGTATTTGGATGATATTTTGATTTTTTCTGATGACTGGGAGTCTCATGTTCAACAGGTCAGGAGGGTTTTTCAGGTTTTGCGGGAGAATTCTTTGTGTGTAAAGGGTTCAAAGTGTGTTTTTGGGGTTCAAAAGATTTCCTTTTTGGGGTACATTTTTTCCCCTTCTTCTATTGAGATGGACCCTGTCAAGGTTCGGGCTATTTGTGACTGGACGCAGCCTACTTCTCTTAAGAGTCTTCAGAAATTCTTGGGCTTTGCTAATTTTTATCGTCGATTTATAACTGGTTTTTCTGGCGTTGCTAAACCTCTGACGGATTTGACCAAAAAGGGTGCTGATGTTGCCAATTGGTCCCCTGCTGCTGTGGAGGCCTTTCGGGAGCTTAAGCGCCGCTTTTTGTCTGCCCCTGTGTTGCGCCAGCCTGATGTTTCTCTTCCCTTTCAGGTTGAGGTCGATGCTTCCGAGATCGGAGCGGGGGCGGTTTTGTCGCAGAAAAGTTCCGACTGCTCAGTGATGAGACCTTGTGCGTTCTTTTCTCGAAAATTTTCAGCCGCCGAGCGAAACTATGATGTTGGTAATCGGGAGCTTTTGGCCATGAAGTGGGCATTTGAGGAGTGGCGTCATTGGCTTGAGGGTGCCAGACATCAGGTGGTAGTTTTGACGGATCACAAGAATCTGATTTATCTAGAGTCTGCCAGGCGCCTGAATCCTAGACAGGCACGATGGTCGTTGTTTTTTTCTCGGTTTAATTTTGTGGTTTCATACTTACCGGGTTCTAAAAATGTTAAGGCAGATGCTCTTTCTAGGAGTTTTGAGCCTGACTCTCCTGGGGATTCTGAACCTGCTGGTGTCCTTAAGGATGGGGTGGTTTTGTCTGCTGTCTCCCCAGATCTGCGACGTGCTTTGCAAGAATTTCAGGCGGATAGACCTGATCGTTGTCCGCCTGGTAGACTGTTTGTTCCTGATGATTGGACCAGTAGAGTCATCTCGGAAGTTCATTCTTCTTCGCTGGCAGGTCATCCTGGAATTTTTGGTACCAGAGATTTGGTGGCTAGATCCTTCTGGTGGCCTTCCCTGTCTCGGGATGTGCGTGTTTTTGTGCAGTCTTGTGATGTGTGTGCTCGGGCCAAGCCTTGTTGTTCTAGGGCTAGTGGGTTATTGTTGCCCTTGCCTGTTCCGAAGAGGCCTTGGACGCACATCTCTATGGACTTTATTTCTGATCTCCCTGTTTCTCAGAAGATGTCTGTCATCTGGGTGGTGTGTGACCGTTTTTCTAAAATGGTTCATTTGGTACCATTGCCTAAGTTGCCTTCCTCATCTGAGTTGGTCCCTCTATTTTTTCAAAATGTGGTTCGCTTGCATGGTATTCCGGAAAACATCGTTTCTGACAGGGGAACCCAGTTCGTGTCTAAATTTTGGCGGGCATTCTGTGCCAGGTTGGGCATTGATTTGTCTTTTTCGTCTGCATTCCATCCTCAGACTAATGGCCAGACGGAGCGAACTAATCAAACCTTGGAGACTTATTTGAGGTGTTTTGTGTCTGCGGATCAGGATGACTGGGTTGCCTTTTTGCCGTTGGCAGAATTTGCTCTTAATAATCGGGCTAGTTCTGCCACTTTGGTTTCTCCTTTCTTTTGCAATTCAGGGTTTCATCCTCGTTTTTCATCTGGTCAGGTGGAATCTTCGGATTGTCCTGGAGTGGATGCGGTGGTGGATCGGTTGCATCAGATTTGGGGACAAGTGGTGGACAATTTGAAGCTGTTCCAGGAGAGGACTCAGCAGTTTGCTAACCGCCGTCGTCGTGTTGGTCCTCGCCTTCGTGTTGGGGACTTGGTGTGGTTGTCTTCCCGTTTTGTCCCTATGAGGGTTTCTTCTCCTAAGTTTAAGCCTCGGTTCATCGGTCCTTATAGGATTTTGGAGATACTTAACCCTGTGTCCTTTCGTTTGGACCTCCCGGCATCTTTCGCTATCCATAATGTATTCCATCGGTCGTTGTTGCGGAGATATGAGGTACCGGTGGTTCCTTCTACTGAACCTCCTGCTCCTGTGCTGGTGGAGGGTGAATTGGAGTACGTTGTAGAGAAGATCTTGGATTCCCGTATTTCCAGACGGAGACTTCAATATCTGGTTAAATGGAAGGGCTATGGTCAGGAAGATAATTCTTGGGTAACTGCCTCTGATGTTCATGCCTTGGATTTGGTTCGTGCCTTTCATAGGGCTCATCCAGATCGCCCTGGCGGTTCTCGTGAGGGTTCGGTGCCCCCTCTGTCATGATCTCCATGGCCAGAGAACTAGCATAAGCCTCTATAGGAACAAGCTCTTGGAAGATGTAACTGTACTGACCATGAACTAAACCTACCGCATCATCTAGAAGTAGCCAGGTAGCATGTCCTACTTTTTATCCCTATATGCCCAGCGCCGGCCGGAGAACTAAATAATGCTAGCAGAGGGAAATATAAGACCTGACTCACCTCTAGAGAAATGCCCAAAAGGAGACAGAAGCCCCCCACATATATTGGCGGTGATATGAGATGAAACAACAAACGCAGCAGGAAAATAGTTTTAGCAAATTTGAGGTCCGCTTTCTAGATAGCAGAAGACAGAAAGCATACTTTCATGGTCAGTAGAAAACCCTAACAAAACACATCCAGAAATTACTTTAGGACTCTGGCATTAACTCATAATACCAGAGTGGCAATTCCTGATCAACAAGAGCTTTCCAGACACAGTAACGAAACTGCAGCTGTGAACTGGAACCAAAATACAAAAACAAAACATGGACGAATGTCCAACTTATCTAGTAGATGTCTGGGAGCAGGAACAAGCACAGAGAGGCTTCTGATAACATTGTTGACCGGCAAGCATCTAACAGAGAAGCCAGGTTATATAGCGACACCCAGATCTAATCAGAACAGGTGAACAGGGAAGATGATTTCACAAGTTCAATTCCACCAGTAGCCACCGGGGGAGCCCAGAATCCAAATTCACAACAGTACCCCCCCCTCAAGGAGGGGGCACCGAACCCTCACCAGAACCACCAGGGCGATCAGGATGGGCCCTATGAAAGGCACGAACCAGATCAGAGGCATGAACATCAGATGCCGTGACCCAAGAATTATCCTCCTGGCCGTATCCCTTCCACTTGACCAGATACTGGAGTCTCCGTCTGGAAACACGGGAGTCTAGGATTTTTTCCACAACGTACTCCAACTCACCCTCAACCAACACCGGAGCAGGAGGCTCAACGGAAGGCACAACCGGTGCCTCATACCTGCGCAATAACGACCGATGAAAAACGTTATGAATAGAAAAGGATGCAGGGAGGTCCAAACGGAAGGAAACAGGGTTAAGAATCTCCAATATTTTATACGGACCGATGAACCGAGGCTTAAACTTAGGAGATGAGACCCTCATAGGGACAAAACGAGAAGACAACCACACCAAATCTCCAACACAAAGCCGAGGACCAACACGACGGTGACGGTTGGCAAAAAGCTGAGTCTTCTCCTGGGACAACTTTAAATTGTCCATCACCTGCCCCCAGATATGATGCAATCTCTCCACCACCGCATCCACTCCAGGACAATCCGAGGATTCCATCTGACCGGAGGAAAATCGAGGATGGAACCCCGAATTACAGAAAAACGGGGAAACCAAGGTGGCAGAGCTGGCCCGATTATTGAGGGCGAACTCCGCCAATGGCAAAAAAGCAACCCAATCATCCTGGTCAGCAGACACAAAACACCTCAGATATGTCTCCAGGGTCTGATTAGTCCGCTCGGTCTGGCCATTAGTCTGAGGGTGAAAAGCAGATGAAAAAGACAAATCTATGCCCATCCTAGCACAAAATGCCCGCCAAAATCTAGACACAAATTGGGTTCCTCTGTCAGAAACGATATTCTCAGGAATACCATGCAAACGAACAACATTTTGAAAAAACAGGGGCACCAACTCGGAAGAAGAAGGCAATTTGGGCAGGGGAACCAAATGAACCATCTTAGAAAAACGGTCACACACCACCCAGATGACAGACATCTTCTGAGAAACAGGCAGATCTGAAATAAAATCCATCGAGATGTGTGTCCAAGGCCTCTTAGGAATGGGCAAGGGCAACAATAATCCACTAGCCCGAGAACAACAAGGCTTGGCCCGAGCACAAACGTCACAAGACTGCACAAAGCCTCGCACATCTCGTGACAGGGAAGGCCACCAGAAGGATCTTGCCACCAAATCCCTGGTACCAAAAATTCCAGGATGACCTGCCAACGCAGAAGAATGCACCTCAGAGATGACTTTACTGGTCCAATCATCAGGAACAAACAGCCTATCAGGCGGACAACGATCCGGTCTATCCGCCTGAAACTCCTGCAAGGCCCGCCGCAGGTCTGGAGAAACAGCTGACAAGATAACTCCCTCCTTAAGAATACCTGTGGGGTCAGAGTTGCCAGGTGAATCAGGCTCAAAACTCCTAGAAAGGGCATCCGCCTTAACATTCTTAGAACCTGGTAGGTACGATACCACAAAATTAAACCGAGAAAAAAATAATGACCAGCGCGCCTGTCTAGGATTCAGGCGCCTGGCGGTCTCAAGATAAATCAAATTTTTGTGGTCAGTCAATACCACCACCTGATGTCTGGCCCCCTCGAGCCAATGGCGCCACTCCTCAAACGCCCACTTCATGGCCAAAAGCTCCCGATTCCCAACATCATAATTCCGCTCAGCGGGCGAAAATTTACGGGAAAAGAAGGCACAAGGCCTCATCACGGCGCAGTCAGAACTTTTCTGCGACAACACTGCCCCAGCTCCGATCTCAGAAGCGTCGACCTCAACCTGAAAAGGAAGAGTCACATCAGGCTGACGCAACACAGGGGCAGAAGAAAAACGGCGCTTAAGCTCCTGAAAGGCCTCCACAGCATCAGGGGACCAATTAGCAACATCAGCACCCTGTCTAGTCAAATCGGTCAATGGCTTAACGACATCCGAAAAACCAGAAATAAATCGACGATAAAAGTTGGCAAAGCCCAAAAATTTCTGAAGACTTTTAAGAGAAGAGGGCTGCGTCCAGTCACAAATAGCTTGAACCTTGACAGGATCCATCTCAATGGAAGAGGGAGAAAAAATATATCCCAAAAAGGAAATTCTCTGAACCCCAAAAACGCACTTAGAACCCTTGACACACAGAGAATTAGACCGCAAAACCTGAAAAACCCTCTTAACTTGCCGGACATGAGAGTCCCAGTCATCCGAAAAAATCAGAATATCATCCAGATACACTATCATAAATTTATCCAAAAAATCGCGGAAAATATCATGCATAAAGGACTGGAAGACTGAAGGGGCATTAGAAAGACCAAAAGGCATCACCAAATACTCAAAGTGGCCCTCGGGCGTATTAAATGCGGTTTTCCACTCATCCCCCTGCCTGATCCGCACCAAATTATACGCCCCACGGAGATCAATCTTAGAGAACCACTTGGCCCCCTTTATGCGAGCAAACAAATCAGTCAGCAACGGCAATGGGTATTGATATTTAACCATGATTTTATTCAAAAGCCGATAATCAATACATGGTCTCAAAGAGCCGTCTTTTTTTGACACAAAGAAAAAACCGGCTCCTAAGGGAGATGACGATGGACGAATATGTCCCTTTTCCAAGGACTCCTTTATATATTCTCGCATAGCAGTATGTTCAGGCACAGACAGATTAAATAAACGACCCTTTGGGTATTTACTACCCGGAATTAAATCTATAGCACAATCGCACTCACGGTGCGGAGGTAGTGAACCCAGCTTGGGTTCTTCAAAGACGTCACGATAATCAGACAGGAACTCAGGGATTTCAGAGGGAATAGATGATGAAATGGACACCAAAGGTACGTCCCCATGAGTCCCCTTACATCCCCAGCTCAACACAGACATAGCTCTCCAGTCAAGGACTGGGTTGTGAGACTGCAGCCATGGCAATCCCAGCACCAAATCCTCATGTAGATTATACAGCACTAGAAAACGAATAGTCTCCTGGTGATCCGGATTAATACACATAGTCACTTGTGTCCAGTATTGTGGTTTATTATTAGCCAATGGGGTGGAGTCAATCCCCTTCAGAGAAATAAGAGTTTCCAAAGGCTCTAAATCATACCCACAACGATTGGCAAAGGACCAATCCATAAGACTCAAAGCGGCGCCAGAGTCGATATAGGCGTCAGTAGTAATAGATGACAAAGAGCAAATCAGGGTCACAGACAAAATAAATTTAGACTGTAAAGTGCCAATGGAAACGGATTTATCAAACTTTTTAGTACGCTTAGAGCACGCTGATATAACATGAGTAGAATCCCCACAATAGAAACACAACCCATTTTTCCGTCTAAAATTCTGCCGCTCGCTTCTGGACAGAATTCTATCACACTGCATGCTTTCTGGCGTCTTCTCAGTGGACACCGCCAGATGGTGCACAGGTTTGCGCTCCCGCAGACGCCTATCGATCTGAATGGCCATTGTCATGGACTCATTCAGACCCGCAGGCACAGGGAACCCCACCATAACATCCTTAATGGCATCAGAGAGACCCTCTCTGAAAGTAGCCGCCAAGGCACACTCATTCCACTGAGTAAGCACAGACCATTTACGGAATCTTTGGCAGTAAATTTCAGCTTCATCTTGCCCCTGCGATAGGGACATCAAAGTTTTTTCTGCCTGAAGTTCCAAATGAGGTTCCTCATACAGCAAGCCCAAGGCCAAAAAAAACGCATCCACATTGCGCAACGCAGGATCCCCTGGTGCCAATGCAAAAGCCCAGTCTTGAGGGTCGCCGCGGAGCAAGGAAATCACAATCCCAACCTGCTGTGCAGAGTCTCCAGCAGAACGAGATTTCAGGGACAAAAATAGCTTACAATTATTTCTAAAATTCTGAAAGCTAGATCTATTCCCTGAGAAGAATTCCGGCAAAGGAATTCTCGGCTCAGATACCGGAGCATGAATAATAAAATCTTGCAAATTTTGTACTTTCGTGGTGAGATTATTCAAACCTGCAGTTACACTCTGAAGATCCATTATTAACAGGTGAACACAAAGCCATTCAAAGATTATAAGGAGAGAGAAAAAAAAAGAAAGACTGCAGCATAGACAGACTGGCAAGTGATCCAATCAAGAGCACAGAGGAAAAAAAAAAAAAAAAAAACTCTCAGCAGACTTCTTATTTCTCTCCTTTCTCAGCCAAGGATTTTAACCCTTTAGTGGGCCGGTCAAACTGTCATGATCTCCATGGCCAGAGAACTAGCATAAGCCTCTATAGGAACAAGCTCTTGGAAGATGTAACTATACTGACCATGAACTAAACCTACCGCATCATCTAGAAGTAGCCAGGTAGCATGTCCTACTTTTTATCCCTATATGCCCAGCGCCGGCCGGAGAACTAAATAATGCTAGCAGAGGGAAATATAAGACCTGACTCACCTCTAGAGAAATGCCCAAAAGGAGACAGAAGCCCCCCACATATATTGGCGGTGATATGAGATGAAACAACAAACGCAGCAGGAAAATAGTTTTAGCAAATTTGAGGTCCGCTTTCTAGATAGCAGAAGACAGAAAGCATACTTTCATGGTCAGTAGAAAACCCTAACAAAACACATCCAGAAATTACTTTAGGACTCTGGCATTAACTCATAATACCAGAGTGGCAATTCCTGATCAACAAGAGCTTTCCAGACACAGTAACGAAACTGCAGCTGTGAACTGGAACCAAAATACAAAAACAAAACATGGACGAATGTCCAACTTATCTAGTAGATGTCTGGGAGCAGGAACAAGCACAGAGAGGCTTCTGATAACATTGTTGACCGGCAAGCATCTAACAGAGAAGCCAGGTTATATAGCGACACCCAGATCTAATCAGAACAGGTGAACAGGGAAGATGATGTCACAAGTTCAATTCCACCAGTAGCCACCGGGGGAGCCCAGAATCCAAATTCACAACACCCCTCCTAAAGGGGGGGGTACTGTTGTGAATCCGCTTTTTGGGCTCCCCTGGTGGTTGCTGGTGGTACTGGTGACTTGTGTGTGCTTTGCTGTCTCAGTTCACCTGCTCCCATCAGTGTTTGGGAGTTTCCTATTTAGCCTTGCTCTCCAGTCATTTCCTTGCCGGTCATCATTGTAACCAGAGCCTTCGGTTGCATGTTCCTGCTACTAGTCTGCTGATCAGCTAAGTGGACTTTGTCCTTTGTTTTGTATCTTTTGTCCAGTTTGCAGTTTTTGTTATTCTCTGTAGCTGGAAGCTCTTGCGGGCCGAAATTGCCACTCCTGTGTCATGAGTTGACACAGGAGTCTTAAAGTAATTTCAGGATGGTTTTTTGAAAGGGTTTTCAGTTGACCGTGAAGTCCTCTTTTGTATCCTTCTGCTATATAGTAAGTGGACCTCTCTTTGCTAAATCTACTTTCATACTGTGTATGTCTTTTCCTCTTAACTCACCGTTATTACATGTGGGGGGCTGCTATCATCTTTTGGGGTATTTCCCTAGAGGTAAGCCAGGTCTGTTCCTTCCTCTACCAGGCGTAGTTAGTCCTCCAGCTGGCGCGTGGCATCTAGGAAGGCGTAGGTATGCTCCCTGGCTACTATTAGTTGTGTGGTAGATTTAGCTCACGGTCAGCTCGAGATTCCATCACCCAGAGCTCGTCCGTTATTTTTGTGTTCTGATGTTTCCCTGCCATTGGGAATCATGACAAGACCGGCACCGGAGATGCTTCAGAGGCAGGTAACGGCGCCGACACTGGCGCGGCGACTGAAGAGCCCCTGCTGGTGGATGTAGACTCCCCTCCACCACAACCACCCGGGCGGGTGTGTAGCCGCATCGAATGTGAGAGGCCCTGGGAAACTCTGCAGACAGCCGATAGCCCCCTACGACCCACCAAGCAGCCCACGCAGCTCCAGGGAGAATGGGTAACCTTTAAGTGGACCCGCGGGGCCACTACCAATTTGATGGGGTTTCCAGAGGGTGTCCAGGAGGAGGGGGAGAGTATTGAGGTCATCCGCCAGAGGGAATACCGCCAGCAGCTGCGCCAGCAGGAAGAGGAGTGGGCCCGCAAGAAGGAGCTCCGGCGTCAGGCTGAGCGAGAGAAGGACCTGCAAGCTAAAGCCCAGATCAGGCAGGCTGCTGAGGAGAGCTGGGGCCCGCAGCGCTATGGCGTGATCAACACCTTTCGACTGCAGGGAGGTTGGGGCTTCATTAAAGAGTCCGGTCTTGCCTTGGAGGTGTTTGTAAACCGGCGGGATGTAGAGGCGCACTTCATTGAGGGACATCCAGGCCGGGATCTCTACCCAGGGGACCGAGTTCGGTATACCCGCCACTGGGGGGACAAAGGGTGGTATGCCCTGCATGTGCGTAAATACAAGCCGGAAGTGACACCACCAGCCTCCGATGATTCCCCAAGATCAGCGGTCATCGCCCCAATCTCCCTGTGTGCCAAATGTCTGCGGACCATTACCCCGAGGAGAACCGTGAGTACCCAGACCCCTATCCGGGGGGTAGATACCCTTTATGTGGTGGCGGGAGGAGAGCAGTACTCACGGAGGCCACCTCCAGACGTGGAAGGATAAACCTCGATACCACGACCATATAAATAGTTTCTTAACTGTCTGTTCGTTTCCTGTTTTGCTGCTAAACCCGTTCAGGGTTAACTTTTTAAAGGGATCCCTTCGTTGACCCGGGATCCCTATTGTTTTGTTTGTTTTTCTAAGTTTTGCACAAGTTTCCAGAACTGCCGCAATCATGAACAGTGCATGATACAAACTCTCTGTAAATACAGTAGTTTGCACCTTATTAAAGGTGCTCCCTACTGGTTTTACTTCAAAAAGGACTCTTTGTGAAGATACCACACTGGAACCTTTGCTGAGTACGAACTGGTAGCTCGAGAAGATATGCTACCTCATAGAGACTTGGTCCCCTCTTAAAGGGGATGTTCACTTGTTGCATTTAAAGAATGGTATTGCTTTAAAACTAATAGATAGCAATAATGTTTTGATAAAGAGAAAGTGATGATAATGTTTGCATGAGAAAGTTATATGTATCCAAATAGTTAATTGTAAAGAAATGCTGATAATGTTCCCTGAAAGAGAGTGAAAGCTAGAAGAAGGATGCAGTGGGCCCGTAGGGGTAGACGTAGCATCCAGCAGATATGTTAGTAAAGAAATAGTGAGAAAGTTTAATGTTTGATAGAAAATGTTTGATAATGTTGATAGGCAACGAGGACAGAAGGTAAACCCTGAGTCCTCCTAGGAGCCATAGAGAGATGGCTCAGTGCTCTTAAACTGAAAGTGATGTTATGTTCTATACTATGTATAGTAGTTGAAAAGACAGAAGGCTCGGGCTGAAGGGAACGGTCCTGTAAGAAAGGAGAGGCAGTAGGTCTGGTGCCGTTAGGACATGCGGTCCTGCAGATTTAAAGAAGGAGAATGTAAAAGTTAAATTGCCTTATAATGTGATTATAAGAAGGTCTTTAGCGGATTCAGAGTGTACATCCTTAAAGGCGATGTTAAGTTCTTGTTCAAGAAGTTGTACAAAGTAGAATACCCGGTTGGGTAAGAAAAGTTATTTATAGCATGTTGCTATGATATTTAACCATGTTTGTAATGTTCAAGTGTCCTCACCTCCCCTAAAGGGAAGCTCTGTTCAAATATACTTATTGTTATTGCACTCAACAAAATTGTATGTCTTTTTGCTAACTTGTATTGTTGTTTTCTTCCCAGTCCCGGAGTACTGGATTTAACCAGGGGGGAGTGCAGCGCCCCAGAGTCCTGGTCGTTGCAGTACTGTGGCTCCGCCACTAAGGGGAGCTATGGTACCTCTGATGGCACTGAAGGAGTTCATCTGATCAGGTATCACAGACACCAATACATTTCACAGTCGGGCCTTCAGGGGGAGCTAAGGGTTCTATTCACTAGGCCACTCCCCACCATTGTGGGTAAACTGGGGGTCAGGCAGGATGTTAGATCAGAAAGCTGACTGGGTGAGAACCAGGCAACACCTTGTGGCAGAGGGTGTTGTAGGGGGAAGATTCAGTAGGGTCTCTGTCAGGGGTGGGATCCTGACAGAGGCTTGGCAACTTGAGCGAACGTAACGGGACCGTGCCTGCTCAGGATAGCGGCGGTGCCCAAGGAAGGATCAGAAGCGAGATAGATTGTGCTGAGTGAGAAACGAGATCAACGCAAGAGGAGAATACCAGTAGGAGTCGTGCTGTAAGACCGAGGCAACATCCTACTGAGGCGCACGACCGGTGGCCGGAACGCAGAGGGAGTATTACCATATTCAGCTTCAAGCAATACTCTAAACAGCGGCAGGACAGTCAGTCTAAGGCGGGCTGTCTCACTTAAATCACCTATGCAGTCTTGGGGGGCAACTTGTGGAGAGGGGCGACTCTAGGGTCCCGGAAGAGCTCCGAGCCTACCCGTCAAACGGGTGCCGTCCCAACCGTAACATCAGGGAGGGACGGAGGATTAGCAGAACATCATCTAATCGAGTTGTGAAGGAACTTAAGAAACAGACACAACAGTTGTGGGGACTTTCTGTAAGCACAGCAGGGAAGGACCACAACACATAGCGCTAGCAGGAAGGCACGGATTTCCACCTGCAAAGAGAACTCCAGAGGTGCCATTGGACCGGCCGGACTTGCGCAGCCTGGTGATCCGGATTCCGGACTGAGGACCCAGAGATCTTCAGTAAAGAGGTAAAGAGACAGCAACTTGGTGTCCTCGTTATTTACTGCACCGCACCACTATCCACTTCCACCACGGACTGTGCGCCCCTCGGCAGGGTCACGGACCGGGCCTAGCCACCGTGACAACCCCAGAGCAGAGACTCAGAGGCCCGGTACCGGGTACCCCTCGGCCCTGAGGCAGTGGGGGCGCTACATCAGCTCTTATGGGCAGGGTCCTCTCTCCTGTAGAGTGTCAGCTCTTATGTGCAGGGTCCTCTCTCCTAGAGAGTGCCAGCTCTTATAGGCAGGGAGCTCTCTCCCATAGAGTGTCAGCTCTTTTGGGCAGGATCCTCTCTCCTGTAGAGTGTCAGCTTTTATGTGCAGGGTCCTCTCTCCTGTAAAGTGTCAGCTGTTATGGTTAGGGTCCTCTCTCCTGTTGAGTGTCAGCTCTTATGTGCAGGGTCCTCTCTCCTGTTGAGTGTCAGCTTTATTGGGCAGGGTCCTCTCTCCCGTAGAGTGTCAGCTCTTATGGGCAGGGTCCTCTCCCCTGTAGAGTGTCAGCTCTTATGGGCAGGATCCTCTCTCTCCTGTAGAGTGTCAGCTCTTATGTGCAGGGTCCTCTCTCCTGTAGAGTGTCAGCTGTTATGGTCAGGGTCCTCTCTCCTGTAGAGTGTCAGCTCTTATATGCAGGGTCCTCTCTCCTGTTGCGTGTCAGCTTTATTGGGCAGGGTCCTCTCTCCTGTAGAGTGCCAGCTCTTATGGGCAGTGTCGTCTCTTCTGTAGAGTGTCAGCTCTTATGGGCAGGGTCCTCTCTCCTGTAGAGTGCCAGCTCTTATGGGCAGGGTCCTCTCTCCTGTAGAGTGCCAGCTCTTATGTGCAGGGTCCTCTCCTATAGAGTGCCAGCTCTTATGTGCAGGGTCCTCTCTCTTGTAGAGTGCCAGCTCTTATGTGCAGGATCCTCTCTCCTGTACAGTGTCAGCTCTTATGTGCAGGATCCTCTCTCCTGTAGAGTGTCAGCTGTTATGTGCTGGGTCCTCTCTCCTGTAGAGTGTCAGCTGTTATGGTCAGGGTCCTCTCTCCTGTAGAGTGTCAGCTCTTATGTGCAGGATCCTCTCTCCTGTAGTGTGTCAGCTGTTATGGTCAGGGTCCTCTCTCCTGTTGAGTGTCAGCTCTTATGTGCAGGGTCCTTTATCCTGTAGAGTGTCAGCTCTTATGTGCAGTGTCCTCTCTCCTGTAGAGTGTCAGCTCTTATGTGCAGGGTCCTCTCTCCTGTTGAGTGTCAGCTCTTATGTGCAGGATCCTCTCTCCTGTAGAGTGTCAGCTCTTATGTGCAGGGTCCTCTCTCCTGTAGAGTGCCAGCTTCTATGTGCAGGGTCCTCCTGTACAGTGTCAGCTCTTATGGGCAGTGTCCTCTCTCCTGTAGAGTGGCAGCTCTTATGTGCAGGGTCCTCTCTCCTGTAGAGTGCCAGCTCTTAGGTGCAGGATCCTCTCTCCTGTAGTGTGTCAGCCCTTATGGGCAGGGTCCTCTCTCCTGTAGAGTGTCAGCTCTTATGGGCAGGGTCCTCTCTCCTGTAGAGTGTCAGCTCTTATGTGCAGGATCTTCTCTCCTGTAGAGTGTCAGCTCTTATGTGCAGGGTCCTCTCTCCTGTAGAGTGTCAGCTCTTGTGTGCAGGGTCCTCTCTCCTGTAGAGTGTCAGCTCTTATGGGCAGGGTCCTCTCTCCTGTACAGTGTCAGCTCTTATGTGCAGGGTCTTCTCTCCTGTACAGTGTCAGCTCTTATGTGCAGGGTCCTCTCTCCTTTAGAGTGTCAGCTCTTGTGTGCAGGGTCCTCTCTCCTGTAGAGTGTCAGCTCTTGTGTGCAGGGTCCTCTCTCCTGTAGAGTGTCAGCTCTTATGTGCAGGATCATCTCTCCTGTAGAGTGTCAGCTCTTATGGGCAGGGTCCTCTCTCCTGTAGAGTGTCAGCTCTTATGGGCAGGGTCCTCTCTCGTGTAGAGTGTCAGCTCTTATGTGCAGGATCCTCTCTCCTGTAGAGTGTCAGATCTTATGGGCAGGGTCCTCTCTCCTGTACAGTGTCAGCTCTTATGTGCAGGGTCTTCTCTCCTGTAGAGTGCCAGCTCTTATGTGCAGGATCTTCTGTCCTGTAGAGTGTCAGATCTTATGGGCAGGGTCCTCTCTCCTGTACAGTGTCAGCTCTTATGTGCAGGGTCTTCTCTCCTGTAGAGTGCCAGCTCTTATGTGCAGGATCTTCTGTCCTGTAGAGTGTCAGCTCTTATGGGCAGGGTCCTCTCTCCTGTATAGTGTCAGCTCTTATTTGCATGGTCCTGTCTACTGTAGAGTGTCAGCTGCCAGTTCAGAGACCTCTCTCCTGATACAAATAATATACCTTATTTTGATTTTTTGAGGAATGCATAGGTCAATAGGCAGATAGATTTGTCTTCCTATAAGTAGAGTGTCCCGAGAGCCCCAACCTATTTCATCACTGGGAAAGTTTATGGCAAAGTAGTTCAAATTGTGCAAAACCTCGTACGTGAATGGCTGATACTAAAAGAAATATGCAAAACTGGAATGAACGAGATGCCCTCAATCCATCAGCTTTGGTCTCCGTCATTATTTTGCTGCATTGTAGCTCCTGTCATTCCGTCAGTCAAGACTGAAATAATCTTCATCAATCTGTCACATATGTACATAGAGCTGAGAAGAAGCAGCCGGATGAACCCAGGATGGAATCCTATTATATCAGGGACATACATATGGCGGTGTATATTTATGAGTTTCCTAGATTATTACAAACACAGATTCACCTCTCTCCATAGTCTTCCACCTTACTGGTCATATATGAATTGCTGCATGTCTTATGTCCCGGTGGCTTCATGTTTTCCGTTATCCCCTGTTTGCTCAGTGTCTGTGCACAGCGGATTTGCATTCTGCATTCTGGGAAGATCATACAGTACGTGACAAATGTCCCAAATTTACCGAATCTGTGCCAATGTTTTATAGGAAATTTGCCATCAGAAGATGAACAATTGTTTCAATAAGAAAAACATGAAAGAAAACTCCAAAGTCAGCTCACCTCCCGGGAGTGCACTGCACGGAGACTGCGGCGCATCAGGGATAAGAAGAGACGAGAGGAATTCCAGCAGCAGGCAGAGACGGTTAAAAAATCATTAAAATCAACAAACAAACCTCAGCCACCACCACTCGCGAGGCTGAAAGCTCTGGCAGACGCATTTCAGTTACATGTCCTTAATCATCGCATCGCACGTAAAACGCGTCTGCCGGACCGTTATAGTCTCACAAGTGGTGGTGGCTGAGGTTTGTATGTGGATTTTAATGATGACCTAAATACATTATTGGAATGTTTTAACCAGCTCTGCCTGCTGCTGGAATTGTTTTAATAAGGTTAGTTTATTAAAACGCGTCTTTTGAAATTTTAGTTAACTTCTTTTTTCATTTTCCTTATCACTAAAAATTTAGAAAACTTGCAATTTTCACAGTGGTCATTAGGCTTCATATTACACTCACACTTCCTCTTCTTTTCCAAAGCCACATAGACAGCGATAGAATGGCTCTGACTCATTGACTGGTATGAGAGAGTTTTCTTGGCATTCTATGATCTTGGTAAAGTTTATTGTACAGGAGGAGGTGAGCTGTGACATCACCTATTGTGAATGGTGGATCCTGTGTTATCTACTGTATATAGAGGTGTTATCAGTCATTGTACAGGAGGAGGAGGTGAGCTGTGACATCACCTATTGTGAATGGTGGATCCTGTGTTATCTACTGTATATAGAGGTGTTATCAGTCATTGTACAGGAGGAGGAGGTGAGCTGTGACATCAATTACTGTGTATAGTGGATCCTGTGTTATCTACTGTATATAGAGGTGTTATCAGTCATTGTACAGGAGGAGGAGGAGGTGAGCTGTGACATTTCCTATTGAGAATTGCATCAAAATAAAAAATACATGTAATATAAAAACCTAAGTTAAACAAGAGGTCATTGTTAACTTTGGATCGACTGTTAGTTATTAGATTAACTCAATATGTGGTGGTCAATAATATTTTTCCCCTGTTCGTCAGGACGTTGTGGGTGATGGTACCCGAAGCCAAAGAGCAATGTGAGCAGAGCTGTGGAGCTGAGTAAATTACTACTCTTGTGCAGCAGTGACAGCTGCGGGGCAGTTATTTATTGATTGGGGCATATCCAGTAATTTAACTTGGGGGTCCGGGAAATTGAGACAAGTGATATGTGCAATTATTGTGCTGCTTAGATAGATTTTATCACCTGTAGGTCACTAGTGATGAGCGAATATACTCGTTATCGTTACTCAAGATTTCTCGAGCACGCTCGGGTGACCTCCGAGTATTTTTTAGTGCTCGGAGATTTAGTTTTCCTCACCTCAGATGAATGATTTACATCTGTTAGCTGTTGTGAATTCTGCTCTTGGGCTCTCTCCGGTGGTTGTAAGTGGTAGCGCTGCTGTCTCTGAATCGCAGCATTTATCAGGTGTGTTCACTTTTTGCAAATCTGACTGGGCTATTTAGTCTTGCTTCACCCTTTAGTCAGTGCCAGTTGTCCATTGTTCCTTGAGGATTCACATCTCTGCCTGGTCTCTCCTGCTTTGCAGTTCTTTTCAACAAAGATAAGTTCTGGCCTTGATTTTTTGCTGTCCACATGCTGTGGCCTTATTGCTCAGTTCTTTTCCATGTTTTTTGTCTTGTCCAGCTTGGTCTGTATAAGGATTTGTTTAGCCAAGCTGGTATCTCTGGAGATGCAGATATACCCTCCATATCTTTAGTTAGCTGTGGAGTTTTTGTATTTTCTGTGGTGGATATTTTCTAGTGTTTTAATACTGACCGCATAGTACTCTGTCCTATCCTTTCTATTTATCTAGAAGTGGCCTCCTTTGCTAAATTCTGATTTCAGTCTGTGTATGTTTTTTCCCTCTCCTCTCACAGTCAATATTTGTGGGGGGCTGCCTATCCTTTGGGAATTTTCTCTGAGGCAAGATAATTTTCCCTTTTCTATCTTTAGGGGTAATTAGTCCTCCGGCTGTGTCGAGATGTCCAGGGAGTGCTAGGTACATTCCACGGCTACTTCTAGTTGCGGTGTTAAGTTAAGTTCAGGGTCTGTGGTCAGTACAGGTACCACCTTCTCCAGAGTACGTCTCATGCTGCTCTTAGGCCACCAGATCATAACAGTACAACTGGCCAACAATGAGTTAACCGCATCTCAGAAGAAGGTAAGGAAAGTGCTGAGCCATTTTTTTTTCTGTAGTCTATTGTGTTTTTTTTTCTTCCCTCTTTACCTCTGGGTGGCTCAGGAGTTCGGCGCTGGTATGGATGTTCAGGGATTGGCTTCTCGTGTGGATCAACTTGCTGCTAGAGTACAGGGTATTTCCGATTATATCGTTCAGACTCCAGTTTTAGAGCCTAGAATTCCAACTCCTGATTTGTTTTTTGGGGATAGGTCCAATTTCTGAGCTTTAAAAATAACTGTAAACTGTTTTTTGCTCTGAAACCCCGTTCCTCTGGTGATCCCATCCAGCAGGTTAAAATTGTTATATCTCTGCTGCGTGGTGACCCCCAGGATTGGGCATTTGCCCTGGAACCTGAGAATCCGGCGTTGCTTAATGTAGACACCTTTTTTCAGGCGCTTGGGTTATTGTATGACAAACCTAATTCAGTGGATCATGCTGAGAAGACCTTGTTGGCCCTGTCTCAGGGTCAAGAAGCGGCAGAATCATATTGCCAGAAGTTTAGAAAATGGTCTGTACTGACTAAATGGAATGAGGATGCCTTGGCGGCAATCTTCAGAAAGGGTCTTTCTGAATCCGTTAAAGATGTTATGGTGGGGTTCCCCACGCCTGCTGGTCTGAGTGATTCTATGTCTCTGGCCATTCAGATTGATCGGCGCTTGCGCGAGCGCAGAGTTGTGCACACTATGGCATTGTCTTCCGAGCGGAGTCCTGAGCCTATGCAGTGTGATAGGATTGTGTCTAGAGCTGAACGACAAGGATTCAGACGTCAGAATAGGTTGTGTTTTTACTGCGGCGATTCTGCTTATGTTATTTCTGATTGCCCTAAGCGTACCAAGAGAATCGCTAGTTCTGTTACCATCAGTACTGTACAACCTAAATTTCTGTTATCTGTGACCCTGATCTGCTCATTATCGTCATTTTCTGTCATGGCATTTGTGGATTCAGGCGCCGCTCTAAACTTAATGGACTTAGAATTTGCCAGGCGTAGTGGTTTCCCCTTACAGCCTTTGCAGAGTCCTATTCCTTTGAGGGGCATTGATGCTACACCGTTGGCTAAAAATAAACCTCAGTTTTGGACACAGCTGACCATGTGTATGGCGCCAGCTCATCAGGAAAATTTTCGTTTTCTGGTGTTGCATAATTTGCATGATGCTATTGTGCTGGGTTTCCCATGGTTACAGGTGCATAATTCGGTATTAGATTGGAAATCTATGTCTGTGACTAGTTGGGGTTGTCAGGGGGTTCATGGTGACGTTCCTTTGATGTCAATTGCCTCCTCCCCCTCTTCTGAAATTCCTGAGTTTTTGTCAGATTTCTAGGATGTATTCAATGAGCCCAAGTCCAGTTCCCTTCCACCGCATAGGGACTGTGATTGTGCTATTGACTTGATTCCAGGCTGTAAGTTCCCTAAGGGCCGACTTTTCAACCTGCCTGTGCCAGAACATACCGCCATGCGGAGCTATGTTAAGGAGTCCTTGGAGAAGGGGCATATTCGGCCATCTTCTTCATCATTGGGAGCAGGGTTTTTTTTTGTTGCCAAAAAAGATGGCTCCTTGAGACCCTGTATTGATTATCGCCTCTTGAATAAGATCACGGTCAAATTCCAATACCCTTTGCCTTTGCTTTCTGATCTGTTTGCTAGGATTAAGGGGGCTAGTGGGTTTACTAAGATTGACCTTCGAGGGGCATATAATCTTGTTCGTATTAAGCAGGGTGGCGAATGGAAAACTGCGTTTAATACGCCCGAAGGCCATTTTGAATACCTTGTGATGCCATTCGGACTCTCTAAGGCTCCATCTGTGTTTCAGTCCTTCATGCATGATATATTTCAGAATTATCTTGATAAATTCATGATTGTATATTTGGATGATATTTTGATTTTTTCAGATGATTGGGAGTCTCATGTGAAACAAGTCAGGATGGTATTTCAGATCCTTCGTGATAATGACTTGTTTGTGAAGGGGTCTAAGTGCCTCTTTGGAGTAAAGAAGATTTCTTTTTTGGGCTTCATTTTTTCTCCCTCATCTATAGAAATGGATCCGGTTAAGGTTCAGGCCATTCATGATTGGATCCAGCCCACATCCGTGAAGAGCCTTCAGAAATTTTTGGGCTTTGCTAACTTTTATCGCCGTTTCATTGCCAACTTCTCCAGTGTGGTTAAACCCCTGACCGATTTGACGAAGAAAGGCGCTGATGTGACGAATTGGTCCTCTGCGGCTGTTTCTGCCTTTCAGGAGCTTAAACGCCGATTTACTTCTGCCCCTGTGTTGCTAGGTACATTCCACGGCTACTTCTAGTTGCGGTGTTAAGTTCAGGGTCTGCGGTCAGTACAGGTACCACCTTCTCCACAGTACGTCTCATGCTGCTCTTAGGCCACCAGATCATAACAGTTAGCCAGCTTGATTACATGTGGGAAGTCCCTAGCAACCAGGCAACCCCCACATGTACTTATGCTGGCTAACAGATGTAAATCATTCAGCTGCGGCGATGAAAACGAAATCTCCGAGCACTAAAAAATACTCGGAGGACCCCCGAGCGTGCTCGGGAAATCTCGAGTAACGAGTATATTCGCTCATCACTATAGGTCACCACTCTGGAGCTGTCCTTCTTTTCTTCTCCATCTGATATTTATGGCAACTTCTCCCAGCCACGACTTGTCTCTGCAAAGCTTTCTGCTCAGATGTTTTTTGTTCCTCACGTCTGCAGCAGATCCACATACTTTATCTCAAAAATAACAATGCCATGTTATGTATATGTAAAAAAAATAACCCAACATCGTGCCATTTGGGGTTGGAACTACTTTTAGGAGTCTGATCTGGGGTCTGAAATTTTTTTTAGAAGTCTGGGGTCTGAATTTAGTTCAGGGTCTTATCTGGGGTTGGAATTGTTTTTAAGAGTCTGGTTTAGGGTCTGAATTTAGTTAGGGGTTTGGTCTGGGGTCGAAACTGTTTTCTAGAGTCTGGTCTGGGGTCGGAATTTTTTTAAGTGACTGATCTTGGGTCTGAATTTAGTTAGGGGTCTGGTCTGGGGGGTCAGAATTATTTTTGGGAGTCTGGTCTGAGGTCTGTATTTTTTTTAGGGGTCTGAGGCCTAAATTTAGTTAGGGGTCTGGTCTGGGGTTGGAATTGTTTTTGGGAGTCTGGTCTGAGGTTTGAATATTTTTTAGGGATCTAGGGTCTGAATTTAGTTAGGGGTCTCATCTGGGGTCGGAATTGTTTTTAGGAGTCTGGTCTAGGGTCATAATTTAGTTTGGGGTTTGGTCTGGGGTTGCATTTGTTTTAGGAGTCTGGTTTAGGGTCTGAATTTAGTTAGGGATTTGGTCTGGGGTAGGAATTGTTTTTGGGACGTGGTCTGGGGTCGAAACTGTTTTCTAGAATCTGGTCTGGGGTCAGAATGTTTTTTAGGGGTCTGGTCTTGGGTATGAATTTATTATTAATTTAGCAGTCCGGTCTGTTAGCTTTATTTATTTAGTCCAGTCTGGTCTGGGGTCTAAATTTGTTCTTTACTATAGCAGCACATACATAGAACAATTCTTTGCACCGTGCAGGTAGGGAATGTATATAAATACTATGTGAAATTTATATTTTTTTTTCTAAGTTTTGACTGAAGTTTGTTTCTAACCCAAGTCATGCAGTTTAAGAAGTATTTTCCGAAATTTGGAAAAATTCCCCGCAAAGCAAGACATATTGCCTATGAGTTTTGACTTCTGCAATGATATATTACGAATTTATGATATTAATCAGCACAGAATTTCAGATCTAAAATTGAAATTATGATAAAAGATAGCAATTCACTTTAAAAACAGCCGAAAAAGCGTTTATTTTTTTGCGAAGGGCCAATTTCAATTTCATGTTTCATTTTTCTGGTACACGGTGACTGGGCACTTCAGTATAATTGTCATAAAAGGTAATGTTCTCTTAAAGTTGACCTTTTTTATTCTACCAAATACCCAGTAAAAGCTTTCAGGTAATTTCTGGAATAGATGCTCAGAAATAGCAAAATGCCGGGACCTTATAAATAAAGTAAATAGCTCAGTCGTAAATGCTGTCTGAAAAAAAAAAAAAGAAAACAGGTTATGTAAGTCGTCCTCAAGGACACTTCTGTAAGGACCTTCCAAAAAAAATGATAAAGAAAAAGGAGAATATAATTTATAGTCACAAACTTTATATGGAAGATTTATTTTACTAAATGTTTTTGGTTTTTCAAAAATTTTCAGGGTGACTTCTCGTGTTTTGGGCTTTATAGAATATTGTCATCAGAAAATAGAAAACTTAGAGTCATCAGGAAGTAAATATGAGGAGGAGGAGGATCCACAGGACGAAGGACAGAAGGAGCGGTCCAAGGAGGAGGAGCAGTTTCCTGTGTACCGAACGACCAAGAAATACTCAACTTATGGGACAGGAAAAACAAGGGCAGAAAGTAAAAGTATCCTTGAAAATTTGTAGTGAATACATATTGGTGAAATGTAAATTTTTGTATTTTTGCAAATTCTTCAAAGTAGACAATCCCTCTGAATTAAAGCAAATTATTTCTCAATCTTTTAAAGCTGTACAATTTAGCGCGTGGTTGTGTCATGGTCGTGATGGCTATGTTACGTTGTCAAAAACTGCCTTAAGAACGCATCCCATCAGTGCCGTTTGGCCTTACTCTAAGGCCGGCGTCACACTCAGCGTAAGACAATACGGTCTGTTTTTTACGGCCATAATACGGAGAAATGTTCCCAAAATAGTGATCCGTATGTCCTCCGTAGTCAGGGTGTGTCAGCGTATTTTGCGCATGGCATCCTCCGTATGTAATCCGTATGGCATCCGTACTGCGATATTTTCTCGCAGGCTTGCAAAACCGACATCTAATGGATTTATGTGCTCAAATGTCCGTTAAAACATATATGCAGTATATATATATATATATATATATATATGTCATTGAGACACATATATATATATTCTGTATTTATATTTAATTCAGCGCGATATATGTGAAAAGCCGGTAATTCAATTGCCGGCTTCTCATTTCTCCTTCCCAAACCCGACAGGATATGAGACATGGTTTACATACAGTAAACCATCTCATATCCCCTTTTTTTTGCATATTCCACACTACTAATGTTAGTAGTGTGTATGTGCAAAATTTGGGCGCTGTAGCTGCTAAAATAAAGGGTTAAATGGCGGAAAAAATTGGCGTGGGCTCCCGCGTAATTTTCTCCGCCAGAATGGTAAAGCCAGTGACTGAGGGCAGATATTAATAGCCAGGAGAGGGTCCATGGTTATTGGCCCCCCCGGCTACAAACATCTGCCCCCAGCCACCCCAGAAAAGACACATCTGGAAGATGCGCCTATTCTGGCACTTGGCCTCTCTCTTCCCACTCCCGTGTAGCGGTGGGATATGGGGTAATGAAGGGTTAATGCCACCTTACTATTGTAAGGTGACATTAAGCCAGGTTAATAATGGAGAGGCGTCAATTATGACACCTATCCATTATTAATCCAATTGTCTGAAAGGGTTAAAAAACACACACACACATGATTTAAAAGTATTTTAATGAAATAAACAAAAAGGTTGTTTTAGTATTTTATTGCTCTCTCAATCCATCCGGAAGACCCTCGCTTGGCAAAATAATAAACCAACAATATACATACCTTCGGATGAACTGTCAGGTCCCACGAAGTAAATCCATCTGAAGGGGTTAAATCATTTTACAGCCAGGAGCTGCGCTAAAGCACTCGCTCGTGGTTGTAAAAACCCCGGGTGCTGAAAGGAAAGCTGAGTGATCTGTAGTTACATTGAGTTGCGGTGAGGATCCATCCTGCCTTGTATGGAGCATCTTTGGGATGTGCAGCCGACAAATCTGCGGCAACTGTGTGATGCCATCATGTCAATATGGACCAAAATCTCTGAGGAATGCTTCCAGCACCTTGTTGAATCTATGCCACGAAGAATTGAGGCAGTTCTGAAGGCAAAAGGGGGTCCAACCCGTTACTAGCATGGTGTACCTAATAAAGTGGCCGGTGAGTGTATATATATATACTGTATATATGTTTTAACGGACATTTGAGCACATAAATCCATTAGATGTCGGTTTTGCAAGCCTGCGAGAAAATATCGCAGTACGGATGCCATACGGATTACATACGGAGGATGCCATGCGCAAAATACGCTGACACACCCTGACTACGGAGGACATACGGATCACTATTTTGGGAACATCTCTTTTACGTAAAAAACGGACCGTATTGTCTTACGCTGAGTGTGACGCCGGCCTTAGGGTGTTCTGAAAAAGTCAATGAATACAACAATAACAAAGTCGATGAAAACAACAACAATGGTGGTAATTTTTTTTGGTGCTAAAAAAAAAATTCAAATGAAAACTTGAAAAAAAAAATGTAAAAAAAAAATTCAAAAATAAAATAGTTCTTATTGTACTGCTGCAAGGCTTAAACAGAAAAAAAAGGAACTGCTTCCTAAAGGGAATCTGTCGGCAGGATTTCACAACCTAAACTATTTATTTTACAATGGCCAGTCCATTCCTCCATTAGTGAGAAATCAGTGTACCAATTAATAGGCAAATGGCTGTGGTAGATCTGAAACCTCTGTCACTCCAGCTCTATACTCCGCCTAATGCAGCATCTTCCTGCTTGACTGGCGGTCTTTATGCTGTGTGAATTCAAGCAAAGGAGCTGTCAGGCAGGTAGGAGGAGTAGGAGGCGGTGCTGGGTGGGGAATAGAGCTGGAGTGACGGAGGCTTCAGATCTATCCTAGCCATGTGCATACCAATGAAGATCCTGATTTCTCAGTAACAGAGGAAAAGACTGGCCATGAAAAGTATTACTGGATTTGTCTTTCAAAGCTCTACATACGCAGGTAAATAGTTTGGGATGAAATTCTCCTGACAGATTCCCCTTAAAAATAAAAATGTTTCACGTCCGTGAAGGGGTTGTCCACCAAATTTATTTTCGGTGGTCATAAGATAAAAAAAAATACCTATAGGACTCCTACCACTCCTCCACATCAATGCCCGTGTGCTTCACCAGGGAGTTGTCTACAGTAGTCACCTGCCATTTGAACTGGAAGAGAGTTTCCTCCAGCCTTCAGACAGCACATGACCGCTGCAGTCAATCAGTGGCAACTAATTGGCTACTGTGGTCATCTGAGGTAGGAAGAAGACATAAAGGTAGCGGTGTGGAGGTAGTTATTGTAAAAATGAGGCCATTGTGGTCTTAAAATAAAAAAATACACATACCTGCTGGACCCTTGCCATTCATCAATGCCGGTTATCCAGTTGCAGACTTCCATCTTCCTGGTTGCTGTCTGGACTGTAAACCACCATTTGGTATGGAATGGGTTAAATGTATAGTAACGTATTACGACCCATAAGGTGGAAATGTAAGACTACATGGGGTCCTGTCCGAGGGCATGAGAAGCCTTCCAACACCTTTATCTCTTCTGCCCACCAGTTTATGTATCTGCAGATCCCTGATAACAGCGAAACCCTACATTGTGCGGAGAGGTAAAGCAGTGTTTGATTACACAGGACTTGGATTGAATTTCTGCCAGAATCTGTGATTTTCTTCTAGAATGCTTTTCATTTTAAGGTACATTGGGTTCCAGATTAATGAGAAAGCTCAGCGTGTGCAAATAGTGCATTTTTAGGAAGCTTTTTTTTTTACCTAATGCCTCAGGTCCCAAGTTTAATCTTTTGCAAAATACCAGGTTGTCTGAAAAGTTTCCCGAGCCTTAGGGGAATCTTTAACGATTCACCCCTTGGGTGCCCTTTTTAAATGTGTTATTAGCAATACACTGTAGCTTATGGGCTGGTTGCATTATAGCGGATGAGTTTACTGCCGAAATATACTGAAATGGGATGGTAAAATGACAGCACATTGGTTATATTGTCTCCGGAGAATATCCATCAACAGGCAATAAGATGCGACGCTGCAGTGCCACTTTCCTCCATGCACCGACTTTGTCATCATTTACCAAAAGTTCCGTGATAGCAAAAGTAACTGTATTCTATCAAGAAATATGAAAACCAGCGCTGCCAACAGTGACTAGTCAGAGTACAGCCAGCAATCTGTTAGCGGAAAAATTTAAAGGGGCTGTTCAGAATTCTAAAATGTGGCTGTTTCCTTCCAGAAAGAGCGTCAGGCCTGTTGCTTGTTGGTATTGCGAGTCAGCTCTGCTGATGTGAATGTGGCCGAGCTGCCATTCCACACATGTCCATCATATCCAGGTGGTCGTTTTTGCAGAATCACATACATATATGTCATTGTGATTACAGGAGCGCTACCCGTGTGATCGCTGCAGGAGCCCACATGTAACCGACAGCTGCACCATCGACAGTGGCGTAACTAGATTCTTATGGACCCTGGTGCAAAATTTGGACCTAGGTCTCCACCTCCATGTTGGTCAGATGTAAGAGCTTTTGTAGCATTCTAGATCCATGTAATAGTGTCCCCATCATGGCACCTTACTGTAATGTCCCTGGTCCTTGACCCTTTCTGTAATAATGCCCCCCGCCATGACTCCTTCCTTAAATAATGTCGTCATTCCTGGCCTGTTTCTGCAATAATGTCCCCCGTACTGTCCTCTACCTATAATAATACCGCCCGTCCTTTTTAAAATATAAAAGCTGAAAAAATATATATATATTTTCTCATATACAGAGTAAATGTGTCATCTTTAACTTTAGACCTTCTAGAGATCATTTCATCTTCAGCTTGTGCAACTGTTCACAATAACAGTAATTTTGCCCAAACTTTTACATGCCACTGTAGGTGGGATTTAGCATCAGCAGTTAATATGGAAACTAAGGAGCTGTCAGTCAGTCTAGGTAAGTGGGCTTCAGCAACAGCATGGAGGAGGCACACTGAGGAGATGTTAATGAGGCTAGGTAGGTGGGCTTCAGCATGGAGGAGGCACACTGAGGAGATGTTAATGAGGCTAGGTAGGTGGGCTTCAGCATCAGCATGGATGAGGCACACTGAGAAGATGCTAATGAGGTTAGGTAGGTGGGCTTCAGCAGCAGCATGGAGGAGGCACACTGAGGAGATGTTAATGAGGCTAGGTAGGTGGACTTCAGCAGCAGCATGGAGGAGGCACACTGAGAAGATGTTAATGAGGCTGGGTAGGTGGACTTCAGCAGCAGCATGGAGGAGGCACACTGAGAAGATGCTAATGAGGCTAGGTAGGTGGGCTTCAGCAGCAGCATGGAGGAGGCACACTGAGGAGATGTTAATGAGGCTAGGTAGGTGGGCTTCAGCATCAGCATGGATGAGGCACACTGAGAAGATGCTAATGAGGCTAGGTAGGTGGGCTTCAGCAGCAGCATGGAGGAGGCACACTGAGGAGATGTTAATGAGGCTAGGTAGGTGGGCTTCAGCATCAGCATGGAGGAGGGACACTGAGAAGATGTTAATGAGGCTAGGTAGGTGGGATTCAGCAACAGCATGGAGGAGGCACACTGAGGAGATGTTAATGAGGCTAGGTAGGTGGGCTTCAGCAGCAGCATGGAGGAGGTACACTGAGGAGATGTTAATGAGGCTGGGTAGGTGGACTTCAGCAGCAGCAGGGAGGAGGCACACTGAGGAGATGTTAATGAGGCTAGGTAGGTGGGCTTCAGCAGCAGCATGGAGGAGGCACACAGATGTTAATGAGGCTAGGTAGGTGGGCTTCAGCAGCAGCAGGGAGGAGGCACACTGAGGAGATGGTAATGAGTCTAGGTAGGTGGGATTCAGCATTAGCATGGATAAGGCACACTGAGAAGATATTAATGAGCTAGGTAGGTAGGATTCATCATCAGCATGGAGGAGGCACACTGAGAAGATGTAAATGAGGCTAGGTAGGTGGGCTTCAGCAGCATCATGGAGGAGGCACACTGAGGAGATGTTAATGAGGCTAGGTAGGTGGGATTCAGCATCAGCAGAGAGGAGGCACACTGAGGAGATGTTAATGAGTCTAGGTAGGTGGGATTCAGCATTAGCATGGAGGAGGCACACGGTGGAGATGGTAATGAGGCTAGGTAGTTGGGATTCAGCATCAGCATGGAGGAGGCTCACTGATAAGATGTTAATGAGGCTAGGTAGGTGGGATTCAGCATCAGCATGGATGAGGCACACTGAGAAGATGTTAACGAGGCTAGGTAGTTAGGATTCAGCATCAGCATGGAGGAGGCACACTGAGGAGATGTTAATGAGGCTAAGTAGGTGGGATTCAGCATCAGCAGGGAGGAGGCACACTGTGGAGATGTTAATGAGGCTAGGTAGTTGGGATTCAGCATCAGCATGGAGGAGGCACACTGAGAAGATGTTAACGAGACTAGGTAGGTAGGATTCAGCATCAGCATGGAGGAGGCACACTGAGGAGATGTTAATGAGGCTAAGTAGGTGGGATTCAGCATCAGCAGGGAGGAGGCACACTGTGGAGATGTTAATGAGACTAGGTAGTTGGGATTCAGCAGCAGCATGGAGGAGGCACACTGAGAAGATGTTAATGAGGCTGGGTAGGTGGACTTCAGCAGCAGCATGGAGGAGGCACACTGAGAAGATGCTAATGAGGCTAGGTAGTTGGGATTCAGCAGCAGCATGGAGGAGGCACACTGAGAAGATGTTAATGAGGCTGGGTAGGTGGACTTCAGCAGCAGTATGGAGGAGGCACACTGAGAAGATGCTAATGAGGCTAGGTATGTAGGATTCAGCATCAGCATGGAGGAGGCACACTGTGGAAATGTTAATGAGGCTAGGTAGTTGGGATTCAGCATCAGCATGGAGGAGGCACACTGAGAAGATGTTAATGAGGCTAAGTAGGTAGGATTCAGCATCAGCATGGAGGAGGCACACTGAGGAGATGTTAAAGAGACTAGGTGGGTAGGATTCAGCATCAGCATGGAGGAGGCACACTGAGGAGATGTTAATGAGGCTAGGTAGGTGGGCTTCAGCAGCAGCAGGGAGGAGACACACTGAGAAGATGTTAATGAGGCTATGTGGGTAGGACTCAGCATCAGCAGGGAGGAGGCACACTGAGAAGATGTTAATGAGGCTAGGAGGGCAAAGATTGAGTTTAAATTTTAAAAAGGATTATACATTCATTAAGATATGAGTCCCGATTGGCCCTATTGGTTACTGGGCCACATAGCCGATGTAATGTCTGCAAATCTGGAACTAACACCCATGTAAAAGATGATGTCTTTATTCATACAATTTTTGCACCTAGCCTTAGTATTCTTAAGACGCATCCATCAGGGCAGCAATGGTAGAATCCCAGAAACCTTTGCTAGTATTATTTTTCTCTTTAGTAAAGTCTCAGTCCAGCATGTAATTAATGTGGATTGATTATCTATAGCCAATACTTGGCTACGTTTTTATGCTCCGCAGACCTCCCCGCACTGATGCTCTGCACATTTACATGACATTTTGTGCTTTTTCTATGGATTTATAGTGCCATTTTACTCGAAAGATAAATACATAATCCCCTGCAAATCATCATCTATTATGACCATTCTGAATCTCATTTTGCACATAGAGCCTGATAGATCTTCCTCTTGACATTTGTAATCCTTTAAGAACAAGGAACTAATAGAACCTCTGCCCAGGTCAGTAAAAGTAAATCACTTTGCTTTGCATAAATATTACTTTTTACAAATCAAATGAAGGGTAAAGTGCACCTACATGAATAATGGGCCCGTAACATATCTTTCCTCCTATTAAAGCCGTTTTCACATCTTATTATGTTCAGCCGTAATGTGGCGGCGGCTGCAATAAGATTTATTATGTTCTCTTAATCCTAATTACTCCCACACAAGGCTTCATAAACATCCAGACCCGCGCTACTGTGGGTTTACCAAACATAAGCATTTTATCCATTCACTTTCTTACGATAAATTGTATATGATGCTAATGATATTAAATGCATGGAAAGTGTTAGATGGCACCTGCCAAATTTTATTTTTGCATTACAAGTCTGCCTTGAGCGCTTTGTAATTGTACTCGGGAAGGAGACAAAATGAAACCTCTGCCCTGATACTGAATAATTGGAAAAGCCCATTTTCTCAAAAAATTTCACAATCATCCACAATGGGAGAATTGCAGACATATGCGAAAACCACGGACATGTGAATAACCCCATTCAACACTTCTTTCTTCATTGATGTGTTCATTTTGCAGGTCCTATAAAATCTTGTATCGACTCTAAAAACCCACCAAAAAAAGAGTTCATGAGAGTCATATTATTAGGGGTGATAAAGGAAAAAAGAGAATGAAAAGAGCTTTATGCCTTCTGATGATCATGTTATACCAACGCCAACTTTCAGATGCCCACCCAGTGTATATTATGGAGTACACGATTGAGCTTTGGGTAATAATTTGAGTATTGGTATTGTAAAATTCAGGGAGCATTTTGATGGTGTGGGGCCCAGATATGTTAATTGGGGGTTCTGAATCCTCATTTGATGTATGACCACCACTAATTTGAAAATGAGGACTTATTCTAAGGACACAATACAAAGAAGACAAATATATTTACTACAGCCAGGTAGGACCAGGACACATTTGAGATGGACGGCAACGAACTGCAAGTTGTAAAGGATTTCAACCTACTTGGATCATTGATCACTCAACAACGACACCGGAGGTCAATAGGAGAATAGCTATGGGCAAATCATCAATGAAGTCACTGAACAAGGTCTTTAATTCTAGGAACATTTCACTGGCGACTAAGACATAGTTTGGTCTTTTATGTGGTATCACATGGATACGAAACCTGGACGATAAAGATAAAGAAACAAGACAGAAGAAGAATCACCAAGCTGCTACTTGTCTACGTTGGACCCATCATACGAAGAGAGCAATGACTGGAGAAGGACATCATGGTCGGAAGAATAGAAGGAACAAGGCGAAGGGGAAGACCAGCAACCCAATGGCTTCATACTATCAAGATAATGGAGGAGAAGACCCTGGTGGACCTACCCTAGGTTTGCACAAGAGCGATCTTCCTACAGATCGTTCATCCATCAAGTCGCCTTGACTCGAGACTGAGCCGAAGGCTGCTAAAAAAAATTAGAAATCCTAAGGATAGATCATCATCAATATCAAAGTCCTGGAAACCCCTTTATGAGGTGTGATAATACATCATCTGAGACACGCTGGTGTAAAACTACAAGTCTCAGTGCCATGAGTAATTGCAAATCGACAACATACGGGTTAATCCATGTAGTCTAAGGCATGACAGGAGTTCCATTGGTGAATATCATCTGTGGCTATGACATCATTTCCACGGCTCCAAACAATGGGAGATAATAGAAAATAAATGACACAAAACATATACAATACCAAAGACAACATTAGAATTTATGTCAGAAGCCGCTGCTAATCTCCTCTAAAAGCAATCTCCGCCAAGACTAAAGGTTATTATCTTGTGATTTTCTGCTCCGTTCTGCGCTGCTCGTATTGGCGTTGCTCTGTCAGTTCAATATAATTTTCCAACAGTAATGAAAACTGAGGAAAGATTAGTGTGCAATGTCGTCTGACACAGCGGCAGCTTGAGTGCAAACGGTTAACACCGATGAATGATTTTTTATTTTTTTGGGTGGTGTATTGTGACAAGTGTTTCAGTGTGGAGCAGGGCAGATCTTCTCCTCGCTGACGATAATATGTAAAATCGCTGTCAAAGCAGATCAAGATGTTGACATGCAATCTCCCGGGTCAATCCTTCTTACAATTCTGGCTGCGTCTTGAAAATCATTCTTGAGTGGCATTTGCAGCAAATCTACGCGGAGCAGAATAAGGATGAGCAATCCATTTGGCATTAATCATAGTATTTAGCTGATAAGCCCCCAACTCGGTATTTCTCGGTTTTAGGCCATGCATAGGCTTAATAGCTGAGCAAACCTGAGAGAATATTTAACATCCATTTATAGAATTCATTTTTAATCCATTCTCTGCAGCGGAAAAATTAATATGGAACTAGGAGAGTGCTAAGAAGATGAGTAATGGAAGGATGATGAGTTAGAGGGACTCTCTGAAGAATGCCTAGTGCAGCATTAGTATCACTGCCGTACATGCTCTAAAAGAATGCTCAATGATCTTTCTTGTATATGTTCCAAGTAATGTCAATTGAAATTTATATTCTTAGGTACAAATGGCCAATGTCATCCCCACGGTCAGACCAGACCATGAATAAGGTCAACGTCAGCACCTGGGCTGATGACAGCACCAACGGTTCCCCCATCTAAAGAAGATCTCTAGTTCACTTCCATGGCAAGATACACTAGACGTGGTGGACCATCACTGGAGTTAATCAAAGCACTAGGCGGGTCTACACTTATGATTTCTCCTGTTATCCCAAGTTAAGTCCAAATTCCAAATGTAGTGTCCTGAGTCATTTTGGACGCACTATGTGGCCAGTACAAAATACTGAAGTTGACCAGAGGCCAACTAAACCTCTGTTGCAAGTTCTGCCAACCATCAAGCGTAGGCTAGTGTTTCTCAATATCTATGTTTTATTACATCAAAGTACCCCTAAGGGCATGATTATTCACAGTAGGCACCCTCAATACACACGTGCTCCCATTTATACACACCTTAAATGGTTTGAGATACTCGTTATGTCACTGTACGTATGCGATTTGCATATTTACAGTCGTGTGTGAACTAGCTACTCTTCCTAACTCTCTCATTGTCCATGGAAAAACTATAGCCCTTGCTTTTCTGAGAAAAGCAGATGAGAAGCTAGTCATAATGTCACCATAAGCATGAGATTCGCTGGAACCGACAATTAGAGTCGAATCCTAGCAGTGAGTATATGACACACTGTTAGGATTTGGCATACTACAGTGCTTAGTTTTATAATTAATGGTGCTTTCATTAATGCAGATATAGTAACCCTCACCTTGTCAGATGGCACAATATTTTATTAACATAGCTATGTACTACGTTATCTGGCAGATTATAGAGTGCTACTTTTGTACAGGATAGGAATCAATAACAGTACAGAAATAAAGCACCGGAACCCATCAATAGTACATGAAGACATAACCAGAAGCACCACCAGTACATGAATACATCCCCAGTATCACCATCGGTACAAAAAAATTACCAGAACAATAACATAGAAATACATTGCTAGAGCCACTGTCAGTAAATGAATACATCACCAGAACCACCATCAGTACATGAATATATCATCAGAGCCACCAACATTACAGAAATACATCACTAGAACCATCATCGGCACATGACTATATCACTAGAGCACCAATATTACAGAAATACAGCATTACAATCACCATCAGTACAAGACTACACAACCAGAACCACCGACATAAAAGAAATACAGCATCACAACCACCATTAGTACAGAAATACATCATCAGAACCACCATCGGTACATGAATATATCACCAGAATCACTAACAATAGTGAAATACATCACCAGAACTACCATCAGTACATGGACCCATCACCAGAACCATCATCAGTACAGGAATACATAACTAGAACCATCATCAGTACAGAAATACATCACCAAGCGTAGTACAGTGATCAATTGCAATGTCAGGTAAAGCCACATATGCAATTGTATCTCATGAACTTACAACTCCCAATTTGTCCTTAATATACCCCAATATGTCCAGCCATCGTCAAACTGTGAACCATAAAGGAACCACAGTACTGATGAGACATAGTCAATATCACAAATAAACATTTACACCCAGGTACCTTATGGCTGACGTCTTCTCTGATCGGACTCGATCTGTATTTTTTTTCTCAACAATAAATTTTTATTGAATTTTGCAGATAAGGTGAATAAAGAAAATCTTGATACAAACATTTGTTTAACCCTAGAACGCATGACGTTAAAAATATACATATTAACGTATTGGGGGCCTTTTAGGCCCCCATGCACATAATGTAGAAAAACACACTTAAATAACTTTCACAAGTTTATTTCAAAATTGCTCAATAAAATATGAATAGTGGACAAAATTTTAATTATAATTTTTCACAGAAAACACCAAAAAATCTTTTTTTTCCCAAATTTCACACAAAGACATGAAAACACACAAAAATGCATAGAAATCTATAGCAAACTAGCTGCAGCTACATTTTTATTCTAACTTTCTTTTCTATTATATTAGTCTTCCAAACAATTCTGACATGTTATTTTTTCAGAGTGTTCTTTGCAAACAGTTTCCTTACAAGTGGAACAATATTGCTCAGTTTTCCTCTCTATGTTTCTTGGACACATGAAACAACGCTTTCGTTTTCTTTCTCCTGGCTCTGGAATAATCTGAAACTGTACGCCACACCATTTCATTGCTTCTTTAGTTTGCTTTGGCAAGCATTTCAAGTCGCTTCGCTCTATCATGTGAGGCATTACAAGTTCATGACAAAGGTCCTTCGAGAATATGCGTCTCCTGTCCTTCCTCTGTGCATGAAATTCCGGATGAGTTTCTGTATAAATAATGAATGAATTTAGGGCTGCTACATCAAGCATATTTGAAAATAGTACTACAGGCCATTGTTTTGTTTGCCTCTTACACGAATATTCTCCCACCATCTCATCCATTTTATCTACACCTCCTTTTGTTGTATTGTAATGCAGGATGATTTCTGGTTTCAATTTTTTGTCATTGCTGTCAACACTGCAATCGTGATGCATGGTACTGAGTAAAATTACGGATTTCTCCTTCTTCGCCTTGTAAGATACCAAAGTCGCTTTGTTATTGAATCCAAAGACACTCTCATAAAGGGCTCGCTGACGATTGTGTTTCAGTGGTTCTGGAATTTCTCGTCTGTTTTGCTTTATAGTACCAACAAGTGTAATAGCTTTTGCAAGCAGAAAATTGCCTAGTTAAACATTGGTGAAATAATTGTCCATGGTAATGTTTCTACCTGAATTGAATATTGGAACAGCAAGAGTTTTGACTATTTCAGACCCCAGATCCCAGATCCCACTATTTCAGACCCCAGACAGCTCATTACTGTGTTCCGAAGGACCTGAGGTGATCATGGCCTTATCACTCCCTCCAAAAATCACATGACATCCTCACATGTTATTATCCACACCCTGGCCCCTCCACCAGCATTACTGAGTACAAATAAAGTAACTTGAGACACAAACACTACTGAGAACATGATAAAAATAGCGGGGGCCTAAAAGGCAGATGTAGTTTTCACCAAACAAGCATTGTTACACCATAATGCCTATGAAAAAAATTATATGAACAACAGGATATTATCAACAACGACATACTTGAGGAATACCTGGAGTTTCAAAATTCTAACTAAAGTAATTTTGCAGATAATAGCAAAAATGTAAGCATGGGGGCCTAAAAGGCCTCCAATATGCGTTCTAGGGTTTTAAAGAAATACGTATATAAGGGGATACAAACAATGAACAAACAACAGGGTAAAAGGGTGAGGGAGGGGGGAGTCGGGAAGCCCGAGGGGGGGATGTGATATGCCCAAGTCCAGTAGAGGGACTCAACCAGAGTCTGGGGAATCTGGGCAATTAGACGGAATACAGGAGTGGCAAAGGGGGTATGATTGGCATATTCTGCCCAGGGAAGCCACACTTTCTCGAATTTACGAATTTTGTCTGTGAGTTTAGCTGATAATTTTTCATTAATTATATACCAAAAGAGATGCTGTTTAACATCAGATAAATCAAGGCCTGTTTTTTTCCACACCAACGCTATGGCTTGTTTAGCTGCCAGAAATATAAATTTGATGAGGGCTTGAGTGGGACTAGGGGCATTGAGAATACGTTTATTGAGTAAAGCTTTCCAAGGGTTTTTTTTAAGGTTAAGAATTGTAATTGAGAAGATCAGGTGGTATACTCTGATCGGACATAACTACCATATATGGAACATATCGCCTGTAGAAGTACACCCTCTGAAGCAATTGGGGGAGTAGTTGGCAACTGCCTTGGCTGCTCTGGCTGGGGTCAGGTACCACCTAGTCAGCACCTTATAATTTGTTTCCAGCATTAAGGTGTTTACTATTCCTCCAATAGAGGAGGGCCAATTTTGGGACCAGTCCAAATCGGTTGACTCGATCAGTATTTTTTGTCTTCTTCATCCTGTCCAGATGCTATGATGAATTTTCACAGACACAGCTTGTCTCTACAGACTTCATCTTCTCAGGTCTTCTGCAGCACATCCCGACACGGTGCCCTTAAAACTAACAATGTCATTATAATGCTCCTTGTCAGGCATAACAGCAGGGGGAATTACGCAGATCAGGGAGAACAACTCTGCTGCCTACAATTTTCAGAACAATTATGCAATTGATTGATGAGTGATTGATGAGGAAACGGCTGTTTCCACTACTAGGTCAGTTATTAGGGAACTCACAGTGGTTGACCTCGGATTCCAGCGCATTAAATACAGTGCCTTGTGAAAGTATTCAGCTCCCTGGAACTTTTCAACCTTTTCCCACATATCATGCTTCAAACATAAAGATACCAAATGTAAATTTTTGGTGAAGAATCAACAAGTGGAACAGAATTGTGAAGTTGAGCGAAATATATTGTTTATTTTAACATTTTTGTGGAAATTCAAAAACTGAAAAGTGGGGCATGCAATATTATTCGGCCCCTTTATCTTAATACTTTGTTGCGCCTCCTTTTGCTGTGATTGCAAGTCTCTTGGGGTATGTCGATATCAGTTTTGTACATCGACAGACTGAAATTCTTGCCCATTCTTCCTTGGCAAACAGCTCGAGCTCAGTGAGGTTTGATGGAGATCGTTTGTGAACAGCAGTTTTCAGCTCTTTCCACAGATTCTCGATTGGATTGAGGTCTGGACTCTGACTTGGCCATTCTAACACCTGGATACGTTTATTTGTGAACCATTCCATTGTAGACTTTACTTTATGTTTGGGATCATTGTCTTGTTGGAAGACAAATCTCCGTCCCAGTCTCAGGTCTTTTGCAGACTCCAACAGGTTTTCTTCAAGAATGGTCCTGTATTTGGCTCCATCCATCTTTCCATCAATTTTAGCCATCTTCCCTGTCCCTGCTGAAGAAAAGCAGGCCCAAACCATGATGCTGCCACCACCATGTTTGACAGTGGGGATGGTGTGTTCAGGGTGATGAGCTGTGTTGCCTTTACGCCAAACATATCATTTGGCATTGTTGCCAAAAAGTTGGATTTTCGTTTCATCTGACCAGAGCACCTTCTTCCACATGTTTGGTGTGTCTCCCAGGTGGCTTGTTGCAAACGTTAAATGACACGTTGCAAACGTAAAATGACACGTTAAATGACATGTATATCTTTGAGAAATGGCTTTCTTCTTGGCACTCTTCAATAAAGGCCAGATTTGTGCAGTGTACGACTGATTGTTGTCCTATGGACAGACTGTCCCACCTCAGCTGTAGATCTCTGCAGGTCATCCAGAGTGATCATGGGCCTCTTGGCTGCATCTCTGATCAGTCTTCTCCTTGTTTGAGATGAAAGTTTAGAGGAACGGCCGGGTCTTGGTAGATTTGCAGTGGTATGATACTCCTTCCATTTCAATATGATCGCTTGCACAGTGCTCCTTGGGATGTTTAATGTTTTGGAAATCATTTTGTATCCAAATCCATCTTTAAACTTCTTCTCCACAACAGTATCACGGACCTGCCTGTTGTGTTCCTTGGTCTTCATGATGCTCTCTGTGCTTCAGACAGAACCCTGAGAATATCACAGAACAGGTGCATTTATACGGAGACTTAATTACACACAGGTGGATTATATTTATCATCATTAGGCATTTAGGACAACATTGGATCATTCAGAGATCCACAATGAACTTCTGGAGTGAGTTTGCTGCACTGAAAGTAAAGGGGCCGAATAATATTGCACGCCCCACTTTTCAGTTTTTGAATTTCCACAAAAATGTAAAATAACCAATAAATTACGCTCAACTTCACAATTGTGTTCCACTTGTTGTTGATTCTTCACCAAAAATTTACATTTGGTGTCTTTATGTTTGAAGCATGATATGTGGGAGAAGGTTGAAAAGTTCCAGGGAGCCGAATACTTTCGCAAGGCACTGTATATATTATATATATATATATATATATATATATATATATATATACATACACCCTGGTGCGGTCACTGCTAACTCCACAATAGCGAAAGAAACTACTAGCTGCCACCACCAATTGTTTATACAGGCTGATTGGACACCCGTTACAGGTAGCATATTGCTTCAGGGGTGCAGTTTACAGAGCAAGGAGAACGGAGCTATTAAAGTTTATATTTTTAATCCGGAAAGGTAGGCAGTGTTTGCAAAAAATATACAAACATGATACAAAAGGGGAACAAAACAATACGGTATATACAATTACATAGGTTATAAAGGGATTTCAAAAGAAAAGTACTAAACCTGTGTCATGGAAATGGCTCAGAGCTTAGAGGAGGAAGGTACTCCTTGGGAAAATGGACAGAACCGCAGCAAGCTTACCTTCCAGGACTGACGAATGACAGAAATGCAAACTCTGATATTTTATTAGATCCAGGTTACACCCACATAACTCCCCATGGTGAGCTCATATGAGGGCTGGTTGTGAGATGTGCTAGGTCTTATAGAAATTTATGAGATTCCCAAGTTTCAGGATATCTTTGCCCCTGGAAGTCGCAGGTGGAAGATATTGTTGTAATGTCTCCTATTACGATTTTATCTTTTTATAGAGATGAAACATGGCATGGATAACATCATCCATCTGACCCATATTAATTGGGAGGCTATAGAATGGGGATACAATGATGTAGGTGAATGTGCTATGTTCGTCCCTTCACTACGACGTGAAAAATATATCAATCATAAATATAGGATCTATGCCATCCCCAATATTCATCACTGAAAAGTCTGACCAACGAAAAGTCTGAGATCAATGCTTTGAACAGAGGAAGCTCTTGCCTTGGAAATTTATTTCTCCGCCTCTGAATATACGAATCCTAGACTGCGTCTGGTTCTCTCTGCTGTAATTACCTGTTCATGGCAGAAGGTCCTACTTCAATGGAGGTTGATGTGTCAGAGCTCTTTCTCACTTCCCCAGTTTTAATTACTTTTTCACTTTCCCAGTTATAATTAATCCCATATGTTCAATGTGAGGATGATATGTCCCCTCGCCGGAGATGTCTTTATGGATTTTACAATTTTTCTCTGTTTCACTCCTGAAAAAAATATCTGCCGTACACTGTGCCCCTGAAAATATAATTGCTCCTCACACTCCTCTGTGCACAAAATATAATCACCACGCTGTCCTTTTTATAGTACATACTCTCCACACTGCCTCTTGTATAAAATATTGCCTCCACACTCTCCTCTTTTGAACTATAAATGACACTGTCTGCCTTTATTAGCTTCAACTGCCACACTGTCCTTCCTTAGCTATAACCACCACACTGTCGCTATGTAAAGTGTCCCACACCACACTTCTCCCTTTCCATACTGGGTCCCCTCTTCACACTGTTCCCTCACACTGTATCCTGCCTAGACTGCTCCATCCTCACACTAACCCCCTGCATAATCTCCCTGCTTGCTGTGCCCTCATACTGTCTCCGCTTGCTGCTCCATCTCTATACTGTCTCACACACAATCTAGTCTCTGTATTGTGACCCCTCAAACTTTCTCCCATACTGTCACCTCACACTTCCCCCCATTTTGTTTCCTCACACTTTTCTCCCCATACTGTGTAGTCACACTTCTCCACCACACAGTTCCCTCACAAATTCCCATCCGCATACTGTTCCCTCTAACTTCTATCCCCCATACTGTACCCTCACACTTTTCTTTCCCCATACTGTCCCTTCAGACATTTTCCCCCTCATACTGTCCACTCACACTATTTCCTCATACTGTTCCCTTACACTTCTCTACCATACAGTTCCCTCACAAATTTCTACCCACACTGTCCCCTCAAACATTCCAGCTCCTCATTCTGTCCCCTCACACTTTTCTCTCCTGATAATGGCCCTCACACATTTCCCCCTCATATAGTCCCCTCACATTATTCCCCATAACATCCTCTCACACTTCCTCCCCCATATTGACCCTTCACACATTGCTCCCCTCACACTTTTCTTCCCCCATACTGTGCCATCATAGTTTTTGACCCATAATGTCCCCCATATATTTCTCCCTTCATAGTTTTTGACCCCATAATATCCTTTCACACTACTTCTCAACCTATACTGTCCTCTCAGTTTTCTACACCCATTCTGTTCCCTCACACTTTTCTTCATACTGTCACCTCACCCTTTTCTCCCCATGCTGTTCCCACACTCTTTTTCCTCCACCCAATAAAACTCCTCTGTATCTTCAGCTCTATTATAGCCCTAACCTTATCGCAAACTGTCCTCCATACTCAACTTTCCAACCTATGTACGACCACTATTTCTGAACACAAAAAAACCCTTATGAGACTCAATGAGCTCTAGTCTAGTCCTAGCCTATAGTGAAGAGGCTGGAGATGCAGCGCTAGATGATGGAAAGAAGAGGACCAGATGGTGAGCAGCAGGGCTCCAAGAGAGGTCAGTAATGGTTTAAAGTAAAACAACTAATACTCACCTATCTGGCCGTCCTGCTGCTCACCATCCAGTCCTCTTCTTTCTGCTGTTGTGTCCTGCATCTCAAAGACTTCCGGAAGGTCACTGCTTTGATTTCTTGACCTTATGACACACAGTAGTTTCTGAGGCCTGGACACGGTCAGATGTCCTGATTTGTGGTTCAGAAAACTAACATGCGGCTCTTGATGGTGGAAAAAAGAGAATCGGATGGCAAACTGTGAGCAACGAGGCGAACAAGGTTGTCAGTGATGAGGTGTTAACTTTTGTGTCCCATCCCTGTTCCCACTTACATACATAATCAGTGTTATGAACAAAACTACAGATTATATCTACAGTAGTTCATTACTCAGGGACTGTTTGTTTTGCCTATGTCAGGGCAAGTGTTTGTAGTAGGACTTGTAGGAAACCATAGGGGGGACATACAAATTTCATTTAGAGTGGCTCAAGTTGGATGCAGGGAAGGACCACGTTGGTTTCCACTATTTTTCACTGCAACTCACTGATCTTCCATAACATTGATGGGAGCACAAGTGGAGAATAGTCTTTGCAATTCTGCATCTTGCCAATAGAATTGTCTGTTGTTGACTCAGAATCGCATTCCCTCCTTCTCAGCAGCATTGTTGACCTGGCAGAGACATGCCAAACCGGGAAGTGAGACATCTTCCTTATCTCCGCTCTGCAGTGATCATGATTCATAGCCCATTGTTCCATTTCAAAAACGTTCTCTGCTTTAATCATCATTTTCTAAGACATGACACTTTGTGCTCCACGTGGTGCCGTTTTAATTTATGTCCTGAACAGTTTAATTATTGTTATTATTTTTGATTACAAGGCTAAGGGGAATATGTATTCTTGGAAAGGTAAGATCTCCCCTTCCCTTAAACGATGCTTCGTTTCCAACTCCGCTGACCGGCTTGATGTTTTCTGCCAAATATTTGCCCACATTTTTCTCTCGCAGCTGTTAATGTGCAGAAAGTGTTCTGCTAAAGACAATAATTTGGGCTTGTAGCTTTCTTAAATGTCAGCAGCGTGACAGTGAAGTCTCTTTGGTTTGGCTAATTACACAGAGAGGTGTGTGCCGCGATGACATCAGGACTATTTATAGTCGCCTAGCTTATTTTTAAGGAAATCAGGCTAAAAAGGGCAAAGAATGTACAATGACTTGACATAGATGCCGATCACGATCTATTGGGCTGAGGGCAGGAGGGGATCCATCACTAAAGATAATGTAAGTACTTGCTTTGTTCAGGTTTTGGCAATGCACACTTGGTGAGAGAGGTAAAGAAGAACCCCAAGATCACTGTGGCTGAGCTCCAGAGATGCAGTAGGGAGATGGGAGAAAGTTCCACAAAGTCAACTATCACTGCAGCCTCCACCAGTCAGGCCTTTATGGCAGAGTGGCCCAACGGAAGCCTCTCCGCAGTGCAAGACATATGAAAGCCGCATAGAGTTTGCTAAAAACCACATGAAGGACTCCCAGACTATGAGAAATAAGATTCTCTGGTTTGATGAGACGAAGACAGACCTTTTAGGTGATAATTCTAAGCGGTATGTGTAGAGAAAACCAGGCACTGCTCATCACCTGCCCAATACAATCCCAACAGTGAAACATGGTGGTGGCAGCATCATGCTATGCGGGTGTTTTTCAGCTGCAGGGACAGGACGACTGGTTGTCATTGAAGGAAACATGAATGCGGACAAGTACAGAGATATCCTGGATGAGCTCAAAAGGGTGCTTCTACTCAATACTGAGCAAAGGGTCTGAATACGTATGACCATGTGATATTTCGTTTTTCTTTTTTAATAAATTTGCAAAAATTACTATCTTTCTGTTTTTTTTTTTCCAGTCAAGATGAGGTGCAGAATTTACATTAATGAGAAAAAAAATGAACTTTTTTTTAATTTACCAAATGGCTGCAATGAAACAAAGAGTGAAAAATTTAAAGGGGGTCTGAATACTTTCTATACCCGCTGTATACCACCTGTGTGATGTAATTGAAGCATGGACTGTATGACTGCCCACGTGACTCTTCTTGGGTAATTAGCATATATTTTATACTTTATTCTACAAGGAACTATTAAAACGAAGTTATCTTTAGAAACCTATTACCCTACGGTATAATACAATGATGGAATTTTAGGGGCGGAAAATGCGATAACATCTCTTTGAGTTTAATATTAGCTCTAGCTCCCTCTAGTGGTGGATGCAGGCAACCAAAATGCTAATATTTCTATGTGCATTTTTTAATATTTATGGCATATTCCTATCTGATAGGTGCGATTTCTCAGAGGTTGACTCCAAATCTATCTCCAGAATGGGGGTCCCCTAACCCTTATCTAACCTGTTCAAGTGGATGCCGCAATTGATAATGTGGCCACGCATACGCAGCTGTCTTAATTAGTTTCTATGGGAGGCCCAAAAAAACCCAGGCTGCTCATTTGCCAGGGTGGATAGACCTCTGTTCTAAATATGTGGGAACCATATTTATTCAATATTTATGGTGTATCCAGTTGAGCTGTATTAGGACACAGATATGGTCACTGACTCCAGCTTAGATGCATTGTCTACCGGAGTCTGTGGTAGTATAAAAAAAATTGCCTTCCTCTCTTATCAGAGAATCAAGATTCTGCTTTGTCCTCCCTACTTTACACTGCAACGGTGCATGTTATACTGTCTGCTGTATGAGTGTGTCAGGCAGTAGATAGCTGATTTCAATGGCTGTAGGCATAAAATGATTAGAAAGCCGCAGTAAGGAGATTATCAGATGGATTCTCGTTTTAAGGGCCTGGAGAACTTAATCTGGTGGAGGAGACTGAGCATATTAGTCTGCATATCCTCCGTCATTTTGGATTCCGGATATTTTAATAAAGCTGTGATTCATGAGAGTGAGATTTTACAGAACAGCGGATGATAGGTAGATAAATGTATGTGTCTTTGTGCCCAATAATGAACGAGCCAAAGGTTTACAATAAGCTGTCACTTCACGTAATGGGCTTTTGTGGCATGAGCAAGCAACTCATAAATTACTGAACTGATCACAGAAATCACTGTTGTAATGACAGGACCCTGTGAGGCACCGTGTACGCACCTCGCATCCAATAAGGCTTTGTAATAAACATAAGCAAATATATTCGAGTGGAATTGAACTCAGCTCCAATTTTACAAAAATTTGCATTCGCCATAATGGAGATTTTTTTTGAAGGAGGGAATTGGCTGCCATTTTTCTGAACCGTAAAGGGCCATAAAAAGGTGACATTTTTTTTTTTAAATCCTTATAGTCGCCTATTTTGTGTCTCCTGACATTTTTATGTCACAGTCAGCAATATTTACAGTATTTCAGCAATGCAATTTGTGCTGCAGTCGCTCTTCCGAAGAATCGGATCCTACAGACTGGTCTTCACAGAATGAGTCTTGGGCAAACATGGTTAACCAGATGTCCTTCCTTGGTCCATTGGTGGTAAGTAGTATCCACTTCACATGACCTGCCTTTTTGGAGATGCTTTCACCCATTCATCCAGCTGTACTTTAGCTTTTTTCAGATCCTTATTGTCAGAATTCCTCCGAGCAGTGTGAATGACAGGGGCGAGATGAGCTGTCAGTATAGTGATTTGCCTTTGACCATCCCTTTGCCTAGCCCTTTTGTCGTGATCTGCTACCTGCTTGGAATTCTAACCTCAGACTGTTTCCTGACTACACCTTTGTCTCACCCCTTTGTCTATGACGTACCCTCCTGGCTTTTGACCTCGTACCTCTTGACTACCTAGCCTCGCGGCTTGTCCGTGAATAGTGACTAGCGTTACACTTACGCTTGGCCGTCAACTTGAAGAACGGAGTGCCTGATTCATTATTTGCATTTTTTATCTCACATTTTTTTCTTGCGGTATTGATTTTTTGCATCAAATTTTTGAAAATATTGCACTTGATTCATGAATTTTGCACAAATTAAATAATGCTACTTATTACTGCCTTTGACCTTATTTGAGACCTTTCTTTGTGCAAAAACTACATGTTCCACTAAAATGTCACAACATTTTTGCCAAAATTGGGAGCCGATGGGTTTCACTACAGTAAAAATATTATTACTTTTTAACATACTTGATGGATTTGCCACTGGAAAAGAAGAATCCCGGCCACAATGGTGAAGATAAAAAATAAACAGGAGGGCACATATAAAATGGATTTTTTAAAAGGGCTCAAATTAAAAGAAGACTAAGATGCAAATGAAAAAAAAAAAGGTAAAAAAAAAACACACAAAACTAGACAAAAGAAATCGCAAATGCAATAATGAATGGGGCCATCAGTGCTAACTTGATGTGCAACTGCTCCGAGATGATGTTCTTCCCATCAGCTGATATTTCGGCTGATCGATAACACATCTGAGATGTAACTTTCCGTTTTAGAAGAGGCTTTGTGGTTTAGAAGAAAGGCAAACTCTGATAGAAAAAAAATATCGCAAGGTATTTACTGTACATGACCGTCTAATAGAGAGCTGGGTCTCACGACACGAGAGAATCTGCTGGCGCTCTATACATAGAGATAAGTACATGAAGAATAACCCATGTAAGCGCCTCCTGGCTCAGCCGCAATGATCACTTGACTTGGATATTAAACTAATTTGTTCTGAAGTGAATTACGCAAATTTTTTTTCTTGCTTCGCCGCTCTGAAATATTTTTGTATATTTATTTTTCGCATTACTTTTTTTTTTCATAGGGAATAGAATATGAATTCTATAAATCAGATTCCCCGGCCTTCGCTTCTCGACTCTTGTATTTACTGCCTCATTTTTTCTGCCCGTTCTGTGATCAGATAAAAGAACCTAAAGAGAAAAAAAGAAAAAGGATGATGAAGCCCCTCTGGAGGCCAATATGTGGGTTGGGGGGGATATACTTTCTCTTATATTATCTGTGATATTAGGGAGACATGAATCTCGGTTCTCCGTCTTCTCCAAACATGAAACTACATTCCTCCTAATGACTGGTAATACATTGTGCTCTGACATTTCGGCAGGATTATTGACAGTCTAGGGCTCACTAGTCTCTCATCTTCAATCGCTGCAGAGAGCTTTTTCAAAAAAGACTTGAAAGAACCTGAAAGAGCGGCTAAAGATATCGCTTTCTTTATGACCACATGTGGTATGGAGAGCGCTGTCTGTGCCAGCTATTGTATGTCCCCTCTGTTCTTATTCTTCTATGGCTCTTACTAGTCCTCCCTTGGTCCATTGATGGATAGGACAGAATATGGGCAAAATTACGACATCGCTGAAGCATCTTCATGTGCCGAGCGTCATTCTTACTATTACTATCATTATTGTGTTAATAATGCTTCTTGAAAGGAACCTGTCACCTTGTAAAACACTATTTACCTACAGATATAGAGTTCATCTACAGTTAAAAAGTGTTCCAATGCTGCCTGGCCGGCTTAATGAAAGTGCGGCTATCAGGAGAATATGAAGATATTTCCTCCGGGAAGCTGCCAGCTTTCAGTCATGGGGGCATGTATGGAGCAGCTACAGTCACTACTCACAATTCTGTGAGCGGAGGCGGGAAGCGCACCTTTGAACTTTGACTGACAGCTTGCTGTGCACAGATGCGCTGCAGTACAGTACTGTGAGCAGTGACTGTAGCCGCTCCGTGCACTTCTCCATGACTGAAAGCCAGCGACTACCGGGAAGAAATATCATCATTTTCTACCGGTAGCAGCACCTATAGTAAGACAGTTGGACAGCATTTTTAACACTATTTGCCAGTAGACTAAATCCATATCTGCCGCCTCTCCACCACCCGAGCTGCCGCCTCACCACCACTGGAGCTGCCGCCTCACCACCACCAGAGCCTCCGCGTCACCACCACCAGAGCCGCCGCCTCACCACCACCCGAGCCGCTGCCTCACCACCACCAGAGTCGCCACCTCACCACCACCAGAGCCCCCGCGTCACAACCACCCCAGCTGCCGCCTCACCACCTCCCCAGCTGCCGCCTCACCATCACCAGAGCCGCTGTGTCACCACCACCAGAGCTGCCACCTCACCACCACCAGAGCCTCCGCGTCACCACGACCAGAGCCGCCGCCTCACCACCACCCGAGCTGCCGCCTCACCACCACCAGAGTCGCCACCTCACCACCACCAGAGCCGCCGCGTCACCACCACCCCAGCTGCCGCCTCACCACCACCCGAGCCGCCGCCTCACCACCACCAGAGCTGCTGCACCCCCGACCTTCTGTCTCTTCCCCATTATCCCGTAGAATGTAAGTCCGCAAGGACAGGGTCCTCTCCCCTCATCACCAGTCTGTCATTGTAAATTTGTTTACTGTAAACGATATCTATAACTCTGTATGTAACCCCTTTCTCATGTACAGCACCATGGAATTAATGGTGCTATATAAATAATAATAATATTTGCAGAAAAATAGTGTTTTCCAATGTGCAAGGTTTTTTTTTTTCACAAAAATATGGCCATTTGTGGAGATTGTGGTGGTCAGCTGGGTACTTTAGTCTGCTAGCCAAAACCGCATGGACCAGAGATCATCCCACCGAAACGCCCAGTCTCCTTTGACCGTGAGCGTAATACTACACAGACAACACAGGATGAGGGTAAAACAGTGTGGCAATAATGCAGCAGTGATGCATGCTGTGTGCTGCAGCAGAGGAGACTGAGAGATTGTGAGAGTGGGTAATTTTTTTTTGTTTACTCTATGGCGGTAGTTTTTTTATATATATATATATATATATATATATATATATATATACAGTATACTAAAACATATATAGGTTGTGCCTTAACATCTCAACAGATGTAGATCCGGCCATGTCAGTAATACCCGGTTCTGTACAGTAACTTAGCATCTTGGCTGATTAACCACCGAGAAGGCTGACGAGATGACTGATGAATATCATGCATCATAACTAGGGTTGAGCGACTTTCATTTTTTTAAGATCGAGTAGGGTTTTGGGAAACCCGATTTTGTCCAGAGTCGAGTCGAGTGCAGTCGGCCGATTATCGCTAAAAGTCGGGGATCGACCGAAACACGAAACCCAATGCAAGTCAATGGGGAAGCATAGTCGGCAGTGAGTGGAGGCCAGGAAAACACCTACAGTGCCCATTTTAATGCCAAAAACATCCATTCTTGTTTCTGAAGCTTGCCAATCTTAATTAACTGTATAATAATAGTTGGGCATAGGGAATTGGGGGAAAGTTGTGGGGGGAGTAGGGCTGGCTCAAGTTTTTCGTGGGCCCAGGAAATGCGGACTACGTCACGGCGGTGTTGCAGGGAAAGGTAAGTATTTAAACGTTGCAAGTGCTGTGATCCTGAGCAAGCAGGGGGGGGCCCACTCGTTCGCATTGGCACTGGCACAGGGCCCCTCAAAATACGGCGGTGTGTTTGCATGGCGGGGGCGCCTCCCACCAGCAGCGACACTTTTGCGTACTCTGAGGGGCCCTGTGCCAGTGACGTCGCCAACGAGTATGCCCCCCCACCTGATGAAGGAACCTGCACTTTCATCTGCACCTTCCTCTTTGTCCCTGTGTAAGGTGGTATAACATGCGGGAAGGGGAACCTTACTTTCAGCACGGTCAGATTCTGGCTGTGTAGAGTATAAGGGGAATGTAGTGGTCTAGGTCAATGTACCAGCAGACTCATTTAGCAGTGGCTGGGCAATGGGCAGGATGAGGAGGAAACAGATATAGGGCCAAAGAATAAAGTAGGCTAAATGCAGTTCAAAATTGGTAACAGGACTAAACAGGCGGCATTGCTTTGTTCAGTGGAGTAGCAAACCCAAGAGCAGCAGACACTGTTTCAAGGGCCTAACCACACTAGTAGGCCAAATGCAGTTTAATATCTGATAGTATAGGGCGAAAGCCAGAATGTGGAAGCTCAGCTTTGTTCAGTTGAGGACAACACCAGGGAGGGGCAGACACCTTTAGTAGGCCGGAAAAGCCTATTGCATTTTTTAAAATGGTAATTTGGAGCAGAAGGTTGAAGCTCAGCTTTATTTAGTTGAGGACAACACCAGGCAGGGGCACACAGACAGACACCTTTAGTAGGCCGGAAAAGCCTATTGCATTTTTTAAAATGGTAATTTGGAGCAGAAGGTTGCAGCTCAGCTTTATTTAGTTGAGGGCAACACCAGGGAGGGGCAGAAGCCGTTAGTAGGCCCTAACCACCATTTTGTTTTTTAAAAACCACTTAATGAGAGCCGGAAGGTTGAAGCTCAGCTTTATTCAGTTGAGGACAACACCAGGCAGGGGCACACAGACAGACACCTTTAGTAGGCCGGAAAAGCCTATTGCATTTTTTAAAATGGTAATTTGGAGCAGAAGGTTGAAGCTCAGCTTTATTTAGTTGAGGGCAACACCAGGGAGGGGCAGAAGCCGTTAGTAGGCCCTAACCACCATTTTGTTTTTTAAAAACCACTTAATGAGAGCCGGAAGGTTGAAGCTCAGCTTTATTCAGTTGAGGACAACACCAGGCAGGGGCACACAGACAGACACCTTTAGTAGGCCGGAAAAGCCTATTGCATTTTTTAAAATGGTAATTTGTAGCAGAAGGTTGAAGCTCAGCTTTATTTAGTTGAGGACAACACCAGGCAGGGGCACACAGACAGACACCTTTAGTAGGCCGGAAAAGCCTATTGCATTTTTTAAAATGGTACTTTGGAGCAGAAGGTTGAAGCTCAGCTTTATTCAGTTGAGGACAACACCAGGCAGGGGCACACAGACAGACACCTTTAGTAGGCCGGAAAAGCCTATTGCATTTTTTAAAATGGTAATTTGGAGCAGAAGGTTGAAGCTCAGCTTTATTTAGTTGAGGGCAACACCAGGGAGGGGCAGAAGCCGTTAGTAGGCCCTAACCACCATTTTGTTTTTTAAAAACCACTTAATGAGAGCCGGAAGGTTGAAGCTCAGCTTTATTCAGTTGAGGACAACACCAGGCAGGGGCACACAGACAGACACCTTTAGTAGGCCGGAAAAGCCTATTGCATTTTTTAAAATGGTAATTTGGAGCAGAAGGTTGCAGCTCAGCTTTATTTAGTTGAGGGCAACACCAGGGAGGGGCAGAAGCCGTTAGTAGGCCCTAACCACCATTTTGTTTTTTAAAAACCACTTAATGAGAGCCGGAAGGTTGAAGCTCAGCTTTATTCAGTTGAGGACAACACCAGGCAGGGGCACACAGACAGACACCTTTAGTAAGCCGGAAAAGCCTATTGCATTTTTTAAAATGGTAATTTGGAGCAGAAGGTTGAAGCTCAGCTTTATTTAGTTGAGGACAACACCAGGCAGGGGCACACAGACAGACACCTTTAGTAGGCCGGAAAAGCCTATTGCATTTTTTAAAATGGTAATTTGGAGCAGAAGGTTGAAGCTCAGCTTTATTTAGTTGAGGACAACACCAGGCAGGGGCACACAGACAGACACCTTTAGTAGGCCGGAAAAGCCTATTGCATTTTTTAAAATGGTACTTTGGAGCAGAAGGTTGAAGCTCAGCTTTATTCAGTTGAGGACAACACCAGGCAGGGGCACACAGACAGACACCTTTAGTAGGCCGGAAAAGCCTATTGCATTTTTTAAAATGGTAATTTGGAGCAGAAGGTTGAAGCTCAGCTTTATTTAGTTGAGGGCAACACCAGGGAGGGGCAGAAGCCGTTAGTAGGCCCTAACCACCATTTTGTTTTTTAAAAACCACTTAATGAGAGCCGGAAGGTTGAAGCTCAGCTTTATTCAGTTGAGGACAACACCAGGCAGGGGCACACAGACAGACACCTTTAGTAGGCCGGAAAAGCCTATTGCATTTTTTAAAATGGTAATTTGGAGCAGAAGGTTGAAGCTCAGCTTTATTTAGTTGAGGGCAACACCAGGGAGGGGCAGAAGCCGTTAGTAGGCCCTAACCACCATTTTGTTTTTTAAAAACCACTTAATGAGAGCCGGAAGGTTGAAGCTCAGCTTTATTCAGTTGAGGACAACACCAGGCAGGGGCACACAGACAGACACCTTTAGTAGGCCGTAAAAGCCTATTGCATTTTTTAAAATGGTAATTTGGAGCAGAAGGTTGCAGCTCAGCTTTATTTAGTTGAGGGCAACACCAGGGAGGGGCAGAAGCCGTTAGTAGGCCCTAACCACCATTTTGTTTTTTAAAAACCACTTAATGAGAGCCGGAAGGTTGAAGCTCAGCTTTATTCAGTTGAGGACAACACCAGGCAGGGGCACACAGACAGACACCTTTAGTAGGCCGGAAAAGCCTATTGCATTTTTTAAAATGGTAATTTGGAGCAGAAGGTTGAAGCTCAGCTTTATTTAGTTGAGGACAACACCAGGCAGGGGCACACAGACAGACACCTTTAGTAGGCCGGAAAAGCCTATTGCATTTTTTAAAATGGTAATTTGGAGCAGAAGGTTGAAGCTCAGCTTTATTTAGTTGAGGACAACACCAGGCAGGGGCACACAGACAGACACCTTTAGTAGGCCGGAAAAGCCTATTGCATTTTTTAAAATGGTACTTTGGAGCAGAAGGTTGAAGCTCAGCTTTATTCAGTTGAGGACAACACCAGGCAGGGGCACACAGACAGACACCTTTAGTAGGCCGGAAAAGCCTATTGCATTTTTTAAAATGGTAATTTGGAGCAGAAGGTTGAAGCTCAGCTTTATTTAGTTGAGGGCAACACCAGGGAGGGGCAGAAGCCGTTAGTAGGCCCTAACCACCATTTTGTTTTTTAAAAACCACTTAATGAGAGCCGGAAGGTTGAAGCTCAGCTTTATTCAGTTGAGGACAACACCAGGCAGGGGCACACAGACAGACACCTTTAGTAGGCCGGAAAAGCCTATTGCATTTTTTAAAATGGTAATTTGGAGCAGAAGGTTGAAGCTCAGCTTTATTTAGTTGAGGGCAACACCAGGGAGGGGCAGAAGCCGTTAGTAGGCCCTAACCACCATTTTGTTTTTTAAAAACCACTTAATGAGAGCCGGAAGGTTGAAGCTCAGCTTTATTCAGTTGAGGACAACACCAGGCAGGGGCACACAGACAGACACCTTTAGTAGGCCGGAAAAGCCTATTGCATTTTTTAAAATGGTAATTTGGAGCAGAAGGTTGCAGCTCAGCTTTATTTAGTTGAGGGCAACACCAGGGAGGGGCAGAAGCCGTTAGTAGGCCCTAACCACCATTTTGTTTTTTAAAAACCACTTAATGAGAGCCGGAAGGTTGAAGCTCAGCTTTATTCAGTTGAGGACAACACCAGGCAGGGGCACACAGACAGACACCTTTAGTAGGCCGGAAAAGCCTATTGCATTTTTTAAAATGGTAATTTGGAGCAGAAGGTTGAAGCTCAGCTTTATTTAGTTGAGGACAACACCAGGCAGGGGCACACAGACAGACACCTTTAGTAGGCCGGAAAAGCCTATTGCATTTTTTAAAATGGTAATTTGGAGCAGAAGGTTGAAGCTCAGCTTTATTTAGTTGAGGACAACACCAGGCAGGGGCACACAGACAGACACCTTTAGTAGGCCGGAAAAGCCTATTGCATTTTTTAAAATGGTACTTTGGAGCAGAAGGTTGAAGCTCAGCTTTATTCAGTTGAGGACAACACCAGGCAGGGGCACACAGACAGACACCTTTAGTAGGCCGGAAAAGCCTATTGCATTTTTTAAAATGGTAATTTGGAGCAGAAGGTTGAAGCTCAGCTTTATTTAGTTGAGGGCAACACCAGGGAGGGGCAGAAGCCGTTAGTAGGCCCTAACCACCATTTTGTTTTTTAAAAACCACTTAATGAGAGCCGGAAGGTTGAAGCTCAGCTTTATTCAGTTGAGGACAACACCAGGCAGGGGCACACAGACAGACACCTTTAGTAGGCCGGAAAAGCCTATTGCATTTTTTAAAATGGTAATTTGGAGCAGAAGGTTGAAGCTCAGCTTTATTTAGTTGAGGACAACACCAGGCAGGGGCACACAGACAGACACCTTTAGTAGGCCGGAAAAGCCTATTGCATTTTTTAACCCCTTCACCCCCAAGGGTGGTTTCCACGTTAATGACCGGGCCAATTTTTACAATTCTGACCACTGTCCCTTTATGAGGTTATAACTCTGGAACGCTTCAACGGATCTTGGCGATTCTGACATTGTTTTCTCGTGACATATTGTACTTCATGTTAGTCGTAAAATTTCTTCGATATAACTTGCGTTTATTTGTGAAAAAAACGAATATTTGGCGAAAATTTTGAAAATTTCGCAATTTTCCAACTTTGAATTTTTATGCCCTTAAATCACAGACATATGTCACACAAAATACTTAATAAATAACATTTCCCACATGTCTACTTTACATCAGCACAATTTTGGAACCAAAATTTTTTTTTGTGACGGAGTTATAAGGGTTAAAAGTTGACCAGCAATTTCTCATTTTTACAACACCATTTTTTTTTAGGGACCACATCTCATTTGAAGTCATTTTGACGGGTCTATATGATAGAAAATACCCAAGTGTGACACCATTCTAAAAACTGCACCCCTCAAGGTACTCAAAACCACTTTCAAGAAGTTTATTAACCCTTCAGGTGTTTCACAGGAATTTTTGGAATGTTTAAATAAAAATGAACATTTAACTTTTTTTCACACAAAATTTATTTCAGCTCCAATTTGTTTTATTTTACCAAGGGTAACAGGAGAAAATAGACCCCAAAAGTTGTTGTACAATTTGTCCTGAGTACGCTGATACCCCATATGTGGGGGTAAACCACAGTTTGGGCGCATGGCAGAGCTTGGAAGCAAAGGAGCGCCATTTGACTTTTCAATGCAAAATTGACTGGAATTGAGATGGGACGCCATGTTGCATTTGGAGAGCCCCTGATGTGCCTAAACATTGAAACCCCTAACAAGTGACACCATTTTGGAAAGTAGACCCCCTAAGGAACTTATCTAGATGTGTGGTGAGCACTTTGACCCAACAAGTGCTTTACAGAAGTTTATAATGCAGAGCCGTAAAAATAAAAAATCATATTTTTTCACAAAAATGATCTTTTCACCCCCAATTTTTTATTTTCCCAAGGGTGAGAGAAGAATTTGGACCCCAAAAATTGTTGTGCAATTTGTCCTGAGTACGCTGATACCCCATATGTGGGTGTAAACCATTGTTTGGGCGCAGGGCAGAGCTCGGAAGGGAAGGAGCGCCATTTGACTTTTCAATGCAAAATTGACTGGAATTGAGATGGGACGCCATGTTGCATTTCGAGAGCCCTTGATGTGCCTAAACATTGAAACCCCTAACAAGTGACACCATTTTGGAAAGTAGACCCCCTAAGGAACTTATCTAGATGTGTGGTGAGCACTTTGACCCAACAAGTGCTTTACAGAAGTTTATAATGCAGAGCCGTAAAAATAAAAAATCATATTTTTTCACAAAAAATGATCTTTTCACCCCCAATTTTTTATTTTCCCAAGGGTAAGAGAAGAAATTGGACCCCAAAAATTGTTGTGCAATTTGTCCTGAGTACACTGATACCCCATATGTGGGTGTAAACCATTGTTTGGGCGCAGGGCAGAGCTCAGAAGGGAAGGAGCGCCATTTGACTTTTCAATGCAAAATTGACTGGAATTGAGATGGGACGCCATGTTGCGTTTGGAGAGCCCCTAATGTGCCTAAACATTGAAACCCCCCACGAATGACACCATTTTGGAAAGTAGACCCCCTAAGGAACTTATCTAGATGTGTGGTGAGCACTTTGACCCAACAAGTGCTTCACAGAAGTTTATAATGCAGAGCCGTAAAAATAAAAAATCATATTTTTTCACAAAAATGATCTTTTCACCCCCATTTTTTTATTTCCCCAAGGGTAAGAGAAGAAATTAGACCACAAAAGTTGTTGTGCAATTTGTCCTGAGTACGACGATACCCCATATGTGGGTGTAAACCATTGTTTGGGCGCATAGCAGAGCTCAGAAGGGAAGAAGCGCTATTTTACTTTTCAATGCAAAATTGACTGGAATTAAGATGGGATGCCATGTTGCGTTTGGAGAGCCCCTGATGTGCCTAAACATTAAACCCCCCCACAAGTGACACCATTTTGGAAAGTAGACCCCCTAAGGAACTTATCTAGATGTGTTTTGAGAGCTTTGAACCCCCAAGTGTTTCACTACAGTTTATAACGCAGAGCCGTGAAAATAAATTTTTTTTTTTTTTTCACAAAAATGATTTTTTAGCCCCCAGTTTTGTATTTTCACAAGGGTATCAGGATAAATTGGACCCCAAAAGTTGTTGTCCAATTTGTCTGGAGTACGCTGATACCCCATTTGTGGGGGGGGACCACTGTTTGGGCGCATGACAGAGCTCGGAAGGGAAGGAGCGCCATTTGGAATGCAGACTTAAATGGATTGGTCTGCAGGCGTCACGTTGCATTTGCAGAGCCCCTGATGTACCCAAACAGTACAAACCCCCCACAAGTGACCCCATATTGGAAACTAGACCCCCCAAGGAACTTATCTAGATGTGTTGTGAGAACTTTGAACCCCCAAGTGTTTCACTACAGTTTATAACGCAGAGCCGTGAAAATAATTTTTTTTTTTTTTTTTCACAAAAATGAAATTTAGCCCCTAGTTTTGTATTTTCACAAGGGTATCAGGATAAATTGGACCCTAAAAGTTGTTGTCCAATTTGTCCTGAGTACGCTGATACCCCTATGTGGGGGGGAACCACTGTTTGGGCGCATGACAGAGCTCGGAAGGGAAGGAGCGCCATTTGGAATGCAGACTTAAATGGATTGGTCTGCAGGCGTCACGTTGCATTTGCAGAGCCCCTGATGTACCCAAACAGTACAAACCCCCCACAAGTGACCCCATATTGGAAACTAGACCCCCCAAGGAACTTATCTAGATGTGTTGTGAGAACTTTGAACCCCCAAGTGTTTTACTACAGTTTATAACGCAGAGCCGTGAAAATAAAAATTATGTTTTTTTCACAAAAATGATTTTTTAGCCCCCAGTTTTGTATTTTCACAAGGGTATCAGGATAAATTGGACCCTAAAAGTTGTTGTCCAATTTGTCCTGAGTACGCTGATACCCCCTATGTGGGGGGGAACCACTGTTTGGGCGCATGACAGAGCTCGGAAGGGAAGGAGCGCCATTTGGAATGCAGACTTAAATGGACTGGTCTGCAGGCGTCACGTTGCATTTGCAGAGCCCCTGATGTACCCAAATAGTACAAACCCCCCACAAGTGACCCCATATTGGAAACTAGACCTCCCAAGGAACTTATCTAGATGTGTTGTGAGAACTTTGAACCCCCAAGTGTTTCACTACAGTTTACAACGCAGAGCCGTGAAAATAAAACATATTTTTTTTCCCACAAAAATGATTTTTAGCCCCCCAAATTTTTATTTTCCCAAGGATAACAAGAGAACTTGGACCCCAGAAGTTGTTGTTCAATTTGTCCCTAGTACGCTGATACCCCATATGTTGGGGTAAACCCCTTTTTGGACGCACGGGAGAGCTCGGAAGGGAAGGAGCACCGTTTTACTTTTTCAACGCAGAATTGGCTGGAATTGAGATTGGACGCCATGTCGCGTTTGGAGAGCCCCTGATGTGCCTGAACAGTGGAAACTCCCCAATTCTACCTGAAACCCTACCCCTAACCTCACCCCTAACCGTTTACTGAACATTTTCTGACAGTCATAAGTGCCACGTATATAAGTGCCACGTATTTAAGTGCCACGTATTTCAGTGCCACGTATTTCAGTGCCACGTATTTAAGTGCCACGTATTTAAGTGCCACGTATTTAAGTGCCACGTATTTAAGTGCCACGTATTTAAGTGCCACGTATTTCAGTGCCACGTATTTAAGTGCCACGTATTTAAGTGCCACGTATTTAAGTGCCACGTATTTAAGTGCCACGTATTTAAGTGCCACGTATTTCAGTGCCACGTATTTCAGTGCCACGTATTTAAGTGCCACGTATTTCAGTGCCACGATATTTCAGTGCCACGTATTTAAGTGCCACGTATTTAAGTGCCACGATATTTCAGTGCCACGTATTTCAGTGCCACGTATTTCAGGCACTGAAAAATACGTGGCACGTAAATACGTGGCACGTAAATACGTGGCACGTAAATACGTGGCACGTAAATACGTGGCACTGAAATACGTGGCACTGAAATACGTGGCACTGAAATACGTGGCACTGAAATACGTGGCACTTAAATACGTGGCACTTAAATACGTGGCACTTAAATACGTGGCCTCTGAAATATCGTGGCACTTATATACGTATATAAACGTATATTTCAGTGCCACGTATTTCAGTGCCACGTATTTCAGGTTAGGGGTAGGGTTAGGGGTAGGGTTAGGGTTTTTTGTTTTTTTCTTGTTTTCTTGTGTTTTTCTATAAAAACGCATGCGTTTTACCGCGTTTACATGCATTTTTTCACACGTGGTTTTTTAAAAAAACGCATGCAGATAAAAACGCAAGTGTGAAACCAGACTAAAAGACGCTTTTTATAGCAAAAAAGTTTTTGCGTCTCCACATTTTGAGACCTAGAATTTTTCCACATTTTGGTCCACAGAGTCATGTGAGGTCTTGTTTTTTGCGGGACGAGTTGACGTTTTTATTGGTAACATTTTCGGACACGTGACCATTTTTTATCACTTTTTATTCCGATTTTTGTGAGGCAGAATAACCAAAAACCAGCTATTCATGAATTTCTTTTGGGAGAGGCGTTTATACCGTTCTGCGCTTGGTAAAATTGATAAAGCAGTTTTATTCGTCGGGTCAGTACGATTACAGCGATACCTCATTTATATCATTTTTTTATGTTTTGACGCTTTTATACGATAAAAACTATTTTATAGAAAAAATAATTATTTTGGCATCGCTTTATTCTGAGGACTATAACTTTTTTATTTTTTTGCTGATGATGCTGTATGGCGGCTCGTTTTTTGCGGGACAAGATGACATTTTCAGCGGTACCATGGATATTTATATCCGTCTTTTTGATCGCGTGTTATTCCACTTTTTGTTCGGCGGTATGGTAATAAAGCGTTGTTTTTTGCCTCGTTTTTTTTTTTTTTTTCTTACGGCGTTTACTGAAGGGGTTAACTAGTGGGGCAGTTTTATAGGTTGGGTCGGTACGGACGCGGCGATACTAAATATGTGTACTTTAATTGTTTTTGTTTGTTTTTTTTAGATAAAGAAATGTATTTATGGGAATAATATTTTTTTTTTTATTATTATTTATTTAGGAATTTTTTTTTATTTTTTTTACACATGTGGGAATTTTTTTTTTTACTTTTTTACTTTGTCCCAGGGGGGGACATTACAGATCGCTGATCTCACAGTGTGCACAGCACTCTGTGAGATCTCCGATCTCACTTACAGCCGTGCAGGCTGCAGCTTTCATCTGCAGCCTGCTCCGACCCGGAAGTGCTCCCTGCAGGACCCGGATACAGCCCCTCGGCCATTTTGGATCCGGGGCCTGCAGGGAGAAGACGTTCGGTACGAGGTGAGTACATCACCTTGTACCGATCGTCTCAGGGAAGCCCGCAGGGAGCCCCCTCCCTGCGCGATGCTTCCCTGCACCGCCGGCACATCGCGATCATGTTTGATCGCGGTGTGCCGGGGGTTAATGTGCCGGGGGCGGTCCGTGACCGCTCCTGGCACATAGTGCCGGATGTCAGCTGCGATATGCAGCCGACACCCGGCCGCGATCGGCCGCGCTCCCCCCGTGAGCGCGGCCGATCGCGTATGACGTACTATCCCGTCGGCGGTCATGGGGGCCCACCCCACCTCGACGGGATAGTACGTCAGATGTCGGGAAGGGGTTAAAATGGTACTTTGGAGCAGAAGGTTGAAGCTCAGCTTTATTCAGTTGAGGACAACACCAGGCAGGGGCACACAGACAGACACCTTTAGTAGGCCGGAAAAGCCTATTGCATTTTTTAAAATGGTAATTTGGAGCAGAAGGTTGAAGCTCAGCTTTATTTAGTTGAGGGCAACACCAGGGAGGGGCAGAAGCCGTTAGTAGGCCCTAACCACCATTTTGTTTTTTAAAAACCACTTAATGAGAGCCGGAAGGTTGAAGCTCAGCTTTATTCAGTTGAGGACAACACCAGGCAGGGGCACACGGACAGACACCTTTAGTAGGCCGGAAAAGCCTATTGCATTTTTTAAAATGGTAATTTGGAGCAGAAGGTTGAAGCTCAGCTTTATTTAGTTGAGGGCAACACCAGGGAGGGGCAGAAGCCGTTAGTAGGCCCTAACCACCATTTTGTTTTTTAAAAACCACTTAATGAGAGCCGGAAGGTTGAAGCTCAGCTTTATTCAGTTGAGGACAACACCAGGCAGGGGCACACAGACAGACACCTTTAGTAGGCCGGAAAAGCCTATTGCATTTTTTAAAATGGTAATTTGGAGCAGAAGGTTGCAGCTCAGCTTTATTTAGTTGAGGGCAACACCAGGGAGGGGCAGAAGCCGTTAGTAGGCCCTAACCACCATTTTGTTTTTTAAAAACCACTTAATGAGAGCCGGAAGGTTGAAGCTCAGCTTTATTCAGTTGAGGACAACACCAGGCAGGGGCACACAGACAGACACCTTTAGTAGGCCGGAAAAGCCTATTGCATTTTTTAAAATGGTAATTTGGAGCAGAAGGTTGAAGCTCAGCTTTATTTAGTTGAGGACAACACCAGGCAGGGGCACACAGACAGACACCTTTAGTAGGCCGGAAAAGCCTATTGCATTTTTTAAAATGGTAATTTGGAGCAGAAGGTTGAAGCTCAGCTTTATTTAGTTGAGGACAACACCAGGCAGGGGCACACAGACAGACACCTTTAGTAGGTCGGAAAAGCCTATTGCATTTTTTAAAATGGTACTTTGGAGCAGAAGGTTGAAGCTCAGCTTTATTCAGTTGAGGACAACACCAGGCAGGGGCACACAGACAGACACCTTTAGTAGGCCGGAAAAGTCTATTGCATTTTTTAAAATGGTAATTTGGAGCAGAAGGTTGCAGCTCAGCTTTATTTAGTTGAGGACAACACCAGGCAGGGGCACACAGACAGACACCTTTAGTAGGCCGGAAAAGCCTATTGCATTTTTTAAAATGGTACTTTGGAGCAGAAGGTTGAAGCTCAGCTTTATTCAGTTGAGGACAACACCAGGCAGGGGCACACAGACAGACACCTTTAGTAGGCCGGAAAAGCCTATTGCATTTTTTAAAATGGTAATTTGGAGCAGAAGGTTGAAGCTCAGCTTTATTTAGTTGAGGGCAACACCAGGGAGGGGCAGAAGCCGTTAGTAGGCCCTAACCACCATTTTGTTTTTTAAAAACCACTTAATGAGAGCCGGAAGGTTGAAGCTCAGCTTTATTCAGTTGAGGACAACACCAGGCAGGGGCACACAGACAGACACCTTTAGTAGGCCGGAAAAGCCTATTGCATTTTTTAAAATGGTAATTTGGAGCAGAAGGTTGAAGCTCAGCTTTATTTAGTTGAGGGCAACACCAGGGAGGGGCAGAAGCCGTTAGTAGGCCCTAACCACCATTTTGTTTTTTAAAAACCACTTAATGAGAGCCGGAAGGTTGAAGCTCAGCTTTATTCAGTTGAGGACAACACCAGGCAGGGGCACACAGACAGACACCTTTAGTAGGCCGGAAAAGCCTATTGCATTTTTTAAAATGGTAATTTGGAGCAGAAGGTTGCAGCTCAGCTTTATTTAGTTGAGGGCAACACCAGGGAGGGGCAGAAGCCGTTAGTAGGCCCTAACCACCATTTTGTTTTTTAAAAACCACTTAATGAGAGCCGGAAGGTTGAAGCTCAGCTTTATTCAGTTGAGGACAACACCAGGCAGGGGCACACAGACAGACACCTTTAGTAGGCCGGAAAAGCATATTGCATTTTTTAAAATGGTAATTTGGAGCAGAAGGTTGAAGCTCAGCTTTATTTAGTTGAGGACAACACCAGGCAGGGGCACACAGACAGACACCTTTAGTAGGCCGGAAAAGCCTATTGCATTTTTTAAAATGGTAATTTGGAGCAGAAGGTTGAAGCTCAGCTTTATTTAGTTGAGGACAACACCAGGCAGGGGCACACAGACAGACACCTTTAGTAGGCCGGAAAAGCCTATTGCATTTTTTAAAATGGTACTTTGGAGCAGAAGGTTGAAGCTCAGCTTTATTCAGTTGAGGACAACACCAGGCAGGGGCACACAGACAGACACCTTTAGTAGGCCGGAAAAGCCTATTGCATTTTTTAAAATGGTAATTTGGAGCAGAAGGTTGAAGCTCAGCTTTATTTAGTTGAGGGCAACACCAGGGAGGGGCAGAAGCCGTTAGTAGGCCCTAACCACCATTTTGTTTTTTAAAAACCACTTAATGAGAGCCGGAAGGTTGAAGCTCAGCTTTATTCAGTTGAGGACAACACCAGGCAGGGGCACACAGACAGACACCTTTAGTAGACCGGAAAAGCCTATTGCATTTTTTAAAATGGTAATTTGGAGCAGAAGGTTGAAGCTCAGCTTTATTTAGTTGAGGGCAACACCAGGGAGGGGCAGAAGCCGTTAGTAGGCCCTAACCACCATTTTGTTTTTTAAAAACCACTTAATGAGAGCCGGAAGGTTGAAGCTCAGCTTTATTCAGTTGAGGACAACACCAGGCAGGGGCACACAGACAGACACCTTTAGTAGGCTGGAAAAGCCTATTGCATTTTTTAAAATGGTAATTTGGAGCAGAAGGTTGCAGCTCAGCTTTATTTAGTTGAGGGCAACACCAGGGAGGGGCAGAAGCCGTTAGTAGGCCCTAACCACCATTTTGTTTTTTAAAAACCACTTAATGAGAGCCGGAAGGTTGAAGCTCAGCTTTATTCAGTTGAGGACAACACCAGGCAGGGGCACACAGACAGACACCTTTAGTAGGCCGGAAAAGCCTATTGCATTTTTTAAAATGGTAATTTGGAGCAGAAGGTTGAAGCTCAGCTTTATTTAGTTGAGGACAACACCAGGCAGGGGCACACAGACAGACACCTTTAGTAGGCCGGAAAAGCCTATTGCATTTTTTAAAATGGTAATTTGGAGCAGAAGGTTGAAGCTCAGCTTTATTTAGTTGAGGGCAACACCAGGGAGGGGCAGAAGCCGTTAGTAGGCCCTAACCAAAGTTGAAGGCCAAATGCAGTTTAATTTCTGATACTATAGGCCGAAAGCCAGAAGGTGGAAGCTCCGATTTAGACAGTGGAGGACAATTTGAATTAGGGACTGCAGACAGACTTAGTAGGCTGTCCCCTGTGGACCATGCATCCAACACATTAACCCATTGCGCCGTAATGGACACGTAATCTTCCGTGGCCATGCCTACAGGTCCATGCGTCTGTTGTCAGGTGCACCTTTGTACTCACAGATTGCCAGAGTGCATGGACAATGCGGTCTTCTACATGCTGGTGGAGGGTTGGGATGGCTTTTCTCGCAAAAGAAGTGTCGACTGGTTAGCTTGTAGCGTGGTACAGCGTAGTCCATCATGGCCTTATTAATAGTAAATAAAATATATAACTAGGCTCTATGAACTTTTAAATAGGTTCCAGGGGTACACGGGCAGCATTGGTGTGGTCAGTGGAGGAGTATTGCAAGTAGGGGCTGCAGACAGGCTATCAAAGGCCTAAAATACCAAACAGTAGGCACTCATGGCAGTTTTACATCGGTTACATGGATACACAGGTAGGCACTCCAGGCAGCATTGTGGTCAGTGGAGGAGTATTGCAAGTAGGGGCCGCAGACAGGCTATCAAAGGCCTAAAATAACAAACAGTAGGCAGTCATGGCAGTTTTACATCGGTTACATGGATACACAGGCAGGCAATCCAGGCAGCATTGTGGTCAGTGGAGGAGTATTGCAAGTAGGGGCCGCAGACAGGCTATCAAAGGCCTAAAATAACAAACAGTAGGCAGTCATGGCAGTTTTACATCGGTTACATGGATACACAGGCAGGCACTCCAGGCAGCATTGTGGTCAGTGGAGGAGTATTGCAAGTAGGGGCCGCAGACAGGCTATCAAAGGCCTAAAATAACAAACAGTAGGCAGTCATGGCAGTTTTACATCGGTTACATGGATACACAGGCAGGCACTCCAGGCAGCATTGTGGTCAGTGGAGGAGTATTGCAAGTAGGGGCCGCAGACAGGCTATCAAAGGCCTAAAATAACAAACAATAGGCTCATTGCAGTTTTACAGCGGTTACATGGATAGACGGGCAGGCAGCTTGGTGGTGAGTGGAGGAGTATTTAAAGTAGGGACCGCAGACAGGCTTCAAAGGCCTAACATAAGAAAATGGGCTGGCTGTAGGCACTTTATAATTGGTTCCAGGGGTACACGGGCAGCAGTGGTCTGGCCAGTGGAGGACTAGTGGAAGGAGGGACCGCAGACAGGCTTCAAAGGCCTAACATAAAAAAATGGGCTGGCTGTAGGCACTTTATAATTGGTTCCAGGGGTACACGGGCAGCAGTGGTCTGGTCAGTGGAGGACTAGTGGAAGGAGGGACCGCAGACAGGCTTCAAAGGCCTAACATAAAAAAATGGGCTGGCTGTAGGCACTTTATAATTGGTTCCAGGGGTACACGGGCAGCAGTGGTCTGGCCAGTGGAGGACTAGTGGAAGGAGGGACCGCAGACAGGCTTCAAAGGCCTAACATAAAAAAATGGGCTGGCTGTAGGCACTTTATAATTGGTTCCAGGGGTACACGGGCAGCAGTGGTCTGGTCAGTGGAGGACTAGTGGAAGTAGGGACCGCAGACAGGCTTCAAAGGCCTAACATAAAAAAATGGGCTGGCTGTAGGCACTTTATAATTGGTTCCAGGGGTACACGGGCAGCAGTGGTCTGGTCAGTGGAGGACTAGTGGAAGGAGGGACCGCAGACAGGCTTCAAAGGCCTAACATAAAAAAATGGGCTGGCTGTAGGCACTTTATAATTGGTTCTAGGGGTACACGGGCAGCAGTGGTCTGGTCAGTGGAGGACTAGTGGAAGGAGGGACCGCAGACAGGCTTCAAAGGCCTAACATAAAAAAATGGGCTGGCTGTAGGCACTTTATAATTGGTTCCAGGGGTACACGGGCAGCAGTGGTCTGGTCAGTGGAGGACTAGTGGAAGGAGGGACCGCAGACAGGCTTCAAAGGCCTAACATAAAAAAATGGGCTGGCTGTAGGCACTTTATAATTGGTTCCAGGGGTACACGGGCAGCAGTGGTCTGGTCAGTGGAGGACTAGTGGAAGGAGGGACCGCAGACAGGCTTCAAAGGCCTAACATAAAAAAATGGGCTGGCTGTAGGCACTTTATAATTGGTTCCAGGGGTACACGGGCAGCAGTGGTCTGGTCAGTGGAGGACTAGTGGAAGGAGGGACCGCAGACAGGCTTCAAAGGCCTAACATAAAAAAATGGGCTGGCTGTAGGCACTTTATAATTGGTTCCAGGGGTACACGGGCAGCAGTGGTCTGGTCAGTGGAGGACTAGTGGAAGGAGGGACCGCAGACAGGCTTCAAAGGCCTAACATAAAAAAATGGGCTGGCTGTAGGCACTTTATAATTGGTTCCAGGGGTACACGGGCAGCAGTGGTCTGGTCAGTGGAGGACTAGTGGAAGGAGGGACCGCAGACAGGCTTCAAAGGCCTAACATAAAAAAATGGGCTGGCTGTAGGCACTTTATAATTGGTTCCAGGGGTACACGGGCAGCAGTGGTCTGGCCAGTGGAGGACTAGTGGAAGGAGGGACCGCAGACAGGCTTCAAAGGCCTAACATAAAAAAATGGGCTGGCTGTAGGCACTTTATAATTGGTTCCAGGGGTACACGGGCAGCAGTGGTCTGGTCAGTGGAGGACTAGTGGAAGGAGGGACCGCAGACAGGCTTCAAAGGCCTAAAATAACAAACAATAGGCTCATGGCAGTTTTACAGCGGTTACATGGATACACGGGCAGCTTGGTGGTGAGTGGAGGAGTAGTGCAAGGAGTGTCTGTCCCAGTACTCCCAAAATATAAATAGATGTTAATGTCTCGCAAAACAACCAAAACAAAAAAAAAGGTGGCATACTTAGGTACAGGGGTGGGCTCATCTGCTGAGTTTCTGACATAGTAATTTGGCAGTAACTATTTAATGGTGCCAATATAGGACACAGACACAGACTACTTTAAGTTGCATCATAGATGTCTACAAATTTGTATTGTCAGTGCCAGACATTGAATGATGTCAGCAAATAGACTAAAGATTGGTGGAGCTGTGCGACATAATTTTGCATGTGGTAGAGCACATTTTGAGCTGGGGTAGGGGGGAACTCTCTAGAGGCCGGCGGGACCGCCCCAGGGCCCCTCATGTTACAACGGTGTGTCTGACGTTGGGTGCGCACCACCACCGCCAGAGACACTACATTGTACTATGAGGGACCCAGTAGCAATGCCGTCAACCAAAAGCGAGCACACCCACCTCTTCAGACAAACAGCAGTCTCACGGGTGCTTGCGCCAAGTCGCGATACCACGGCCCCGTGTGGGGAGTTTGGCCATTTAGGGAGGTGTAAACATGTCGTATGCTGTACAATCAGCTGCAGCAAATTAGACATTAGAAAAGTAATTCACAGGCAAGAGCCTTTCATAGGAAAGCTAGGTGTCGGCCGGGCAAGGTGGGGCAAAAGATTTCGAAATCCAGTTGTGGTTCATTTTAATGAATGTTAGATCGTCAACATTTTGGGTAGCCAGACGAGTCCTTTTTTCGGTTAATATTGAACCTGCAGCACTGAATACTCTTTCTGATAGGACACTTGCTGCCGGGCAAGCAAGCTCCTGCAATGCATATTCTGCCAATTCTGGCCAGGTGTCTAATTTGGAGGCCCAGTAATCAAATGGGAATGACGGTTGAGGGAGAACATCGATAAGGGATGAAAAATAGTTAGTAACCATACTGGACAAATGTTGTCTCCTGTCACTTTCAATTGATGCAGCAGTACCTGTCCTGTCTGCGGTCATAGCAAAATCACTCCACAACCTGGTCAGAAAACCCCTCTGTCCAACGCCACTTCTGATGTGTGCACCCCTAACACTCCTAGTCTGCTGCCCCCTGGAGCTCGTGTGAGAACGATCACGTGCGCTGTGTGCTGGGAATGCCTGAAGCAAACGGTCAACAAGAGTTGATTGTTTGGTTGCTAATATTATTTCCAAGTTCTCATGTGGCATAATATTTTGCAATTTGCCTTTATAGCGTGGATCAAGGAGGCAGGCCAACCAGTAATCGTCATCGTTCATCATTTTCGTAATGCGTGTGTCCCTTTTTAGGATACGTAAGGCATAATCCGCCATGTGGGCCAAAGTTCCAGTTGTCAAATCTCCGGTTGTGATTGGTTGAGGGGCAGTTGCAGGCAAATCTACGTCACTTGTGTCCCTCAAAAAACCAGAACCCGGCCGTGACACGCAACCAATTTCCTGTGCCCCCGGGAAAGGTTCGGCATTAAAAATATACTCATCCCCATCATCCTCCTCGTCCTCCACCTCCTCTTCGCCCGCTACCTCGTCCTGTACACTGCCCTGACCAGACAATGGCTGACTGTCATCAAGGCTTTCCTCTTCCTCTGGTGCAGACGCCTGCTCCTTTATGTGCGTCAAACTTTGCATCAGCAGACCATTAGGGGGATGCTCATGCTTATTACGGCGTTGTCTGCACTAACCAGCCGTGTGCATTCCTCAAAACACTGAAGGACTTGACACATGTCTTGTATCTTAGACCACTGCACACCTGACAACTCCATGTCTGCCATCCTACTGCCTGCCCGTGTATCCTCCCACAAATAAATAACAGCACGCCTCTGTTCGCACAGTCTCTGAAGCATGTGCAGTGTTGAGTTCCACCTTGTTGCAACGTCTATGATTAGGCGATGCTGGGGAAGGTTCAAAGACCGCTGATAGGTCTGCATACGGCTGGCGTGTACAGGCGAACGTCGGATATGTGAGCAAAGTGCACGCACTTTGAGGAGCAGGTCGGAGAACCCAGGATAAGTTTTCAATAAGCACTGCACCACCAGGTTTAAGGTGTGAGCCAGGCAAGGAATGTGTTTCAGTTGGGAAAGGGAGATGGCAGCCATGAAATTCCTTCCGTTATCACTCACTACCTTGCCTGCCTCAAGATCTACTGTGCCCAGCCACGACTGCGTTTCTTGTTGCAAGAACTCGGACAGAACTTCCGCGGTGTGTCTGTTGTCGCCCAAGCACTTCATAGCCAATACAGCCTGCTGACGCTTGGCAGTAGCTGGCCCATAATGGGACAACTGGTGTGCAACAGTGTCATCTGCCGATGGAGTGGTTGGCAGACTGCGTTCTGTGGAAGAGCTGTAGCTTCTGCAGGAGGACGAGGAGGAGGAGGAGGAGGGGGTGCGAACGCCTACAGCCAACTGTTTCCTAGACCGTGGGCTAGGCACAACTGTCCCTAAATTGATGTCGCCTGTGGACCCTGCATCCACCACATTCACCCAGTGTGCCGTGATGGACACATAACGTCCCTGGCCATGCCTACTGGTCCATGCATCTGTAGTCAGGTGCACCTTTGTACTCACAGATTGCCTGAGTGCATGGACGATGCGCTGTTTAACATGCTGGTGTGTTGTGAATTTGGATTCTGGGCTCCCCCGGTGGCTACTGGTGGAATTGAACTGGTGTCTTCATCTTCTCTGTTCACCTGTTCCCATCAAGATGTGGGAGTCGCTATATAACCTTGCTGCTCTGTTAGTTGCTTGCCGGTCAACAATGTTATCAGAAGCCTCTCTGTGCTTGTTCCTGCTCCTAGACAACTACTAGATAAGTTGGACTCTTGTCCATGTTTGTTTTTGCATTTTGTTCCAGTTCACAGCTGTAGTTTCGTTACTGTGTCTGGAAAGCTCTTGTGAACGGGAATTGCCACTCTGGTGTTATGAGTTAATGCCAGAGTTTTAAAGTAATTTCTGGATGGTGTTTTTTGATAGGGTTTTCAGCTGACCATGAAAGTGTCCTTTCTGTCTTCTGCTATGTAGTAAGTGGACCTCAAATTTGCTAAACCTATTTTCATACTACGTTTGTTATTTCATCTCAACTCACCGCCAATACATGTGGGGGGCCTCTGTCTCCTTTCGGGGTATTTCTCTAGAGGTGAGCTAGGACTAATATTTTCCTCTGCTAGCTTTATTTAGTCCTCCGGCTGGGCTGGGCATCTAGAACCAACGTAGGCATGCTACCCGGCCACTGCTAGTTGTGCGTTAGGTTTAGTTCATGGTCAGCTCAGTTCCCATCTTCCAAGAGCTAGTTCCTATATATGCTTATGCTATGATCTCTTGCCATTGAGATCATGACAGTTTGACCGGCCCGCAAAGTGTTAATTGTTTGGGCTGAAGCAGGAGAAAAAGAAGTGTTGAAGGGAAATTTTTTTTTTTTTTCCCCTCAGAGTTTTGCTGCCTAGCCCTTAATTGCGGTCTAGCTGCTTCTTACCTCCTCTTAACCCTTGAATGGCTCTGTGTCCACCTGTTTGTAATGGATCTTCAGAGTGTAACTGCAGGTTTGAATAATCTCGCCACGAAGGTACAAAATTTGCAAGATTTTGTTTGTCATGCACCTGTATCTGAGCCGAGAATTCCTTTGCCGGAATTTTTCTCGGGGAATAGATCCGGGTTTCAGAATTTTCGAAATAATTGCAAATTATTTTTGTCTCTGAAATTTCGCTCTGCCGGAGACCCTGCACAGCAGGTCAGGATTGTGATTTCCTTGCTCCGGGGCGACCCTCAAGACTGGGCTTTTTCATTGACACCTGGGGATCCTGCGTTGCTCAATGTGGATGCGTTTTATCTGGCCTTGGGGTTGCTTTATGACGAACCTCATTTGGAGCTTCAGGCAGAAAAAACTTTGATGTCCCTATCTCAGGGGCAAGATGAAGCGGAAATTTACTGCCAAAGATTCCGTAAATGGTCTGTGCTTACTCAGTGGAATGAGTGCGCCCTGGCGGCGACTTTCAGAGAGGGTCTCTCTGATGCCATTAAGGATGTTATGGTGGGGTTCCCTGTGCCTGCGGGTCTGAATGAGTCCATGACAATGGCTATTCAGATCGATAGGCGTTTGCGGGAGCGCAAACCAGTGCACCATCTGGCGGTGTCCACTGAGAAGTCGCCAGAGAGTATGCAGTGTGATAGAATTCTGTCCCGAAGCGAGCGGCAGAATTTTAGACGGAAAAATGGGTTGTGTTTCTATTGTGGTGATTCTACTCATGTTATATCAGCATGCTCTAAGCGCACTAAAAAGCTTGGTAAATCTGTTTCCATTTGCACCTTACCGTCTAAATTTATTCTATCTGTGACCCTGATTTGCTCTTTGTCATCTATTACCACGGACGCCTATGTCGACTCTGGCGCCGCTTTGAGTCTTATGGATTGGTCCTTTGCCAAACGCTGTGGGTATGATTTAGAGCCTTTGGAGACTCCTATTCCTCTGAAGGGGATTGACTCCACCCCATTGGCTAATAATAAACCACAATACTGGACACAAGTAACTATGCGTATTAATCCGGATCACCAGGAGATTATTCGCTTTCTGGTGCTGTATAATCTACATGATGATTTGGTGCTAGGATTGCCTTGGCTGCAATCTCACAACCCAGTCCTCGACTGGAGAGCTATGTCTGTGTTGAGCTGGGGATGTAAGGGGGCTCATGGGGATGTACCTGTGGTTTCCATTTCATCATCCATTCCCTCTGAAATTCCTGAGTTCCTGTCTGACTATCGTGACGTCTTTGAAGAATCCAAGCTTGGTTCGTTACCTCCGCACCGAGAGTGCGATTGTGCCATAGATTTAATCCCGGGTAGTAAATACCCAAAGGGTCGTTTATTTAATCTGTCGGTGCCTGAACATGCTGCTATGCGAGAATATATAAAGGAGTCCTTGGAAAAGGGACATATTCGTCCATCGTCATCTCCCTTAGGAGCCGGTTTTTTCTTTGTGTCAAAAAAAGACGGCTCTTTGAGACCATGTATTGATTATCGGCTTTTGAATAAAATCACTGTTAAATATCAATACCCATTGCCGTTGCTGACTGATTTGTTTGCTCGCATAAAGGGGGCCAAGTGGTTCTCTAAGATTGACCTTCGTGGGGCGTATAATTTGGTGCGAATCAGGCAGGGGGATGAGTGGAAAACCGCATTTAATACGCCCGAGGGCCACTTTGAGTATTTAGTGATGCCTTTTGGTCTTTCTAATGCTCCGTCACTTTTCCAGTCCTTTATGCATGATATTTTTCGCGATTATTTGGATAAATTTATGATTGTGTATCTGGATGATATTCTGATTTTTTCGGATGACTGGGACTCTCATGTCCAGCAAGTCAGGAGGGTTTTTCAGGTTTTGCGGTCTAATTCTTTGTGTGTGAAGGGTTCTAAGTGTGTTTTTGGGGTACAGAGGATTTCCTTTTTGGGATATATTTTTTCCCCCTCTTCCATTGAAATGGATCCTGTCAAGGTTCAAGCTATTTGTGATTGGACGCAGCCCTCTTCTCTTAAGAGTCTTCAGAAATTTTTGGGCTTTGCTAACTTTTATCGTCGATTTATTGCTGGTTTTTCGGATATTGCTAAGCCATTGACCGATTTGACCAAGAAGGGTGCTGATGTTGCTGATTGGTCCCCTGATGCTGTGGAGGCCTTTCGGGAGCTTAAGCGCCGTTTTTCCTCTGCCCCTGTGTTGCGTCAGCCTGATGTTGCTCTACCTTTTCAGGTTGAGGTCGACGCTTCTGAGATCGGAGCTGGGGCAGTGTTGTCGCAGAAAAGTTCTGACTGCTCCGTGATGAGGCCTTGTGCCTTCTTTTCCCGTAAATTTTCGCCCGCTGAGCGGAATTATGATGTTGGGAATCGGGAGCTTTTGGCCATGAAGTGGGCTTTTGAGGAGTGGCGCCATTGGCTTGAGGGGGCCAGACATCAGGTGGTGGTATTGACTGACCACAAAAATTTGATTTATCTTGAGACCGCCAGGCGCCTGAATCCTAGACAGGCGCGCTGGTCATTATTTTTCTCTCGGTTTAATTTTGTGGTGTCATACCTACCGGGTTCTAAGAATGTTAAGGCGGATGCCCTTTCTAGGAGTTTTGAGCCTGACTCGCCTGGTAACTCTGAGCCCACAGGTATCCTTAAGGATGGAGTGGTATTGTCAGCCGTTTCTCCAGACCTGCGGCGGGCCTTGCAGGAGTTTCAGGCGGAGAGACCTGATCGTTGCCCACCTGATAAACTGTTTGTTCCTGATGATTGGACCAGTAGAGTCATCTCTGAGGTTCATTCTTCTGCGTTGGCAGGTCATCCTGGCATTTTTGGTACCAGGGATTTGGTGGCAAGGTCCTTCTGGTGGCCTTCCCTGTCACGAGATGTGCGAGGCTTTGTGCAGTCTTGTGACGTTTGTGCTCGGGCCAAGCCTTGCTGTTCTCGGGCTAGTGGATTGTTGTTGCCCTTGCCTATTCCTAAGAGGCCTTGGACGCACATCTCGATGGATTTTATTTCAGATCTGCCTGTTTCTCAGAAGATGTCTGTCATCTGGGTGGTGTGTGACCGTTTTTCTAAGATGGTCCATTTGGTTCCTCTGCCCAAGTTACCTTCTTCTTCCGAGTTGGTTCCTCTGTTTTTTCAAAATGTTGTTCGTTTGCATGGTATTCCTGAGAATATCGTTTCTGACAGAGGGACCCAATTCGTGTCTAGATTTTGGCGGGCATTCTGTGCTAGGATGGGCATAGATTTATCTTTTTCGTCCGCTTTCCATCCTCAGACGAATGGCCAGACCGAGCGGATTAATCAGACCCTGGAGACATATCTGAGGTGTTTTGTGTCTGCTGACCAGGATGATTGGGTTGCTTTTTTGCCATTGGCGGAGTTCGCTCTCAATAATCGGGCCAGCTCTGCCACTTTGGTGTCCCCGTTTTTCTGTAATTCGGGGTTTCATCCTCGATTTTCCTCTGGTCAGGTGGAATCTTCGGATTGTCCTGGAGTGGATGCTGTGGTGGAGAGATTGCATCAGATCTGGGGGCAGGTGGTGGACAATTTGAGGTTGTCCCAGGAGAAGACTCAGCTTTTTGCCAACCGCCACCGTCGTGTTGGTCCTCGGCTTTCTGTTGGGGATTTGGTGTGGTTGTCTTCTCGTTTTGTCCCTATGAGGGTCTCTTCTCCTAAGTTTAAGCCTCGGTTTATCGGCCCGTATAAGATATTGGAGATTCTTAACCCTGTTTCCTTCCGTTTGGACCTCCCTGCATCCTTTTCTATTCATAACGTTTTTCATCGGTCATTATTGCGCAGGTATGAGGTACCGGTTGTGCCTTCCGTTGAGCCTCCTGCTCCGGTGTTGGTTGAGGGTGAGTTGGAGTACGTTGTGGAGAAAATTTTGGACTCTCGTGTTTCCAGACGGAGACTCCAGTATCTGGTCAAGTGGAAGGGATACGGCCAGGAGGATAATTCTTGGGTGAATGCATCTGATGTTCATGCCTCCGATCTGGTTCGTGCCTTTCATAGGGCCCATCCTGATCGCCCTGGTGGTTCTGGTGAGGGTTCGGTGCCCCCTCCTTGAGGGGGGGGTACTGTTGTGAATTTGGATTCTGGGCTCCCCCGGTGGCTACTGGTGGAATTGAACTGGTGTCTTCATCTTCTCTGTTCACCTGTTCCCATCAAGATGTGGGAGTCGCTATATAACCTTGCTGCTCTGTTAGTTGCTTGCCGGTCAACAATGTTATCAGAAGCCTCTCTGTGCTTGTTCCTGCTCCTAGACAACTACTAGATAAGTTGGACTCTTGTCCATGTTTGTTTTTGCATTTTGTTCCAGTTCACAGCTGTAGTTTCGTTACTGTGTCTGGAAAGCTCTTGTGAACGGGAATTGCCACTCTGGTGTTATGAGTTAATGCCAGAGTTTTAAAGTAATTTCTGGATGGTGTTTTTTGATAGGGTTTTCAGCTGACCATGAAAGTGTCCTTTCTGTCTTCTGCTATGTAGTAAGTGGACCTCAAATTTGCTAAACCTATTTTCATACTACGTTTGTTATTTCATCTCAACTCACCGCCAATACATGTGGGGGGCCTCTGTCTCCTTTCGGGGTATTTCTCTAGAGGTGAGCTAGGACTAATATTTTCCTCTGCTAGCTTTATTTAGTCCTCCGGCTGGGCTGGGCATCTAGAACCAACGTAGGCATGCTACCCGGCCACTGCTAGTTGTGCGTTAGGTTTAGTTCATGGTCAGCTCAGTTCCCATCTTCCAAGAGCTAGTTCCTATATATGCTTATGCTATGATCTCTTGCCATTGAGATCATGACAGTTTGACCGGCCCGCAAAGTGTTAATTGTTTGGGCTGAAGCAGGAGAAAAAGAAGTGTTGAAGGGAAATTTTTTTTTTTTTTTCCCCTCAGAGTTTTGCTGCCTAGCCCTTAATTGCGGTCTAGCTGCTTCTTACCTCCTCTTAACCCTTGAATGGCTCTGTGTCCACCTGTTTGTAATGGATCTTCAGAGTGTAACTGCAGGTTTGAATAATCTCGCCACGAAGGTACAAAATTTGCAAGATTTTGTTTGTCATGCACCTGTATCTGAGCCGAGAATTCCTTTGCCGGAATTTTTCTCGGGGAATAGATCCGGGTTTCAGAATTTTCGAAATAATTGCAAATTATTTTTGTCTCTGAAATTTCGCTCTGCCGGAGACCCTGCACAGCAGGTCAGGATTGTGATTTCCTTGCTCCGGGGCGACCCTCAAGACTGGGCTTTTTCATTGACACCTGGGGATCCTGCGTTGCTCAATGTGGATGCGTTTTATCTGGCCTTGGGGTTGCTTTATGACGAACCTCATTTGGAGCTTCAGGCAGAAAAAACTTTGATGTCCCTATCTCAGGGGCAAGATGAAGCGGAAATTTACTGCCAAAGATTCCGTAAATGGTCTGTGCTTACTCAGTGGAATGAGTGCGCCCTGGCGGCGACTTTCAGAGAGGGTCTCTCTGATGCCATTAAGGATGTTATGGTGGGGTTCCCTGTGCCTGCGGGTCTGAATGAGTCCATGACAATGGCTATTCAGATCGATAGGCGTTTGCGGGAGCGCAAACCAGTGCACCATCTGGCGGTGTCCACTGAGAAGTCGCCAGAGAGTATGCAGTGTGATAGAATTCTGTCCCGAAGCGAGCGGCAGAATTTTAGACGGAAAAATGGGTTGTGTTTCTATTGTGGTGATTCTACTCATGTTATATCAGCATGCTCTAAGCGCACTAAAAAGCTTGGTAAATCTGTTTCCATTTGCACCTTACCGTCTAAATTTATTCTATCTGTGACCCTGATTTGCTCTTTGTCATCTATTACCACGGACGCCTATGTCGACTCTGGCGCCGCTTTGAGTCTTATGGATTGGTCCTTTGCCAAACGCTGTGGGTATGATTTAGAGCCTTTGGAGACTCCTATTCCTCTGAAGGGGATTGACTCCACCCCATTGGCTAATAATAAACCACAATACTGGACACAAGTAACTATGCGTATTAATCCGGATCACCAGGAGATTATTCGCTTTCTGGTGCTGTATAATCTACATGATGATTTGGTGCTAGGATTGCCTTGGCTGCAATCTCACAACCCAGTCCTCGACTGGAGAGCTATGTCTGTGTTGAGCTGGGGATGTAAGGGGGCTCATGGGGATGTACCTGTGGTTTCCATTTCATCATCCATTCCCTCTGAAATTCCTGAGTTCCTGTCTGACTATCGTGACGTCTTTGAAGAATCCAAGCTTGGTTCGTTACCTCCGCACCGAGAGTGCGATTGTGCCATAGATTTAATCCCGGGTAGTAAATACCCAAAGGGTCGTTTATTTAATCTGTCGGTGCCTGAACATGCTGCTATGCGAGAATATATAAAGGAGTCCTTGGAAAAGGGACATATTCGTCCATCGTCATCTCCCTTAGGAGCCGGTTTTTTCTTTGTGTCAAAAAAAGACGGCTCTTTGAGACCATGTATTGATTATCGGCTTTTGAATAAAATCACTGTTAAATATCAATACCCATTGCCGTTGCTGACTGATTTGTTTGCTCGCATAAAGGGGGCCAAGTGGTTCTCTAAGATTGACCTTCGTGGGGCGTATAATTTGGTGCGAATCAGGCAGGGGGATGAGTGGAAAACCGCATTTAATACGCCCGAGGGCCACTTTGAGTATTTAGTGATGCCTTTTGGTCTTTCTAATGCTCCGTCACTTTTCCAGTCCTTTATGCATGATATTTTTCGCGATTATTTGGATAAATTTATGATTGTGTATCTGGATGATATTCTGATTTTTTCGGATGACTGGGACTCTCATGTCCAGCAAGTCAGGAGGGTTTTTCAGGTTTTGCGGTCTAATTCTTTGTGTGTGAAGGGTTCTAAGTGTGTTTTTGGGGTACAGAGGATTTCCTTTTTGGGATATATTTTTTCCCCCTCTTCCATTGAAATGGATCCTGTCAAGGTTCAAGCTATTTGTGATTGGACGCAGCCCTCTTCTCTTAAGAGTCTTCAGAAATTTTTGGGCTTTGCTAACTTTTATCGTCGATTTATTGCTGGTTTTTCGGATATTGCTAAGCCATTGACCGATTTGACCAAGAAGGGTGCTGATGTTGCTGATTGGTCCCCTGATGCTGTGGAGGCCTTTCGGGAGCTTAAGCGCCGTTTTTCCTCTGCCCCTGTGTTGCGTCAGCCTGATGTTGCTCTACCTTTTCAGGTTGAGGTCGACGCTTCTGAGATCGGAGCTGGGGCAGTGTTGTCGCAGAAAAGTTCTGACTGCTCCGTGATGAGGCCTTGTGCCTTCTTTTCCCGTAAATTTTCGCCCGCTGAGCGGAATTATGATGTTGGGAATCGGGAGCTTTTGGCCATGAAGTGGGCTTTTGAGGAGTGGCGCCATTGGCTTGAGGGGGCCAGACATCAGGTGGTGGTATTGACTGACCACAAAAATTTGATTTATCTTGAGACCGCCAGGCGCCTGAATCCTAGACAGGCGCGCTGGTCATTATTTTTCTCTCGGTTTAATTTTGTGGTGTCATACCTACCGGGTTCTAAGAATGTTAAGGCGGATGCCCTTTCTAGGAGTTTTGAGCCTGACTCGCCTGGTAACTCTGAGCCCACAGGTATCCTTAAGGATGGAGTGGTATTGTCAGCCGTTTCTCCAGACCTGCGGCGGGCCTTGCAGGAGTTTCAGGCGGAGAGACCTGATCGTTGCCCACCTGATAAACTGTTTGTTCCTGATGATTGGACCAGTAGAGTCATCTCTGAGGTTCATTCTTCTGCGTTGGCAGGTCATCCTGGCATTTTTGGTACCAGGGATTTGGTGGCAAGGTCCTTCTGGTGGCCTTCCCTGTCACGAGATGTGCGAGGCTTTGTGCAGTCTTGTGACGTTTGTGCTCGGGCCAAGCCTTGCTGTTCTCGGGCTAGTGGATTGTTGTTGCCCTTGCCTATTCCTAAGAGGCCTTGGACGCACATCTCGATGGATTTTATTTCAGATCTGCCTGTTTCTCAGAAGATGTCTGTCATCTGGGTGGTGTGTGACCGTTTTTCTAAGATGGTCCATTTGGTTCCTCTGCCCAAGTTACCTTCTTCTTCCGAGTTGGTTCCTCTGTTTTTTCAAAATGTTGTTCGTTTGCATGGTATTCCTGAGAATATCGTTTCTGACAGAGGGACCCAATTCGTGTCTAGATTTTGGCGGGCATTCTGTGCTAGGATGGGCATAGATTTATCTTTTTCGTCCGCTTTCCATCCTCAGACGAATGGCCAGACCGAGCGGATTAATCAGACCCTGGAGACATATCTGAGGTGTTTTGTGTCTGCTGACCAGGATGATTGGGTTGCTTTTTTGCCATTGGCGGAGTTCGCTCTCAATAATCGGGCCAGCTCTGCCACTTTGGTGTCCCCGTTTTTCTGTAATTCGGGGTTTCATCCTCGATTTTCCTCTGGTCAGGTGGAATCTTCGGATTGTCCTGGAGTGGATGCTGTGGTGGAGAGATTGCATCAGATCTGGGGGCAGGTGGTGGACAATTTGAGGTTGTCCCAGGAGAAGACTCAGCTTTTTGCCAACCGCCACCGTCGTGTTGGTCCTCGGCTTTCTGTTGGGGATTTGGTGTGGTTGTCTTCTCGTTTTGTCCCTATGAGGGTCTCTTCTCCTAAGTTTAAGCCTCGGTTTATCGGCCCGTATAAGATATTGGAGATTCTTAACCCTGTTTCCTTCCGTTTGGACCTCCCTGCATCCTTTTCTATTCATAACGTTTTTCATCGGTCATTATTGCGCAGGTATGAGGTACCGGTTGTGCCTTCCGTTGAGCCTCCTGCTCCGGTGTTGGTTGAGGGTGAGTTGGAGTACGTTGTGGAGAAAATTTTGGACTCTCGTGTTTCCAGACGGAGACTCCAGTATCTGGTCAAGTGGAAGGGATACGGCCAGGAGGATAATTCTTGGGTGAATGCATCTGATGTTCATGCCTCCGATCTGGTTCGTGCCTTTCATAGGGCCCATCCTGATCGCCCTGGTGGTTCTGGTGAGGGTTCGGTGCCCCCTCCTTGAGGGGGGGGTACTGTTGTGAATTTGGATTCTGGGCTCCCCCGGTGGCTACTGGTGGAATTGAACTGGTGTCTTCATCTTCTCTGTTCACCTGTTCCCATCAAGATGTGGGAGTCGCTATATAACCTTGCTGCTCTGTTAGTTGCTTGCCGGTCAACAATGTTATCAGAAGCCTCTCTGTGCTTGTTCCTGCTCCTAGACAACTACTAGATAAGTTGGACTCTTGTCCATGTTTGTTTTTGCATTTTGTTCCAGTTCACAGCTGTAGTTTCGTTACTGTGTCTGGAAAGCTCTTGTGAACGGGAATTGCCACTCTGGTGTTATGAGTTAATGCCAGAGTTTTAAAGTAATTTCTGGATGGTGTTTTTTGATAGGGTTTTCAGCTGACCATGAAAGTGTCCTTTCTGTCTTCTGCTATGTAGTAAGTGGACCTCAAATTTGCTAAACCTATTTTCATACTACGTTTGTTATTTCATCTCAACTCACCGCCAATACATGTGGGGGGCCTCTGTCTCCTTGCGGGGTATTTCTCTAGAGGTGAGCTAGGACTAATATTTTCCTCTGCTAGCTTTATTTAGTCCTCCGGCTGGGCTGGGCATCTAGAACCAACGTAGGCATGCTACCCGGCCACTGCTAGTTGTGCGTTAGGTTTAGTTCATGGTCAGCTCAGTTCCCATCTTCCAAGAGCTAGTTCCTATATATGCTTATGCTATGATCTCTTGCCATTGAGATCATGACACTGGTGCAGGGCTGGGATGGCTTTTCTGGAAAAAAAGTGTCGACTGGGTAGCTCGTATCGTGGTTCAGCGTACTCCATCAGGGCTTTGAAAGCTTCGCTTTCAACTAACCGGTAGGGCATCATCTCTAACGAGATTAGTCTAGCTATGTGGGCGTTAAAACCCTGTGTACGCGGATGCGAGGATAAGTACTTCCTTTTTCTAACCAGAGTCTCATGTAGGGTGAGCTGGACTGGAGAGCTGGAGATCGTGGAACTTTCGGGTGTGCCGGTGTACATGGCAGACTGAGAGACGGTTGGAGACGGTATTGTTTCCGCCGGTGCCCTAGATGCAATATTTCCTCCTACAAAACTGGTGGTTCCCTGACCCTGACTGCTTTTGGCTGGCAAAGAAACCTGCACAGATACTGCCGGTGGTGCAGAAAATGGTGGCCTTACAGTGACGGAAGGGATGTTGCGTTGCTGACTAGCTTCATTGGCCGAGGGTGCTACAACCTTGAGGGACGTTTGGTAGTTAGTCCAGGCTTGAAAATGCATGGTGGTTAAGTGTCTATGCATGCAACTAGTATTTAGACTTTTCAGATTCTGACCTCTGCTTAAGCTAGTTGAACATTTTTGACAGATGACTTTGCGCTGATCAGTTGGATGTTGTTTAAAAAAATGCCAGACTGCACTCTTCCTAGACTCGGATCCCTTTTCAGGGATTGCAGACTGAGCTTTAACCGGATGGCAACGCTGTGCTCCAACAGGTTTTGGCTTTGACACGCGTTTTGGGCCAGATACGGGCCCGGCAGATGGAACCTGTTGCGATGTTGATGCCTGCTGCGGCCCCTCCTCCACCTCCGCTTCTGAACTACTGCCGCCTGCACCCTGTTCCCCCAATGGCTGCCAATCGGGGTCAATAACTGGGTCATCTATTACCTCCTCTTCGAGCTCGTGTGCAACTTCGTCTGTGTCACTGTGTCGGTCGGTGGTATAGCGTTCGTGGCGGGGCAACATAGTCTCATCAGGGTCTGATTGTGGATCTGTACCCTGAGAGGGCAATGTGGTGGTCTGAGTCAAAGGAGCAGCATAGTACTCTGGCTATGGCTGTGCATCAGTGCACTCCATGTCAGAATATACTTGTAATGGGCATGGCCTGTTAAATGTTTCACTTTCTAAGCCAGGGACGGTATGTGTAAAGAGCTCCATGGAGTGACCCGTTGTGTCGCCTGCTGCATCCTTCTCTCTTGTTGTAGTTTTTGCTGAGGAGGACAAGGAAGCGACTTGTCCCTGACCGTGAACATCCACAAGCGACGCGCTGCTTTTACATTTACCAGTTTCGGAAGAGGAGGCAAAAGAGCTAGAGGCTGAGTCTGCAATGTAAGCCAAAACTTGCTGTTGCTGCTCCGCCTTTAAAAGCGGTTTTCCTACTCCCAGAAAAGAGAGCGTTCGAGGCCTTGTGTAGCCTGACGACGAAACTGGCTCCACAGCTCCAGACTTAGGTGGAATATTTTTATCCCCACGACCACCTGATGCTCCACTACCACTACTATCATTACCAGCTGACAATGAACGCCCACGACGACCTCTTGCACCAGACTTCCTCATTGTTTTAAAATCTTAACCAAAGTAACTTTATTTGTTGCTGTCAAACAACTTACACGGTGAGCTATAACTTCAGTATGATTTCAATATCCCTTAACAGGTTGGTGAGACCACAAGGAAAATCAGGCACAATGTTACACACTCTGTTTTCTGTGGCACAAAATCACAGAGATGACACACACGCAGGACTGTCACTCAAGCACTAATGTCAATATTAATCTCCCACCTAATTTATTTTTTTTTTTTTCTCAGGGAGACTTTAGAAACCAAATAATATTAAAAAAAAAAAAAAAAAAAAGGCTTTCTATGGCCCACAATTAGAGAGAGAGAGGTGGCACACCCAGGAGTCAAGACTGGCGCACAAGCTGAAAGGGCAATATTACTCTCCCACTGTTTTTTTATGTTTTTTTTGTTTTTTTCAGGGAGACTTTAGAAACCAAATAATATTAAAAAAACCAAAAAAAAAAATAGCCTTTCTATGGCCCACTGAATGAGAGAGAGAGGTGGCACACCCAGGAGTCAAGACTGGCACACAAGCTGAAAGGGCAATATTACTCTCCCACTGTTTTTTTATGTTTTTTTTTTTTTTTTCAGGGAGACTTTAGAAACCAAATAATATTAAAAAAAACAAAAAAAAAAATAGCCTTTCTATGGCCCACTGAATGAGAGAGAGAGGTGGCACACCCAGGAGTCAAGACTGGCACACAAGCTGAAAGGGCAATATTACTCTCCCACTGTTTTTTTATGTATTTTTTGTTTTTTAAGGGAGACTTTAGAAACCCAATAATATTTAAAAAAAAAAATAAATAGGCTTTCTATGGCCCACTGAATGAGAGGGAGAGAGGTGGCACACCCAGGAGTCAAGACTGGCACACAAGCTGAAAGGGCAATATTACTCTCCCACTGTTTTTTTATGTATTTTTTGTTTTTTAAGGGAGACTTTAGAAACCCAATAATATTTAAAAAAATATAAAAAAAAAGGCTTTCTATGGCCCACTGAATGAGAGGGAGAGAGGTGGCACACCCAGGAGTCAAGACTGGCACACAAGCTGAAAGGGCAATATTACTCTCCCACTGTTTTTTTATGTATTTTTTGTTTTTTAAGGGAGACTTTAGAAACCCAATAATATTTAAAAAAAAAAAAAAAAAAGGCTTTCTATGGCCCACTGAATGAGAGGGAGAGAGGTGGCACACCCAGGAGTCAAGACTGGCACACAAGCTGAAAGGGCAATATTACTCTCCCACTGTTTTTTTATGTATTTTTTTTTTTTTTCAGGGAGACTTTAGAAACCAAATAATAAGAAAAAAAATAAATAAATAAATAGGCTTTCTATAGCCCACTGAATGAGAGATAGCACACACAGCAGTGGCACACAAGCCCTGACTGAGGCCAATATTTTTCTCCCACTGATTGATGTAGTGTTTTTGTGTTGAGGTAGATTTTAGAACACAAATCAAGGAAAAAAAAAAAAAATGCTTTCTATGGCCCACTGAATGAGAGAGAGGTGGCACACCCAGGAGTCAAGACTGGCACACAAGCTGAAAGGGCAATATTACTCTCCCACTGTTTTTTTATGTATTTTTTGTTTTTTAAGGGAGACTTTAGAAACCCAATAATATTTTTTAAAAAAAATAAATAGGCTTTCTATGGCCCACTGAATGAGAGGGAGAGAGGTGGCACACCCAGGAGTCAAGACTGGCACACAAGCTGAAAGGGCAATATTACTCTCCCACTGTTTTTTTATGTTTTTTTTTTTTTTTTCAGGGAGACTTTAGAAACCAAATAATATTAAAAAAACCAAAAAAAAAAATAGCCTTTCTATGGCCCACTGAATGAGAGAGAGAGGTGGCACACCCAGGAGTCAAGACTGGCACACAAGCTGAAAGGGCAATATTACTCTCCCACTGTTTTTTTATGTATTTTTTGTTTTTTAAGGGAGACTTTAGAAACCCAATAATATTTAAAAAAAAAAATAAATAGGCTTTCTATGGCCCACTGAATGAGAGGGAGAGAGGTGGCACACCCAGGAGTCAAGACTGGCACACAAGCTGAAAGGGCAATATTACTCTCCCACTGTTTTTTTATGTTTTTTTTTTTTTTTTCAGGGAGACTTTAGAAACCAAATAATATTAAAAAAACCAAAAAAAAAAATAGCCTTTCTATGGCCCACTGAATGAGAGAGAGAGGTGGCACACCCAGGAGTCAAGACTGGCACACAAGCTGAAAGGGCAATATTACTCTCCCACTGTTTTTTTAGGTTTTTTTTTTTTTTCAGGGAGACTTTAGAAACCAAATAATATTAAAAAAAAAAAAATAAATAAATAGGCTTGCTATAGCCCACTGAATGAGAGATAGCACACACAGCAGTGACACACAAGCCCTGACTGAGGCCAATATTTTTCTCCCACTGATTGATGTAGTGTTTTTGTGTTGAGGTAGAATTTAGAACACAAATCACGGAAAAAATAAATAGGCTTTCTATGGCCCACTCAGTGAGAGATGGCACACACAGGGATGGCACTGTAGCAGAAATGCCAATCTTAATCTCCCACAAAAAAAACAAAAAAAAAACAGGGACTGTCCTACAATTACTATCTCCCTGCAGTAATCTAAGCCAGGTATGGCAGGCAGCAATAGGAGTGGACTGATGCACAAATTAAATAAAAAGTGTGGACAAACAAAAAAGATAGCTGTGCAGAAAGGAACAAGAGGATATGTGCTTTGAAAAAAGCAGTTGGTTTGCACAGTGGCGTACACACAGCAATACAGCTATCACGGAGCCTTCTAGGGCAGCCCAATGAGCTACAGCGCTGAGGGGAAAAAAAAAAAAAAATAGCTTCCAGTGTCCCTGCACACCGAAGGTGGTGTTGGACAGTGGAAATCGCTGCAGCACAAGCGGTTTGGTGGTTAGTGGACCCTGCCTAACGCTCTCCCTGCTTCTGACGAAGCGGCAGCAACCTCTCCCTAAGCTCAGATCAGCAGCAGTAAGATGGCGGTCGGCGGGAACGCCCCTTTATAGCCCCTGTGACGCCGCAGACAGCAAGCCAATCACTGCAATGCCCTTCTCTAAGATGGTGGGGACCAGGATCTATGTCATCACGCTGCCCACACTCTGCGTTCACCTTCATTGGCTGAGAAATGGCGCTTTTCGCGTCATTGAAACGCGACTTTGGCGCGAAAGTCGCGTACCGCATGGCCGACAAGCACAGGGGTCGGATCGGGTTTCATGAGACGCCGACTTAGCCAAAAGTCGGCGACTTTTGAAAATGATCGACCCGTTTCGCTCAACCCTAATCATAACGTCTGATTATGCCAATATTACAAGACCTGGCAATGAATGTAAGTGTAAACATGTGCGGATTGGCAGATATTCCGTCATGTTCTCTGCTGACCTGAGACAGAAACGCGAAGTACAGAGGCTGCTGACGATGTACAGTACAAGGGATTAAATATCAGCTCAGGATTTACTGTGGAGGGTGGTGGGATCGGCACAAGTAAGGCATGGAATTAACCAACATTCAGCAGAATAATGAGGCTTTCAAGGGACCACTCGGAATTTGAAAAAGTGCATAAATAAGCTGAGAACTTTATACAGTGTCCAAAAATACCTCAGTGTGGGCACTATACTGTAGTATTGTTTAGACACTAAATGGCACTTTTATTTTCAGCATTGAGCGGCGGTATTGTGTGGGCAAATCCCATTGTAGCTCAGTTGCAGAAACTTCTGTAACAAATCTCCTGAAAATATACAACAATACACCCGTATATTACCTGTTATGATCTGGTGGCCTAAGAGCAGCATGAGATGTACTCTGGAGAAGGTGGTACCTGTACTGACCGCAGACCCTGAACTTAACACCGCAACTAGAAGTAGCCGTGGAATGTACCTAGCGCTCCCTAGACATCTCGACACAGCCGGAGGACTAATTACCCCTAGAGATAGAAAATGGAAAACTATCTTGCCTCAGAGAAAATCCCCAAAGGATAGACAGCCCCCCACAAATATTGACTGTGAGAGGAGAGGGAAAAACATACACAGACTGAAATGAGAATTTAGCAAAGGAGGCCACTTCTAGTTAAATAGAAAGGATAGGACAGAGTACTATGCGGTCAGTATTAAAACACTAGAAAATATCCACCACAGAAAATACAAAATCTCCACATCTAACTAAAGATATGGAGGGTATATCTGCATCTCCAGAGATACCAGCTTGGCTAAACCAATCCTTATACAGACCAAGCTGGACAAGACAAAAACATGGAAAAGAACTGAACAATAAGGCCACAGCATGTGGACAGCAAAAATCAAGGCCAGAACTTATCTTTGTTGAAATGAACTGCAAAGCAGAAGAGACCAGGCAGGGATGTGAATCCTCCAGGAACAATGGACAACTGGCACTGACTAAAGGGTGAAGCAAGACTAAATAGCCCAATCAAAATTGCAAAAAGTGAACACACCTGATAAATGCTGCGATTCAGAGACAGCAGCGCTACCACTTACAACCACTGGAGGGAGCCCAAGAGCAGAATTCACAACAATTACCCACGTAATATTTCCATTCAATGTGCAAACAAAGCTGTAATACTGTGGCGAAATATTACCACCATGCAATTCTTAAGTAATATTCTGTGCATGGTCTAGTCCACATGATATTACTTGTACAGCCCATGTAATACTGCAAAATAACGACAAATGCTACTGCTATGTAACTGCAAGTTTGCCCCCAAGTAATATCATCACAGAGAGTTAAATAATAGTGATGAGCTAATGTGCTCGGATAAGGTGTTATCCGCCCATGCTTGGGCGCTATCCGAGCGTCTTCAGCAAAATATGTTCAAGTAATATTTGGTTAGCACACGAGCGTGCTCAGATAACACCTTATCAGAGCATCTTTGTTCAGCACTATTAAGTAATACTAATTTATTTCAGGGTTAATGGTGGTAAAGGGATTTAAGGTGACTGTGGAGACACCGGGGCTCAGCGAGTGCTCTAGTCTGCTAGACCGAAACTGCATGGATCAGGGATCGTCCCACCAAACGCCCACTCTCCTTTTATCGTGGGCATAATTCTACTCAGACAGCACAGGGTGAGGGTAAACAGTGTGGTAATACTTTATTGAACCTCAAAACAGGCAAATTACATATAGAATAGTCCCAGCAAAATACCTAAGATGGTGAAAATTTACAGAGTCTTGCCCTTCCGCTGACTTGACGGGATAAGAGCAACTGCGACTCTGGGGTTTCCATGGTCGACTACCCCACAAGTGGCATGCAGAGAGGAGTTAACAACAAGCTTAGGAATATGACAGTCCATTGAGGAATAATGCCAGGTGACCAGAGGGTCACAACTTGGCTTCTTCGAACATCTCCATGGAGCCAGGTGACCAGTGAGTCCCAATGTTGGCTTTCCAATACGTATCCATGGGATTAGTGATTGTCAATGGAGTAGATCTGTATTCTTTCAGCTGGGGCCGTGGTCCACTAACTAGCATCATGTAAAATGTCAAATCTGTGTCTCTCGTGATGGAGCCATGATGCCCTGAGTTCTGTCCTGAGAGTATTCCTGGCTGTGGTTTTGTAAAGAGTCTCTGTTTCTTTAGATCTCTTGATCTCTTGTTACAGAAGCATATCCCCTTTATATAGTTCACAACTGCTGTCCTTTTATCCATTATCCAGAGGTCAAGAGGAAGGTGTGATGAGATTAAGTTGCTTTGATTGAGTATTTAATCAATTTGTATAGTTTTTCCTCCTATGTTTTGCTAGTCAACAAGCCACAGGGTCCCACACAATGGTCAATCAACATATCATCAAACACTGATTGTTCATTGACCCTGCATCCCTGTTTTGCAAAGATAGCAGTAGGAGCTGATATGAGACAAACATCAGCCATTCAGAAATATCAAAAATCAACGTTTAAGACTCATATGACAACAGCCTATGGTTCTTGACCAACTGAAAAACAAACGCATAAATTCAAAACTCAACAGAAAGAGAACAGTCCATGGCTCCTAGATTACTGAATTTATGTCTGGATAATTAAGATTAAATACTGTGTCGTCACAGTGATAATACCTGGTAGTCTAGGGTAGTAAATGAAAGGATGTCTAGGGACTACAAGAGATTAACAGAGACTTATATTTTGATCTAGGGTGGTAAAGTGGGTTATCACTGGCGTAGGACAGTAGAAGGTTTAATTTTCATATCCCTGTTGGTCTAAGATAGTATATGTCTGAAAATAATATCCCTGGTGGTTTGAGGAAGTGATGGGTAAATGATTAATTTAGGCAAGAAAGAGGTTGATATGTAAATCATTAATGCTCTACATTGTTGATGGTTAAGTCCCTGATGGCCTAGTGCAATGAATCAGCTTATAGTAAAATCCCTGGTAGTCTACTGTAGTTAAGAGGTTAATAGTAAAATCCCCAGTGACCTAAGTGATCTAGTGCTGTAAAGGGGTTACTAGTAAAGTATCTCATAATCTAGTTCATTAAAAGGGTTAATGGCAAAGTGCCTTGTGGTCTAGTGAAGTGAAGGAGTTTATGATAAAGCCACTGGGGAGCTACTGCACTAAACGGGTTAATGGTAACATTTCTGGTGGTTGAAATAAGTGAAGTGGCTAAAGGTAATGGCTATATATTTGGAATATGCCTAATATATTATATAGAGCTTGGGAGGGTTCAAAGTCTGGCAAGAAACAAATGAAATAGTCTGACTATAGTGACTACAAAAACTTCCAAAATGCTGGTTGTATAGTTCAGAAAATAGCTGACCCTGAAAGTGCGGCAGGCATTGTGTCATTGTGCAGGGAGGAGGAGAAGGTGAGCTGTGATGGATCCCATGTCAAGTATATACAGAAGTAATCCTGCCTGTGAAGTAATATGATTAGGTTCAGCGGCCAGATTGAAAAGTGCAGGATTTCGCGACTATTTTTGATATAGATAGTGACAGTCACAATAACCAAAATGTGTGAAAAAAATAACCAAGAAAATGTGTTCTAAATTTCATTTAAACAAGCGGTCATTTTCTAAAAACACATTCACTTTAAGAGAATTATTGAAAATAAGACTCTGGAAATAACTTTACAAGATTTGGTAAATGAATGTAAACCCCGGAACAGCTGTGCAGCCAGATGAAAGCGCGGTAATGACAGTGTACATATGTGAAAGCGTCATTATCATCTGGGTCGATAATGTCTAATGCTGCTACTTATTACATGTCTTCAGACTGTAGTGAGACATTATAGCGGAGACACAAGCCTTCACCTAAACATCGTATAATGCAGGATGAGATAACGGGTTGGAGCTCTGCCTCATTATTTGGGGTGGGAAGCTACATGCTTGAAGGGTAATTGCACCGTCCAGCATTTTTTTATTTTTTGGCAAGATAATCCTATGAGGACTTGTTTTTCTTTGGCATGACTTTCTAATTGTCATTGTCATCATATAACGTAATAACAAACTGTTATTAGCTCTTTATTGTGCAGGAATATAAACCAAACAGCAATTTTGCCACTTTATTTTAACATTTTCTTTGTTCGCTATGCTTCTCAAATACAGAGTTAATTTGATTCTGTTATGTTTTACTACTTTTGCACAAGAATATCACTTTTTTTTTAATAAAATATATTTGGTTTTATTTGTTTGTCATATTTTGAGAGTCATAGGGTAAGTTCACACTGGGCGTTTCAGTGTTTTTGTTTTTTTCTGCAGCAAAACCTGATCTCTGGGCAGGAAAGAAGCTGCAGGAAAAAAGCATGTTTTCCTTGGTTATTCTTACGTTTTTCATGCTTTTTTTTGTGCAGTGGTTTTGGCATGCTAGATTTGTCCATGTTGATAAAATTTAGTATTAAAAAAAAAAGTCCTATTCCAAAGAATGAGGTTTTGCCACAAAGAAAAATGCTGCAATAAATGATACCTGCGTTTTTGGTGCGTTTTTTTTCAAGTTAATGGATGAAAAATGCTGAAAAAACGATGAAAAAAGTGACATGCTCTATGTCCAAAAAAGCAAGCAAAGCACAAAATACTGATCGCAAAAATCAATGTTTATGCCTGAGATTTCTGAAATCCCATAGGCTTTGCTGGTACTGTAAAAATCAGCTGAAAATTAGCATAAAAAACACAACAAAAACGCCCAGCGTGAACTTAGCCTTATGTTTTATTTTTCAGCTTACAGAGCTGTATGATTACTTGTTTTTTGCGTAACGAGCTGTTGTTTTTATTGGTATCGCAATGGCAGATATACAACGTTTTGATCACTTTTTATTGCATTTTTTTGCGAGGAGAGGAGAGATACAGAAGCGCACACAATATAGGACAATACCGTCTGATAAAGGATAGGTATAATTGATGGTAGCGCTCACCTAAAGGAGTTGCCTACTTATCTTATAGGGGTCTTTGCGCCCCTTTTGATGACCAGAAATAGTCGCTACATTTGCACAATACACTCCTGCTCTGGATTTCCAATCCAAACACTAATGTTAGAGTTGTATTTTGCAGACACAATAGTTGATGATTTTATATTCCTGTTTGGCAGCTTGCGTCTTCAGAATACCCTCCTGGGCATCGGCACCATCACCTTTTCCCCTAATCCAGCATTTTGTCCTATCAGATTGCCGCAGATTCGTTTCATGAGTTATTCATGAATTGATCCTGACGGTTGTATTTATACAGTGCATATGATATATAGGACAAGGTCACACATTGTTTTTCATGAACTTGAAATACATTGACGTTATACATACTGGAGCAGAATGAAAAGCAGTGAAATGCATGGGGAGAATCCGAAGTGACTGATTTATTTATTATCCTTGCTTACATGGCGCCATCATATTTTGCAGAGCTTTACAGACACTATCATCACCAGAGCCGGATTGGCACTAATAAGCAGACCTGGCACAAAAACCCCTGTAGTCCACATACAATATTCCCCACTATTATGGAAAAAAGAAGCGGACAATGCAAACTTTGTGTATTTTGCTTTATTTGTTACATTCCATCACCGTTCCCTTAAAGAGGTATCCCCCCCCCCCCAAAAAAAAAAAAAAAAAGAAAAGTTATCTCCTACTCACTGGATAAGGGATAACTTGCTAATCCCAAGATCAAGGCTTTGGACCCTAAAAAGTGGAGTTCTGCAGTGGAGTGGATGTGCGTATGCTTGGCTATGCTCTAGTCATTGTCTATGGAACTGCAGGAAATAGCCAAGTGCTGTCCTCGGCAGTCCCATAGACATTGAATGGTGCATGCGCACCTGCGCTCCATTCAGGTCCATTCAGGACAGGGCTGCAAAGCAGTTCCATTCTCAAGTTCCAAAGCTCCGACCTCGGGATTAGTGGGAGTCTCAGCAGTCGGACCACTAAGTGATCAGCAAGCTTTTTTGGGGGAATAACGCTTTAAACTTGTAACCACATTATGAACACAAGAAAATAAATGAAAGTGGACCTAGAAATACCTAATCACATGGTCAAGAACAATGTACATTCGGTCCACAAAAATTCACTGAGGCATGTCAGCCTTTGACCCGAGTTGCAGATCAAAATTACCCACACAAGTCTGAGTCCGTGAAAATCACAGATAGCATATGAATGGCATCAGTGTTTCACATGGTGCTGATTTAAAGCAGACATGAGGGAAATGTAATTTATTAATGTTTTCTTATGGGATGACTATCTGGATTAAAGGGACAATCATTCAAAGTTTGAAAATTGCAAATAAATAAAATTAAATTGCATTACTGCACTAGAAAGATGAAAAATTGAGAAAGCTTAGAGCATAAATTGGCCAATTCATGTTTACCTGGAAGCCAAGTTAAGGCGTTTCTTGTTACCAGGACCTAACAATGCCAATCCTCTCTTAGAATAAAGTCTTCATCTGTATGGGAACCTGTGAATCCTCTCTTAGACTAAAATCTATATCTCTGTGCAGGGGTGTTATTATTATACATTTTTATAGCACCATTTATTCCATGGCGCTTTACATGTGCAAATATAAACAAATACAATAAACATGAGCAAAAAGCAAGGCACTAACAGGTACAGAAGGAGGGAGGACCCTGCCCGTGGGGGCTCATAGTCTGCAGGGGATGGGTGAGGATACACTAGGAGAGGGTAGAGCTGGCTGTGCAGCGGTTCAGTAGGTTGAGGGTCACTGCAGGCTCTAGGCTTGTCAGAAGAGTCTTCAGGTTCTTTTTGAAGGTTTCTATGGTAGGCCAGAGTCTGATGTGTTGGGGTAGAGTGTTCCAGAGTATAAGGGAAGCACGGATGCGGTTGTGGGAAGAAGAGAAAAGAGGGGAGTAGAGAAGGAGATCTTGTGAGTATCAAAGGTTGCATTTAGGTAAGTATCAGGAGACCATATCACAGATGTATGGAGGGCACAGGTTATGGATGGCTTTGTAAGTCATAGTAAGGGTTTTGAACTGGAGCCTCTGGACAATAGGAAGCCAGTGAAGGGCTTGGCAGAGAGGGGAGGCTGGGGAATAACGGGGGGGGGGGGGAGGCTGGGGAATAACGGGGAGACAGGTGGATTAGCAGAGTGTAGGATGGATTGGAGTGGTGCCACAGTGCTAGAGGGGAGGCCAGAGAGTAGGATGTTGCAGTAGTCAAGGCGGGAGATGATAAGGGCGTGCACTAGTGTTTTTGTGGTTTCGCTGTCGAGGAATGCGGGGGATCCGGGAAATATTTTTGAGTTTGAGACGGCAGGAGGAGGCAAGGACTTGGATATGTGGCTTGAAAGAGATGGCAGAGCCGAGAATCACCCCGAGGCACCGAGCATGCGGGACTGAGGAAAGTGAGCAGCCATCGACCTTGATGGATAGGTGTAGAGTGAGATGGGGGAAAGATGATGGATTCTGTTTTGTCCATGTTCAGTTTTAGAAAGCGAGCAGAAAAGAAGACCGAGATAGCAGACAGGCAATGTGGGATTTTGGTGAGTAAGTAGGTGAGGTCAGGTCCGGATAGGTAGATCTGCATGTCATCGGCGTAGAGATGATAATGAAAACCGTGGGATTCTATGAGCTATCCCAGGCCAAAGGTGCAGATGGAGAAGAGTAGGGGTCCCAGAACTGAGCCTTGAGGGACACCGACAGACAAGGGGTGAGGTGAGGAGGTGGTGTGAGAGGGAGACACTGAAAGTTCGGTCTGTTAGATATGATGAGATCCAGGATAGGGCCAAGTCTGTGATGCCAAGAGATGATAGAATCTGTAGCAGAAGGGAATGGTCCACAGTGTCAAAGACAGAAGACAGGTCCAGGAGAAGGAGGACAGAGTAGTGTCCCTTGCTCTTGGTGGTTTGTATAGGGTCCTTGCTGTGATTAAAAATGCCTGGAGCCAAGAGGTGGAGTGTTCAGTCAGAAGGCTAATGAATACAAATTTCAAAAAACTGACCGTCACATCCAAACATAAACTAGGTGTCTATGTTCCATAAATGCTAGAATATCTACTCTGTAGCGACTCGTATCTGACCAGCAAAAGTGCAGCCACAGAGGCACTTTGCGCAAGCCACTACTGCTAGGTAAGTATTTTGGGCCGGGATAGTCTTCACCCACTCCCTGAGGTGAGGGGGGATTTGCAGAGCCCTTCACAGACTGCTGTCGCAGAGTAACTGGCATCTGGTGAAGGGAAGGTGTGGAGTCAGATACAAGAGTAAATCCAAAGCTAGTAACATAAAACCCAAATAAAAACCAAAGAGAAACCTCAGGACAATAGCTAATAAAGAAGAACCAATAGCAACCATTAGCAACTACTGAGAAGCATCCAAAACTCAACCAGAGAGCACTCACTATACCACTATGCAAAGGAACTTAATAAGAAGCTCTGAACTGGATTAGAAGCAGGCTTTATTGAGTCCAAATCCAAGGATAGCAATCAGGTGATACATTCCTCCCAGTCATGTCCAGAGAGCCACTCCCTGCTCATCTGAACAGCAGGGTGTACGAATTTCCACCATTGGCTAACACCAGGCAAGGCAGCATCCTGCGCTGCCTAGCAATTGGGAGAGACAGCGTTCCATGTTTCCCGGGCTGCCTAACACGTGGGAAGCACGGCATCGCGTGTTCCCACATCGCTCACCACTTCCACTCGAGGCATCACCATGTGTAGTCACATTAGCTCCGCCCCCAGAGCGGACAAACCGGTGAGCAGCCTGGAACCCGGAGGACAATAGCATCCATAGCAGTTATTCCTAACAGTACCCCACTGTCTGAGAGAGATCTTCAAACTCTCACCACCCAGCTCATTCGGAAACCTATTATGGAACTCAGTGATAAGGTGATCGGCATGACCCAGGATGTGTCCTCTGGACCGTATCCCTTCCGGTGGACTAAAAATTGGACAGAGTTCTGAATCTTCTGAATGTCATCAATACAATCTATTTCATACTGTTTGACTTTGTCTACCACAAGAGGAGGCGGAGGGTTCTGGGTCACCAACAGAATTACTAGCTTCTTAAGCAAGCCTTTATGAAACACATTGGGAATTGCAGGGAGGAAGCTAAACCCTAAAGACTACGTCATTGATTATCTCTATAATGGGGAACAGTCCAATAAACCTGGGTGCCAGCTTGTGGGAAGGCACCCTAATTGGTCGACACCCAGCCCATATCCCCAACCCTGAGCTTGAATTCTTGTTGTCGACATTTATAGGCTTGCCTCTTCATGCTCTCCCCTGCTTTCCTAAAATGCCACCGAGCCTCCTCCAGACATTCCTGAGATGTGGAGGGCATCAGAGACTGCTGGAAGTGTCCCATTTCCCCCCTCAGCTAAGATGGAAACCTAGATTACAGAAGAAAGGTGACGTACCAAGAGTCTCATGGTGCCTCATTGTTTAAAACAAATTCAGCCAAGGCTAAGTAAGCCCCCCATTTTTGCTGGTTATGAGAGCAAAAACACCTTAAATATGACTCAAAAGACTGGTTGGTTCGCTCATTATGCCAGTTAGTCTGACGATGGTGCACAGATGAAAATGACGCCTCCGTTCCGAGAGCGCTTACAAAATACTCTCCAAAAAATGGAAATTAATTAGGAGCTTCGATTTAAGACAATATTCATAGGAACACCATGCAGTTGCATCACCTGAGTGAGAAGCGGACCTACGATTTCCCGAGCATTGGGCAGCTTGGTGAATGGAACCAAATGAAGTTATTTAGGAATGCGGTCAACAGCTATCCAAATAGTGATCATACCCTTGGACCTTGGGAATTCAGTTATGAAATCCATAGATAGGTGAGACCAAGGACTTACAGAGATAGGCAAGGGTAAGAGCTTCCCTGCCAGGGTGGTTTGAGGGACTTTGTTTCTGGAGCAAAGTTCACATGCCTTAATATAGGCCTCTACATCCTTACCCAAGGACGGCAACCAATACCCCCTGTCAAAAATGTCTAATGACATATGCCCTTAATGTCCGGGTGACCTGCAGTGACAGTGATCATGGCACTCCCTGAGTAACCCCATCCTCAGATGCACAGGAACAAACAACTTGTCATGTGGCGCACAAGATGGAGCCAATCCCTGTGCATTAACCACCTCTCAGGCCACATTGACTGAGGACACCACCACTATCTTGGGAAAAATGATCTTAGGCTAAATAACCTCAAACTGGGTGGGACAAAGACTCCGAGAGCATCAGCCCTTACATTCTCGGTCCCAGGGAGGTAAGAAATAAAAAAATTAAATCTGCTAAAGAACAAGGCCTGTTTAGAATTTAATCTCTTGGTGTTTTCTAAATAAATCAGGTTCTTATGACCCGTAAGTAAAGTAAAAGGATGTTTATCCCCTCAAGGAAATGTCTCCAGTCTGCCAGAGCATGGGGAATGAGTAGAAGGGGGTACTGATTACTTACAGTAATACAATTAAGCTCTCGATAATCAATACAAGGGTGGAAACCCTAATCCTTTTTGCAAAAATACCCCACTCCCACAGATTTGGAGGGGCATGTAAACCCATTAGCCAAATTCTCCTTAATATAATCTCTCATGGTGAGTCCCTGAGGTTCTCCTGGCAAATTAAAAATTCTACCCTTAGACAATTTTTCCCCCTTATTAAGTTGGAAGGAGCAATCATAAGTTCTACGTGGTGGCAGCTTCCACGTGGCCTCCCCAGTAAACACATGTGGAAACTCCACCAAGTACCAAGAGACCCGCGATGCGGAACCCACCACCCGGGACAGCATGGGCATACAGTGAGACCTACACCTGGAAGACCACCTGACAATATCCCCTCACTCAAAGTCAATAATAGGATTGTGAGCGAGAAGCCATGGAAGACCCAAAACCACTGCAGCAGGGAGGTCCTGTAGGATGAAAAAGGATACTTCTTCCCTGTGAAAACAACCAGGGAACCTAAGTATTCTAAGGAGGTAAATAACGTGAAAAAAAAAATAATATGGTATTTTAACTTTAGTTGTTTGCTCCCATTGGTAAAATTCTAGATGTCCTAAAAATATAATCTGATTTTGACCATAATAACCTACAATATGGCAGCATTTAGCATGGCATTCACCTCCTTACCAAGCAGCTTTTATTTCTTACATTCTGTAGACCTAAAATAAGAAATGCATATTTAACTGGAACTGCTTTCTATTCTCGTCCTTCCATAAGTCATTCATTACCATAACTCTGTTATTCCTTCCATCGTCCTTACTACTGTATCATAATTATGCTGAAAAGATAAAATAGCAACAGCGAAGACTGCACAGAGCCAGACATAAATAGCCAAAATGTGACATGAATTCTTAGTTATATTTACTTCTTCAGAGGAGGCCATGAGATACAATGTGAGGACTGAAAGATTCAGAATTCTGGAGCCTGTAGTGACAAGTTACCTATTCTGCAAAATCTTAAAGGAACACTCTCCAAAACTGATTCACTGTGTGCATGACATAGGGTATACGTGAGTTCCGTGACCTGGAAAAAAATTCCCCAATCCCCTTAAACAGTCCCCATGACCATCTAAAGAATAAACTTCTATCATACACAAAACAGACTGAGACATATGTTCGATTTAATTGGCCACAGCAGCCATTTTATTAAATAAAAGATAACATAACTTTTATAACAACCCAGAATAGGAGGGGCGGTCCTCGAAGCCCCAAAATTATAGAACTCAGCCTCCCAAAATTCCACAATGTTCAGCCCAGGATGAGTCTTACCCCCAGCCGTAAAGCACCAGCTCAGGGATAGCTAACACCCAATCCTGGTCCACCGAACCCACCCCCATGCCAGGGGCCCATAAATCCACTTCACGCGGGATAATCGTACCGCGCCTTGTTAAATTCTCTTATGGGGGGTCCAGGACCTCTCAAGATCCCCCCCCCATTGAACCACCATTTACCATTTCCACCGACTTCGAGGACCTCCACCCCCGCCAAACTGCCGTGACAATAACCTAACAGCATTCACAGAACAAAATAAATACACTTAAACGTCTCTTAAAACAGAACCCGAAGCCTCATGGGCGACTTTCCCCCCCCCATTACTCTAATCAAAAAAGGGAGGGTGGGCGGGAGATTCCACACTTGTCACGCAGGCACCTAAAATGGATGCCTGCTTGAGGAGCGTGCCCCTTTTTATGTGCCCCCTCCCTGCAGTCCCCTGGTTCCACCCCCTTCATTCAAAAAATGCCCCTTAAGCCACCTCTTCAAATTCCAGTTAACCCTTACCACTGTACCCCCTCTAAACTGCTCCAGCTCCCCAGGTCCCACGTAACCCCGTCATGGCGGCCTCCCCTTAAGTGCCGTGGGCCCCCCAGTACGGCCTTTCTTGACATAGGGTATACGTGAGTTCCGTGACCTGGAAAAAAATTCCCCAATCCCCTTAAACAGTCCCCATGACCATCCCCACCATTTCCACCGACTTCGAGGACCTCCACCCCCGCCAAGAACACGAATGGCCTGACACCTTAGCCATTCATGTCCCTCCACACCTTCAAGCTTAATTCAATGCCACTGCGGATGGCCAAACACCACATATCATTTCCCACCGCGTTCAGGTGTACTCCATCAGCTCTCCAGTAAGCTCCTTGACCCGATTCCAAGTCCACATGTCTCACGGCCAACGCGCCATTCCTCACCATAAACCGAGATATGGCCCTGTTTATTTTGATCCGAGCCCTATTCACCCCCTCAAGGGACCTAGCACCTCGCCAACTTTTACGTGGAATGATGTCAGACCACACCAAAAGCACCTTTGGAAACATGACCCAGAACCTCAGGATATCAAATTTAATATCCTTAATCAGCTCCCTACAAGACCGTTTAGCCAAATCATTTCCCCCTAGGTGAATCACCACAATCTCCGGCACTCTATCCAGTCTAACAAAACGATGGAATTCCGGTAACCATTCCTTCCACACCATCCCCCTTTTACCGATCCATCGCAATGTCACTGTGTCTCGAGAAAGACCCAATTGACGACCGTCTGGACGAACAGCAGCACGCAACGCAGCCCACACCACATACGAGTGCCCCATGATCCAGACGAGCACCGGATCAGCCCCTGCAACAAAGAAAGAAAATCAACAAACAATTAACTTACCACAACCCCTAATTCACAATAGGTTTGGGCGAACATACGACTGGAATCTTGAAGATTCCCACCTCCCAATTCTCCGAACCACCTCCTCACCAAGGCCCAACCTAGCAGCTTCGGTCGCTGCCCCGATCCTGAACGACTGACCGCTATATTGTGCTGCAGATAAGCCCGCTGCGGCCAAACATTTCCTAAATACCGAAATAAACTGAAAACGGGACAAGAAAGACCCATTTTCGTGCACCAAGAATGGCTCATCTAACACACCGCCCTTTGCCATGTACTCCTTCACGGATGCCACCGGGCACATTGGGGATCCTTCAACATTGAACAGCACCACTTTGCACCCTTTCCCGTACACGTCTGTTTTAGAGGCTTTAACAAACACCACAACCTTGTTCCCTTCAACATCAACGTTTTCTCTCAACAAAGTACCTTTTTTACTAACGGACGGGCTAACCAACTCACCTAACCGAAATGCCCCGAAGAAAGCCAAAGAAAAGGCTACCCGGAACAAAACCACTTCCCATTCAGAAAAACACACCTCCTGCAACTTCCGACCAATGGCTGAAAGCACCTCATAAGACACGGGTCGCCGCCCGTCCGAAGCCTTCCAACCTTTCTTCCAACCCCGAACAACTTGCCGAACCAAAAAGGATTTCGTTATGTCCTTACATCCCCTGCATTTAAGGTTGAAGGCTAGCCCCGCTAAAAACTTATTCAAACGTGTAACCGACCAACCTGCCTCCCAATGATGACCGAGGAATAACAACAAACCATACTCCTCCTCTATATCCTGATCCAGACTTGACAACCAGGATTCCCACAGGCTCCACGCCTGATTATAATGAGACCAAGATGAATCCGCGAGCGATTTGGTAAATAACTCCGTTACAGCCCTCGCGGCAGGTTCCATAATTCCACCGGACACTCCAGACCCACGCTCTCCGCCTGTGGTGCCAAATCCCGGAAAAGCTGCCACTGAAATTGAGAAAGAGCAACAACTATTGGATCAGGCGCTGACAAGTCTACTTCAGATACAAACCAAGAATTAAACTTAAGACCCAGAAAAACCAAGTGTTGCAAGACCTTCACTACTGCAGGGGTAACTGCTGACAACGAGTTTACCGCCGTCACTGTTCCTACATGCTCGCAATGAAAAGAAATTTTCAAATTCCTCAACTTGTCGCCCCACAGGGCCAACGCAACTACCCTGGGGAACAAATGCAGCAGTAACCGATTGTTTGTCAACCCTTCCACTTTCCATTCTTCTGGCCAGGCCGCTGCCGACCAGCTACCCTGAAAGAACAGACAAAAGCCGCTCAGTTCAATGACATGAATCAAAATGCCCAAGGAGGCGGCATCTGCCACAGGCTGAATCCACAGAGATCTGCCATTGTACTCGTCAAGAAAAGCCGCCCACACCTTCAAATCATCCCGGAACTCTTTCTTTATCCTGATGAAATGCAAAGGGGACTTCACCCCTACCGTTGCCAAGGATAGGCGGCGGCAAAACGCTCGACCCATCGGCATGATCCTACACGCAAAGTTTAGTTTCCCTAACAATGATTGCAAACTGCGCAAATTTATATTCTTCAAACCAGTCGCATTAACCACATCCTGACGCAACGCGGTAAGCTTATCTGCAGGTAGCCTACACTCCATCGCTACCGTGTCAATTTCAATGCCTAGGAAACTCAACACTGTCACCGGACCAACTGTTTTGTCCTCCGCCAAAGGCACACCGAAGTTTTCTGCCACACTCTCCATTGTGTGCAACAAAATCGAACAATCTGCCGATTCCGCTGGCCCTATAAACAAAAAGTCGTCTAGGTAGTGTGAACATGAGCGAATCCCAGACACATCTTTCACCACCCATTCTAGAAACGTGCTGAAGGCCTCAAAGTAAGCGCATGAAATTGAGCAACCCATTGGAAGGCAATGATCAACAAAGAAGCCGCCATCCCAAAAACAACCTAATAAGTGCAAACTGTCGGGATGAACTGGCAACAAGCGAAAGGCCGCTTCAATGTCGGTCTTCGCCAACTTAGCCCCCTTACCACATGCTCGAACCCACTCCATCGCTGAATCGAATGATAAATACGACACCGAACTCAACTTGGGATCAATACCATCATTGACCGAAGATCCCTTCGGAAACGATAGGTGATGGATTAACCTAAATTTATTAGGTTCCTTCTTAGGGACCACACCGAGAGGTGACACCCTCAGGTTTGCAATCGGGGGGGCGACAAACGGACCTGCCATTCTTCCCAGAGCAACTTCCTTATTCAACTTATCTGACACAACTTCCGGGAATTGTAACGTCGATTTCAAATTTTTCTTTTTAAACTAACGTCCTGCTCAACACAAGGAATTTTGAAACCTTCCTTAAAACCGTCGCGCAATAAAACCGCAGCTGACCTATCGGGGTATCTACTTAGAAAGGCCTCCATCACGACCCACTGCACTGGAGTCACCCCTTTTTTCAGCTGACTCTCCAGCTTTTTGTCTGTTACCTCTGAAACATTTTGAGGCACTATGCACCCCCCCGCACGATGAACACTCGTGCCTAAATTTGCACTTACTCCCGAATCTGCATACCCCATCATTGAAGGCGAAACACAGTCCCTTCTGCAAAGCCGCCGAGTGTCCTGACTGTCCCGAACTCCCGGCGCCCCCTTGAAAAGGCTGGCTGGTCTGACCTAAACGGGCTGGGACCATAACTCTCATCCACAACGCTATGTCCTTGTGATCCCACCTGATATTTGGCCTAAAGGCTTTCCGCTGACGAAACTGTTCGTCATAGCGTAGCCATCCCTGTCCCCCATAGGTCCTGTAAGCCTCCCCTATGGCATCTAAGTAACAGAATAACGCCGAGCAATTTTCCGGGGCCTTTTCCCCAATTACGCTAGCCATAATAGCGAAAGCTTGCAGCCAATTTGAAAATGATCTGGGAATCAGCCTAAATCTCCGTTTTTCCTCATCTTCTTTTTTGGAGTCCTCCCTTCTAAGTCTATCCAAGTTAAATCTCTCTAGGGGTAAAAGTGAAAATATTTCTATGTACTCCCCTTTCCAGATTTTTTCTCTAACTTCTTGCTTTAAGTGTGCCCCTAACGGGCCCTCAAAGCAAACATAGACCTCCCCCTTTGCTGCATCATCCAGTCGCGGAACGTCCTCCTTTTCCTTATCCTGCAAAGCTCCTTCACCTGACCCATCAATCAATGACCCGGGCCCTACGGATAACGCCGGTGCTGCTCCGCTATTCTCCCTTGATGAGCCCCCAGTGTTTGACGCAGGACCCGCGCTGCTGGACGTACCCGTAATCTCGGTCATCTCTCTAGACCCCTCAAGCGATCCCGTATTACCTAACCAAGCCGCTGACGGCAAAGACCCTCTGCTAAGCCCGGACCCCCACAAACCCGCTAGCTCCCCTAAACCTCTGAGGATTAAACCCATACCCCCACTAGCAACTCCCGGGGTAATATCAGTATTCCTAGCTTCAGGGAAAACTAAGCCTGGCATATTAACCATAGGGAAAATGTTCTCACCTAGCTGCCTGGGTGCTGTGAGCCCAGCAGCCGAAGATCCAGCTCCCAGCCGAAGGTGTCCTGGATCCAGTCCGGCTTGATCTGCGATGTTGACCGCCGAGCTCCTGGCGGCCATATCCGTGTACTGGCGACCCGATGATGCCGACGACTGCCCTGGCGCTGCGGATGGGGAATAGGCCGAGCCAGCATCCTGCCGCCCGCTGGAAGATGTGTGGCTCCTTGCCACGGATACGTCTCTTGTACTGCCTCCCGAAGCGACGGAATGTCGCCTGCCTGAAACTGGAAAATCCCGGCCATCACCAGCAGAGGGCGTTGATCCAGGAAAATCCCGTCCACCACCAGCAGAGGGCGCTGATGTAGGAAAATCCCGGCCACCACCAGCAGAGGGCGCTGATACAGGAAAATCCCGGCCATCAGCAGCAGAGGGCGCAGATCCCATCATATCCTGGCCACCACCAGCAGAGGGCGCAGCTGTGCTGTAAGCTCCGGAACTGTGCGCTGCAGAGGGCCGCACGCTGATGCCAGGGCCAGCAGACTGCCGCCCGCATTGTCCCCGTCGTTGAGGGGCCACCGCACCCGGCCCCCGCCTCCTCGGCTGTCTCTGCCTCCCACGCTGAGCAGCGCCAGCGGGCATGCTGGCGGCCGCCGCTCCGGCTCCTGTCGTACCTTGCCGCCCGGACACAGAAGGAGGGGAGGAAGGATCCGCCCCCCGTTGTAGGCCCCGCCGCACTGGAGGATTCCTCCCGGCGCTGCGCTGTGAGGTGGAGGGGACAGCGCTGCTTACCGGAGGGTCCCTGGAGGGGCTCCTATTTCGGCACCGGGCCCTGGGGATCACGTCAGGGCTTAGGCGCGCCGGAGGCCTGGACCTCCGCGGCCGGTGCCCAACCTGCTGTGCCTGCGATGGAGCATCCGATGTCCCCTGGAGAAGGCTGTTGACAGAAGCATTCAGCCAATCTGTCCCCTGGGAGCTGGCTGCCGCCCGGAGACGCTGGAGGATTGCTTCAATTTCCATGCTGGTAAGTGTGACAGAGATTCCACACTTGTCACGCAGGCACCTAAAATGGATGCCTGCTTGAGGAGCGTGCCCCTTTTTATGTGCCCCCTCCCTGCAGTCCCCTGGTTCCACCCCCTTCATTCAAAAAATGCCCCTTAAGCCACCTCTTCAAATTCCAGTTAACCCTTACCACTGTACCCCCTCTAAACTGCTCCAGCTCCCCAGGTCCCACGTAACCCCGTCATGGCGGCCTCCCCTTAAGTGCCGTGGGCCCCCCAGTACGGCCTTTCTGGACCTGAATACACATACATTGAGAAAGCACAATGTGTCACGATCTGCCGTCTCAGGCTGCGTGCTAGTAAACTTGCCTACAGTCCCAATTTTGGCAGGGCAATCCTTGGTACCGGACTACAGAATGGACGTGGTAAAGAAAACCACAATAGAAACAGGTTAATGAATAAATCGAGATGTTTAGAAGATTTTGTTTCCATTCTTTTCATCATTTGGAGAACATTACCATGTATATCAATCCAGTGATTTCTATAATGCCATGACTTTTCTACTTGGTGTTGCCATTTAAAGGGAACCGGTCATGTGAAAAAACTTTATCAACTTGCAGATATGGGGTTAATACGCAGGTTAATAGCGTTCTGACACCGTGCAGCCACTGCACTGAAAGTCCGGCTGCGGGAGGAAATTCATTTTATTTCTTGTGGCAGCCTCAGTCGTTGGGCTCGTACCCTTCACCGTGAAAAAAAGGTCCAATTTCAGTCCAGAAAAGTCTGACGAGTGTCATGCAAGTGTCATGCGATTTTCATGCCAGTACAATCCAGTTTTAACACCTACCATCTGATTTACATGCGAAAGTGATCCAATTGCAATGCGATTTTAACATGAGCTTTTACATAGAGCATTTCTCTTTGTAATTTACACACAGTTTTCCAAGGAAGTATTCTTCAAGATATATACTATATATATATTTATTGTGGTGCGGTAACCCATGTTACAGCTAGGGGGCGCTTGATTGTGTGTGCTTCAGGATGCGCTTGGAGGCATAATTATGGTGATGAGACAAAGTCCGGCAGGATTGTAAATGGCCGGTATGTGTCACAGAGGGGTGCTCTACGCTGTAAGCCCAAAATGATATGGTTATGCTGGGACTTATAGTTCCACAAGAGATTGTTGTATTTACTTATAAGGGCGGGCTTATAGGGTTAGTGGTGAGCTGGGCCGGACTGGTTCCCCATCTAGGGGAGTGGTTACAACCATATAATGTGACTGAGGACTGGTCACATGGTCAGAGTGTTTGGACCTGTTTGGTCCATGTGCAAGGTCCTGGTGGTCGGTGTTGGAAGTTCCTGGGAGTGGAGTCTTCCTCGAAGCACCTGAGAGACTGTGGACCTGGACAGTCGGTGTTGGAGTCTCTTGTGAGTGGAGATGTCCTGGAAGCACCTAGAGGGACTGTGGACCTGAATGCTCAGGGTGTTGGATTTTCCTGTGATGGACTGGAGTCCTGCAAGCACCTGGTAAGAGTGTGAGTCCTGGAATGGTCAGGGTGTTGGATTGTCCTGGGATGGACTGGAGTCCTGCAAGCACCTGGTGAGACCATGGACTGATGACCTGTGTGTTGGAAGTGTCTGCGATTGGAATTCCTGGAAGTGCATGGAGAGGCTGCATCTACAGAGCCTGAGACGGTTTCTGTGCTGGGGAAGCTACAGTTCCTACTGTGGGTCTGGACTATCCGAGGTGCCCTGGTCACAAGGACGGTGATCCCAGTGAGGCAGCTTTCCCCTGTGAACTAGTACTGGCAGGAGTCAGTGTGTGGAGCCGGAGCTCCTGTAAGGTAACTCCAGGTAACAAGGGGTTACTGGCAGACACGGATCTGCCATTGGCACAGACTCTCGATGGTAAATGTGTTCCGTTGATGTGCATAATGAATCATTTGTATTTTGGTTTATGATGTCTAATAAACCGAATAAGACAAGATCCAGGTTGCTGAGGCAAATATCATGAACCTAGCACAAGGGGGCCGTGCCGCTGAGGACTGCTGCACTGAGTTCCGGCAGTGGTCCACTGAAGTTAGATGGAATGATTCAGCACTCAGGAGACTCTTAAGGATGCCCTGGTTCTTCATTATGCCGTTTATTCTCTGCCGGAGGCCATGACCCAGGCCATATGAACAGACCACAGAATCCCTAAGGGACAGGGTGAACAGCAGGGAACTCGTTATACTTCCCAAAACAGGCAGAGATGCTTACCTGTCTAAATGGGCCTCAATACAATTGCACTACCCGAGGCCCTTTTAGACAGGTAAGCATCTCTGCCTGTTTGTTTTTTTTCTTGAATATTGGAGGATTTTTTCCTCTTTTTGTGGTTTTCATGCTAGAGTAGGACTGGCAATTGTAAGGACCCTTGACGCGGGTTGCCAGCTTACATATTATGACCAGACTATCAACCAATACCTTACATATAATGATATGTTTATTTGCACGTTATATTTTTTTCAGGGTGCAGTTGGGCCCAAATGGTTCTGTAAACTGTGGCCTCTGTTCACACAGGATGCACCATAGTTAGCACTGGGCAGCCCGCCATAGCGCGTCATTAATAGGCTGAGAACTAGATGCTCTGCATTCCTTGTGTGAACATTGCCACATACAGAGTATATTTTTTTGCATTGGTGTACCACACGGCCAATCCTTGATTGAAGGCTGGCTGTTTCATTTGGTATTGCACCTGTGCAGTTGCCATTTTACTTGGGTCTGCTGCACCCTGGTAGTGCAATTGTATTGAGGCCCATTTAGAAAGGTAAGCATCTCTGCCTGTTTTTGTTTTTTTTCTTAAATATTGGAGGATTTTTTCCTCTTTTTGTGGTTTTCACACTCGTTATACTACCCAGGAGCAGGTCCATTTATCTGAGGTTTAGCCATAAGAGGTTAGAGTTGCTAGTTTTCGTGTGGTGAGAGAAAACATAAACAAGATCTTGGACTCTGTCTATGCTGTGGTCTCACTGGACATTTTATCAAGAATTGCCCAACTCGTCCTCAGGCAAGCAGTGGCGTTCATTGACTGTTGGTCTGCTGCTAGCTATATTGATTTGGGACTGGTCCTAACCTTAGGATTAGGGACAGTTAGTTTGGAAAACTCATTCAAATTTTCACCATTGACAAATCACCATTAGCCCAGAATTTGGGCAAGAGGGTAACGGCGGATTTCATGCTCCAAGTGGGAGCACTTCACTCTGAATTCATCTCCTGTTTTGTGTAACACCTATGCTGGTGCCTATTAGACGCACTGCTCTGTTCTTAAAAGGACAGCGCGTGTATCATCAAACATGCCCCCAGCGAATGGTTGGGAGGCATTCTGTATGAAAGGCATCCTCCTTAATATGGAGGTGCCAAACCAACATTGAGTCATTAGTGAGCGATGTGTGCTACTAGTGAGTTGTTTGGTCCCCTGGCCCGTGTGTGGCTAGGTCCTGAACCTGAATCCCTGGTTTGTGTGTGGCCAGTGCCACAAACTTGTCTCCTGGTCCTTGTGTGGTCAGTGCCTGAACCTCGTCCCCTGCTCCATGTGTGGCCAGTGCCTGAACCCAAACCTCAGGTCCTTGTGCGGCCGGGTCTGAATCTGCTCCCCGCATGTCTGGTGCCTAAATCTACTCTCATGGTCCTTGTGCGGTTGGTGCCTGAACCCGAACCCATGGCCCTTGTGCGGCCAGTCCCTGAACTCCAAAACCGCATCAGCGGTACCTGAACCAGTTTCCGATCCACTGCCTGAACGTGTACCTATTCCAGTACTCTGTATCAGTATCCGTCCTGCCCGAGGAGTAGTCTGAACGGATCCCGACCCCAGTCCTTTTTGGATGCTGAACATCCTGACCCTTGGGGTCATCAGCTGCAGTATTGGGGACTGCCTAGGAGTGCTACCTGGCGGCTACCTGCTGCTCAAGCCTGACTCCACAATCAGGAGCTCCAGTGAAAACCAGGTAGTTGCTTAGCTACGCCTTTTCCTAGGCAAGCCCGGCCCTGTGACCCAGTGGGTTATTTTTAAAATTAAGTAAAAAAAATAAAAAAATGATTAAAACCTGGCATCGCCATACTTGTGGTGACCCCCAGAAAAAAGTAAGGTCAAGCTGTGAAAACTAAACATAGGCAAAAAAGGCAGGATGTGAAGTTTTCTTAATTCACCCCCACCAAAATGTTGTTTATCAATTTTTTGGTACAATCCACCATTTAAATGAACTGATGGTCACACATGGACACCATTAGTCCAAGTATTGTCTACAGGGCTTATTCTCGGCTATCTTGGCATTACTGAAACATTGCTGTTCTCTGTGCTCCACATGTGCCCTTGCGATAGTCGCTCAGATGACAGATTTTTAGATTTCATGTCCCCGGTCAATGTATTATCCTTATTATAATTGGGAAGAAAAAGTCATTACGGAGGCGAGGGTGCAGCTGTGAGGGCCGACAGCCACTTTCCTCTGATTTATTCACAGGAGGAGGAGGAGAAGAGAGGCTGGTGATGCTGAAGGAATATAAGGCTCGAAACGCGTTAATGATAGCCATGTGAAGGATGGTAATCTGCAACATGACGGACCAGAGAAAAACTATTTTTGGCAGCACAAGTCACTTTATCTACATTAAAACAACCTCCTCTGCAAAAGTTACAGCCATGTTCCCACCCGCACGGAAATCAAAGCTGTCATCATGCACAGAGCATATCTGGAAATCCATCATAAATCAATATTAAATGTAAGGACTGCACTTGGATCTTTGCAAATATCATTACAAGGCATGTGTATACAGTTTCATTCAAAGAAATATCAAGAAATATGGTATCCCTAGACAGAACTTGATCTGGAATGGCAGCATTTAGGTGAATTGGCTTGATTTGCAATTCCAGAAACAACCTGTAGACAAGAGAGGCGCTGTCTCTTAAACCAAACCCTTAGTTATAATGTCAGAAAACATCATTAAAAAGTAGCTATAAGGCCATGTTCTCACATAGTGTAAAAACTGCAGCTTTTCCACTGAGGATTTTTTGGGGTTGTGCAGAAAACTCACTATGTTTAAGGCTCTGTGAATAATGAGTATTTTAAGGTGCTGAAAAAACACAAATTTTCAAAGCAGAAATCTCTTTTAAAAAAAGGAAAACTCATTTTTGTAGAGTTTTTGGAGGAGTTTCTCTTTTCCTGAAGCAGATTTGAAGCGTTCTGGAAAAGTATTTTTCTTGATTTTCTTGAAGCTTTCTCTGCAGACTTGTGATTGGACAGTTTGGAGAGGTTTCCTTTAAAATCTGCTTAAAGACATGACATACACTTTCTATTTTCCACCAGGTGTTTTTCAACTTCTCTTCAGGGAAAAAAAGCTAAAAAAAACCCTCTCCTTTTTTGGATTTCCCATAGAAATTAAATGGAAGAGTTTTCAAAGTGTTTTGAAGCAGTTTTTCGAGAGAATCTGCTCCAAAAAACTCTTGAACATAGCTAGTCGTTCAAGCAAGGTGGTGGTGGGGGGTTTAAGAACTCCTACCAAATATGAGCCTTTTGTGTTTTTTTCCCCATAATCATGTTCCCACGTATGGAAACACTGTACTTTCTCCACTATGCAAATCAATTTGTAAATGATCAAATTAATATCAAATTTTCATTTGATATTTTGCAAGGCCTGATCTTCCTGTGTTTACTTGCATATTTTGGCACTAACTAGGCCTCACGAGATAAAGTGAGGCATTGTGCATGTCATGGACATGTGTCGTCCCTCAAGTGACAATGTGAGGCCTAGTCAGTGATGAGAGGCTTCATCGGTGACTAGGCCTCACACGGTCATCTGGGGTGGAAAGATTAGAGTCCGAAAAAGCCAAGGCAAAGGCTGGAGGCAGGGGTGTAACTACAATAGGTTCAGGGTTTGCGATCACACCTGAGCTCTGGAGCCTAGGGGGCCCAAAAAGTCCCTTTGGCCTCTGTGAAAAGACCATTACTATAGACTTTACAATAATTGGGAGCCCGATTGGAGCATTTGCATCTGAGTCCATGAGCTTCAAGTTACGCCACTGACTGGAGGACTGGACAGGAAGCTGTGGCTGCAGGACAGCTAAGGGGCGGACATAGTATTTTACAGTCCCCTCCAAATATAATGTTTTGGGGTTTGGAGAAACCTCAGAATAAATGTAGTTTTGAGGCACTTTCGTTTCATGACTAATATTTTTGGAGGTCAATTTGGACCAATCGAACACAAAACAATTTTTTATTTTTAAAATGTGCTTGTCTCTCTTTATTATATATGGCACATCACAGGACTTTTCTGTTTATCAATATACATCGTACATCACAGATTTTATGCCAATGTGTAAATCTCGGAGTCGGAGCTGGAGGATTTCCTCTTTGTAATGTGGTGACCCTCCCGTGTTGTTAATCTTGCTTGCCTTTATTATCTATGCACAGAGAAGTCAGAAAGGCCACACTCATTACACTACCCTCCACCCCTCTGTAATTAGATAGATGTTTAAGACCGCCGTCCGTCCAGTGCCCGAGACGTAGCATCGCTCTGAATTCAGAAAGGACCGGCTCTGCAGATGTGACGTGCTTTGCTTCTTAAACACACATTTTCTCAAGTCTTTTTAATTTTTTTCTTACCTCCATGAAATGCATAATATTGATGTAGGGATATAAGGAACATGTGCCGCCCTCTACGTGGTGTGTGCTGCTGCTATGTGCCGGGGTTAATTGGTAGCTTCGGCGTAGGTCATGTCTTTGTATCAAGGGACTTAGGAAGGTTAAGACACTCAGTGGGGTAAAATGGAAGCAGCATACTCTGCAGGCAACTATGGCAGAACATGCTGCTTATGTGGAAACCAGTATTTTAGAAATATGTATGTCTCACCTGCCGACACAGGGGCCTCTAATCAAGAACAGTAACAGTATATGGGCCCTTTGCAGTCTATAATTCATCATAATGCTCAATTCCATCTGCCTCATCCTCCGGTTCTCCGGTGGGCCAGTACGACCCTGTGATTAATGCATGGTAGGTGAGGCTCTATTCCAGATCTTACATCAGGGGCCTAGTAATCATATAATACCTCTGAATGATTCCAAAAACTCTTATTGGGGTTGTCCCTTTTGGGCAATCCTTTTTTCTCAGCAAGGTCTCCTGAAAGGTAAGCAGAATACACAGAATCCAGTTATGGCCACCAACAATTAGCTATATTCACTGGACTCACCTGGAAGTGTTTAATTTTCCTGCAGCTCCCCCTAAGGAGAAATGGAGCATTACATGATGATCAGTAGAAATGAAATATTATTTTTGTAGCTTCTGCCCATTATAGCTGACGGTCCCATAGCATACGTTTTTATAGCTGTCGGGAAACCACCAATATAGTCACCATTACACCTTCCGCAGAAGCTTTTATAGAAGGATAAAAGGACACAGTTGGAAGGGACCTCTGGGGTCATCGTATCCAACCTCCCTGCTCAATGCAGGATTCACTAAATCATCTCAGACAGATGTCTCTGTTTGAAGACTTCCATTGAAGGAGAACTCACCACCTCTCGTGGCAGTTCACTGTTCACTGAACAGTCCTTCAATTTTTCTTAGTGGTACCATATTATGAGAAAATGAATGTATCATCTAGACTGATATGCCATTTATGAGGTCAAGGAAAGTTAGGGCACGTACCCCTTGATAAGTGCAGTGATGATCAGCACTAGAGGGAATTCTATTTACCAGTAATTTATTGTCTGCTTTCCGCCCTGTAGTCTGCTAGTAATGTCTTGTTTATTATAATTCTATTTTTCTGAGTTAATAAAGACTAAATCTTTCTCCGTTTGTTCTGGCAGGAAATTAATTATAATATCTCACGTATAAATTCTGGAGTTCTTCTTCTTTGTTTGGACAGTAATTCAGGAGGAGCTGTCACTGTAAGTTAAATGCCTGTGTACTTTCCTATACTCAGCTAACAGGCAGAACAATGTTTAATTTATTTTTTGTTTTCCCGTCTCAGAATTTACTGCTTCGGTGTCCTCACGGTGCAATAATAGAAGTCATTAAACTGGTGCATCTCAGGGTCATATCATAGATCATAAGATCAGGCAGTTTTGGTCCCAAGCCATCGGCAGAGATGTAAAAACTCTATTGAAATGCATGGGACATCAAATCCGGTGTATTCTTGGGAACTTGGAACCTCCACGAATCCACGTTTTATGTCATGTGTTATTAATGTATTCCAAATAGTGATGAGACAACTTCCTGGAATTCTTTTTGGATTGATTCCCTCGAATCGGCAGGCAAATTCGATTCAGAAAGAAAAAAATAGTCCTAATGGAAAATGCCATGAAAAGACATTTATTATGCTCCAGTCCCTAAAGAATAATAAATGAAGAGCCAGAAAGGGGTAACTAAATAATAAAAACTGATTCTCTCTTTTGATAGACCATCAACTGTCCTGCCGATGCAACCCAAGTGAGGTCCTCCAGTTCTTCCTTCCGGTCACTCTTGTCTCTTAAGATCTACCATTACTAAGGTCATGGAAGGTGCAACTCTTATTACTCCACACAGTCACATGGGGCAAGACACCATCATTATTATGTACCACACCTCTTATGACCACTTGACAGAAGATGCGAAGAGTGACCGGAGGGAGCAAATGGATGACCTGGCATGGAGTTGTAGTGATAAGACTTGTGAGGGGCCTTGGAAAGCCGAATATTCGATTTTATTCTTTTGTAACTACTCTTCAGAACTATAAAGAGTCCAACAAGTGGCGGCCAACTTTTTGCTTGATTTGTTCAAATTGAATCTTGAAACATTCGGATTCTTGAAATTTCAAATTTTTAAAGGGAATTTGGTCAAGAGTTTGATTCATTACAAACCCTCTGCACTCCCACTACTAGATTTTATTATTTTTATCAGAAATTTCTATTTCTCATTTATCTGAAATGGCTTTACAGAGATCCAAAAATTTGCTACAGAAACAACTCTAGAAATCTGTGAAACATAAATGTCTCATGTGGACATATCCTTACAGAAAAGAACCTTACAGTGTTATTAAATATTGTGGATTTTCAAGTGATTGTCGACTTGAACATAAAAAAGCTGTAGGCTGCACTACTCCTGAACTTCAGGAAGAAAAAGCCCGAAATAAAAAGTTCAAACAATTGACTGAAAGGATGAGTAATGCTGCTCGGCTTTGTAAAGAATTCCAGGACTTTTGATGTTCAAAAAATATGCAATTTATTCTCAATCTGACTTGCTCAGGAAAACCACAGAAAAGTTAGAAAAAAAACAGGTAATTTAAAAAAAAAAAAAAAAAAATCTGAAAAACTTTTTGATTGTTTGTTGGAATTTTTGAAATTGCATATTGAAGTCTGTCTGGAAAACAAGTGCTGAATTATGGGTAATGCTTTATTAAATGGGTTGTCCGTTACTGGTCATCCCTTTCTTAAATGCGAAAAAGCCCCAATTAAAATAAAAACAACACATTCTCATCTAATGGACTGATGCCGTTCCAGTGATGTCGGCGCCGTGTCTCTGGACGGTCATGTCACATTGTTTTGTTACATGAACACTGGCCTTTTCTCAACATGACAACTCCAGGCCTCGTTTCTCGTGCTGCTGTGAGCAGCCTACATGGCATAAATGTGCTACCATGGCCTGCAGCGTCTCCAGATTTGTCTCCTATCGAGTACATCAGGAATTTCATTGGATTCAAATTGTAAAAGGAGCTGCCAGCAGCGGATCTTGATGATTTCCCTGAGTGCATTTAGCTCAGCAGAACTTTCCTCAGATGACCACTATTAACCTTATTGATAGCAGCCAAGACTGTAAGTGCCGGGATTTCTGCACTTGGCGCTTATAATGGATACAGAATAAATTGAGACGTTTTGAAAATTATGTGTCCATTTTCTTGTCATTTGCATATCATGAAAATGTCTACGCGTGTTTTGATTTCCATAATTCTATGACTTTTCCTTCCGGGCATTGCAATTTCAATGTTGAGGCGTTCATATACCGCATATATACATTATACAACTGCCCTGCATTATTTGCATGACTCCACATTGCATACACACAGTCCATTAGTGAGGAAATGAGAAACGTTTTATTTCCACATTCTCGCTATGGCAATTATCATATAAAATCTGACATGAGCGTGTCCTTGGACATGACGGATGTGATGTTAGGTCCAGAGCCTTACGGACGTGATCAGTCATTGTCATATTTATTTTTTATCCGTTATAAGGTTTTTCCTTTTTTACGGGGGGGCTGAAGATGTGAAGGAAAGACTGGGTCATTGTTCCATCTCTCTGTACTCTCTATTGCAGTGATTTTTTTTTGCAGAACATTAGACTATGTGATCCAGGCAGAGAAAGCGGTGATGAGATATATGGAGTGAGGACTTTACTTGGAATTGCCGTGGAGCGACACATATCGCCACAGCCTAAGTCATAGTTACATAGGTTGAAAAAAAGACCTCGGTCCATCCAATTCAACCTTTCTCCAGTAATTGTACATTTTGTCACTAATTTAACTATAACCCACAATATTATTTGCCCGGAGGAAATCGTCCGGCCCTTTTTTAAAAGCTGTCATAGTGTCGGCCATTACTACCTCTTGTGGTCAGTATTCCACAGACTGACTGCTCTAACTGTAAAGAACCCTTTCCTGTTTCAATGTGGGTTAACTAATTTCATAGCTACACTGGTTGGAAAATTACCTAACACTGGTTCACAGCAACATCCATTTGACTTTAGGCATTTGTGGTTCCTTGGGTATGACAGCCTCACACTTACAGTACATCCCTCCGGCACTTCCTTACAGCTTCATACTTCAGGAGCCGCTTCTCGTGGTTCAGCCCCAACGGCCATCACATCAATCTTAGGTCTTCATGTCAACTTCTGCTGTAGTCACTACTTCCGATCATCTGGCAAACTCACTGGTTGGTGATGGCCCGGCTTGGCAATACAAGAACCAGCTTTTCAGCATGTGCCATCTCGGTTCTGCGCCCGACTAACTCAAATTTGGTAACACAAGCAATTTTATCAGGCCTTTCGAGGGTCCATGCCTTAGCATGATCGCGTCATTGCACAGCAAACCAATCTGGTGCCGTCCTCTTTACAGTATAGAACCTGGGACCAGTCTTTCCCGGCAACCATGTGCTCTGAACCATGACCTAAACCCAAAGAACACCTGCACCAACATGGCAGCCAATATGAAAAGCACAGTAGTTAACAATATAAAGGATAAAATAAAAAATAACTTGAATTCCTGACTACTAATAATGTGTTTCAGAAAACAATTGTCCCATGGAGCAGTTTGTTGTTTTTTTTTAAGCAAAGATAAGCTGCAATTTACTCAGACTGCTTGGGTCCAGCCCTGAGTCTCCACCACTGCTACTAGTGTCTGTTATCGTCTGCAGTTCTCATGTCACTGCTGCAGCCAATCAGTGAGCTCAGCAGCTCGTGCTGTCTAGTCAGCAAAGCGGTTGAGCGCAGTTAGTGGCTGCAGAGCTGATGACATGAAGTCAGTGCTGCAGACAATAAGGCTGGAGTCACACTCAGCGTAAGACAATACGGTTTGTTTTTTACGGCCGTAATACGGTGAAATGTTCCCAAAATAGTGGTCCGTATGTCATCCGTAGGCAGGGTGTGTCAGCGTATTTTGCGCATGGCATCCTCCGTATGTAATCCGTATGGCATCCGTACTGCGATATTTTCTCGCAGGCTTGCAAAACCGACATCTAATGGATTTATGGGCTCAAATGTCCGTTAAAACATATATACAGTATATATATATATATATGTCATTGAGACACATATATATATATTCTGTATTTATATTTAATTCAGCGCGATCTCTGTGAAAAGCCGGTAATTCAATTGCCGGCTTTTCATTTCTCCTTCCCAAACCCGACATGATATGAGACATGATTACATACAGTAAACCATCTCATATCCCCCTTTTTTTTGGCATATTCCACACTACTAATGTTAGTAGTGTGTATGTGCAAAATTTCAGCGCTGTAGCTGCTAAAATAAAGGGTTAAATGGCGGAAAAAATTGGCGTGGGCTCCCGCGCAATTTTCTCCGCCAGAGCGGTAAAGCCAGTGACTGAGGGCAGATATTAATAGCCAGGAGAGGGTCCATGGTTATTGCCCCCCCCCTGGCTACAAACATCTGCCCCCAGCCACCCCAGAAAAGGCACATGTGGAAGATGCGCCCATTCTGGCACTTGGCCACTCTCTTCCCACTCCCGTGTAGCGGTGGGATATGGGGTAATGAAGGGTTAATGCCACCTTGCTATTGTAAGGTGACATTAAGCCAGATTGATAATGGAGAGGCATCAATTATGACACCTATCCATTATTAATCCATTTGTCTGAAAGGGTTAAAAAACACACACACACACATGATTAAAAAGTATTTTAATGAAAGAAACACAGCGGTTGTTTTAATAATTTATTGCTCTCTCAATCCATTTCCAGGCCCTCGCTTGGCAAAATAATAAACGCACAAGATACATACCCTCCGATGTACTGTCACCTCCCACGAGGTAATCCATCTGAAGGGGTTAAAATATTTTACAGGCACGAGCCCTGCTAATGCAGCGGTGTGCTCGTGCCTGTAATCCCCGGCGAATGAAGGAAATGTAGGTCAATGACCTATAGTTACCTTCATTCGCGGTGATGCACCCTCTACTGGATGTCCTCATATGACCTGGAGCGTGGGAAAAAGTTCCCAGGCTGCAGTTCATGAGGACATCCACCAGAGGGCGCCTCACCGCGACTCAATGTAAGTACAGATCCTGCTTTCCTTTCAGCACCCGGGGATTACAGGCACGAGTGAGTGGTTTAGCGCAGCTCCTGCCTGTAATATTAGTTAACCCCTTCAGATGGATTACCTCGTGGGATGTGACAGGACATCCGAAGGTATGTATATTGTGTGTTTATTATTTTGCCAAGCGAGGGTGTTCCTGATAGATTGAGAGAGCAATAAAATACTAAAACAACCTGTTTGTTTCTTTCATTAAAATACTTTTAAATCATGTGTGTGTGTGTTTTTTAACCCTTTCCTACAATTGGATTAATAATGGATAGGTGTCATAATTGACGCCTCTCCATTATTAATCTGGCTTAATGTCACCTTCCAATAGCAAGGTGGCATTAACCCTTCATTACCCCATATCCCACCGCTACAGGGGAGTGGGAAGAGAGTGGCCAAGTGCCAGAATAGGCGCATCTTCCAGATGTGCCTTTTCTGGGGTGGCTGGGGGCAGATGTTTTTAGCCACGGGGGGGCCAATAACCATGGACCCTCTCCTGGCTATTAATATCTGCCCTCAGTCACTGGCTTTACCATTCTGGCGGAGAAAATTGCGCGGGAGCCCACGCCAATTTTTTCCGCCATTTAACCCTTTATTTTAGCAGCTACAGCGCTGAAATTTTGCACATACACACTACTAACATTAGTAGTGTGGAATATGCAAAAAAAAAGGGGATATGAGATGGTTTACTGTATGTAAACCATGTCTCATATCATGTCGGGTTTAGGCAGGAGAAATGAAAAGCCGGCAATTGAATTACCGGTTTTTCACTAACACCGCTGCGTATTTCTCGCAAGTCACACTGATGGTCCGTGTGGAATCCGTATTTTTCTCGCCCCCATAGACTTTCATTGGCGATTTTTTTGCACAATACGCTGACAAACGCAGCATGCTGCGATTTTGTACGGCCGTAGAAAGCCGTATAATACTGAACCGTAATATACGGCTGATAGGAGCAGCCCCATTGAGAATAATTGTGCCGTTTATTTGGCGAGTTTTACGGACGTATTTTCTGCGCTCTTACGTCCGTAAAACTCGCCAGTGTGACGCCGGCCTAACAGACACCAGGAGCAGCGATGGAGACTCAGCACTGGATCCAGGGCATAGCGCCCCGGTCAGGCAGGAATGGAAAAGGGTCTTACCAAATCGATGTAAAGTGTCTTTGTATCCAGCACTATTTAAGGAGCATTCCAGTTGCGGAAAACCCATGTTTCCCGGCTACTCCATATTTGAAAAAAAAAAAAACCTCAAAACTGTTGTTTTCACCCCTCCCCGAGTCCAGTGTTGAATCTCTGCCGCTGCTCTTGGGGTCCATTATTGTGGCTGAGACTCTGCGTGGCACCGGGGGAGGGTGGGTAAAGCACAGTTTGTTTTTAGCTATCTGCAGACAGGGAACAGGGTTTTCTAAAACTGGAAAAAGCCCCTTAATGCTACAGGACACAAAGACATTTACACAGTTTTGAGAAGACCCTTTCCTGTTCCGGCACGACTGTGACCCTATTCACACAACAAGCCAAAAATAAAGAAATGGGGTGGTGATCTCAACCCCATTCCTAAAACCTGTAGTTAAAAGCAGTCTTCAATTTTTACAAACAACTTCTCTTGGAGATTGAGGATCGGGTATAGCTACACAACTCCATATTAATGCCCGCAGCTTTGGAATGAGATCTTCAGCATGGTTATTTATATAGGTGACATTTTCACGGTCAGGCATGTAAACCTCTGTCCACCAGGTACGTCTTGAGTAACTTTGCAATTTATTGTATCATTTAACTTGTACTAATCCAGAGCAGCATTCACAATTCTTCAAGCTTCAAAGCTGAAGTTTCCTCGCATTGCTGCCTCCATGAGCGTGCCGATCCTTCTTATACTTACATAACCTTGCCATCAATGATTGCTGTCTTTTTGACTTATGTAAGAAAATTAAGATGTAATAGAGCCGGAACAGAATGTCCATCGGAAAATCCTTTGCGAGATCTACTGATTATACCCTGCCAAGATTTGTTGGTGCTACCTTAGGGTCAAAGTCATAACAATTACTCCATATTTCTTCCCAACCGCAAGTTAGATGAAATGTTGTCCCCTGAGGACCGTTATAGATTGGGAAGTTTGTGATCCCTCTTTGACAGCGTAACGCAGGATTTCAATATTTATTCGGTTCGCTCTGACTTCAGTAATTCTAATAAGTGCACTCGCCTCCAGTACGAGCAATGTAATGTTACACTGGGAACAGAGCGTGCTTGCTGGGAGCAGTGGGAACGCATCATTCTCACTGCTTCATCTGTTGGCCGGTAGGCTCTTCATTATTTCCTCTAATGTCCTCATTGTCACAGAGGAAATAATATAAGCTCCGCGGTAATTTACCATGAATTATTTAATATATTTGTAGACATTAGTCCTGATAATAAAAACTCCTTACTGGCAACATCAAGTGGTGAATGAGTGAATAGAAGATTACTAGCAGAGTACCGGTAACGGTTCTGTGTACTCCGGGGGCAAAGGCAGTGAAGGACGGTTTGGCCAATCATTCAGCGGTCAGTTATCTCCCGACTACCGCATACACAGGGCCACTGTCTCTGCCATGTGCTTTTATCTGGGAGACAGGAGAACGCCATTGCCAGGGACATTCTGTCCCCTTAATACAAAAGGATGGGGTGTAGAAATTTCAACTCCTCCATCCTTCTTTTTGCTTGCTCCACTGGTCGTGAGAAAACCCCGACACACATCCAAAGGTTGGCCAATGCCGACAAAATCAACTGGTTCAACCTACATTCATCAAAGGTGTATTTGGCCCTTTCTTTAAGGGGAACCTGTCACCAGGTTTTTCCCTACCAACGGCCACCATCTTTTAACCTAAGGCCACCACCTTTGAGCCCTGTGTTTCAGAGCTTTAATTATATTCGTCTACAGGGCAGTCCGGTCCAATGGGCATCGCTGGTCTAGGTCCGGCACCTCCTCTCTTCTTATGATCGCCGTCCTCCTTCTCTGCTTCGTGTGTCTGGCGCATCCTACATCATCCACTATCGTAATATAGCATTGCGCATGCGCAGGAAAGTCAAAGAGAGCGCCGGCACATGAGCCTGCGCAGAAGCACGACGGGAATACTGTGTGAATGAGGTAGGACACGTCATCCACACAAAGCAGAGAAGGAGGACGGCTATCACAAGAAGAGAGGAGGCAACGGACATAGACTAGCGTCGGTGAACATATTAAAAGCTCTTTATTTCGTTTTGCAGGGCGGCTTGGAGACTTATGTACAGTATTATAGAATGCTGCCACATGGGGTCGAAATGTGATGGCCGTATGTAATATGGGAAAAAGCTGGCGACAGGTTCCCTTTAAGAACTTCAGAAAAATCAGAAGTAAATTAGGTGGATCCAAGTTCATGCTGTCTTTGAATGTATCCCAATGACCTTAGACTTTTTAGGCCTCCTTCAGACATCCAATTTTCATGTACGATTGCTATCCATGTTTTTCATGGATAGCACTCGTACCTATGATAGTCTATGGGGCCATTCATACGTCCGATATTTTTCCTCGGAACGAGTGTTCTGCAAAAAATATTAGAGACGTGTCTGATTTTGATCCAAATGCTGCGGAGACACCATCACGTGTTCCTCAACGCAAGCAATGAGTAGCCAGGTCTTTCAACGGGAAGGAACAACCACGGGAAGGGCAGCATCCAATAAAGGAAAATCACCTATGCCAAAACATGGTATCCATCCACAGACAGCTGTTTCGGGCCCCTCATCAGTGTGGAGTAGGAAACTGGCTATTAGGAGCAGTGCCTAGTGAAAGGACTATAAACATAAGGGTGAATGACCTCGGGGAGATCAAAACATCCAACACCGCGGAGACACCATCACGTGTTTCTCAACGCAGTGATCCAGAACACTGCCCCCATCCCTTATGGGAAATATGCAAATGGATGGATATCATGTTTTGGCATAGGTGGTTTTCCTTTATTGGATGCTGCCCTTCCCGTGGTTGTTCCTTCCCGGTGAAAGACCTGGCTATTCATTGCTTGCGTTGAGAAACACGTGATGGTGTCTCCGCGGTGTTGGATGTTTTGATCTCCTCGAGGTCATTCACCCTTATGTTTATATTGATTTTGATCCAAGTGTCGGATAAAATTCTGCAATGCAAGTCAATGTGTCCGTGAAAAATTTGGACCGCACTTGGATGCCTTATGGTGGATTTACCCTATTATTCTTCTTACCTAAAACCATTTTTTCTGGATATTTGAATCTTAATTGCTTCTACAATATGATTTCAAAATTCCAAACGATATAAGTTATTTGAAGATGTGGTCGCCATCCTCCATCAACCTCACTAGAAGCAGCATTAGAAAAATCCTTGGCAGCTCTATTGAGGCAAGTTCTTCTTGTGCTACGGGATACGAGGATGGAGATGCAATTTCCAATCCCTTATTGGGAAGATGAAGACAGCACTGGAGTAAGATGCACCAAATACATTATGAGAAATGCGCCTTTTTATGAATTTGACATATCTTTAAGGTGCCGGGTGCCACTGCAAGAAACCTACTCCAATCTGAGACTGGCATACATTTCTGTTGTAATTTATGCCACTTTTGTGGAGTAAATTATGATGAATTTGTCGGAGGCGCTTGGACACACGATGCTTGGCATTGACTCCTTTGGCCATTCTCTGTCCACTTTTTAAAGTTGTCAGAGTTGGCCAAGACTGGCGTATAAAAATGGAAAAATGCTAACTTTTTTGCTCAACAAGATTTACACAAAAATGTTGTGACATGTCAGAAAATTGGCGAAAACTGCTTGATGAATCAGCCCTCTTGGCATCCAAAGAATTAGCTCAATGGTCTAAACCTAGTGGTCTCCACACATGTACTGTAGCCATTTTGGTGAGCAATGTGTAACAAAGGACGGTCTATGATCAAGTGGCAAATGATTTTCTGTCTAAATGCAGCCTTCATTTCTTTCTATGCTCGCAGTTTACAGAACTAAATCTCTGCCAAATCTCATCATAAGGGTCATAATTTATTCTTTCTTGTTTGGAAGTACTGTACTCACATTTATGGATGAGAGCATTAAAAAAAAATGATTTCCCCATATTTAGTCGATGAGTCATATTGTGCTTTCCTCCCTATATACAGCCTGAAAGGGCTGCCCTCTCAAATGACTTAGATGCTTCTTCCCCTCTCTTCTATAATTCTTAATGTCCAATGACCTTTCCCTCCTGCTATCTCTAACACTGTAATAAAGGAGAGGGAGAGGAGAGAAAGCAGTCAGAGCAAGCTATGTGAAAGACTCTTTACTATCACAATGGTACGACAACTAAGAATTTACAATGAAAAAAACTACGTAGTCAAAAAAAATGAAATCATAACTAAAAGGTACTTCATGGATCTAGATGTTATGGGTTGACCTGGTTTGGAGTAGTGATATTGCAATCACTAGGGGCAGCACAGTAGCGTAGTCAGGGATGGCCAGAGGTCGATATCAGGAGCAGAAATGTTGTTTGAAGAAGCAGCAGGTGGAAGAAAGCTTGACTAGAGTCTGGTAGCTCAAAAATCATGCAAGGAAGGAGAGCCAAGCCGGCTTTAAACAGGGTGTGCAATCAGGATGTGCCAATCAGGAACTCAGGGTGGAGACCAACAGGAACTCAGGGAGGAGACATCAGCAGCAACATAGGTTCAAGTATTTGGATTAGCACGAAACTGTCCAGCAAGCTGAATAGCTCAGAAGAGCTGCCATCTGGTGCACAGGAGCTGCTGGGTTTGAATCCTGACACTAAAAGTACTACACAACCACTCGTTCTACGGAAATCATGACATACACAGCGCTGATATCAATATTTCAGTTTTATTGTTCTTTCTTTAGCACATACATTTGTTTCACAGAAGCATGAGGGTGGGTAAACCACACAGAGTATTACACAGTCTGTTTCCATAGTGTAACACACGACGTGCCCTACACAACTCACCACAACACTATTATGTCATGCTTTCAGCAATGCCATGTGCTCAACAATGACATGAGAAGCTGGAGGATGCAACGAAACCACAAGTGGAAACAAATGATGCTAGACATTGAGGAATCTCAGAGGAAATACTCGCGACTTTATTTCCTCTAGGACCACCAACATGATCCATATACCAATATAACTTGATATCGTGTTAGAGCTAGCTATAAATGAGAGCAAGCCACATAGAAGAATAAGAATTGGCGCCCCCAACAGTTCACAACACCGATCTGCTTGTCTCTAGCAGTAGGGATTGGGACATTTTTTTCCACATCCCCCCATGTATCCTTATTGTTGACTTACAACCCTTATGAGTGCAGATTTATAGCCTAGTCTAGGAAGGGCAGAACCTATTTTCTTTTGAAAGAAAAGGCTCCCATAATATTACGCGAATTGTGTAGATAGAAAACATCTATGGAGAATGGGGTAAGGGCCAAACTAAGTTGAGCCACTATCTTCATAGCGTCCATAGCAGCTGCAGGGTTTACCCTCTATAATTTATATGCCCTTGTAGAATAGCAGCATGACCGTAGTGCCAATTCCCTCAAGCCTGATATATCAAATCTGTAGCTCCTCAGGGGAGGAGTCTGGTTGATACCGCCCATGAGGAACAGATAAGCAACATTCTTCCTATTTCTATGGATGCTATAAAAACCTCATGGCCCCCTGTATGTTTGCATGCCCTTTCCAATTAAAAAAAGTTAATACTCTATTGTCATTACAATAGATTGCAATCGATTACTGCCAAGAGCAGCAATTTTTTTTTATCCTGTCATAATAGAACATTTGACATCTGATCTGCTTGTTTACATGGCTACACATATAGCCCAATGTGATGTAAGAATACAGCTGATGGATAGGTGGATATGAATTTTCTTTGTATAGGGTGAAGCAATGGATATTCTACTACTCAGGATATACTTAAGCACATTGATAAAATTACCATATAAATTACACACATTTATTTGTTTTTGTTTTTATGCTGGATTTTTGACACCTTTTCCTTGAGACATTTTCATAGGGTCCTCTGGGTAAAGAGCCCCCTCTACAGGGCTGTAAAAAGGCATATTGATCATGCTTGCATTTATAGACTCCCTGTGCCTGCCACCCATAATACCTGTCTATTGCTATTTGATAAGGCAACGTTCTGTAAATATCAATAATTTCTTCTTTTCTCTATGGCTCTGTGAAGCATAGACAAGTATACCGAAAAATATATAGTTCTGGGAAGGAGAAATAATTTACCACTTATCTTTGAAGGGGTGGTCCTGAAAATCACATTTATGACTGGTCTACCCCCATTTATGATCCAACTATTGGCATTCCCACTATTTCCAAAAAAGGGACTCATGTTAGTCTTGACTTTATTGGGCGACACCTGAATCTCCAACTCCTGTCATTTTTTAAAACCCGTTTTAAGAATATTTCACATGAATGGCATATTAAAGTATCCCTAACCATTACCCCATAGAAGGTCCATCTAGTGGCCATATCTCCAACATGACCCATACTTCTGTAAATGTTTGCATTCTCCTAAATTCCTGGGTTGGTCTTCAAATTTACGGCTCCAATATAAAACCCTGTGGTTGTATAGTATAGGCTGAGATCTAGTACCAATCAGGTACCGGCAAAGTCTGAAAATGACATTGACATTCGTGGAATTCCTTAGATACTTGGGGTTTTGGACAAACTCTACTTGCTTGATAGATTGTTTTTTTTTTTATAATTGAATGCTCCCAGGAGATCTTGGTTCCATGCAGCGCCACCACAGGTAAAATGAAGCATTGCACAGTTCATAGTGAAATCCGTGGGTTGTCCATGTAATGCCCAAAGTGGTGTAATTTGGCCACGATTTGTCCATAGACCCAATATCAGAGCATTAGTGAGTTGAGAGGAGTAATTCTACAAAGTATCTGGAATGAAAAAAATTATTCTTCAATTGGAAAACGTCCCATTTTTGCAAAAATCGTTCACATGCAATGGCTAATTAACCATTATGAGTCCTCAACATAGTCTGACCTATTAATCTAATATACATTGCTCAGTCTCTTCAATAGGAGCTGAGCTGCGGTACCCCATGGCGGCCATTAAACAGGATATGGAGATGTGTGGTTCTGCTCCATGCACGGTTTACGTTCAGCCACCATCGGGGGTGATAATCGCTAATCGGTGGGGGGTGCTGGATGTCTGACACTCACCAATTTTGTATTCATAATCTATCCTTGGATAATAAAAGCAGTGGACAACCCCCTTTAAAGAGGATATTTACCACCAAAATTTACACCTAACCACAGGATAGGAGGTAAATGTATGATCAATAGAGGTCAGACCGGTGGCAACCCACCGATACTGAGTGTAGGGGTCCCATGTCCATCAGTGATTCATGGGTAACCATTGCTCCATTCACTTCTATGCTTCTACCAGAGGGGTATTTCTCATGCGAGACCACCAATCCTTTAAACAGTGGTCAAGCATGTTCTCTACCACTCCATTCACTCATGGAACAGTGGTCTTCCATTCTTGTGGCTATTGTGTAAATTTTGGTAGAATACCCTCACAAAAAATTCCTTATGACAGTGGGAACATTTAAGTCCCATATTTGTATTAAGACCTAAAAACGCTTCGAAATCTTTGCGCAAGAATTGTAGATACTGAAAATGACACCAAAAATCCCAATTATTCTGTGTTCAGAAGGAATTTGCAGAGTCGTCTTCCCAGCACAGAATTACTCGTGGTTGGAAGGAGTACGTGATGATACAAAAACACAAGACAAGTGTGTGCTAGATAATCCGGCACTGACCATAAACTTGTTCTTATCGGTAGCTCCCATATTAGTCCAAACCACACTAATAGTCAAGACGAGGGTAGTAATGAGAAGACCACACGCATTTTAGAGATGATGAAAACTAAAAACTAATCTTTGTTTAAATTATTTGCAGGCATAATGATACCAGAGACGTAAAATATGCTTGTTCCTTAAAGTTCTCTTTGAAAACTTCAGCCCATCATTTGCACCTGTTAAAAATTGCACAAAAGACGTAAATCCCTCTGGATCTTTGTATATCCATCGCTTCTTGGTTTGCTGATGCTTATCAGTCCACATACCATACAACCAGAATGCCATAGCAGCAGGTCGTACTTCATTTCGAGCAACGGTTAAGTTGGAGGAGGACTCATGTTGAGTCTAAGTAAGTTCCAAGAAACCCCATTTAATGATGAGAATCTTGGGCAGCCAGTGTGATCTCTGCACTCCAGTGAAATCACATTTTCTTTTGACCTTTCAACAATGATATATTGGAAGTGTTAAAAAGGAATTTGAAGCTAAAAGGTCAAATGAGACTTCTATTGAGGAGCTGTCCGGACATCTTTATTCCATCGTCTTTGGGCAATATCAGCTTTCGATGTGAACTTTTCAAATGACTCATACAGGTCCCATAGACATATTGAGGAATCACGTGTACCTATAAAGGTCTTTCCTTAGGGAACCAAAATAAAGTTCTATTAAACGGAAATGGTTCTATGTTGTAAATACCTTACTGTATACTTGTAATTTCCAAAGGAGCTGGGAGGTATAGTCTGAAGCTACAAAATCTCCCAATAATCTGCCATTGGAATCCATCCACGTTAATAGTGGCAGGAACGGGTAAAGTTCTTGAGGTCAATCCATGCTCGTTTCTCGGTCTCTTTAAGAAAAAAACAAAGCCCTTTCTTGTGCTGTGTACTAGATAAGAGAAAGTTTAAGTAGTGCCTGTGGTTGCTCAGCACAGAATGTGAGTTTCTTCTGTGACCATAATGGAGAAGAAGGTATTCTCTGGAGAACATTCCCCTGTGTCTTCTGTGACTTGCGGAGGACTAAGAGAGCTTCTCCCGCTGTCATTGTCCTTTCCTGCCAAGTAAAAGGAAAGATATTTAGTAAAATGTTAGTGTTCATCCTGCTCATACTCAAAGATATTATACACTACAATCAAAAAAGGTCGTTGTTACCCAACAGTAATTGGGGCCCTTTGGATACAATCAGGATATTCGGTGCAGACATTCAACCTAATGTGAAAATGCATTCAGAACATTGTCTTACTTAGGCTCCATACTTGTCAACTCTTCCAGAGTGAAAAGGGGAGACCTCCTAGACTTATCTCAGAAGCTGCAGAACCTCCTGGGACCACCCAGTAAGTGGCACTCCCTGAAAACTTCCCTGTGCATGACGCTACAATACCAAGTACCAGCATCCAGAGGTATGGTACATTCAGGGCAAGAAACAGGGTATGTAAAGGGGGCTTGGTCTGCAAAAAGGGTGAGTGCTCAATGCTCTCTACTATATATTATATTGCCTCTCGCACAAAAATAAAAAAACAAGGCTACTTAATTTTAGAAGACGAGACACTCTTGTCCATGAAATTGTCTGTTATTATAGCCTATTCCCATTAAATTGAATGTGACTATGTTGCAATGCCAGACAGAGCCTAAAGATAGGTGCCATTTTTGGAGATAAGAAATGGTGCCTGATCTCCCCAACTACGCGCTCGCGTTAGCTCATCTTGCCATGTTTTATACTAAATTCTATGTAGTCTTTAATGTCCTGCAATCATAAAGTGAAAAACTAGAAGTATCCATTGAAGTGTTAGTTTTACAACCAAACCATAGTGTCCTATTGAGGTTTCCTCCACTGGGCACATCTCCAGGGTCCTAACGACAGGGCAACCGCGGTAGCGCTTGTTCTTATGTCTTCTTCATTTAGGGTCCAAATTCATGATGCCAGATGTTTAACATGTGATGGGACTCCCACCTACCATGTTCCATTTAGATTACTGTCGCCTTCTTACATAGCTTAGGGGTCTTTGGGCACCCTAAGGGTTCGTTCAGATGAGTGTATTACACGCCTGTGCACATGGCCGATTTTACACACGGACCAATAGTGTGCATGGAATAAAATCATATCATGAACTGCTTTGGTTTCTTTATGGACCAGACTAGTGCATGTAAATGACAGGCATCCCTTACATTCATCCAATAAGCAGGCAGTCAAAAGGAGTGGTGCATGGAGCCGGTAACGTCTGCAATTTGCAGATGTGAGTGACCCAAATTTTCGTACAGCCGTATGAACCCGGCTTTAGGAACCAGGGTTTGAGTGTGATCCCTATCTCTGCACTGTCAATAAGTACAACCTCTGACGACCACATAGGAGGACAACAGTATGAAAAATGGCACATGGTAAGTGGTGGCACTCTTACAAACTTTGCATTACAGCCCAGAAACTTAAAGTATCTCTCCCATCAAAGATTTTATCCTTTTAATATATTGCAATCATCATGCTATATGGCACTGTGAACTTACAGTTGCTCATTTTGCCTTTCTACCCAGCTAATTCTTATCTTTTCTCTGTTCTATGTAGAAACAGGAAGTCTCTTGTCCCTGCATTTATCATTCCTCTCTTCACCTCCTAACCCAGCTGCTCTTTCCTCTCCCTACCAGGTACTTTTTCCATGACTGATGACTCACACAGGGAAAATTGACCTCCTGTTTCTACATAGAGCTTAGAAGGATTCAGCTAGTCTGCTTTTAATCACTTGATGTCGTAGATCTAACGGAAAAGAGAATAATTAGCTGGGTAGAAAGGGAAAATGAGTGGAGCGCCCCCACACCGCCGCAGGGCCGAGGGGTACCCGGAGCCGGGCCTCTGGGTCTCAGTCCTGGGGTTGTCACGGTGGCTAGACCCGGTCCGTGGCCCTGTCTGTCAGTGGGGGACGTCCGGTGCAGTAAGTGGTGTTGTAACGGTGCAGTTGTGGGGTGCAGGTCGCGGTAAATAACGAGGACACCAGGTTGCAGTCTCTTTACCTCTTTACTGGAGATCTCTGAGTCCTCAGTCCAGAATACGGTTCTCCAGGCTGCGCAAGTCCGGCCGGTCCAATGGCACCTCCAGAGTTCACTTCACAGGTGGAAATCGGTGCCTACCTTCTTAGCGCTATGTGTTGTAGTCCTCCCCTGCTGTGCTTACGGAAAGTACCCCACAACCGTTGTGTCTGTTTCTTAAGTTCCCTCACAACTCGATTAAATGATGTTCTTCTAATCTTCCGTCCCTTCCTGATGTTACAGTTAGAACGGCACCCGTTTGTCGGATAGGCCTGGAGTTCTTCCGGGACCCTAGAGACGCCCCTCTCCCGCAATTGCCTCCCAAGACTTCATAGGTGATATGTGTTAGACAGCCCGCCTTAAACTGACTGTCCTGCCGCTGTTTAGAGTATTGCTTGAAGCTGAATGCTATAATACTCCCTCGGCGTTCCGGCCACCGGTAGTGCGCCTCAGTAGGGTGTTGCTCCGGTCTTACAGCACGACCCCTACTGGAATTCTCCTATTGCTTGATCTCGTTTCTCACTCAGCACAATCTATCTCGCTTCTAGTCCTTTCTTGGGTCCCGCCGCTTCCCGGAGCTGGCGCGGACCCGTTACGTTCTTTTCAATGCCAAGCCTCTGTCAGGATCCCACCCCTGACAGAGACCCTACTGTCTCTTCCTCCACAACACCCTCTGCCACTAGGTGTTGCTTCGTCCAATCCAGTCAGCTTTCTGATCTAACTTCCTGCCTGACCCCCAGTTTACCCACTATGGTGGGGAGTGGCCTAATGAATAGAACCTTTAGCTCCCCCCGGAGGCCCGGCTGTGAAATGTATTGGTGTCTGTGATACCTGGTCAGATGAACTCCTTCAGTGCCATCGGACGCACCATAGCTCCCCATAGTGGCGGAGCCACAGTACTGCAACGACCAGGACTCTGGGGCGCTGCACTCCCCCCTGGTTAAACACAGTACTCCGGGACTGGGAAGAAAACAACAATACAAGATTAGCAAAAAGACATACAGTTTTGTTTGAGTGCAATAACAGTAAGTATACTTGAACAGGCTTCCCTTTATGGGAGGTGAGGACACTTGAACGTTACAAAACATGGTTAAATATTAAAACATTATAAATTACAGGCTATAAATAACTCCTGTTACCCAACCGGGTATTCTACTAAGTGCAAAAACTGCTGAATAACATTTTAACATTGCCCTTAAGGACATACACTCTGTATCCACCAAAGGCCTTCCTATAATCACATTATAAGGTAAGTTAACTTTTTCATTCTCCTTCTTTGAGTCTGCAGGACCGCCTGTCCTATCGGCACCAGTCCTACTGCCTCTCCTTTCTGTTACAGGACCGCCCCGTTCAGCCAGGGCCTACTGCCTTTTCAACTACTATACATAGTATAGGACATAACATACTTTCAGTTTTAGAAGCTTTGAGCCATCTACGTATGGCTCCTAGGAGGACTCACTACCTAACCCCTACGGGTTCACTTTCTGTCCTCTGTAACACATTACTAACTCTTTCTTAACTTTCTATGGAGGACTCAGGGTTTACCTTCTATCCCCATTTTCTTATCAACATTATCAACTATCTTCTTAGATCATCAACCTTCATTAGTACTTTCTTACTTCCGACTATGCAGGACATTCTGTCTACCCCTAGGGGCCTACTGCACCTTCCTTCTGTCTCTCAATCTTTCTTCTAAGGAACATTATCAACATTTCTTTACAGTTAACCAGTTGGATACATATAACTTTTACATGTAAGTATCATCATTTTCTCTTATCAAACATCATTGCTATCTATCAGTCTTAAAGCAATACCATTTCTTTAAGTGCAACACGTGAACATCCCCTTTAAGAGGGGACCAAGTCTTTAGGAGGTAGCATTTGTTCTCTAGCTACCAGTCCTTTCTCAGCAAAAGCTCCGGTATGGTATCTTCACAAAGAGTCTTTAAATAAAACCAGTAGGAAACACCCTTAAGAAGGTGTAAACTATTTACAAAGAAGAGTTTGTATCATGCACGGTCCATGATTACTGCAGTTCTTTCAACTTGTGCAAACTTGAGGAAAAATAAACAAACAAGAAGGATCCCGGGTCAGCAGAGGGATCCCTAGGAATTAACCCTGGACGGGTTTAGCAGCAAACAATCAGGAAACAAACAGTTAAACCAAGAACTATATACATTTTTAAAGCAGTCATGCTTACTCATTCTTCGGGGAGGAAGGTGGTTTCCTCCCGGGCCTCACCAGACCAACGGGTCGTCCGACTGGTTCCAGGATCGGGTCCCGCCCCAACAGCGACAGGATCCCTCGCCGGGATGTTCTTTTCGCTGAAGCTCCGGCACGCCCCCAAGGTGCATGGTAAGTCCGGGTGCTCCGTTGTTCTTCGGGGCCAGGTTCAGCGGCCTTTTCAGCGGGAGATTTATCCTCCGGTGTTCCGGCAGTGGCTTGTAGTGCGACGCACCGCTGGACGCCCCGCGCCATCCAGCCAGCCTCTCCCATGGCTCTCCTCCATCTGGTATAAGTTACCGCATCACCAGGCTCCAGATCGCGAGGGAATCGTCCTTCACAAGGCTCCACCTCCTCCCGGTCCACATGAACTTGTAGCGGCTCTCCAATCTCCTGTATAACCCCGCGTCCATGTTGAGGGTTGAAAGAGACCACCACACCCCAATGAGACAAGGGGGGCTCCGCAACGGAGGTTAAATCAATCTGGGCTGCCGGTTGTGGTCGGTTCCGCCATGCAGCCATCAAGCGCCGCAGGTGCTCAGCCTCCGGCAGGATCTTCATGCCCTGTGCCTGCAGCGTACCTTCAGCCGCGGCCGGGTGGGAAGGAGCAGGGGACACCAGAGATAGGTGGACTTCTGTGGGCCGACCTAGCCGAGCAAGTACGCGAGCATCGGCCTCCACGCGTTGCGCTATCTGGCGAGCTTCGGCTGCAGCTACACACTCCTCTGATGGTGGCAAGGGGGGTCGGCCCATCGGTAGCTCCGTGAGGGTCAGTCCCCGCAACGCTGGTGCATCTGGGGCTGTGTCAAGCGGTGCAGCCTCAGGCTGGATCGGGTCAGTCCCCCGCGGAATTCTCGGTGTCGCCATCTTTGCTCCTTCTTCGGTGTCTTCTTCCCGCGGTCTCTTTCGTGGGCGGCCCCGTCTCCATGGTCTCCACCCTCCAAACAGGATTAGGAGGCGGACCTCGGCTGTTGACGGACACGTCCTCAGGACCAAGAAATGTTTAGACTGGGCGGCCATTGTTCTTCGCGCTCTCTAGCTTGTCTACGCCTACTCCACGCCCCTCTTCTCTTCCGGCGCTCTCCTCAGCATTGCAATGGCGGCGGATTTTGGCGGCAAGTGGCGCAGCACACAGTCTTTGTAATAAAGTACAGTCCAAGCACAACAAATCACAGTTCCAAGGCACACATGACCTGATTCTTCAGGCTTAAGTAAATCCTGTTCGTGACGCCAAGTTTGGAGCGCCCCCACACCGCCGCAGGGCCGAGGGGTACCCGGAGCCGGGCCTCTGGGTCTCAGTCCTGGGGTTGTCACGGTGGCTAGACCCGGTCCGTGGCCCTGTCTGTCAGTGGGGGACGTCCGGTGCAGTAAGTGGTGTTGTAACGGTGCAGTTGTGGGGTGCAGGTCGCGGTAAATAACGAGGACACCAGGTTGCAGTCTCTTTACCTCTTTACTGGAGATCTCTGAGTCCTCAGTCCAGAATACGGTTCTCCAGGCTGCGCAAGTCCGGCCGGTCCAATGGCACCTCCAGAGTTCACTTCACAGGTGGAAATCGGTGCCTACCTTCTTAGCGCTATGTGTTGTAGTCCTCCCCTGCTGTGCTTACGGAAAGTACCCCACAACCGTTGTGTCTGTTTCTTAAGTTCCCTCACAACTCGATTAAATGATGTTCTTCTAATCTTCCGTCCCTTCCTGATGTTACAGTTAGAACGGCACCCGTTTGTCGGATAGGCCTGGAGTTCTTCCGGGACCCTAGAGACGCCCCTCTCCCGCAATTGCCTCCCAAGACTTCATAGGTGATATGTGTTAGACAGCCCGCCTTAAACTGACTGTCCTGCCGCTGTTTAGAGTATTGCTTGAAGCTGAATGCTTATAATACTCCCTCGGCGTTCCGGCCACCGGTAGTGCGCCTCAGTAGGGTGTTGCTCCGGTCTTACAGCACGACCCCTACTGGAATTCTCCTATTGCTTGATCTCGTTTCTCACTCAGCACAATCTATCTCGCTTCTAGTCCTTTCTTGGGTCCCGCCGCTTCCCGGAGCTGGCGCGGACCCGTTACGTTCTTTTCAATGCCAAGCCTCTGTCAGGATCCCACCCCTGACAGAGACCCTACTGTCTCTTCCTCCACAACACCCTCTGCCACTAGGTGTTGCTTCGTCCAATCCAGTCAGCTTTCTGATCTAACTTCCTGCCTGACCCCCAGTTTACCCACTATGGTGGGGAGTGGCCTAATGAATAGAACCCTTAGCTCCCCCCGGAGGCCCGGCTGTGAAATGTATTGGTGTCTGTGATACCTGGTCAGATGAACTCCTTCAGTGCCATCGGACGCACCATAGCTCCCCATAGTGGCGGAGCCACAGTACTGCAACGACCAGGACTCTGGGGCGCTGCATGAGCAATTGTAAGTACACAGTGCTGTATAATATGATGATTGCAATATATTAAGAGGATAACAATTTTGATGGGAGGAGGAGGACTGCTTTTTTAAAAGGGGTTGTCCATGGTTAGAAAAACAAGTCTGTTTTCTTCCAAAAACAGCTCAATGCTTATCTACATGTGGTATCCAGCCCTGACTGCAATCAATGTCAGACACAACCTGTAGACGAGGATGGCACTGATTTAAGAAGAAGGCAACCATGTTTTTTTTTTATACCTGACAAGCCTTACATAGGGTTATCATCTTCCTTTTTCCGAAGAATCCTGGCCGGTAACTTTAGACATTGAGCAGTAAACTATAGAAGTAAAGGGGTTGTCCGGTCCAAATCGATAAGTCTGCAGTCACCCTGTGTGACTGCAGACCGATGAACCCCCCCCCAGAGCACGCGCTGTACTGGAGGGTATGCATGTGTTATACATGCTCCCAGCCAGGGGTGGATTCATAAGTCTGCAGTCAAACAGAGTGACTGCAGACTTATCGATTTGGACTGGACAAGCTCTTCAAACATCGCATCGTTCTTGAGAGCAAAGAGGATTTTTAATAAGAGCTAAATTGCAAAGTTGCTTGTTTTTAAAAGCACTTTGCAATTTTACCCATTTAGGACTTAAATTTAATATCTGCATTATTTTTTTTAGCAATATCTGGAGATCTGCTGAAATCAATTTCATCACCATTTACAAATTAAATGAAATTCTTAAGAACCGATCAGAGTTCTGGGCGTTGCTGAATCTTCCTTTTTTACTTTGTGAATTGTTGTGCACAGCATAATATCTACTGAATTTACACATTTCCATGTTCTGCATTTCGCTGGAGCACCATATTGATGATCGTATCTAAATATTAATTGTTGGAATGGGAGATAGAAATGTACATTTACAGTAGTAGTGCGGAGGCAGCACCTTGTGACGGGCTGGCAGCCATTCCTCCGCTGCTGGCTCATCACTGCTCAGTGGTTTCTTGCGTTACTTGCTGGTGGTAAGTTTAATTACTACGTCGCTATACTAGATCAGCACAAAGGTTTTAGATTACTGTGAGCGTTCGCCTATTTCAGTGCCAGCCTTGCCACCTGTCCTTTAGGAATGAGATTTGCTGCCAACCAAACACTCAAAACAGCTTTATACTCACAAGGCAAACAGTTTCCAGATAAGTGTTGGATGCGTGCCTGGGAGGAAAGGAGATCCCGATTTTTTTATTTTTTTTGCAGTAGTGTTTCCACTATGATAAAAGTCATTCCAAAATAGAAAAAAAAATTCCCCAAAAAGCGACACTCTTGCTGATAATCCCAAAACAACGCCACTCTTGTTGATGGGCTGCGTTACCAATGCCAAACATGGCTCAAGGGCTCATGCACACAACCAATTTTCTCAGATGAGTACTATCTATGGTTTTAACGGAGAGCACTTGTACCTATGGTATTTTATTGCGCTGATCACATTTTTTATTGTTTTCCTCGGGCCAAGGAGACATGTCCGATTTCGGTCCGAGAGTCGGATCAAAATCGGCAATGCAAGCCTATGGCCCGTGAAAATCATCGGACCTTAGTTGGATGTCATCCGAGTGTAGTACAATTTTCACGGACTGGGAGAAGTTGGAGAAAGTTGTTTTTTTTTCTCTCCACTTCCAAGAAAAACTTATCCCACTCTGATCAAACTTTGATCAAACTCCGACCAGAGTCTGATCAGAATAATCGGTCCGTTTTCTCGGATGGAGAGAAAAAGGTCATGTGACCCTACCCTTTAGGCATGTGTACCACTGTTTATACTGACCCTCTTTATACCATTTATTGGAAGGAGCTTATTGATTTGTAACAAATCGGATTTGTTATGAATTTCTCAAAAAAATCTGAATTTTTGGTGCTCTGATTTGTGCAAATCCCAGCAAAATGGTGTCTTATCAGGTGCCATTTTTCTGGATTCTGGACCTTCCACCACAGCAGGGACTCAGCCCTCAGTCTTCTATCTTCTTCTCTCTCTGGGCCTCTGGTGCTGTTACTCGTGTTACTCGTCACTAGGCTCAGTACTATTAAAATGGGCACAACACATGTTAATTACATATGTCGCACCAAATGAGGACACCTAGGAAGTAGTGTAGAGCTGCGGCGCCGGAGGTCTGCAAATATCTGATTAGGGGATCCGCAGGGGAGGGAATGATATGGGGCAGACTTAGGAAAGGTGAGTATGAGTTTTTCTTAATCCCCTTCCAGTCCATTTGATTCACGTCAAATTTATGGGATTCAAGGCGAATTTCCCAGCCGAAATCAAGGCAATTTTCCAAATTTGAATTTTGGCAGATTTCGTCACCTCCACTAGTAAACATATGAATGAATATAAGTGCATGGATGAAGTTACGCGGAGAGCAGAGGTAGCAGCTATAATCATGGCCCAAAGGCCCCACTGCCACAAAATGGGCACATAGTAGATAGGTAAGTTTTTTTGCATTGGGGTCCAGTGTGTCTTTTTCCATAGATTGATAATCAATACAGCCGCCATCGTAGGGCATAATGAAAACCAATATGGCCACAATTACAGTGCACAAAAGGATCGTCACCGAGTTTTCTCTGCAGTCGTAATGATAAGTAAGCCATCTTATATTGTAATACATCCCCAGAAGCAGTTCTATTAGGGGTGCAGAGATAGCAGTTACATCCAAGACACGGTGTCTAATAAAGTCCAAAGACCCTTCTGACATAAAAAGAGACCAGTGTTATACGTGGTATTGGGAACTAGGAGTGTCTGTCAACCAATATGAACGCTGTTAGGCGGGGGTTACAAATTTGCACTGGGGCCCAGTAGCTTCGACTATGTACTTCTCCCATATCACAATATTTTCCTCCTTGTACTACTTTGATTTATCCCCCCAATTAACCGACATTTGGCAGGGTGTTTCATATGTGTTCTGAGCAATGTTCTCGTGATTGCAGTTCCTGAAAAGGAAAATTAGTTGCTTGATTTACCGCTTTTCTCATGTTGACCAACAAGCCAGTCATGTTCGGTTCTGGAAGAAAATTTGATATTTTGGTTCTTAATTTATACTCAGCCCTACAGTAAATAAGGCTGGAAACTAATCAAGTCTAATCCCGGATTAGTTTCCAAATAGGATGAAATCATGAAGCAAAGTCAGGTCATCAAACTAAACTGCAGTGATGTCTTGGGGATTAACAGAGGAGGCGGCGCGGTGCAGAATGCGTTATCTTTTATGTCTATAGTAGTCATTTCTCTTCCACACGTCGTAGGTTGTTTAATGTCACGAGGTAGTTTTAAGTAGAAATGTATAAAGTATCACCTACAAGATTTCCCATCAGATATTCCAATGGTTTCCAAAGTGTCTTCAAGCTAGGGAACCCTGAACCAGCTAGGGACACCATGAGGAACCCCTAAGCAGGCACTCTTCAGGGATTAATCCAATCTAATGCTGAAGACACCAATCATCTGAATGGTACTGTAATTCTTTCATAATTTGGGGTACAGAATCCACGTCACAAAATCTGAGTAGTATCGGCCTAATCCTGGGGTCGATGTTCTCTCTGATGCCAAGCGTTCCACCAGGATGGCATCTATATGCTACTAACTCCCGCCTGGATGATACAAAAAAAATATAAAAAATGGCTGATAGTCATTTTGTAGAATCTAGTTACGCCATGTGTCTTAAGCAGAGTGCAGTCATCCAACCTTAGGGTAGGGTTACAAACTGATGACTCCAAAGCCGAGTACAATGGTCTGATTAAGCTGCTCCCAGTTTGATCAGTGTCATCGGTTTTTCTTGGATGTGGAGAGAAAAAAAATGTCTCCATCTTCTCTATTCTGTCTATACCTGAAAATTGGCCACACTTGGATGTCATGTGGGATTCATTTAAAAAATATTTGGTAACAAAAAAAATGACAATGATTCAAGAAGTAACAACCATGCCACGTAATCTGCCAGTAAGAATGTGGGTGTTATGCTGCTGCAGTGCAGGTAGATGCAGGCTTCACTAGATGACAGTAGGGAGGTAGCAGGTCTGCACCTAACCTAGCTTACCTGCAGTGCAGCAGTGAGACTACCACAGGTGGCAGCAGAATAGTCAAAATGAGCCGGTCAAGTCCTAGACTGTAGCGCAGTTCCAAAGGAATAAGCAAACTCAAGGTCAGAGACAAGCCAGGGGGTCAGTAACAGTCAGGAGCGGATAAGCCAAATGACAAGGGACAAAAACAGGTCAGGATACACGCCAAGTCAAACCAGGGAGTCTGCACACTAAAGGGAAACACTGAGTCAAGACGGGAACAGGGGAAAACAGAGACACGGGTTCAGACAGCAAACGCAGCAGGACCAATCAGAGCAATGGGAGTCAGCTACAGCAGCACTAGGCAGAAACTATAACTTGCATGATCTGCAGGACACAGCGGGGCTAAATAGCAAACCTGACATGATCAGACCGGGAAAAGTATATAACATGAAAGTATCTCACCGGTCCTTTTTCAATACGACAACTCTATGTTGCATGTTACGCATCCTACGTTGAGCAGCCGGCCTGCCATAAACGTGCTACCATGGCCTGCAGCATCTCTGGACGTATCATTGAGCATGTCTGGGACGTCATTGGTCGGCGATTATACAGGAGCTGCCAGCAGCGGATCTTGATGATTTGCCCAAGTGCATTCAGTCCAGCAGAACCATCCTCAGACGACCATTAGTAACCTCATTGATAGCATCCAAGGTTGTAAATGTGAGGTTTCCTGCGCTCATACTCCATACTGAATAAATCGAGGTGTCTTGAAAAATGTGTTTCATCATTTGCAGATCATTAGCATGTCGATCCATCCTGTGATTTTCATAACTCCATGACTTTTCCATCTTAGTGATGCAATTTCAATATTGTGGAGTGTATTTTACTTTTAGAAATAAATATTAATTTTACAATTTTATATTTGAAGTTTTAAAAAGCAATTGGCAGCTTTGGAGCACTTTTATTTTGGTTCAAATTGAATATTTCAGCTGAATTTTGGGAAATGTACTCACCTCCATTAGTAATTTGACAAACATAGTATTTTTTTAATATTTTTTTTTTGCTCACATTTTCCTGTAATTAGGCTTTCATGATGGGTTTATACCGACATGGCATTTCCATAGCTGTGTGCTAGATTCATAAGACGTGAAGAGGAGGAAGATTTATGACTATTACATTACTCTGATGTTCCAGTAATGATAGACTGATAGATATTCATCTCGCCGTATCCCTTTGTTCACAGTCATTTGAACACATCCACAGTTATTTACCTGCGCCTTGACAGCCCCTAGTAATAAAATACAGGTGCGGTACATTCGCTCTCCTGCTCAGTGTAATGAAAATAATGCTTTCAAGTAACCAGATCGTAACAGAGATAATTCAGCCAAGAAGCCAGGCAAGATGTTTCATCCAGACCTCATATGCACTGATGGGCGGACATTGGGAGCTGTCTCCCTTTCTAAATGTACTTTGGTGTCACAGTCAATATTGACCGCGTCATCTATCGAGTTACTGCCAGGATCAAGGTTATCTCTAATCCCAGCTGTTGCAGTGGATGACAACTGTATATTACCACCTTCCACCTGTACCATACTTGTGCAGCAAAGGAAAGAGTTAAAAGGAAGCTGTCGTGTCTGTATTCGGACCTGGTCTGCTCTATTTGTCAAGTTCAGCATAAGAAAGATCGTTGTATTGTTAATAATTGTACATGCCCCATTGCAAACGTTTCCCATGCCATAAATGAAAAGGAAGTGTTGGGAGTAGGGATGGGTGGACTCGTGGAAGCTCGGGTTCTGGTACATGACCCAAACTTTTTAGAAAGTTCGGTTTGGGTACCAGAACAGTACCCGAACTTCCATCAGAACCAGAAGCCCATTGACGATAATGGATATCCGAACTGCTAAGAAAAGAAAAAAAATTCTCTCTCTCTCTCTGTCTCTACTTCTTCCGAGGACTTACCCCGAACATTGCACCGGACTTCAGCAGAAAGTCTGTGCTCAGCGTTCAGGTCTGATCAGCGACTGTCCAGTACGAATGTCAAACATTTACTTTCGGGTTCGCCCATCTCTTGGGAGTAGAGTTGGGTAGACCTGTGGAAGTTTGGGCTCTGGTACCCGACCGAACTTTAGTCCAACTTGAACCCGAACTTCAACCAGAACCCGAATCCCATTGAAAACAATGAGGACCCGAACTTTGAACTGGAAAAAAAATCTCCTTCCCTCCCTCCGTCTGTCCCTCCCTTTCTCTCTCCTTGCTCCCGGACTTCCCACGAAACCCCAAACATCGTACTGGACTTCTGGGAGAAGTCTGTGTTCGGCATTTACCACCGGACACTTACTTTCCAGTACAAAACCCAAACTTTTAAGTTTGGGTTCGCTCACCTCTACTTAGGAGTCCTCTGGGCGTTCCAATTTTTGGAAACATTTTGCAACTGCCACTTTCCTGGACTTGATTGACACCACAATGTGCCTATTGAAATCCTGCACAAGGGCAGTAGTTTTGGTGGAGCCAAGCAAAAAGTAGTGCAAAAGTTTTTTTTGTACTGTGTAAGAGTAAAATTTGCGAAGAAAATTTGCAAAGCCCAAAATTTGCAAATCCCAAAATTTGCAAAGCTCAAAATTTGCAATGCAAAGGATGAAATGTGCAGCAATTCCAACGCATTAAGAAATTCTGCAGCACATATTGCAGTGAGAACATAATCTGTCATGGAGATAATCATTCAGCCGCTGCAATGTAGAACCCATACTGTAATGTGAATACATCCCAGTAGCAGAACACGTGGTTAAGACCTTTCTGTTCTTTGCCATTGATAAATAAAGGACAGGAAGCACTGTGTGACATGAGATTTATTACATGGCATCCCACCTACTCCCTGTAGTTGAGAAGTGATTGGCCCGGATGCCTGCATAAGCTCCATCTCATATAAGAAATATTGGAGACTTTCCGCAGATGACAGTGAATGATTAGGAAAAAGATTCCAGTGTGAACCAGAATCGGATTTTCTAATCCACCCATTAGAATCGTTTTCAGCCTGAGCTAAATTGCAAATGACAATTTTTTTTGCAATCTACTCAGCTGTGTTCTGTAATAAGCATGAAGCTCAATCGGAAATAAATGGTGGAACATGACTAAACCTTTAGATGGGCAGAGGTGTCGGGGAATCCAAAGCACGCGGAGGATTTGGAGATTTGGAGGATTTTCTCTGCGGATTTCACACCCTGCAATGCAAAGGATGAAATCGTGGAAAATTCCACATGTAATAAATTGCAGCACATTCACTGCAGATTGGTGCAAAAATGGGGCAAACCATTCGCCGCTTACTCTTCAAATTTGTCAGTTACTTCTATCCAAACCTGGCAAACAGAAATCGAAGAAAAGTGGTCGTATGTAAATTTATCAGAAATTGCTCAGCACTTGAGTTCTTCTTCATCTCGGCTGCAGGGGTCAGCTCCTTCTGCTACGCATTGCTTTCACACATGTCCGCGGTAATGATGTGGCATGCACCAGTCCACACCAGACATTTGGTGGACCACCGGCCAACACAGTCAAAAAGGGGCCCATGTGCAAAAATAATATATGGCCCTTTGCAGTTCATCATAATGCACAATCCCACCGATTTTAAAGGGGAAAACGGGCCCTTTACCTCTTGGGCCCCTGTGTGGATGCACAGGTTGCACCAATGATATGTCCGCCCCTATATCTGCATGGGGCGGAGGCCATACTAGAGTGCAATGGCAAATAAGAAAGTCACCCTATGATCTACAGTAAAATAAGTCAGATTTTTCTCAGATCTTTCCATACAATTACCTTTCCTAATTGATTATTGTAAACATGTGATTTTAATTTAATGCTATGTCATTATTTTGAATACAATGTTTTTTTGTTAAGAGCATCTTGCGTGGGTGCGAGGGTCCATTCCATATCCAAAATTGAAGGGACGAGTCCAGAATATCACCCTGTAGAACCGTGTTGTACTGCAGATCCTAGATAGGCGAGCTGTACACAGTAGATGTGCTTACCCTCCTTAGCAAGTATTTTCTGCATGTTGTTCCTTGCGTGGAAGGTGATCCTTGGCTGCTTTTGTCTCTCGGCAGAATTCTGTAGATCACTTTGCCCATTTAATTTGGTTCCATCTGAAACGTTATTTGCACTGAAAAAGAGTGAAAAACATAAAATATTATTTTTATAAGAAAGATCCAGTGTAACCTTTGATTGAATTAACTAGACCAAGTAATAATACTGATACATGATCCCGTCCTGTACCTACGTATTGAATAGAGAGTAGGCCAAGCATGTGTGGCCCTACAATGATCGACACAGACAGCGGAGGGCTCCTTACTCTCAGATACCCCTCACGACAGAGCACCCATGTATTACACATTATCGGAGTCCCTTACATCTTACTTACTAACTTTTATAAAATCTCCCCTTAGAGAATTTGCAAACTTGCCCCTTTTGCAGTCCACACCATTTCCCACCCATGAATGTGGTCTTCGCATGTCACGACCCTTTCCAAACCCCATTTCTGCCCCTTCATATTTTTTCTGGACTAAGCCTAATGATATAGAACCCCGGGACCATGCACAGAGAAGAATTCCTGAAGGTCTGCTTTCCAGGAGACTTCTGTGATAACAAGGTGATTTGCCAACTCTTCTAGGAGTCAGGACTCCTTTGTTTGGCTCCACCCCTGAGGATCCATCAATTTAAGTCATTGGGACTTGAAACACATGAGACAAATATTATCTCACCCGGTGGAACAAGGGTCACTTACAGTTATCAGACCCCCTTGTAGATAAGTCATAAATGTCTGTATTCAAAAAGACCCTTTTAAATACACTGAGATAGGAATGAGTACGTGGCAGCGACATGCACCCAGGTACCTAGTATTAGAGATGCATCGTTTTAATAATTCCATTAATTTCAAAGAGGGCAAAGCCTTTTAGAAAACTGATATAAATATTTAATAACCTGTAATTTTGAAGAAAAGTGTTAAACAGTGCCCCGGAGACAAGAAATTGTGAATAACTAAACAGAACCCCACTTCATTAAGCATACATGGGAGATTGCGCGCACCTGAAGCTGCGGTACAATGCCACAATGTCATTACGTCTATTGGGGTTCCTGGTAATTGCAGGCTGTGTGATCTATACCTGCACTGTAGTATATGTACACATTGCATGAGCAGCGAGTGACAGCCGAATTTGTGCATTAATGTGGCAGACGCTTTATGGCTGCACTCACTTAGCTAATCTTTTCTCAATTTTCACCTCAAAGGTAATTTTTTTGAGATCACTCAGCCGTCAGTGTTCATGAATACAAATTAATGCATATTTCTAGAAAAATAAATTACTTGGAGACGGCGGCATTTCATGTCTGCGATCACCGGGAAAATTATTCCGCTGACGTGGAAGTTTAGAATTACCGTACACATAAGACAGAGCAGAGGAGGAGACCAATATATATATATTTGTATATACTGGCGTAACTAGAGCCTGATAGGCCCCGGGGGAAACTTAGACTTGGGCTCCTCCCTGCATGTCAGTCAGATGCATGGACACTTGTAGTGTTCTAAATCCCCCCTTCATGATGTAGTAATGTCCCTCATCCTGTACTAATGTCCCCCATGCTGGACCCCTTCTAGGTATATATGTCAGTCCATCTGAGCCCCTTTCAGGTATACTGTATATGACCCCATGCTGGGCCTCTTCCAGGTATATATGTTCCCCATCATGAGCCCCTTCCAGGTATATATGTCCCCCAACCTCGGCCCATTCCTGGTATATATCTCCTCTATCGTGGGCCCATTCCTGGTATATATGCCCCAATCCTGGTATATATGTCACCAATCCTGGGCCCCTTCTTGATATATAAGTCTCGCATCCAGGTATATATTTCCCCCATCCTGGGCCCTTTTCGGGTATATATGACCCCATGCTGGGACCCTTCCAGGTACATATGTCAGTCCATCCTGGGTCTCTTCCAGTTATACATGTTCCCCCATCCTGGGCCCTTTCCTGGTATTTATGTCCCCCATCCTGAGCCCCTTTCAGGTATATATGTCCCTCAACCTGGGCCCATTCCTGGTATATATGTCCCCTATCCTGGGCCCGTTCCTGCTATATATTTCCCCCATCTTAAGCTGCTTCCTGGTACATATGTCCCCCATCTTGGTACATATGTTTCCCATGCTTCATGGTATATATGTCTCCCCTCCAGGTATATATGCCCCCCATCCTGGGTGGGCCCCTTCCAGGTGTATATATGTCACCCATTCTGAATTTAATTTGCTCATCTTTAATTGGATTTTCTTTTAAAATTAAGTGTATAAATCAATGAAATACATGAACCAAAGTACTGTAGTCTAAATATATTGTGACATATAACCTTTTCATCAGGGTAAACGAAGGTCTAGTCCTCTAAGATCCCTGCTTTCATCTTGTATAATGGATTTCTCCCTTTCCACTTCCAATCAATATCAATAACCTATTAAATCACTTCCGTCACTGCAGGCAGCTTATCAAATTGCCATACATAAGGTATTCCCTACTGGTCGCACATAAACTCTGCTAACTACCCATCTAGCATTGCTGGGAATTACTTCTAATCTAAGATTAAGCAGGACGAGCTCCGGAGCCGGGGTTATTATGCTTGTTCTTACAGCAAACACTTCCATCCACAAATATCTGACGGCCGCACAATTCAACCAACGATTCAAATAACCCAGCTCTCCATGAACTTTCCAGCAAAACTTAGAATAGTTTGTCATAAACTTGTGTAACAACGCCATTTCCAAGATATCTCAATCGGTGTCATTGATATTTTAACCCATGTGTCTGTCTTTTGCCATAAAAAAAATTACAACTTCAGGTCTTGATTCACATTTTTCAATATGAGACACTTTACCCATGACCAAACTTTTAAGGTGCAATTCCTGTCGACTTCAGCCACTAAAACAACCACCGATCAGGTGTATACAATCTAATTGGTGGTCGTTTAATCTGACTGGTTGGCCAGTTTAAATAGTTGGCCAACCAGAATTCTATGCATACTGTAAGATGGCCGCGGACGGGTCCTTGAGGGGTGATACTGTATGTATCATCACAGTTGGTAGCTTTAGTAATGTGAGGTTGGAAGCATGCTCCAGCACATATGGTGCTGAGAGAGTTATTAGGCCATTCCAGGGTCGGGTTTTACGAGCAGTCAAAAGACATGGGTGGGAAAGGAATGACTGCCCACATATCCTTATCTGGTTTGGCAAATAAAATGGAGACTGATTGACTCATTCAGTGTCTGGGTCTGGAAACGTGTGGATCTCCTATGTGTTGGTTAGTGCTAAGGCCTAAAGAACCGGACACTATCCTGAGCAGGAACCGCAATATTGTATGGACTTTTTACTTTGTGTTTTCACTTTGTGCTGGAAAAGGCTGTTCTTTTGTTTGGATTCCTGAGCAGTTTATAGTTCTAATAAACCTGCCTGTACATTTTAATGAACCCGCTTCCTGTGCCTACCTCAACTGCAGCTCAGTGAGTGCAAACATCTACATTACATATTGATCCCAATTACGATCCTCCTTGTGTTGATTAACTGTCACACTCGGGATGGGTAAGTCCAGCGGAAAGCACAATATACACAAACAATGGGATGGAAAAAGGGAGAGGAAGGCACTAACAGTAGGGTGCCAGGGATGGGGCACCTCCTAACAACAACCAGTGCCTATCCCTGAGCTCCCCTAACACCTTAGTGGGTCCTTCCCCCCGCCGCCGTCACGTGCCTTGTACCTAGCTGTCACTTCACTATACCCTGGTTAGTGCTCTGGCGGGCAAAGACGCTAGCCTCACCACTGCAGATGGAATCAACATGGGGGAAGTGACAAGCACGAGAAAGGAAAGGGAAAACGATACTTAGCCCCAGCCTCTGCTGCCAAGATCCAAACAGCAGAGGATATGGAACCAGGAACCCGAACCTTACAGAAGCAGCAGTTACACCGCTCCTAGGATGGTCTTCACAGACAAACTATTACCAACAGTCAGCTGATGTGTCATGTGACGATTGGAAGGATGGTGGGAGTGGCCACCACCCACATCAGCTGACCAGCAACAAAGCAGCTGCCAGCAAGAAAACGGACATTAACAATTGCTGGCCCAAAAGGATAAATCAATGTTTAAATTATAGCAAAATCAGAGCTGTCACGAATCCAAAAAACGAGGGTCTATTTGGGGTTCTCCCCAATATGGAATTTATATATATATATATATATATATATATATATATATATATATATATATATATATATATATATATATATATATATATATACAGCGCCCCAGAGTCCTGGTCGTTGCAGTAATGTCATTTTTCCACCAGGGGGGGTGATATTACATCTGATGGCAATAAAGGAGATCTTCCTACCAGGTATCACAAACCATACACCACACTTCACAATCCAGTCCACCAGGGGGAGCCTTGCTCCTATCTACTAGGGCACTCCTCACAGAAGGGTAAAACTGGTGGGCTGCATAGAAAGTTAGAGAGAAGCTGACTGGGCGTTGCCCAGGCAACACCTGTCAGGCAGACAGGGGGAAAGGAAGAACATCTGAGCTGCAGACAGAGGGTCCCTGACAGGGGTGTGATCCTGACAGAGGCCTAGCAAGACAGAAAGACACGGAGCTGCGCCTGCCCCACGTGCGGCAGCATCCTAAGAAAGGACACGAAGAGAATTGTGTTGTAGAGAGTGAGACACGAAGTCACAGCACAAGGAGATAACACCAGAAGGAGTTCTGCCCTGAAATAGGCTGCCTCCTTCTGAGGCGCGAAGCCGGTGGCCGGAACACCGAGGGAGCAACTGTCTCCAAGCCTTGCTCCAGAGACCGGCAGGACAGTCAATTCCAAGTTGGCTGCCCGACCTTAATACCTAGGAAGACACGGTGGCAACTTGTGGGGGTCGGGGCGTCTCTAGGGTCCCTATAAACAAGCCTCAGGCCATCAGTCATACGGGTTTGTCCTATCCATACCATCTGGGGGACAGAGAGGAAGACATAACATCTAGAACATCTACAACAGTTGTGAGGACCTTACCGAGAAGCTCAGCAGGGAGGTACTACAACACACAGGCACTAGAGGAAGGCTACTGATTTCCACCTGGATAAGGAGACTCTGGATTTGCCTTCGGACCGGCTGGACTCTCCCTACCCTGTGGTCTGTACCCTGGACTGTGGATGCTGAAGCCTTCAGTAAAGGTAAAGAGACTGCAACCTTGTGTCCTCCTTATTCTCTGTGCCTCACACCATCCGCCATCTACACCTCTGGGAAGCCCTAGGGATACACTTCACCTGTGGGAAGGTATACCATCTAGCTGCCATAACATCACCCCAGCGGACCCCTAAGCAGCGTCGGTCACTCTGACCGAATACCACAGGTGGCGTCACGAACTACTCCTTTAAAGACCTTTCCCAAGACCACAAAAACTCTTTCCTTTATTGGACGTCCCTCAAAGGGCCACGGACCGGGTCAGCCACCGTGACATTCTCCGAACCGAAGGACCCGGTACCGAGTGCCCCGTTGCCCTTGCGTGGGGGCGCTCCATATATATATATATCCCTCCAAAAACCATCTTAGTTCCTCCATTATTTTTGTTATACTCCTGGGAGGGGACTCTGGTGATCACATATTTATCACCTACTCTATGTACAGAACTGAAAGCCTTTTCTAGGGAAATCTCTGTGTAATACACGAAAGGCTCGGGTCCTGCACCTGGCTTAACACAGTGTCAGTATTGCTTTATAATATCATCCTTGATGGCCGGAGTCGTGGGAATCATGTCTTGTCTTTTTCTGCTGTTGATAGAAGTATCTTACTAATACAGTCCCTTTTCAAATAGAAGCTGCTACAGCCGTTGGCTAATTTGGGGTCCAGCTTCTCACATTCAGACTTGAATTTTCTTGGTGAAGTTGCTTTTTGCAGCTGGAAGGGAAATGTAGTATTACATAATGGCCACATAATAGCGGATCTTTGTTGCGGCTTATAGACGAAAGTCATACGTGGGGGACCAGGGACCACCCTCTACGATGAATACAGAAACCATCGATCTCAGCCACTTAATCCCTTCCATGTTATGTTCGTGATTGAAGCATAGAGCTTGAGACAAAGTGGGGGTCTGCCATCCTCCCATCATTCCACAGCGATAAGTTGCTATGGCACCAATGGGCCACCATGGCAGCTTAACAAAGCCCCCCGATTCTACCGCAAACATTTGTTCCTGGCATGGCCGAACTGTTTTCCCTTACAGGCAATATTGCTTTGGAATACTAATTACTCCAAGGCATTAAATAAGCAAAATAAATTATCACAACTTCAATTTTCCAAGCAGGAAAACAAGGAGTAAGATTAGGTTTAGAAAAAAAGTAATACAATATGTCCCCAACCCCCAAAATAAAAAGTTTAATTATTTTTAAAAAATGTAGTCCCCACTTAAATAGTAATGACTACTAAAGTAAAGGTGCATGGTGTTAAAAAATGGTCTGAATTGCTGTTTTTGTTTATTTTTTTCAAAGCCCCTAAAAATGTTGAAAACAAGTCAATAATATATATGTGTCCTTAAATGGTACAAAAGAAAATGAAAACTCAACCATTCAAAATAATAAACTACATGGATGGGAAAATATGGGTCTTGCAATGTGGTGACAGAATTTCTGAGGAATTTTTTGTCTCTTTACCCAAAAAAATTGAAAGGGTGTTCCAACGCCGCTCACATTTTGCATCTGGAGGTGATTAGTGCTAATAGTGTCATGTCTACACTCATAACTGTTCGGCAGGTATTGTGCACCCATCCTATCTTCTTGTGATACCTGTTGGAACGCATGTGCGAATTTCAGGTATTGTGCACCTGTCTTATTCTAATAGTGTCAGTAGATAGACATCTCCATATGTCACTCCCCATAAGAAGAAACCTTAGCCCTTAGATCCCAGTCTGAGCCTCTCACCTAGCCAAATCAGATCTCATACTTTGCACTGATGAGGGGTAACACCCCGAAACACCGTCTCTGCAAATTGAGATTCTGGTTTGGCTTTTATTCTAAGGGCTTGTTTCCACTTGCGAGATATACGTCCGTGTCTCGCATGTGAAAACCAAGCTCTGGCGCCGGCACTCCAGAGCGGAGCATGCGGCTCCATGTGTTGCTATGCGGCCGCACGCTCCGCTCCACAGTGCCGGCGCCAGAGCTTGGTTTTCACATGCGAGACACGGACGTATATCTCGCAAGTGGAAACAAGCCCTTAGAATAAAAGCCAAACCAGAACAAGCCTTTAGTCATACAGTATTGCAAGGCTCATAAAATGGTCGATATTGAGTTTTACAATCACTGCTTCCAAAGGGAGGCACTAGGGTTCAAGTCCTCTTCCTCTCTGAAGAGACAATTTGCATACGTAATTTCCCAGAGAAGCATGCATGGCGTATAAGTCTCCTTACTCTGACATGCCAGGCCTGGCTTGTCACTCAACCTTACTCCTAGATACACCTCCTAACAGGTATTATGACATGTGCACGATATTTGAAAATCAGGCATCAGTGTACGTGGTGGTACCACTGGCCCCGCTCAATGCCCGATGCGGAAGTGATTAAAGCCGGAATAACCCTTTAATAAAAGCTAAAGAAATATTTATGCCAAAATTGTGACATTAAAGAATACAACTCATTCTGCAAAAATAATCGGAAAAATAAAAAAAAGTTTTGTCTCTCGAAATGCGATAATGCAGTAATGTTGAAATCGGCGCTGTCCTTAAGGAGATAAACTAACCAATATTTGAACATTTGGTCGTGTTTTACCATCCATTTCCCAATGATGGGGGATCCTTTAGATGAGCGGTGGTCTTCTTCCCGATAAACAAACCCTGACTCGCCTCTGTTCCTCCTCCGATGTGCAGAGCTTAGAGAATAACGGATAACAGATATGTTCAAGGTTAAAAAGAAGTCAAGTTGTAAGACGCTGCCGCTTGAGGAGCTGTGCATGTAAATGTATCCCTGTGGAGCCAGGCTCTGTTTGAGGGGTTTATGTTTATCTCTAGTCAGCCTCCTTAACAGAGCCTAAAGGCGTCAAAGGAAGGACACAAACTCCAAAAGAAGCCGTGGACTAAATTCCAATCAGACGGCGGCGTTATTGGAGGCACTTCACATTTATCTCACTAATAAAAGACCTGGCGCGTTTCCAATCCAATTCACAGCAATTACAATAGAACAGGTCTTATAAAAAGAAGGGAAAAAAATTACAGTTCGGAAATTTAATTTATTTAACAAGGGATTAACAAAACTTCATAATTAAGCAGTCGCTCATCAACGGAAGCCGCTGCTGCTCGATCATGTTTCGTAGAGCAGACCAGGAGCAGATTAGCCGGATAGGAGGAATATTTTTCCTTTTTTTCAGATTCAGACAAGCGCATTATATGAAAAATCAGATATGGGACGGATAAATGTCACTTTCACATGAGAGGTGTTTTTTCACACGGAACATGTGTCTGGGTGGGAAAAAAAATCGCTTGACTTGTCCATTCAAGTCTATCGGTGGATCAGTGGTTAGCACTGTATAGTGGCTCAGTGGTTAGAACTGTATGGTGACTCAGTTGGTAGCACTCTATGGTAGCTCACTAGTTAGCATTGTATGGTGGCTCAGTGGTTAGCACTGTATGGTGGCTCAATAGTTAGCACTCTATGGTGTCTCAGTGGTTAGCACTGTATGGTGGCTGAGTGGTTAGCACTGTATGGTGGCTCAGTAGTTAGCACTGCATGGTGGCTCAATAATTAGCACTGTATGGTGTCTCAGTGGTTAGCACTGTATGGTGGATGAATGGTTAGCATTGTATGGCGGCTCAGTAGTTAGCACTGTATGGTGGCTCAATAATTAGCACTGTATGGTGTCTCAGTGGTTAGCACTGTATGGTGGATGAGTGGTTAGCACTGTATGGCGGCTCAGCAGTTAGCACTAGATAGTGGCTCAGTGGTTAGAACTGTATGGTGACTCAGTTGGTAGCACTCTATGGTAGCTCAGTAGTTAGCATTGTATGGTGGCTCAGTGGTTAGCACTGTATGGTGGCTCAAAAAGGTCAGTTCGGGTACGAAGGGGTTATTAAGGTTGTCTGGTGAGGTCTGTGTACAGTCGTCAAACCATACTGGCAAAAAATGAGCAGGACGCCGCCTGCAGTGTGACATTTATAAGTCTGTGAGGGGAATTTATTAAGGTTGGCATTTTTTAACGTCAGTCTTAATAAAAATCCCGGTGGAGTAAGAGGCGGCTAATTACGCACTTGCCTCTTAAATTAGGCACATCTCTTACTGTGCACAGATAATGAGTGGCTGTAGATTTGATCTACAATTTGTAAGACCACACATCATCCCATCCCCTCCCAGTAAGCCAAACCAGCTTTATAGAAAAGTACAGTGGGTAGTGTAAAAGTCGCCAATTATTGCGCAAGTTTGACATGTGCCTTTTTCACACCTTTTTTGACATAGTGAGAATAATAAATTGACCTCTGATGTCTAATGTGACAGAGGGGCCTTTAAGCCCAAGTGCATCTGCTGTCTCTGTACCCTCTATAGCTACGGTCCTGTCTATCCTAATCATAGTGAAAACCAGTACTAGATATCTAATTGACTGGGCATCTATTAATTAAAAGCACGCCTTCCCTTCAAAGTGTAGAACTGTCATATTTGGCAGTAATACACAGCCATTACCGTACCCCATAACAGCATTATTGCACATGCTGAAAATTTAATCTAAGAATCTGAAAATAAAAACTAGAAAATCACATTGTATGATTTGAAATAATTAAATTGCACTTTATTGCATGAAGTAAGTATTTGATCACCTACCAACCAGCAAGAATTCTGGCTCTCACAGACCTGTTACCTGTATTAACTGCACTTGTTTGAACTCGTTACCTGTATCAATCTCACTCCATCCTCTCCACCATGGCCAAGACCAAAGAGCTGTCTAAAGACACCTGGGACAAAATTGTAGACCTGCACAAGGCAGGGAAGGGCTACAGGACAATAGGCAAGCAGCTTGGTGAGAAGGCAACAACTGTTGGAACAATTATTAGAAAATGGAAGAAACACTAGATAACTGTCAATCTTCCTTGGTCTGGGGCTCCATGCAAGATCTCACCTTGTGGGTTAAGGATGATCCTGAGAAAGGTCAGGAATCAGCCCAGAACCTGGTCAATGAAATGAAGACCGCTGGGACCACAGTCTCAAACATTACTGTTAGTAAAACACTATGCCGTCATGAATTAAAATCCTGCAGGGCACGCAAGGTCCCGCTGCTCATACCAGCACATGTCCAGCCTTGTTTGCAGTTCACCAATGACCATCTGGTTGATCCAGAGGAGGCATGGGAGGTCAAGTGGTCAGAAGAGTAGAACTTTTTGTTATGAACTTCACTCACCGTGTTTGGAGGAAGAAGAAGGATGAGTACAACCCCAAGAACACAGTCAGAACCATGAAGCATGGTGGGGGAAATATCATACTTTAAAGGTGCTTTTCTACAAAGACGACAGGAAGACTGCACCATAATGAAGGGAGGATGGTTGGGGCGATCTATCACGATATTTTGGCCAACAACCTCCTTTTCTCAGTAAGATCATTGTAGATGGGTCATGGCTGGGTCTTCCAGCATGACAATGACCCAAAACACACAGCCAGGGCACCTAAGGAGTGGCTCCGTAAGAAGCATTTCAAGGTCCTGGAGTGGCCTAGCCAGTCTCCAGACCTGAAACCAATAGAAATTCTTTAAAGGGAGCTGAAATTCCATTTTGCCCAGCAACAGCCCGGAAACCTGAAAGATCTGGAGAAGATCTGTATGGAGGAGTGGGCCAAAATCCCTGCTGCAGTGAGTGGAAACTTGGTCAAGAACTACAGAAAACGTCTGACCTCTGTAATTGCAAACAAAGGTTTCTGTATCAAATATTAAGTTCTGTTTTCCTTTTGTATCAAATACTTATTTCATGCAATAAAATGCAAATTAATTATGTAAAAATCATACAATATCATTTTCTGGATTTTTTCATGTTCTGTCTCTCACAGTTGAAGTGCACCTATGATAAAAATTACAGACCTCTCCATTCTTTGTAGATGGGAAAACTTATTTTTCCTACTGTACCTGCGCTGACTCCGAGTGGCACCGATCATTCATTCCGGTGGTTCAGCTGCTCCATGCCAACAGAGCAGCTCTTCTTCTTTAGTGCTGCTATTTTGCAGGAGGTGACTGCTGACCTCATGCTGATTGACTGCTGGCTTCCCGCAGTTAGGCAGCGGAGAGTTGGCTGTCAATGAGCACAACATCAGCAGTCACTCCCTGTTTAACAGACCATAGCAAAAGAGAAGACATTGCTCTGTCTATGTGATGTCAATGGAAGTCAATAAATCGCCAACAGGAGCTGTCTGGGACATTTGATATTTTGGTACTTAAAAGGATGGTTAAAAAAACGGGCAATTGGTTGGAAAAAAAAATCCTGAAGGGTAACTATAAATGTGGGAATTGTTCATTTTGTGAAGCACATGTTATCGACAATCCAATAAGAATAGGTCCAATTTTGCATCAAGTAACTGATCTTATTTCCTGTAGGACAGCTCATGTAGTTTGTTATTTTTTTGTCCTAGTCAATATTATTATATTGATAAAACTATCACAACCTTTCTCATTCGTTTTTGTGCAGGGGAAGGCTCCCCAAAATTAATTACGCACATCCAGGAGAGTCACAGATCTGATCCAAAGGTATTGTGTTTTGTAGGACTTGAAAAAGTAAAATAACCACTGCAAGGAGGTGACCATAATGCTGTCAAGAAGAGGGGCAAAATGGATCATTAGAACAACAGCGCAAGCTGTTGTGAACTCTGTTTTCGGACTCCCTCCTGTGGTTGTGAGTGGTACTGTGTGAGTTTTATCTTTGGGCTCCCTCTGGTGGCTCTTTTGTTATTCTGCGGGTCTGTGGCTGGGATCAGCTGCCTCGTCACCTGCTATTCAGGTTTTCTATTTAACTCACCTGGACCTTCACTCTTTGCCTGCTGTCGTTGTATTCAGTGTTGGTCTTGATCTCTCCTGACTTCATTCGTGATCTGGCTCTCCAAGAGAAGCTAAGTTTTTGCTAGTTCATTTTTTGCTCATCTGTGTTCAATATGTTTTCTCAGTATATGATGAGTTCAGTCCAGCTTGCCAATATGTGATCTTTTCGCTTGCTGGTAGCTCTGGGGTGCTGAGGTTCTCCCCTCACATCGTTAGTTGGTGTGGGGGTTCTTGCATCCTCTGCGTGGATATTTTTGGATAGGGTTTTGTACTGACCGCATAGATTCTTTACTGTCCTCTTTCTATCTAGTGATTAGCGGGCCTCCTTTGCTGAACCTGTTTTCATTACTGCGTTTGTGCTTTCTCCTTTACTCACCGTTACTATTTGTGGGGGGCTGTTCTAAACTTTGGGGTTATTTCTCTGAGGCAAGTGAGGCTTTTATTTCTCTCTAGGGGTAGACAGTTTCTCAGGCTGTGAAGAGACGTCTAGGATTTTAGGTAACGTTCCACGGCTGCCTATAGTGTGTACGGTTAGGATCAGGTTTGCGGTCAGTCCAGTTACCACATCCCCAGAGCTCGTCCTATGTTCTCCTACTTAGCTGGTCAGATTTGTGATCCTAAGCCACTAAGGATCATAACAGTACAGCAGGCCCGAAAGTGTTAAATGCATCGCAGAAGCGGGATAAGAGAAGTCCTGAGTGCATTTTTTTTTCTTTGCTGCAGTTTGTCTTGCTTTTCTCCTCCCCTTAATCTCTGGGTGGCTCTGAATTCAGCTGCAGACATGGATATTCAGAGTTTGACTTCTAATATGGATCATCTTACTGCAAGGGTACAAAGCATTCAGGATTATGTCATTCACAGTCCTATGTCAGAGCCTAAAATACCTATTCCTGAGTTGTTTTCTGGAGATAGATCTAGGTTTTTGAATTTTAAGAATAATTGCAAGTTATTCCTTTCTTTGAGACCTCGTTCCTCTGGTAATCCTGCTCAGCAAGTTAAAATTATTATTTCCTTGCTACGTGGTGACCCTCAGGATTGGGCATTCTCCCTGGCGCCAGGAGACCCTGCATTGCTGAATGTGGATGCGTTTTTTTCTGGCGCTAGGATTGCTTTATGAGGAACCTAATCTTGAGGACCACGCAGAAAAGGCTTTGTTGGCCCTCTCTCAGGGTCAGGATGAAGCAGAGGTTTATTGTCAAAAATTTAGGAAATGGTCAGTGCTTACTCAATGGAATGAGTGTGCCCTGGCAGCAATTTTCAGAAAAGGTCTTTCCGAAGCCCTTAAGAATGTTATGGTGGGGTTCCCCACGCCTGCGAGTCTGAATGAGTCAATGGCTTTGGCCATTCAGATTGATCGGCGTTTGCGGGAGCGCAAACCTGCGCACCATCTGGCGGTGTTTTCTGAACAGAAACCTGAGTCTATGCAATGTGACAGGATTCTGACCAGAATTGAACGGCAGAATCATAGACGTCAGAATGGGTTGTGCTTTTACTGTGGTGATTCTGCTCATGTTATCTCAGCATGCTCTAAGCGCACAAAGAGCTTCGCTAAGTCTGCCACCATTGGTACTGTACAGCCTAAATTCATTTTGTCTGTTACTTTGATTTGCTCTCTGTCATCCTACTCAGTTATGGCTTTTGTGGATTCAGGTGCTGCCCTGAATTTGATGGATTTGTCATTCGCCAGGCACTGTGGTTTTATCTTGGAGCCTTTACAGTTCCCTATTCCACTAAAGGGAATTGATGCTACGCCATTGGCCAAGAATAAACCTCAGTACTGGACTCAAGTGACCATGTGCATGACTCCTGCACATCAGGAGGTGATTCGCTTTCTTGTGCTACATAATTTGCATGATGTTGTCGTGTTGGGTCTGCCATGGTTGTAGGATCATAATCCAGTCCTGGATTGGAAAGCAATGTCTGTGTCAAGTTGGGGTTGCCAGGGGATTCATGGCGATGCTCCTTTGGTGTCAATTGCTTCTTCTACTCCTTCTGAAGTCCCTGAATTTTTGTCGGACTACCAGGATGTATTTGATGAGCCCAAATCCAGTGCCCTACCTCTTCATAGGGATTGTGATTGTGCTATAAATTTGATTCCTGGTAGTAAGTTCCCTAAGGGACGACTGTTTAATTTGTCTGTGCCAGAACATGCCGCTATGCGGAGTTATGTAAAGGAGTCTTTCGAGAAAGGGCATATTCGCCCGTCCTCGTCCCCTCTTGGTGCAGGATTCTTTTTTGTGGCCAAGAAGGATGGTTCTTTGAGACCCTGTATAGATTATCGCCTTCTAAATAAAATCACGGTCAAATTTCAATACCCTTTGCCATTGTTGTCTGATCTGTTTGCTCGGATTAGGGGGTCTAGTTGGTTCACCAAGATAGATCTTCGTGGTGCGTATAATCTTGTGCGTATAAAGCAGGGCGATGAATGGAAAACAGCATTTAATACGCCCGAAGGCCATTTTGAGTACTTGGTGATGCCTTTTGGACTTTCTAATGCCCCTTCTGTGTTTCAGTCCTTCATGCACGACATCTTCCGAGAATATCTGGATAAATTTATGATTGTGTATCTAGATGATATTTTGGTCTTTTCTGATGATTGGGAGTCCCATGTGAAGCAGGTCAGGATGATATTTCAGGTCCTGCGTGCCAATGCCTTATTTGTGAAGGGCTCAAAATGTCTCTTCGGAGTCCAGAGGGTTTCCTTTTTGGGCTTTATTTTTTCTCCTTCTACTATTGAGATGGACCCAGTCAAGGTCCAGGCTATTCGTGATTGGACTCAACCTACATCGGTTAAGAGTCTTCAGAAGTTTTTGGGTTTTGCTAATTTTTACCGTCGCTTCATCGCTAATTTTTCTGCGGTGGTTAAGCCTTTGACGGATTTGACCAAGAAGGGTTCTGATGTGACTAACTGGTCTCCTGCGGCCGTGGAGGCCTTTCAGGAGCTGAAGCGCCGATTTTCTTCAGCTCCAGTCTTATGTCAGCCAGATGTCTCTCTTCCCTTCCAGGTCGAGGTTGATGCTTCCGAGATTGGAGCAGGGGCTGTTTTGTCGCAGAGAAGCTCTGATGGCTCTGTGATGAAGCCATGTGCTTTCTTTTCAAGAAAATTTTCGCCTGCCGAGCGGAATTATGACGTTGGTAATCGGGAGTTGTTGGTAATTAAGTGGGCATTTGAGGAGTGGCGACATTGGCTAGAGGGAGCTAAGCATCGTGTGGTGGTCTTGACTGATCACAAAAATTTGATTTATTTCGAGTCTGCCAAACGGTTAAATCCTAGACAGGCTCGATGGTCGCTGTTTTTCTCCCGTTTTGATTTCGTGGTTTCTTACCTTCCTGGTTCGAAGAACGTGAAGGCTGATGCTCTTTCAAGGAGTTTTGTGCCTGACTCTCCTGGAGTTTCAGAGCCGGCTGGTGTCCTCAGAGAGGGGATGATTTTGTCTGCCATTTCCCCAGATTTGCGACGGGTGTTGCAGGAATTTCAGGCGGATAGATCTGACCGTTGTCCACCAGAGAGACTGTTTGTCCCAGATAGATGGACCAGCAGAGTTATTTCCGAGGTTCATTCTTCGGTGTTGGCGGGTCATCCTGGGATTTTTGGTACCAGAGATTTGGTGGCTAGGTCCTTCTGGTGGCCTTCCTTGTCACGGGATGTGCGTTCCTTTGTGCAGTCCTGTGGGATTTGTGCTCGGGCTAAGCCTTGCTGTTCTCGTGCCAGTGGATTGCTTTTGCATTTGCCGGTTCCAAAGAGGCCTTGGACGCATATTTCCATGGATTTTATTTCGGATCTTCCAGTCTCTCAGAGAATGTTTGTCATCTGGGTGGTGTGTGATCGTTTTTCTAAAATGGTCCATTTGGTGCCTTTGCCTAAGTTGCCTTCCTCCTCCGATTTGGTTCCGCTGTTTTTTCAGAATGTGGTTCGTTTGCACGGCATCCCTGAAAATATTGTGTCTGACAGAGGATCCCAGTTTGTATCCAGATTTTGGCGGTCCTTTTGTGCCAAGATGGGCATTGATTTATCTTTTTCGTCGGCCTTCCATCCTCAGAAGAATGGCCAAACAGAGCGAACTAATCAGACCTTGGAAACTTATTTAAGATGTTTTGTTTCTGCTGATCAGGATGACTGGGTGACTTTTTTGCCATTGGCCGAGTTTGCCCTTAATAATCGGGCTAGTTCTGCTACTTTGGTTTCGCCTTTTTTTGTAATTCTGGTTTTCATCCTCGTTTTTCCTCGGGTCAGGTTGAGCCTTCTGACTGTCCTGGGGTGGATTCTGTGGTGGATAGGTTGCAGCAGATTTGGAACCATGTGGTGGACAATTTGACGTTGTCACAAGAGAAGGCTAAGCGCTTTGCTAACCGCCGTCACTGTGTGGGTCCCCGACTTCGTGTGGGGGATTTGGTGTGGTTATCTTCTCGTTATGTTCCAATGAAGGTTTCTTCTCCTAAGTTTAAGCCTCGTTTCATTGGTCCTTATAAAATTTTGGAAATCCTCAACCCTGTGTCATTTCGTTTAGACCTCCCAGCATCGTTTGCCATTCATAATGTGTTCCATCGGTCTTTGTTGTGGAGGTATGTGGTGCCTGTGGTTCCTTCAGTTGATCCTCCTGCCCCGGTGCTGGTTGAGGGAAAATTGGAGTACGTGGTGGAGAAGATCTTGGATTCCAGTATTTCAAGACGGAGTCTTCAGTACTTGGTTAAGTGGAAGGGCTATGGTCAGGAGGATAATTCCTGGGTTGTCGCCTCTGATGTTCATGCGGCTGATTTGGTTCGTGCCTTTCATGTGGCTCATCCTGATCGCCCTGGGGGCTCTGATGAGGGTTCGGTGACCCCTCCTCAAGGGGGGGGTACTGTTGTGAACTCTGTTTTCGGACTCCCTCCTGTGGTCGTGAGTGGTACTGTGTGAGTTTTATCTTTGGGCTCCCTCTGGTGGCTCTTTTGTTATTCTGCGGGTCTGTGGCTGGGATCAGCTGCCTCGTCACCTGCTATTCAGGTTTTCTATTTAACTCACCTGGACCTTCACTCTTTGCCTGCTGTCGTTGTATTCAGTGTTGGTCTTGATCTCTCCTGACTTCATTCGTGATCTGGCTCTCCAAGAGAAGCTAAGTTTTTGCTAGTTCATTTTTTGCTCATCTGTGTTCAATATGTTTTCTTAGTATATGATGAGTTCAGTCCAGCTTGCTAATATGTGATCTTTTCGCTTGCTGGTAGCTCTGGGGTGCTGAGGTTCTCCCCTCACATCGTTAGTTGGTGTGGGGGTTCTTGCATCCTCTGCGTGGATATTTTTGGATAGGGTTTTGTACTGACCGCATAGATTCTTTACTGTCCTCTTTCTATCTAGTGATTAGCGGGCCTCCTTTGCTGAACCTGTTTTCATTACTGCGTTTGTGCTTTCTCCTTTACTCACCGTTATTATTTGTGGGGGGCTGTTCTAAACTTTGGGGTTATTTCTCTGAGGCAAGTGAGGCTTTTATTTCTCTCTAGGGGTAGACAGTTTCTCAGGCTGTGAAGAGACGTCTAGGATTTTAGGTAACGTTCCACGGCTGCCTATAGTGTGTACGGTTAGGATCAGGTTTGCGGTCAGTCCAGTTACCACATCCCCAGAGCTCGTCCTATGTTCTCCTACTTAGCTGGTCAGATTTGTGATCCTAAGCCACTAAGGATCATAACAGCAAGCCCCTTACGCCTAAAGGACAGGCTTGACCTATCTATGGTTTTATCAGGTGCATTGAGTACATAAGATTTTAAATGTGCTATGAACTTTTTTTATGTTGTTAGTTACTAATGATGTTTGTTACGGTAATTGTATGACGTGCTAGACCACCCATAAAGGAGAAGCACTTTCACGTGGCCAGTTACCTGGCCTCGTAGAAGCGCCAGACAGGTGCGAAACGGCCGTAGTCCACAGCTCTCTCTGCATCCCCCTGCTTACCGCACAGATGTCCCGTTGAAATACGAATAAAAGACTTTCTATTATAAGGGATGGTGAGTGCTGCTTTTTCTCTTTTCTTCAATAAACTATTCACTATATGTTTGAGCACAACACCAACGTTATTCCTGACAGTTGCCAATAAAAGCTCACAAAACGGAAATTAACAATCACGTGCTTTGGTTGACTGGTGCCGCAGTTTTTTTCGCCTTGACAACAGACAGGGTGTTAGTTCTTAAGTCCATAGTAAAAAAAAATTAAATAGTCCTGGATAACCCCTTTAAGGTCTAATTGGTTATTGTGAATGCCTTTATAAGAAATAAAGTTAAGCTTTGAGTAATTTGCTTCAAAGTATATGTGATTGGGTCCTCTACTGTTCACCCTTTGGACTCTTTGGTTAATCCCCGAGTTACTATGTTAATACCTAAAGGCTTAGTACCAGGCAAATAAGTTATTCCCTATCAGTAGGTTATGGGATAACCTTGATTGGGGTGTCTGACCACTTGAACCTCTAACGATCCCAAGAATGAGATATACGGCAGTTTGATAAAGAACGAATGGAGTGGAGATGCACATGCTTGACCTCAGCTACATTCTGACGGAGCTCTTCAGAGCCTGGTTTTTGGAACCTGTTTATAGCGAATAACTTATCAACTTAGGACAAACCCTTTAAAGTCACGCTGTGACTAACTGCTGGGAATGAGCATGGCACTTGATCAATAAGTGTCAGTGGTTTAGGCATTGAATTCAATTTTGGGACTCAATGGTCACTCCAATACATAAAATTATAAAAGTACTACAAATGATGGTTTGGTGGCCCTCCAAGTTACCACTCTGTGAACACAATAGTAAGGTGTTTCCTCCAAGACATTCATTTGGACCGAAAAAGATAAAGGACACCTATTTAAGACTTCTTTTAAGGGAAATCAGTTAACAATTGACTTTTTATTGAATTACCTTTGCATAGTCAATCAACATATGGGGGTAGAATCATAGAACGTTAGAGTTGGAGGGGACCTCCAGGGTCATTATGTCCAACCCCCTGCTCAATGAATGATTCACTAAACCATCTCAGACAGATGTCTGTCCAGCCTCTGAAGCCTTCCATTGAAGGAGAACTCACCACCTCTCGTGGCAGCCTATTCCACTCGCTGATCACCCTCATTGTCAAAAGTTTTTTTCTAATATCTAATCTGTATCTTCTCCCTTTCAGTTTCATTCTATTGCTTCTCGTGTTTCCATGTGCAAATGGGAATAATAATGATCACTCTACACTGTGACAGCCCTTCAGATATTTGTAGAGAGCTATTAAGTCTCCTCTTAACCTTCTTTTTTGCAAGATAAACATTCCCAGATCCTTTCACCGTTCCTGGTAGGACATGCTTTGCAGTCTGCTCACCATCCTGGTCGCTCTTCTCTGAACTTGCTCTAGCTTTTCAATATCTTTTTTAAAATGTGGTGCCCAGAACGGGACACAGTTTTCCAGATGAGGTCTGACCAATGGTAAAGTGGGAATGATATACAATAGTGATGGCTTAATATCAGGCTACATCCAGAGTTATAAGCAGTAGGCTTTCACTTTTGGGGTTGGAATTGGTAGAACACATGGTCTCGTTAATTATGAACAGATAAAACCTAGCCAAAAAATGTGGCTACCAAATGAGCAATTTGTGTTTGCGATCCTGTCTCTTTCTGTACGTATTCAGACACAACTGTTTGCTTAGTTCTGAAATATTGCAGTCATTCATTTACAGTCATCAGTAGAACTCATTTGGTTATCAAGCACCCAGCAGTCGTCAGCGGGTGCGAGTAATTGATTATGCATTGAGAGACATTAGACAAGCTCTGAAAATACCGTTCTGGGTTCCTCGCCTCCTAATGACTGTAAGTAAACACAGATGGAGATATTCCTTCACACGCCTCTGTCCCAAAAGATGTTACAAATGCATTTTTCATCTATGTTGCTCGTCAGAAAACAATATCAAAACGTCTACCCTCCGATCAACTTTTTCCATTCACCCTCCGATCAACTTTTCTTTCAAACGGGTCTACATAGTCTGCTTTATTGCAAAATTTATCAGTTTTATAAGGAGCGAATAATGTAAGATAAACTACTAAGCCTATGAAATGCAAATAAAGTTTCTGCATGTAAAATCAAGATCTATTTCCATAAGTTTCCCTTAGGAACTCATTATACTAACAATGCAAAAAATACATGTTATTGATATCGTAAAACGGTTAAATGTTGTTCTACATTCTTGTTGGAAATATCAAGGGTATAATGTGGTTTATGGATTCCAGGTCATAAAACAATGCATTATTTTTCTGTCCAAACAATAGAGTGCTTTTGAAATGAAGGACATTCTGATTTAGTAGGGGAGAAAACAACATAACTGTGAATTTAACTTTTTATATTAGGAAATAAAGGCAATAACCGACTAAACATCTCCGACAAGCAAATATGGACATATTATTTACTGGGTACAGTTGGTGGAGTAGATATAGGATTTGTAGTAGTCAAAATCATAAGTGAGGCTCTATGTTTAAAGAGCATGTTGTGACAAAGTCACTGGTAAAGTGCTGGACTGGAGATATGTTTTGCTTCGCTTAATGGCATCAGTGGTGTGAAACCCAGTTTTTCCTCCAGTGCATTAAGTGCTGTGAGGGGTTAATAGCTAATTTGTTTAATGGGCTGCGAATTTTGTGGACATTATTAGTGGGTGGGAGGATGTCCACCTTATCTTCACCCCAGGGTATGGTCTGGGGCTTAAATAGCTGGCCTCCAGGGGCAGTAAGCGTTAATTCAGTGTCTGGAGAGGAACACTCCAGAGAATTGTTTGTGTGTTTTAAGCTAAAACCTGAACCGTGGACCTTGCAAAACCAGAGTGGGCTGATCCCTGCTAGCAGATTGACTATGTTTTGTTTTGCTTTGCTCTTTTGCCCAGAGGGCCATTTTTACTTTTTCCAGCTTGGTTTAGGCTGCACCTAATAAACCAAGGACATTCTTAAAGAGACAGTGTTCCCATGTCTACCTCCGTGTACAGCGGAGTGAACCAATCTACCACAATGTATATACCCAAGTCTCGATAGGTAAACCTGTACTGGTGGTAGCTAAATGCAAAAAAAACAAGGGAATCCTGTGTTCACCAAGCTACAGCAAGATCAAGACAAACTCAAAGGTATAGAGCTGGTCCAAGCATGGAAGAGAAAGCAGAAGTTCTTGCTCTCGGGATCACACGATTTACCTACAAGCATGTAATCTTTTGCAGCATTTTACCATGTTGTTAAAGGAAGCCTGTCAGCATGATTGTGCACAGTACCCTAAAGACAGTGTCAGGTCAGCGCCGTCATAATAATTAAAATGATACCTGGTGATGAAATCCGTCTTGTGCTTGTTGTTTAATCTTTATTTTCAGTTTTTAATAAATGATATGCTCGTGCTCCGGGGTGGCCTGTGGGTGGAGCTGTGAACGGGACTGTGGGTAGGTCTGTGGACGAGGCTGTGGGGGGGGGTCTTCATGTGGTGCTCAGCTTAGGCATTCATCTGTAAGGCTTATGACCGGTCACTGCTCCTTGTTTTGACCTCAGCTTATGTTTTATGACTATTCTTACAGATCTTGTATTTGCCCTTTACGCAACTTATTGGCTTTGACACTGTTTGTCGATCATTCAGCCTTTGGTTCACACCTCCAGACAATAGCTCTTCCATAGATAGCAATTTACCTGGACACTATTGTCAGTTCAGATCCCTGTATAGGGGTTAAGGGATGTCAGAGTTTCTCTAAAATCTGCCCATTGGAGTGGCTTGTGCCAAGTCTGTCCATGGTAGCCTTTTTGAGCCTACGGTCTCAGACAGACGTGACAGGTGTCCTTAAAAAATGATGAAATCTTCAATGGAGGCTTCTAACGAGGGATCTAATGTGGATGTTGAAAGAGCCTAGAGAAGAAGTACTAGTATAAGTGCTTTTCTTGACACATGTATTGGCCATCCCTCTATATATCAAGTGTCTAGATATTATACGCTACCCAGATATGAGTCCATTCTAGAAGCTCTCAAAGTAGATGTGTCAATTAATGGTCTTGGTGGTATCTAGTTTACAACATAGATTCAAATAGATTAATGTTTCTATATACTTCATTTTATTAAACTAGTACAAGTTTTTGGCCCCCATCTTGACATTTGGTGTTGTACTACATATAATATATATGATGCAATTAGTTAAAGGGATTTTCTGCCTTTCAGGCAGCACGTTACAGTATCTGCCATAGTTAGCCAAAGCCCTGCTCTGCACAAAGTGAGGAGCTACAGCTCCGAAGGATTGTTGTCTACAAATGGGTTTTTAATTTGGCTTATAATGATGTTTCCGAGCCTTCTGAATAATATTTACAGTCTCTTTAGATTCTGATCGGTTTCACTAGGGCACTAGTTTTATTCAAAAAGTGCTACTTTACATACTATTTCCCATGCAGCATTGCCTTAACGGCTGAATCTCAATGCCAAGAATAAGAACTGTCCTGAGAAACATAGTATCCAGGACTACTGGACTGGTAATCATGTTCAGTTACCAGTAGAGGGTCATTTCTCCACACTGGTCTATGCTGTGGTGGTCTCTGCTTTACTTTAAAATATCTGTTGTGCTTAAAAAGGTTGTCCACCACTGGGACAACCCTTTTTGATCAAAATTTTTGGCCTCATGACACCGTGCTGGTGTCATTCCCGTAGTGTCGCAGTCGCTCTCCCCAGGGCTATTTTGAGGCGTTGCGTTACGTGACAGCGGTTCCCAATCAGCGCTGGCGTCACTGTCCCCGCCTTCGGACAAATCGATCATGAAGAGGAAGTCCGGGGTCCAGCTAATCCCGGTCTTCCTCTTCATGTTTGATTTGTCCAAAAGTGGGGACAGTGATGCCAGCGCTGATTTGGCGCCGGCATCACAACACCGCAGAGAGCCCTGGAGAGAGCGACTGTGACACCGTGGGAACGGCACCGGCACAGTAGGTGAGTATAGGTGTTTTTAATTTCTGGGGGCCAAGCGAGGGGTATGACAAGAAGTTGTCCAAGTAGTGGACAACTTCTTTAAGAATCAAAGTTCAAAAAGGATGATCATTTTTCACTATGTAACTATAGCTTTTTGGAGCCCTGACTGCATGTAGTGGAGATTGGGCATGCATATCTCCGTTCCACTGATTTCCTACGAAACTGCCACAAATTGCAGTACTCTGTTATCTTCGCCAATCCCATAGAGAATGAATTGAATGGACATAAGCAAGCTCGTCTTCAGCTCCATTCAGAAGTGGTTCAGAAGGGTCTCATTCTCAGGAACAGTGGAGGTACCAACAGTTGAACTACCAACGATTAATACACTGTATTCACTTCAACTTTTGTCATATTGGTATTTTTTTTCTACAGTGTCACTGTTCCATATGGAAGTATCCAGTAAAAACAAAATACAAACAAAATATATCGGCACTTTTTTTTTTTTTTTTTTTTAACCATTGGAGCCAACAGGCGACGTATGCCTCTGTATGTCTATACTGTGGAATATACTGGAGACATCCACGGATGATATACTGTACGTTAGAAAATCCTCCTGCGTGTTAATTAATATCCTTTTGGTCCTGGATCACTGAGGGCTCATTTAAAAGTCCAATTTTTCCACGTACAAGAATCTGATCTGAGTGTCATCCGCTTTTCTTGTACGTGAAGAAATAAAAAAAACCTTTCTCCACCTTCTCCTTTCTGACACACCATGAAAATCTGATGTCATCCAAGTGCGGTCCGATTTTCTTGTTGACTTGTTTTACCGATTTTGATCCGACCCTTGGACATGTCTATGACATTTTCTGCAGACCTCTTGGTTCCCGAAAAGTCACAGACTTATTAATGGCCCCATAGACTATCACAGGTACGAGTGCTATACGTGAAAATCACGGCTATCCCTCGAATGTGAAAATTAGATGTGCCCTGACTTTGATTTTTAGTCCAAGCACAGTTTCATAACAAGTTAGAGGCAACAACAACAAAAGAAATGAAAGCACTTTTCTAGAATTAGAAAAGCATGGGTTCTTCCTTCCAAAAACAGTGCCACATCTCACTACAGGTCGTGTCTGGTACTGCATCTCAGTCCAACTCCTCAGCGCTACATTATCACCTAATCACCTGAAGACGTGGGGGGGGAGGTGGTTTTGGAGGAAGGGATCCATGCTTTTCTAATCCTGTGCAATTTTCTTTAAGATGATTGCTGTTTCTGGGCATCGCTTATCATAGGACCATATTAATTTTTATGTTCCTGGTCCAGTTTAATTGGCATAATTAATATTAATTGGCCAATTGTGGAGTCATTACAACTAGTGGACATCACAATTGTCTTCCTATATCAAAGAATAGATGACAGGCAAAGAGAAATAAACCCTCCATCCTGGCATTGCTGCGGCTTTATTAAAGAACTTAAAGATCTTAATTAGTTCTAGAACGAGTGTTTGGTGAGAAAAGCGAGAAAGATGATTCACTGCCTAATGAGCATTCAACGTCGTCCTGATGCCAATGGCAGCGACATCGAGAGTTTTTCTGGCCACAGGTTCTCTAAGCCGTCCTGACAGCGCAGTGTGTTATGGCAGCAACTAGTGTATTAAAATTAATCATGGAGATCATTATCCCATCAGTGTAACTTTCTTCTGATTCAATTTTGCCTTCGTACCTTCCATGATGGCTCTCGCAGTCAAAATAATGGAGAAAGATTATCGCACTCTCTTCCAAGTTATTGAATTTTGGTTCACTCAAGGGCACAGGCGCCAGAGGGGGACTATCAATCGCCCACCTTACTTCCTCAAGGGATGCCCTCTGTAGGCTTGTAATGAGCTGTCAGCGGTAGTGACAGATCTCTCAGCCTTGGGTCACGATCACTCTCCTAGCTTGCTCTCCGATATGTGGAATAGATCAAACATGTATTACTCTTACGGCCTGGGAGTAGACATTGACAATGAAATCGCAGGCCATATTTGTTCTGGTGAAGGATGATAAAACAGATCATCAAGGCGGCCTGTATGGAGCTGGCAGATAAGAGAGATCTCAGCGCGAGGAGCCAGGGAATGTGGAAAGTTCTATTTAGAATCCGTCGTCAAGAGACCTCCGAAGAGAAATACCCGGCCGCAGAACATGTGCACCACGAAGTCTACAGGGAGGCCGAGCTGTTGACTTCATGTCCTACAATCGAGGGCTGAGCAAGTAAAATTGCTAAAAATCCTCTTTCCAAAACGAAAGCTTTACTACATGAAGACTTTTCGCTCCCGAGATGCAGATACTCCTGGTGGAAAGAAGTGTACTGCAATGGACACATGATGCTTCCATGCAGAATTGGCTTTTGCATCTACATATCAAATTATGTTATGCGTTGTGAATTTGACCATATCTGTTATCAGGAGTAGCAGCAAAATGAAGATCGGCAATTCACGGAATAAAGGCTGACATTCCCTTCTCCCATATTATAGAGAGTGGCAGCATTCTCGTGGTCATCGCTGGGGCTAAGGCCTCATTCATACATTAAAAAAATGGTCATTAATATATTTGTTCTTGGTCAATTTCAGTTTTTTTACCATTAGAGTTTGGTCAGCGTTTCATCAATTTTTCTTGGATGAAAAATGAAATTTGGCAGGTTTCTCAACCTTCTCTTAGAAGTCAGTGAAAAATGGTCAGCACATTATTGGCATTTGAGTGCTGTCCAGTTATTTCACGGATCAATAGACTTGCATTGGTGAGATTGATTCAAAACTCAGATTACAATTGGACATGTCTCCATGACTTTTTCGGACCACTTAGTCTAGGACAATACATGGATATCACAAAATGTAATAACCCAACGGGGTGGTTGGTCAGCGGACGGCCAAACAAACTATGTGATGGAAATGGGGAGAGGAAGGTGCTGCTGATAGGGAATGAGGGATTGACACCTCCTGAGCTCAAACCTGAGCCTGATCCTGCACACCCTGTCATGAATCCCCAATGGCTAGGGATAGCACAGGACAAACAAAGTACAAATAAATAACGGACGAGCTCTAGGGTGATGGAACCTGGGCTGACCGCTGCCCTACGCCTGACAAACGCAACTAGAGATAGCCAGGGAGCGTGCCTACGTTGGTTCTAGACGCCACGCACCAGCCTAAGAGCTAACTAATACTGCAGAGAAAATAAGACCTCACTTGCCTCCAGAGGAATGAACCCCAAAAGATATAGTTGCCCCCTCACATGTATTGACGGTGAAATGAGAGGAAGGCACACACATAGAGATGATATATATAGCTTTAGCATATTGAGGCCCGCTGTAAACTAGAAAGCAGAAAGATACAAAAGGGGACTGAGCGGTCAGCAAAAAACCCTAATCAAAAAAACCATCCTGAGATTACAAGAACCCATGTGCCAACTCATGGCACATGGGGAGAACCTCAGTCCACTAGAGCTACCAGCTAGCATAGAGACAAAATAAGCAAGCTGGACAAAAAAAACAAACAACTGAAAATCAGCACTTAGCTTATCCTGAAAGATCTGGGAGCAGGTAGGCAGGAACCAAACAGAGCACATCTGAATACATTGATAGCCGGCAAGGGAATGACAGAAAGGCCAGGTAAAATAGGAAACACCCAGCCTCAGATGGACAGGTGGAAACCAAAGGCCGCAACCCACCAAAGTCACCCAGTACCAGCAGCAACCACCAGAGGGAGCCCACAAACACAATCCACAACAGTACCCCCCCCTTGAGGAGGGGTCACCGAACCCTCACGAGAACCCCCAGGGCGATCAGGGTGAGCTCTATGGAAGGCGCGGACCAAATCAGTCGCATGAACATCGGAGGCGACCACCCAGGAATTATCCTCCTGACCATAACCCTTCCACTTAACCAAATACTGGAGTTTGCGTCTGGAAACACGAGAATCCAAGATCTTCTCAACAACATACTCCAATTCTCCCTCCACCAGCACCGGAGCAGGAGGCTCAACCGAAGGAACAACGGGTACCTCATACCTCCGCAACAACGACCGATGGAACACATTATGAATAGCAAACGATGCTGGGAGATCCAAACGAAAAGATACAGGGTTAAGAATCTCCGAGATCCTATAAGGACCGATGAACCGAGGCTTGAACTTAGGAGAAGAGACCTTCATAGGGACAAAACGAGAAGACAACCACACCAAATCCCCAACAAGAAGTCGGGGACCCACGCGGCGACGGCGATTAGCAAACTGCTGAGTCTTCTCCTGAGATAACTTCAAATTGTCCACCACCTGATTCCAAATCTGATGTAGCCTGTCCACCACCACGTCCACTCCAGGACAATCCGAAGACTCCACCTGACCAGAGGAAAAACGAGGATGAAACCCCGAATTACAAAAAAAAGGAGAGACCAACGTGGCAGAACTAGCCCGATTATTAAGAGCAAATTCGGCCAGTGGCAAAAAAGCAACCCAGTCATCTTGATCAGCAGAAACAAAACACCTCAAATAAGTTTCCAAGGTCTGATTAGTTCGCTCCGTCTGGCCATTCGTCTGAGGATGGAATGCAGACGAAAAAGACAAATCAATGCCCATCTTGGCACAAAACGTCCGCCAAAATCTAGACACAAACTGGGATCCCCTGTCAGAAACGATATTCTCCGGAATCCCATGCAAACGAACCACGTTCTGAAAAAATAACGGGACCAACTCAGAGGAGGAGGGCAACTTAGGCAAGGGCACCAAATGAACCATCTTAGAAAAGCGGTCACACACAACCCAGATAACGGACATTTTCTGTGAAACCGGGAGATCAGAAATAAAATCCATGGAAATGTGCGTCCAAGGCCTCTTCGGGATGGGCAAGGATAACAACAACCCACTGGCCCGAGAACAGCAAGGCTTAGCTCGAGCACACACTTCACAAGACTGCACAAAGGTACGCACATCCCTAGACAAGGAAGGCCACCAAAAAGACCTGGCCACCAAGTCTCTAGTACCAAATATTCCAGGATGACCAGCCAACACAGAAGAATGGACCTCGGAGATGACTCTACTGGTCCAATCATCCGGGACAAACAGTCTTTCTGGTGGACAACGATCCGGTTTATCCACCTGAAACTCCTGCAATGCACGTCGCAAGTCTGGGGATACGGCGGACAATATTACCCCATCCCTAAGGATACCAGTAAGCCCAGAGTCTCCAGGAGAGTCAGGCACAAAACTCCTGGAAAGAGCATCTGCCTTTACATTCTTTGAACCTGGCAGGTATGAAACCACGAAATTGAAACGAGAAAAAAACAACGACCAACGAGCCTGTCTAGGATTCAAACGCCTGGCAGACTCAAGGTAAATGAGATTCTTGTGATCAGTCAAGACCACCACACGATGTTTAGCACCCTCAAGCCAATGACGCCACTCCTCAAATGCCCACTTCATGGCCAAAAGCTCCCGATTACCCACATCATAATTGCGCTCGGCGGGCGAGAATTTTCTAGAGAAGAATGCACATGGCTTCATCACCGAGCCATTAGAACTTCTCTGCGACAAAACCGCCCCCGCTCCAATCTCGGAAGCATCAACCTCAACCTGAAAAGGAAGTGAAACATCTGGTTGACACAACACAGGAGCAGAAGAAAACCGGCGCTTAAGTTCCTGAAAGGCCTCCACAGCCGCAGGAGACCAATCAGCAACATCAGCACCCTTTTTAGTCAAATCAGTCAAAGGTTTAACAATACTGGAAAAATTAGCAATGAACCGACGATAAAAATTAGCAAACCCCAAGAACTTCTGAAGGCTCTTAACAGATGTAGGTTGTGTCCAGTCACAAATAGCCTGAACCTTGACGGGATCCATCTCAATAGTAGAAGGAGAAAAAATGTACCCCAAAAAAGAAATCTTCTGGACTCCGAAGAGACACTTTGAGCCCTTCACAAACAGAGAATTGGCCCGCAGAACCTGAAACACCTTCCTGACCTGTAGAACATGAGACTCCCAGTCATCAGAAAACACCAAAATATCATCCAAATACACAATCATAAACTTATCCAGATATTCACGGAAAATATTGTGCATAAAGGACTGAAAGACTGACGGAGCATTGGAGAGTCCAAAAGGCATTACCAAATACTCAAAATGGCCCTCAGGCGTATTAAATGCGGTTTTCCACTCATCACCCTGTTTTATCCGCACCAGATTATACGCACCGCGAAGATCTATCTTAGTGAACCACCTAGCCCCCTTAATGCGAGCAAACAAATCAGTTAATAATGGCAATGGATACTGATATTTGACTGTAATCTTATTCAAAAGGCGATAATCTATACAAGGCCTCAGGGAACCATCTTTTTTTGCCACGAAAAAAAAACCTGCTCCCAGAGGGGACGAAGATGGACGAATATGTCCCTTTTCCAAGGACTCCTTAATATAATTCCGCATAGCAGTATGCTCTGGCAGTGACAGATTAAATAAACGACCCTTAGGGAACTTACTGCCAGGAATCAATTCTATAGCACAGTCACAATCTCTATGAGGAGGGAGCGAATTGAGCTTAGGCTCCTCAAAAACATCCCTATAGTCAGACAAAAACTCAGGGATCTCAGAAGGAGTAGATGAAGCAATTGAAATCGGAGGTGCATCACCATGAACCCCCTGACATCCCCAGCTTAACACAGACATTGTTTTCCAGTCCAGGACAGGATTATGAGTTTGTAACCATGGCAGACCAAGCACTAGTACATCATGTAAATTATACAGTACAAGGAAGCGAATCACCTCCTGATGAACGGGAGTCATGCGCATGGTCACTTGTGTCCAGTACTGCGGTTTATTCATAGCCAATGGTGTAGAGTCAATTCCCTTCAGAGGAATAGGAACTTCCAGAGGCTCCAGACTAAAACCGCAGCGTTTAGCAAATGACCAATCCATAAGACTCAGGGCAGCGCCCGAATCCACATAGGCATCGACGGAAATGGAAGACAGTGAAAAAATCAGAGTCACAGACAAAATGAACTTAGGCTGCAGAGTACCAATGGCAAAAGATTTATCAACCCTTTTTGTGCGTTTAGAGCATGCTGATATAACATGAGCTGAATCACCACAATAAAAACACAATCCATTTTTCCGCCTATAATTTTGCCGTTCACTTCTGGACTGAATTCTATCACATTGCATAGTCTCAGGTGCCTGTTCAGAAGACACCGCCAACTGGTGCACGGGTTTGCGCTCCCGTAAACGCCGATCAATCTTAATGGCCATAGCCATAGACTCATTCAGACCTGTAGGCGTAGGGAACCCCACCATAATATCCTTAATGGCCTCAGAAAGACCATTTCTGAAGTTTGCAGCCAGGGCGCACTCATTCCACTGAGTAAGCACCGACCATTTCCGAAATTTTTGACAATATATTTCCGCTTCATCATGCCCCTGAGAGAGGGCTAATAAAGCCTTTTCAGCCTGAATCTCCAGGTTAGGTTCCTCATAGAGCAATCCCAATGCCAGAAAAAACGCATCCACACTGAGCAATGCAGGATCCCCTGGTGCCAATGCAAATGCCCAATTCTGAGGGTCGCCCCGCAGGAAAGATATTACAATCTTGACCTGTTGAGCAGGGTCTCCAGAGGAGCGAGATTTTAAAGAAAGAAACAATTTACAATTGTTCCTGAAATTCAGGAAGGTAGATCTATCTCCAGAAAAGAACTCTGGAATAGGAATTCGAGGTTCAGACATGGGATTGTGAACAACAAAATCCTGTATGTTTTGAACTTTTGCCGCGAGATTACTCAGGCTGGAAGCCAAACTCTGGACATCCATGTTAAACAGCTAAGATCAGAGCCATTCAAGGGTTAAGAGAAGGTAAGAAGCAGCTAGACAGCAATTAAGGGCTAGGCAGCAAAACTCTGAAGGGAAAAAAAAAAAAAAAAAAAATTCCCTTAAACACTTCTATTTCTCCTGTTTCAGCCCAAAATATTAACACTTTGTGGGCCGGCTATACTGTCATGAATCCCCAATGGCTAGGGATAGCACAGGACAAACAAAGTACAAATAAATAACGGACGAGCTCTAGGGTGATGGAACCTGGGCTGACCGCTGCCCTACGCCTGACAAACGCAACTAGAGATAGCCAGGGAGCGTGCCTACGTTGGTTCTAGACGCCACGCACCAGCCTAAGAGCTAACTAATACTGCAGAGAAAATAAGACCTCACTTGCCTCCAGAGGAATGAACCCCAAAAGATATAGTTGCCCCCTCACATGTATTGACGGTGAAATGAGAGGAAGGCACACACATAGAGATGATATATATAGCTTTAGCAAATTGAGGCCCGCTGTAAACTAGAAAGCAGAAAGATACAAAAGGGGACTGAGCGGTCAGCAAAAAACCCTAATCAAAAATACCATCCTGAGATTACAAGAACCCATGTGCCAACTCATGGCACATGGGGAGAACCTCAGTCCACTAGAGCTACCAGCTAGCATAGAGACAAAATAAGCAAGCTGGACAAAAAAACCAAACAACTGAAAATCAGCACTTAGCTTATCCTGAAAGATCTGGGAGCAGGTAGGCAGGAACCAAACAGAGCACATCTGAATACATTGATAGCCGGCAAGGGAATGACAGAAAGGCCAGGTAAAATAGGAAACACCCAGCCTCAGATGGACAGGTGGAAACCAAAGGCCGCAACCCACCAAAGTCACCCAGTACCAGCAGCAACCACCAGAGGGAGCCCACAAACAGAATCCACAACAACTCCCCTAACACCCTAAGTGGGTCCTTCCCCCCTCCGCCATCAGGAACCTTGTGCACTGGCTGCCCTGGCTAGTGCACTGGCCGACAAGGGCACTAGCCTCACTACTGCAGACGGAACAACACAGGGGACAGTGACAAACATGAGACATACGAGGAAAAATCACCAAACTTAGCTTAATAGCCTTCTCTGCTACAGAAGAAAGGCACCCGGACCAAGTCCACAAAACCAGCAGATTCACCACTGTCACCAGAGAGCTCCTTCCTCCAGGCTTGGTCAACATAGATTGCTCTATCACCAACAGTCAGCTGATGCATCAGGTGACCATTTAAAGGATGGTGGGAGTGGTCACCACCACATCAGCTGACCTAGCCACTCTGCAGTTGCAGATTGCCTGTGAGGTAAAACTAACATTAACCCCCGCTGGCCTGAAAGGAAAAAAAAGCTACATTTAAAACATAGTGGAACCAGAGCTGCCACAAATCCAAAAATGGATTGTGACAATGGACATTTAAATAGCTCCATAGAGTATAATAGGTGCAAGTTCTATCCATGAAAAACAAGTACTCGTACTAAAAAAACTGACTTCGGAATGAGCCCTTAGATTGAAGATTTGGCAGCGGTTGTGATCTCAGAGGCCTGACCACCATCGACCACTGTGAATATAACCTGGTCAACACAGTTTTATAGAAAGTGATCATTGCTGAATTTCAAAGTAGCTATTAGAAACCTATTATGTACGCTGGCCATAAAGAATATATATTTTTTATTTTATGTAATATTTAATGAATTTTGTGTAATAACAAAAATCTGAATCTGGTTTCAATAATAATTTGTAACTGTTTTGCTTCTGCAGCTTGCAGGTAAAGTATTACAATAAACTACAAGCTGCTTAAGGCTATCTAGTGTCTATCCTGACATTCCGGCTTTCTGTCTGTCTAGTCTCCAACCTCTCCTGTCTTTTACTGCAAACCAAGCTCGAGTCTGATTTGATTGGATTGATCTCATAATTAGGCTTAGATTTGCATTCAAGGGGAAGAGAGCCGGCTATTGAGATTGACACTGAATAGTATTGAGCAGCTTGCAGGGTATTGAAATACATGAAGGCTGAACTTTTTATTTAAAATCAATTACAAAAAAGTGTTTTATTTACAATTACAAAAAAGTGTTTTATTTACATAGCACATGCAATGAAAGACAGATTAAAAAGCGTCCTTTACGTTTTCATTTTCTTATCAGGAGTCAGAATGAAAATCATACTTAGTATTTTCATTTAGCAAAAAAAGATATTTATTCCCGAAGTTGAACCGGTCCAATAACATAATACCCGGAGGCCAAGGTTTTGGTATACTAATGTGTCTTAAAGGTTCAGGTGAAGAGAATCCAATTTGAAGATGACTTTGCAGACAATCACTTACTATTGGGGTGTGTTTCACATGGTGTGATAACCCCTATTTGCCAATTTTTGTTGGCAGGTGTCCAGCAGAGACTCATTTTCTGCTGTAGCCCTCTTCAAACTCACCCCTTACCTATACTCTGTCCCCTATATTTATTGGTCCCTGCCTCCCAACTGAGACCTTATCGACCATATGTCACGTGTGTGCAATAAACAAACAGCAAAGATTGCACTATATTTATAAGTCCATGGCAAAAGTGCGGCATAAACTATTGTTGAGTCCTCAAGATCAGATCCTCTAGTGGGACAAAGAAACTCCAATCTGATAGTGTGTGTTCCAGTACCTATTGCACTAGTGCATTGCATACTACTGTGTAATAGTCATATGGTGGCGCCATTGGGATAAGGAACATGTAGTAATCTATATACAATATGTTTATAGTAATGTATACAACAGAGGCTGTTATATTCTAGGTTTCTACTCTATTCTGCAGCACCATTCAGTTTGACCCCCAGATGAAGCATTCTTTGCGAAACGAGAGTCAGGATCGGTGGGTCTCTGGCTCTCTCTTTCATAGGTATACCTCCTCATCCTTATACTACCATTCTCTTTTTGCTGGAGTATTGTTCCTCCGCTGTTTGGTTTAGGATATGGCTATATCATTATGTGGCATTAATTTTGTTATTATCACTGACAGTTCTATCATCCAGCTTTATGCTATCCAGTGTTGTATATTTCATATATGATATATCTATCAGGACTGTGGGGTTACATACTATGATGATCAGGTGTCCCCACCTTCAGCTTCACGGTTTGCTGCCTCAATTTTACATGTTTTTAGATACATCTATATCATAAGTGTCTCAGTAAAGCTTTTCTAATTGCTTATTTGCTCTTTTGTTCTGTTCTATTGGTGGTATGTAGCACAATACTATGACTATATAAGATAAAAGCCAGTAGATTAACTTTAATTTTGCTTCATAATATGCATTCACTATTGTCATTCTAGTCACCGGAATTAATTCTCCCCATTGACTTTAGCCATTGGGTGTCCAACGAAACTCTATAAAACTTTTTTTCTTGCACTCAGATGCTTCCGACTGCTATTTAATTCACATCAGCTCAAGTTAATTCACTTATTTATTCACTCTTCCGTCAAACAGCGATAAGAGGAAATAATAAAATCCATCCTTCATACAGTAACACAATGTGCGGAATCTCTTATAGGTTCTTATCGGGATGGTCCAGGAGTCGGAGACAGCGCCAGCTGAGTGATTATATCCCGTCTTCAAGCATTAGGTCTTTTACATCAAGTAAGTCATCTGTACAGCTCTATTACCTCCTCCTGCACCGCTCAGACAAAGCGGGGGGCTGTAATCTCTAAATAGTCTCCAAGCAGAGAAACTAGGTAACAAAAAAACCCTAAAGGGTCTTACAAAAAGTTAAAAGTGGTATCAGCGGTGGATAAAATAGGTGTTACTATATATAAAGAGCATTGTATAATTCAGGCATCACATACACAAAGTTCTGAACTTTTTTCAGGGGTCATAAACGCAAACAGGCCCCTTGTAGTATAGAGCTTTTGATATACCCCCATTTCTTCCTTTATTAGAATGACTTTTATTTTGTTCCGGTTTAACCAATAAAGTCAAAATTCTGTCCTGATTCATTTCTTCGCCCCTTTTTAAACCAGATAATTTTTTTACTTCAAGACAACACACTATTTTTGGACTCGTCCCCATTTCAAAGCCAATAGTATTTTTCTTTTTGCAATGTTACAGAACCTTGTATTCTTGTTTTATCATTATATGTACCTTTGTAAGGCAGACACATATTAGTGTTTAATTTTAACTAATGTCATTTTTTAGGAGGTGAAAGGCAAAAAAACCCCACTATTTTGCTTTTTTAAAATGTTTTGCCTTTTTTTTTATAGTTTTTATATATCTTTTTTGAGGACATGCTGTGAAGTTGTTACCAACCAAGTGATATGTACATATATACTGTAGATATATATATATATGCATATATATGTACTTTTTTACTTATTTACTTTTATAAACAGGTTTTTGCACTCCTTTAATTTTGTATAGGGACTTTCATTTAACAAAAATATTTTTATTTACAATAGGCAGGCATATAACCAATATTCTATATATATTAAAGAGACAGACAGGTACCTGTTAAAGAGGATCTGTCAGTAGGGTCAACTCTCCTATGCTGTTTATATGGGTTATAGAATGTTGAATAAAACGATATCTTGATATTTGCGATCCAATATTTTATTCCAGAGAAATCGACATTTTTCTTAATATGTAAATGAGCTGTTAAGATCTATAGGCCGGACATAGATCTCCCTAAGAATCTGCCTCCAGAGCTTATTTTACATGAAAGTGGGCGTCACCAGTGTGAGACACGTAATGACTGACAGCCTGCTCTCCTGATTTACATGTCTCACACTGGTAACGCCCCCTTTTATTTACAATAAGCTCTGGAGGCAGATTCTCAGGGAGATCTGTGTGATGGTTTTGATAATGTAGCAATAATGGGGCTTCATAGTCACTTTGACTGCAACATCCGTCATAAGACCAAAGTTTGCTAGGTGTCACTGGTAATTCCCAGCACAAAATAAATGAACTGCGCTGTGATGTAGCAGCGGCGCCTAGCAGACAAGCCTAACCATGAGCCCCTTTCAGTGACAAGCTGTGAGACTAAGACATATGTGGTATTTGTATTTCTTGGCAGATATCATATTGTCTTTATTATTGTCCCTTATGCCTCTATATACTAAATACAGTGCCTTGCGAATGTATTCGGCCCCTGGAACTTTTCAACCTTTTCCCACATATCATGCTTCAAACATAAAGATACCAAATGTAAATTTTGGGTGAAGAATCAACAACAAGTGGAACACAATTGTGAAGTTGAACGAAATTTATTGGTTATTTTAAATTTTTGTGGAAATTCATGATACAGGAAAGAAATATATCTTGGTACCGTGTTAGCCAGAAGATAGAAAAATGTTTAGAATTGAGAGTCCTCAGTGGTTGATACCTTTTAATGGCTAACTGAAAAGATGGTAACAAATTGCAAGCTTTCGAGACTACATACGTCTCTTCATCAGGCAAAGACTAAAACAAATTCAAAAACTGAAAAGTGGGGCGTGCAATATTATTCGGCCTCTTTACTTTCAGTGCAGCAAACTCACTCCAGAAGTTCATTGTGGATCTCTGAATGATCCAATGTTGTCCTAAATGCCTAATGATGATAAATATAATCCACCTGTGTGTAATCAAGTCTCCGTATAAATGCACCTTGGCCATGTCCCTGAGTATCGCACACCTTGTGCTTTTTGTTTCTCCAGTAACGTTGCAGCTCTGAAATATGGCAAAACTGGTGACAAATGGCATCTTGGCAGCTTCACGCTTGATTTTCCTCAATTCATGGGCAGTTATTTGGCGCCTTTTTTGCCCAACACGCTTCTTGCGACCCTGTTGGCTATTTGCCATGAAACGCTTGATTGTTCGGTGATCACGCTTCAAAAGTTTGGCAATTTCAAGACTGTTGCATCCCTCGGCAAGACATCTCACAATTTTGGACTTTTCAGAGCTGTCAAATCTCTCTTCTGACCCATTTTGCCAAAGGAAAGGAAGTTGCCTAATAATTAATCACACCTTATATAGGGTTTTGATGTCATTAGACAACACCCCTCCTCATTACAGAGATGCACATCACCTGATTTACTTAATTGGTAGTTGGCTCTCAAGTTTGAACAGCTTGGAGTAGGACAACATGTACAAAAAGGATCATGTGATCAAAATACAAATTGCCTAATAATTCTGCACACAGTGTACAGCTGAGGTGGGACAGTCTGTCCATAGGACAACAATCAGTCGTACACTGCACAAATCTGGCGTTTATGGAAGAGTGGCAAAAAGAAAGCAATTTCTCAAAGATATCCATAAAAAGTGTTGTTCACAGTTTGCAGCAAGCCACCTGGGAGACACACCAAACATGTGGAAGAAGGTGCTCTGGTCAGATGAAACCAAAATCGAACTTTTTGGCAAAACGATATGTTTGGGGTAAAGGCAACACAGCTCATCACCCTGAACACACCATCCCCACAGTCAAACATGGTGGTGGCAGCATCATGGTTTGGGCCTGCTTTTCTTCAGCAGGGAGAGGGAAGATGGTTAAAATTGATGGGTAGATGGATGGAGCCCAAAACAGGACATTCTTGAAGAAAACCTGTTGGAGTCTGCAAAAGACCTGAGTCTGGGACGGAGATTTGTCTTCCAACAAGACAATGATCCCAAACATAAAGCAAAATCTACAATGGAATGGTTCACAAATAAACGTTTCCAGGTGTTAGAATGGCCAAGTCAGAGTCCAGACCTCAATCCAATCGAGAATCTGTGGAAAGAGCTGAAAACTGCTGTTCACAAACGATCTCCATCAAACCTCACCGAGCTCGAGCTGTTTGCCAAGGAAGAATGGGCGAGAATTTCAGTCTCTCGATGTACAAAACTGATAGAGACATACCCCAAGCGACTTGTAATCGCAGCAGAAGGGCGCAACAAAGTATTAAGTTAAAGGGGCCGAATAATATTGCACGACCCCCATTTTTCAGTTTTTGAATTTCCACAAAAATTTAAAATAACCAATAAATTTCATTCAACTTCACAATTGTGTTCCACTTGTTGTTGATTCTTCACCAAAAATTTACATTTGGTATTTTTATGTTTGAAGAATGATATGTGGGAAAAGGTTGAAAAGTTCCAGGGGGCCGAATACTTTTGCAAGGCACTGTATATTAGAAGCAAAAGTACCATCATGGTGGCAGTATATTTCCTATACATGTAATCGCCGTGTACACTCTCTTCACACCGGATAACTTATCTAACCTCTCCGCCATCCAGAATGACCTTCGAAAAAATGTTTTCCTGATTTATAGTGCTCCAAAACCCCATAGGCTTTAATGAGAATGTCATTATAGGATATATATGGCTCAGTGTCTACGCTCCGCCACGGCTGTGAGTGTCTGATAAACACAACTGGAGGAGAGAGTTGCAGATTTTTCACATTACGTCTCTTGCTTCTCAGCTTATTTTTGTATATCATCCTTCACCACATTTCAGCGCTTTATCACATTTCTCTAGATTAACCTGCTGGGTCAACGGCAAGAGAAATATCAACTAGTCATGCGCTGAAAATCTGGAGCGTACTGCACCGATCACTGAACTGCAGCACAATCTGCTGACCTTCTACAAAACTGCTGCGCTCGTCGAGTGAACGAAGACTCCGCCAGCCAAAGTTTTTGATTTAACTAGTGAAGTAACCAGCTATATTCACTTATATTGACATAAACATAAGTAAAGGATGACATTTTAATGCGTTGGGGGGAAAAAGGAAGAGCGGATAAATCTGCAAATAATCAAATTAGTTAGAAACTTTACTAAAATTTTCGATTCTAGCGAATCCCAAATTTTGGGGATTCAATTTTCACCAACCCAATAAAAAGGTAGCCAGATGACTTAATGTTTGGTTGAATTCTTTTGATCATTGGAAAAGGATTAAAACAATAAAATCTGTGTTTTTCGTCAATGGCTTTCGCCTCATCTTCCATGTAACAGTATGAGGCCAATCACAGGCCTCTGTCACGGGTGTGTCAGGTGTGACAGACAGTCATCCTAGATCGGGCTGTAGAAGGTCTTTGCGATTAGCTCTACAAGCACCTTCTTGATTTTTGCATCTCTGTTATGAAGTGATATCCTTCTCCCTCTAGGACCCAACAGTTACCTCCACCTTTTGCTGCTAATTAACACACTCTTGCTGAAGGTTTAAATACCTTCCATCTCTTCAGCAAGGTGCTGGTGTTAGCTCATTTTCCCTCTGTCTGGTTGGAAGAACTAGCAGCCGGCCAGTGTCTTCTTGGAGTACTCTTTCAGGATTGCTGGCATGATATCCTGGTGGTCTTCTCAAGCTAAGTGTATCCCCTCGTTTGTCCACCCTCTCTCCCTTTAGTTGTAGTGGGGGGCTGACTAGCGCTCACCCCACCCCCTCCCTATCCACGGCCTATCGTTAGGGTCAGGCAGGGATTAGGTTCCTGCTCAGCGATAGGTGTGGAACCTATTTAGGGACGTCAGGCGAGATAGGATGTTGTTAGATCTGCCTAGGGGTCTCTACTTTCCCCTACCCTAGTGTTTGGGCTTCCCCTCCCTCTCCCAGTTGTTGTGCACCTTGCTTCTCCTTCACCCAGCGTGACAGCCTCAGCGCCTAAAGAACTGAAGTGGAGGATCAGGGACCTGTGGCGATGGCAGTGATGGGATAGAGAAGTATAGTAGTGAGTTTTATTATCTTTTAACCCCTTCTCTTTTCTCTGATTATGATTTGGGGTCTGGGGAGACCTCAAAGGCAAAGGGGAAACTTTTGATTTGTCCCAATTTCATTCAGACCAAATCAAATCTGATGGACGAATCGAACAATTCTACCCGAGAACAAATTTCTGGACATTCTCCCATCTTCATACAGCACTTTACAAGCCGCTTTACTATTTTTTAAAGGAGTTGCTTGATATAGAGCACTTGACAACTTACTGTGTTTCCACACGGATACTGGCTATTCTGTTCTTTAGTAACTGGTACTGCTCTGTTGTGTCTATGCTTAGAAGTCCAGTGGACGGTCCCACTTTGTGACTGAAAACATGTTATCTCTGTAACTTTATAATTGTCATTTAAATTATTGTTCTTTCTAAGTTCAGGGGTCAGGTGGGAGGTGCAACTTAGTGATAGACGGCCTTCCCAGAATAAGTGACAACTGTCAATCACCACACAGAACCGCCCAATGGACTCCTTAGTTTAAAAAAAAAAGAAAGAAGCGATTTAAAGAAAAACAACTAGATAAAGTCATTATTTTTCTTCTTTGTTCTCTTTAAGTTTACTGTATCTACAGTATGTATGTGATAAGTGCAACTTTACATCTAAACGAAGTGACCCTTGAAGCCACTGAGGATTGTTTCAGATCAGAGCTGTGTTAATTACTAACCATCGTAGACAGCGCAGATGACGAAGCAGAGATGTAACTGTGTCTCCAGCTGCCTGCCGGGAGGTGATGGCTGTGAGTTTATGGGCACAGAGTATGTGGGCAGTGGCAGAAGTATCAGTCAGTGTCAGAGAAGACAAGAAAAATGGGCCAGCACTGAAAAAGATAGAACACAAAATGAAAGCTCCTGGAAAGAAAGCAATTTATAGGAGAGGAACAGATGTGTCTGCTGCCGAGTAATTGTGACTTGTACATTGTCTTGTTTTCCTCCCTCCTGCTTCTTCTCTGCAGATCTAGTGTAGGACCCTGAAATACTAAGAAGCTGCTGGATATCAATGAATCTAAAAATGTACCACCTATAACTGAACTTAAAGAGGATCTGTCATTTTCCATAAATATACATGTTTTTACCAGGTGCACATGCCGCTGTTCTCCTGAATCCGGCGTTGTTTTTCTTCCTACGCTTCTCCATTCCGGTATAGAAATCTGGTCTTATTAGCCATGTGGGCGTCTTCTTGTGGACCACGCCCATCTGACTAGCAAGAATAGATTTATATACAGAGAAGAGGAGGCCACATCTTGGGGATGGATAGGCACAGGAAAAAAAAAAAAAAAACAACACCAGATTCAGGAGAACAGTGGCATTTACACCTGGTTAAGAAAAACACGTATTTATGAAACTTGAAAGGTCTCTTTTAATGAATTTGTCTTATCTCCATACCATCCTTTTCATACACCCTATTGTCATACATAGACTGTAAAGAGGGGAGAGAACAAGCAGCAGCCTTCTTTCTGGAGGACACAGACAACCTGCGAAACTGGTGACCCCATAAAAGCAGCAATCGCAGAGTCCAAAGGCCTCCATTGGAGGATAGCCAGGTTCCAGGTTTCTATCAGTTCTTTTCACTCATTCTTGTTCCAAGTTGAAGTCTCTGTCCTTCCTTCTTGCCTCCATATTGAAGTTCCTGTTACTCCTTGACTCCATACTGAAGTCCTTTTCACTCTTTCTTGCTCCAAGTTGAAGTCCCGGTCATTCCTTCTTGTCTCGATCTTGCAGTCCTTGTTGTCATGCTCCGGGATTCGATCCCATAAGTTTGTGTTCTGTGGTCGGCTTCTCTTTCTGGCGAACCAGGAGACATACCTTTGCTCTGAGTGTTTGAGTTCTGCTCTGGCTGTGTTCTGCTTAGTTTAAGACAAGTATTTTCATTTCTCATCCTATCACTTGTTGGCTGCAACTTCATATTCTGTCTATCTGCTGGCGTTTCCTGCTGGTGATTATTCATTTGGATGTTCTGACTTTCTATTGATGTTTGGAGACATTCTGAGATTCCAGCTAAGGGTTTTCCCTTTGCTATTTCTTTGGTATACTTTGCACCTATCTTCTGTTTATCATTAGAAAGTAGGCTGTATATGTTTTAACAGTACTTCCTTTATTCTTTGTTTGGTATTTCGTTATTTACTTTAGTCACTCTGGGATCTTTCCTTTGTTCAGCATAATTCTCTTCTTCTTGGTAATTCACACTCTGCTCTGCCCTCCTGTTCTTTAGGAGGAACATGAAGCATCTCGTCGGCCTTTTAGGGAGTTTAGGTTCCTGTTGCCATATCCTACACTGTGGTTAGGGGGCTATCTCTGCACCCTCAGGCTCCACTAGGGACTGCAGTGTCAGGATATCTAGTCTGTACATGAACCGGCAGAGTGAGTTACAGTTTTGAGTGTATAACCTATTAATCCCTAGTGAGTTGCCACACAGGCATAGCTATACTAGGAGCAGTTAGGGGCATTCAGGGTCAGCCGCCGTCGATTAGCTGCCAGCCTCCATGGTCAGGTAGGAACAGACCAGGGACAGAGTAGGGCTTTTACCAGTCTGAACAGGGATCTGCCAGGTTCAGGTTTTTGTTCCCCTAGTTTGTTTGCTACCTGTGTGCTTGTGCAGTCATACCACCCGTCACTCCATGTCTCCACGCTGAAGTCTTTTCCACTTCTTCCTGTCTCCATGTTTAACTCCCTGTCACTCCTTCTTGTCTCCATATTGAAGTCCCTGTCACTCCTCCTTGTCTCCATGTTAAAGTCCCTGTCACTCCTTCTTGTCTCCATGTTGAACTCCCTCTCACTCCTTCTTGTCTCCATGTTGAAGTCCCTGTCACTTCTTTTTGTCTCCATGTTGAACTCCCTGTCACTCCTTCTTGTCTCCATGTTTAATTCCCTGTCACTCCTTCTTGTCTCCATGTTTAACTTCCTGTCACTCCTTCTTGTCTCCATATTGAAGTCCCTGTCATACTCCTTGTCTCCATGTTAAAGTCCCTGTCACTCCTTCTTGTCTCCATGTTGAAGTCCCTGTCACTTCTTTTTGTCTCCATGTTGAACTCCCTGTCACTCCTTCTTGTCTCCATGTTTAATTCCCTGTCACTCCTTCTTGTCTCCATGTTGAAGTCCCTGTCACTTCTCTTTGTCTCCATGTTGATGTCCCTGTCACTCCTTCTTGTCTCCATGTTTAATTCCATGTAACTCCTTCTTGTCTCCATGTTGAAGTCCCTGTCACTCCTTCTTGTCTCCATGTTGAAGTCCCTGTCACTCCTTCTTGTCTCCATGTTGAAGTCCCCGTCTCTTCTTTTTGTCTCCATGTTGAACTCCCTGTCACTCCTTCTTGTCTCCATGTTGAAGTCCCTGTCACTCCTTCCTGTCTCCATGTTGAACTCCCTCTCACTCCTTCTTGTCTCCATGTTGAAGTCCCTGTCTCTTCTTTTTGTCTCCTGTCATGATTCCCCAATGGCATGGGAACATCAGAAACACAAAATAACAGACTAGCTCTCGGGTGATGGAAACTCAAGCTGACCGTGACCTAAATCTACCACACAACTAACAGTAGCCAGGGAGCATGCCTACGGCTTCCTATATGCCATGCGCCAGCCGGAGAACTAACTATGCCTGGAAGAGGAAGGAACAGACCTGGCTTACCTCTAGTGAAATTCCCAAAAGATGATAGTAGCCCCCACATATATTAACGGTGAGTTCAGAGGAAAAGACATACACAGTATGAAGGTAGATTTAGCAAAGCGAGGTCCACTTACTAGACAGAGGAAGGATACAAAAGAGGACTTCACGGTCAGCTGAAAAACCCTTTCAAAAACCCATCCTGAAATTACTTTAAGACTCCTGTGTCAACTCATGACACAGGAGTGGCAATTTCAGTCCACAAGAGCTTCCAGTAACAGGGAAAGACAAAACTGTAAACTGGACAAAATATACAAAACAAAAAGGACAAGAGTCCACTTAGCTGATCAGCAGACTAGTAGCAGGAACATGCAACTGAATGACTCAGGTTACAATGATGACTGGCAAGGAAGTGACTGGAGAGCAAGGCTAAATAGGGAACTCCCAAAACTGATGGAAACAGGTGAGCTGAGGGAGAAAAGCACACACAAGCCTCCAGTACCACCAGCCACCACCAGGGGAGCCCAAAAAGCGGATCACAACAGTACCCCCCCCTTAAGGAGGGGGCACCGAACCCTCACAAGAACCGCCAGGGCGACCTGGATGAGCCCTATGAAAGGCACGAACCAAATCCGAGGCATGAACATCAGAAGCAGTTACCCAAGAATTATCTTCCTGACCATAGCCCTTCCACTTAACCAGATACTGGAGTCTCCGCCTGGAAATACGGGAGTCCAAGATCTTCTCTATAACGTACTCCAATTCACCCTCAACCAGCACAGGAGCAGGAGGCTCAGCAGAAGGAACCACCGGCACCTCGTATCTCTGCAACAACGACCGATGGAACACATTATGGATAGCGAAAGATGCCGGGAGGTCCAAACGAAAGGAAACAGGGTTAATAATCTCCAAAATCCTATAGGGACCGATGAACCTAGGCTTAAATTTAGGAGAAAAAACCCTCATTGGGACAAAACGGGAAGACAACCACACCAAGTCCCCAACACGAAGGCGAGGACCAACCCGATGCTGGCGGTTAGCAAACCGCTGAGTCCTCTCCTGGGACAAATTCAAATTGTCCACCACTTGTCCCCAAATCCGATACAACCGATCCACCACAGCATCTACTCCAGGACAATCCGAAGACTCCACCTGACCAGAAGAAAAACGGGGATGAAACCCCGAATTGCAAAAGAAAGGGGAAACCAAAGTGGCAGAACTAGCCCGATTATTAAGAGCAAACTCCGCCAACGGCAAAAAGGCAACCCAATTATCCTGATCCGCAGACACAAAACACCTCAAATACGTCTCCAAAGTTTGATTAGTTCGCTCCGTCTGGCCATTAGTCTGAGGATGGAAGGCAGACGAAAAAGACAAATCAATGCCCAACCTGGCACAGAATGCCCGCCAAAATCTAGAAACGAACTGGGTACCCCTATCAGAAACGATATTTTCAGGAATACCATGCAAGCGAACCACATTTTGAAAAAACAAAGGAACCAACTCAGACGAGGAAGGCAACTTAGGTAATGGCACCAAATGAACCATCTTAGAAAAACGGTCACACACCACCCAGATAACAGACATCCTCTGAGAGACAGGAAGATCAGAAATAAAGTCCATAGAGATGTGCGTCCAATGCCTCTTTGGAATAGGCAAGGGCAACAACAACCCACTAGCCCTAGAACAACAAGGCTTGGCCCGAGCACACACATCACAAGACTGCACAAAAACACGCACATCTCGAGACAGAGATGGCCACCAGAAGGATCTAGCCACCAAATCCCTGGTACCAAAAATTCCAGGATGACCCGCCAGCATAGAAGAATGAACCTCCGAGATGACTCTACTGGTCCAATCATCAGGAACAAACAGTCTACCAGGTGGACAGCGATCAGGTCTATCCGCCTGAAACTCTTGCAAAGCACGTCGCAGATCTGGGGAAATAGCGGATAATATCACCCCATCCTTAAGGATACCTGTAGGTTCCGAATCACCAGGGGAATCAGGCTCAAAACTCCTAGAAAGGGCATCCGCCTTCACATTCTTAGAACCTGGTAGATATGAGACCACAAAATTAAACCGAGAGAAAAACAACGACCAGCGCGCCTGTCTAGGATTCAGGCGCCTGGCAGACTCAAGGTAAATCAGATTCTTGTGATCAGTCAAAACCACCACCTGATGTCTAGCACCCTCAAGCCAATGACGCCACTCCTCAAATGCCCACTTCATGGCCAAAAGCTCCCGATTACCGACATCATAATTTCTTTCGGCGGCAGAAAATTTTCGAGAAAAGAACGCACAAGGTCTCATCACTGAGCAATCGGAACTTTTCTGCGACAAAACCACCCCCGCTCCGATCTCGGAAGCATCGACCTCAACCTGAAAGGGGAGAGAGACATCGGGCTGGCGCAACACAGGGGCAGACGAAAAGCGGCGCTTAAGTTCCCGAAAGGCCTCCACAGCGGCAGAGGACCAATTGGCAACATCAGCACCCTTCTTAGTCAAATCCGTAAGAGGCTTAGCAACACCAGAAAAACCAGTTATAAATCGACGATAAAAATTAGCAAAGCCCAAGAATTTCTGAAGACCCTTTAGAGAAGTAGGCTGCGTCCAGTCACAAATAGCCCGAACCTTGACAGGGTCCATCTCAACAGAAGAAGGGGAAAAAATGTACCCCAAAAAAGAAATCTTTTGAACCCCAAAAACACACTTAGAACCCTTTACACACAGAGAATTCTCCCGCAAGACCTGAAAAACCCTCCTGACCTGCTGAACATGAGACTCCCAGTCCTCAGAAAAAATCAAAATATCGTCCAAATACACAATCATAAATTTATCCAGATATTCACGGAAAATATCATGCATAAAGGACTGAAAAACTGAAGGTGCATTAGAAAGGCCGAAAGGCATTACTAAATACTCAAAGTGGCCCTCAGGCGTATTAAATGCGGTTTTCCACTCATCCCCTTGCTTAATTCGCACCAAATTATACGCCCCACGGAGATCAATCTTGGAGAACCACTTAGCCCCCCTTATACGAGCAAACAAATCAGTAAGCAGCGGCAACGGATACTGATATTTGACTGTAATTTTATTCAGGAGTCGATAATCAATACAAGGCCTCAGCGAGCCATCCTTTTTAGAGACAAAGAAAAACCCAGCTCCTAAAGGTGACGAAGAAGGACGAATATGTCCCTTTTCCAGGGACTCCTTAACATACTCTCGCATGGCAGCATGCTCAGGTACAGATAGGTTAAACAAACGACCCTTTGGAAATTTGCTGCCTGGAATCAGATCTATGGCGCAATCACACTCTCTGTGGGAAGGGAGAGAACCAATTTTAGGTTCTTCAAAAATATCCCCAAAATCCGACAAAAATGCCGGAATCTCAGAGGGAATAGATGACGAGATAGAAACCAAAGGTATGTCCCCATGAGCCCCCCGACATCCCCAGCTTAACACAGACATAGTTTTCCAGTCCAGTACTGGGTTATGAGATTGTAACCATGGTAATCCAAGCACTAACACATCATGTAAATTATGCAACACGAGGAAGCGAATCATCTCCTGATGGTCTGGAGTCATACACATAGTCACTTGCGTCCAGAACTGTGGTCTATTACAAGCCAGAGGTGTAGAATCTATACCCCTTAGAGGTATAGGAACTTCCAGAGGCTCCAAATCAAACCCACAGCGCCTGGCGAAGGACCAATCCATGAGACTCAGAGCGGCGCCAGAGTCCACATAGGCATCCACGGTAATAACTGATAATGAACAAATCAGAGTTACAGACAGAAGAAATTTAGACTGTAAAGTGCCAATAGAAACAGACTTGTCAACCTTCCTAGTACGTTTAGAGCATGCTGATATAACATGCGCGGAATCACCACAGTAGAAGCACAAGCCATTTTTGCGCCTATAATTCTGCCGCTCGCTTCTTGACAGAGTTCTGTCACATTGCATTTTCTCTGGCGTCCCTTCAGAAGATACCGCCAAATGGTGCACGGATTTGCGCTCCCGCAAACGCCGATCAATCTGAATCGCCATTGTCATGGACTCATTCAGACCTGTGTGCGTAGGAAACCCCACCATGACATCCTTAACGGCATCAGAAAGGCCCTCTCTGAAATTTGCCGCTAGGGCACACTCATTCCACTGAGTAAGCACAGACCATTTACGAAATTTTTGGCAGTATATCTCAGCTTCATCCTGCCCTTGAGACAGGGCTATCAAAGCTTTTCCAGCTTGAATCTCCAAATTAGGTTCCTCATACAGCAACCCTAAAGCCAGAAAAAACGCATCCACATTGAGCAACGCAGGATCCCCTGGTGTCAATGAAAATGCCCAATTTTGAGGGTCACCTCGCAGCAAAGAAATCACAATCTTAACCTGCTGAACAGGATCTCCAGAGGAGTGAGGTCTGAGAGAAAGGAATAATTTACAATTACATTTGAAATTCAGAAACCGAGATCTATCTCCGGAAAATACCTCTGGTGTAGGAATCTTAGGTTCAGAAATAGGAGTACGTATAACATAATCTTGTAAATCCTGAACCTTCGTAGCAAGATTATTAAAACCTGCAGCCAAACTCTTAGGGTCCATCCTTAAACCGGAGAGATCAGAGCCATTCAAGGATTAGAAGGAGAGAAAGGCAAGGCTGTAAATAGAGCAGAAATACAACTGAGCCAACTAAGTAGCAAACATGAGAGGAAAAAAAAAAAAAATCTACAGACTTCTTTTACTCTCCTTTCTTCTGCCAATTACTTTAACAGCGGCCGGTCATACTGTCATGATTCCCCAATGGCATGGGAACATCAGAAACACAAAATAACAGACTAGCTCTCGGGTGATGGAAACTCAAGCTGACCGTGACCTAAATCTACCACACAACTAACAGTAGCCAGGGAGCATTCCTACGGCTTCCTATATGCCACGCGCCAGCCGGAGAACTAACTACGCCTGGAAGAGGAAGGAACAGACCTGGCTTACCTCTAGTGAAATTCCCCAAAGATGATAGTAGCCCCCACATATATTAACGGTGAGTTCAGAGGAAAAGACATACACAGTATGAAGGTAGATTTAGCAAAGCGAGGTCCACTTACTAGATAGAGGAAGGATACAAAAGAGGACTTCACGGTCAGCTGAAAAACCCTTTCAAAAACCCATCCTGAAATTACTTTAAGACTCCTGTGTCAACTCATGACACAGGAGTGGCAATTTCAGTCCACAAGAGCTTCCAGTAACAGGGAAAGACAAAACTGTAAACTGGACAAAATATACAAAACAAAAAGGACAAGAGTCCACTTAGCTGATCAGCAGACTAGTAGCAGGAACATGCAACTGAATGACTCAGGTTACAATGATGACCGGCAAGGAAGTAACTGGAGAGCAAGGCTAAATAGGGAACTCCCAAAACTGATGGAAACAGGTGAGCTGAGGGAGAAAAGCACACACAAGCCTCCAGTACCACCAGCCACCACCAGGGGAGCCCAAAAAGCGGATCACAACAGTCTCCATGTTGAACTACCTGTCACTCCTTCTTGTCTCCATGTTGAACTCCCTGTCACTTCTTGTCTCCAATGTCCATTTTCCATAGTAAGGTTTACAAAAAAAAACTTTATGTATTAGAGAAAGGTTGTCCTAAACAGTTTTCAACAGGAACAACTAATTACCTACTGTTTATATATGGGGGTCTGTTGGGCAACAAAGAATGGGACATGTTAAGTTTCAATGTTGAAGCTGCCTAGCAGGGGCTTGTTTGCTGCTCCCCATTGAAAACACATAAATGCACAGCCAAGTCATATGTTCACGTGTGAGTGGAGAGTAATAACCATCGGCCAACAGCTCCCTAAGGTGTATGGGCTCTTTTAGAGCAGGAATTAGGTAGTCAATAGACAAGGCAGAACCTGCTCCAGAGCAGGAGAAAACACATGCAGAACCTATTCAGCAGGTGCTTTAGAATATCTTCTTGAGCACACTTCTCCCCTGCGTCTTGGCTTCATGCTTGCCAGGTGGCCATACGCTCCTGAAGATCAGCAGTTTGGGCCGGCGGCTTGCCTGAGAACTGTGCCCTTTCCACTATCTCAGCTTTGGCTCTGCAACAGAGGAGCACAGACCAGATCTGGTTCAAAGCAACTTGCAAGCACATCCTCCTTGCCCAGGAAACCAGCCACCCCTGACAGAATGCAGAGGTGATCGGTATCCATATCAACAAGCTGTAAGCTATAGAGTTAAAAATCAATCTGTACTTGAGAATGGAGAGGATTTTTAATAGAAGTAAATTGCAGAGTTGCTTGTTTTAAAGGAAACCTGACAGAAGGTTTTTGTTTTCTAATCTGAAAGCCACATAATATAGGGAAAGAGCACCTGATTACAGGGATGTGTCACTAATTAGACAGCGTGTTGTAGATCCAATACAATCAGTGTTTTATCACCAGGAGAATATCACTGCAGGACTAGGTGTCATGTGCAAAGCAGTCCAGCTAATCTGTGTAACCACACCCCTTTCACTGATTGGCAGCTTGCTAACAGTGCACCCAGGAAGCTGACAATCAGAGGTGTGGGAGGGGTTATAAACAGAAAAAAAACAGGGACCAAGCAGTCCAGTAAGTGAAAGATCGCTGAATTCAGGCTCTCTTGCCCTATATCATTCTGCTTTCAGATTATATACCAAAAAATTCTGACAAATTTCCTCTAAGAAGCACTTTTCAATTTTACAAATTTAATACAATCCCTTTAATGACCACCATAAAGGAGTATTGTCAGTCATTAAGGGGTTAAGATGAAACAGACTGAGAATTTTGAATACTACAGTCACAGTATAAAACAGAGACATAATAGCAATACCAGATCCGTCAACAGCAGCTTCTTCACAATTGCAACAAAAAAAAATAAAAATCTGTAAAATGGTAAAAAAAAAGTTGGGGAATATTACAAAAAAGTATTATTTCAAATGTGGATGTGATTCAATCCATGAAATCCATGTATTTGCGGGTGTCTGATGCTTGTGCTACGTAACCCGAGGACCCTGCAACGATACAGTAATAATAATCACTGCTCATATATATGACTGTTACCAAGGAAAGCTTCTGACAACAGCCTTATAGATTTCATTCATTAGTAGGGCCGCAGCTGGGAATAGAAGACCCTAAACTAATTACTATTGTGATCGCCATACTTCTCACTTCAGCACAAGGGAGTTATAATTCAATAGTTACTGCTATGATTGATGGGGAATTTATTTCCGCTCTTCACGGATGTAATAATAATATAACAGATTGTCTTGTGAGCGCTTCCCAGGAGGATTCTGCTCTTTTTACTATTTTTATTTGTGATGAATTTAGTTTCTATGTCAATTTTCACTCGTTATTGTTTATATGGGTCAAAATAAGCAAACTGATTCGCCAGACAGGTAAAGCACTCCGTGGTGACAACCCTGCTAAATAACCTACCCGTCTCTGCTATATCTGTGTAACGCCCATTGTAGGAAGACTAAGTGCAACATGAGGGGAAGAGAGAGGGGGAAGCCCAACACTAGGAAAGTGGGGAGTGGAGACCCATAGGCAGACCTAAAATCACCGTATCTGCCCTAGACGTCCCTATATAGGTTCTGCACCTATCACCGAGCAGGAACCTAATCCCTGTCTGACTCTAGCAATAAGCGTGGCTTAGGGAGAGGACGAGGTGAGCACTAGTTGAACTAAAGACAGATAGGGTAGACGAACGAGGGGAACACTTCTTTTGAGCAAACTCAAAGAGAACACCTATTGTCCTCCAACAACACAAGAGAGGAAAATAGCCAACTGCTATAGCTCCAAGCCTTCACAACGGAGAACTGTGAATATCACCGGCAATTCCTAGAAGCAGACTGGGAGTCTATAAACACCCAGGTCCAGGTGTGTCAATTAGAGCTGGAGGGAGGTTGACACAGGGTTAAAGAATCAGAAGGATTAAGAAAGTGTCTGCAAAGCCAAACGCAGAGACCTTCTGCAGCCAGATGCAGAGTGACTGCAGCATCAAACACATCTATGACAATCTGTGCACCCATGATTAGAGATGAGCAAATCTTTTGATATTTTAATTCACCAGGTTCACTGAAATTTTGCAAGAAAAATAAATTTGTGACGAACCAGAGGTACTCCAATTGTATCCTAGGATTGTGCTGAACACTTTTTAAGCTTTGTAACGCAAACAGATCCTTAGTAATGTCAAAATGACCGCACCACATGTGACTATGGCTGATCGGATTGCAACTGTTTATATGCGCTGTGATGTCTATTCAGTATGTTATAGCTTTCTTTCCTTATCTCCATTGTTTACTTACGATCTGAGATGTTCCTTTATGATGATATTACAAATCTTTCTATTAGAAATCAGTAAACCTCTTAAAATTTGAATTTGTCAGATTTGACAAATATTAATAAATAAATAATAAATAATCAAATAATATTCCAAGGAAGTTCGATCCTCAGCGAATCAAAAAATCCTCCAATTCCTTAAAAAAACATGTATGACCAACAAATGGTAACTCAGCCCTATAGTTTATTCAGTGTTTTATTTAGAGATTTCTCTCCCTATCTAAATGGCTAAGCGGCAAGCTGTGACGTCCTCTCTCTATCAAGGTTCACCATAAAATTGCTGCTGCATTTCTTGCCTTAGCTTTTATACAGGCTACCATAATCATTCATGATCAGCTTTGCTATACCATGTGATGTGATATTGGCAAGGCATTATGAGCAGGGGCGGACATACCACTGGTACATTCTGTGCAGCCACACAGGGGCCCAAAAAGGTAAGAGGGCCCAATACTAGCTCCAAAGCAGGTGAAATAGAGCATTTTGCATTAGGACTGCAAAGGGCCCATATATTGCTCTTGCAGAAGGTCTTCTTCTGGCTGTGTCTGCTCCTGATTATGGGGTAGCCTGCCCAGCCGCATCTAATATCATTCTCTTTCTGATACAATCTTCTGCCATGTGTAATATGGCACGCAAAGCGAACCACAATTAATTTGAACTCTCCAACTTCAGGGAATTCCTAAAAATTCAACACATTCAGTTTGCAACAAATCAATTTGCTCATCTCTTATCTACTAAAAAACATCCCTCACGTTGTTGTGAAGGACTGGAGAAATAGATAATTCCCTGGTCCTGGCCCAGCACCACTGAAACCACTTATGCCCCTATGTAGAAGATTAGTGTAGTTTTGGTGCAGTGTTCCATTAGCGCTATCTTCTAGAAATCTGCTGGAACTGGGAGGATAATTGGCTTCATCTTCATGTTGGTTTAGAGCAATTCTCAAGGAGTTTGAAGCATCTTCTTGGAAATCAGGATTTTATGCTAAGTCACGGTGCTTGACGTTCCAGATGGGCCCTGCACGACCTCCACTTAAAATGACATATTAAGAGAGCCGCGTGTGCAATTTGGGAACATTTTAGGACAAGGGTAAGATGCAATCATTCTCGTATTTCGGAAAACAGCTTGATATGCCTCCAAAAAGAAAACTTTTTTACAAGTTACTTTTTCTGTAATGTGTCTCATTACTCAGCTAAGGTTGCAATCACTTGCATTTTTTTTCTGACAACTCCATGGTCAGAAATTTGTACAAGCTCAAAATCTAAGCATAAAGTTTCCATGAGATTAAACAAGCAGATGACAGCCCACATGCGTCTTGGAAGCTAGGAGCACATGACTCTCCGTGCAGAGTTTCCATTCATTTTAGTGAAGGAATCAGTTGCATACATTGTCTCATTAGTGCATCCTAAATATTAGACATTACAGAGGTGGGATGATTCCTGTAAATTGGAAAATACTAATGTTGGGGTAAGGCTCCACATTGCAGAAGCTGCATGCGTCTAAAGCCAAAACTTCAGTGTGCATAACTATTTACCGCCCCTAAAGTCGGTACTTTGCAGAGCCTCCTTTTGTGGCAACTACAGCTGCAAGTCGCTTTGGATAAGTCTCTATGAGTTTTCCACTGGGATTGCTGCCCATTCCTCAAGGCAATACTTCTCCAGCTCCTTCACGTTAGATGGTTTCCTCTGGTGAACAGCAATCTTCATGTCTGACCACAGATTCTCAATTGGATTGCGGTCTGTGCTTTGATTAGGCCACTCGAAAACATTTACACGTTTCCCCGTAAACCACTTGAGTGTTGCTTTAGCAGTATGCTTTGGGTCATTGTCTTGTTGGAAGGTGAATCTCCGTCCCAGTCTTAAATCACTAACAGACTGAAACAGGTTTTGTTCAAGAATATCCCTGTGTTTCGCACCATTCATCTTCCTATCGACTCGGGTCATTTTCCCTGTCCCTGCTGCTGAAAAACATCCCCACAGCATGATGTTGCCACCACCATATTTTACTGTGGGGATGGTGTTTTTGAAGTGATGAGTTGTGTTGGTTTGGCGCCAGACATGGTGACCAAAAAGTTCAATTTTGGTCTCATCTGATCACATAACCTTTCTGCATACATTTGGGAAGTCTCCCACATGTCTTTTCGAAACCACAAAACGAGCTTTACAATATTTGTGGCTTTTTTCTGCTGACTCTTCCATAATGCCACCTCTATGGAGTGTACTTATTGTGGCGTATTGTGGTCATATGGGCAGATACTCCAGTCTCTGCTTGGGAACTCTGCAGCTCATTCAGGGTTACCTTTGGTCTCTGTGCCACCTTTCTCATTAATGCCCTCCTTGCCCGGGCTGAGAAGAGTAAGAACGGAAGAGACAGAGAATGCATTTTTTATAGCTAAAAATCATTTTTGCAATTGGGTATCACACCGTTTGGCTTTTACAGGTTCCTTTGGTCACTCCGCATTCAACTTTGATGTGGTCTGTTGTCAGAAATCAGTTGAGAGAACCTCAGAAAATATAATTAAAATAGAAATACAAATTCCCTGACAAACCATCTTAGCTGGCTGACTGATATATTCTCAGTTAACTCATTCTGCAGCCAGCAATAGACTGTCCAATGCAGAAACAATGTTAAGGCAAACGGTGCAAAATTTTTAATGAAACCCAATTACAAAAATGATTTTTAGACCCAATTTCATGCATTTAAGTCAGTAAAAGAAATTTCCCCCAAAACTGGACAACCTCTTTAATTTAAGGCTGAATATTTTGAGTAAATTGGATCCAAACTCTGTCAAATTTTGATTTTAAATCTCGCCAGCATTAAATTTATGTCCTAAGTCTTTCCTGAATTCTGATGGAGAGCAGATACCCCTGACCTGCCTTTCATTACTTTGTACTGTACATCACCTTCGTTTTTTTGCCAGAATTAAATCCTTTACTCGTTTTTTAATCCTCGAGACCAAACAAAGGCAGACGTAGATGAAGAGAAAGCAGCGATTCCCTGCGGCTTACACGTTAAAAGAGGCCACAGCGGCGATCGCTTCCTAATAAAATAACCTTTTATATAACATCTGCTTAGGATAAAGGTTTCAATAATTAAATCCTAACCCGAGCCTCCCTGGTGGAACCATTAATTATAAGTACCCGGCCTGGCTGACGATAGAGAAGAACAGCCGTCACGTCCTGGGAAACATTATATTGCTCTGTAAAATGCAACGAATTTGTCATTCCTAATGGAAGAAATTCAGCCTGAACATGGCTAATTCAGGGAGAGGTCAAAGAAATGGTCAAGATAAGTAGGCATGCCCAAGGTGAGGAGACTTTTAAGCCATGCAATGTTCCTCTGAGAAATGTGCAAATTGTCTCTTCAGAGAAGAAAAGGACTAGAGTGCCACGTATAGGAAGTAGCAATCCTAAAAGTCAATATAGACCCTCTAACGAGACTTGTCACATGACTTAGGATAAAAGCCAAAACCAAAATCTCAGTTTGCAGACACTGTGTTTTGGGGTACTGCCCCTCGTGAGAGCAAAGTGTGAAGAGACAATTTGCATATTTCCCGCATGATCATTGCATTGCAAGGCTTAAAAGTCTCCTCAACTTAGAATATAAGGATTGACATGTCACTCTCCACAAGGAGAAACGTTACCTGTAATTTCTACGTACTTATGTGAATAATGTCGCCATACAATGCCTATTGTATACAAACTAATGTATACTACCATATAGTGCCCACATAACACATCTCTAAATATTTCCTACCAAACACTGCCATCCGATTTCCAAATGAACCTATTATTCACACCAGAATACAAATAATAATACCGCCATACAATGTCTAAATAAAACATCCATTCAAGTTACACCACAATTTTACGCCTACATAACGCTTCCATATATTTTCCACACAATGCTACCGTTCACCGCTCAACTAGAGCCACACTTCAGTATACAAATAATACTGTTATACGCACGTGGTCAAAATTGTTGGTACCCCTCGTTTAATGACAGAAAAACCCGCAATGGTCACAGAAAGAACTTGAATCTGACAAAAGTAATAATAAATAAAAGATCTATTAAAAAATGAACAAATGAAAGCCAGACATAGGTTTTCAGCCATGCTTCCAGAGAATAAAAAAATAAAATAAAATCATGAAATAGGCCTGGACAGAAAAAACTATACGGTCTGCTCTAGATCGTCCTATCTATGGCGCCATATGGTGCCTCCAAACAGGCACCACACTATTGTTTCCTTTACGACCACGTGCAGTCAGAAAAGGGAACGAGAAGGGATCAAAGCAGGGGTTGTCATTTATAGCTACTCTTGAATCTTGATGGACCTACCCTTTAAGAAGGACTGAACGCGGTGTTATTCTGTATGAATATATGTTAATATCCCTCAGTGACAGACGTGGTGAGCGGGAACATCTGGGGATGTGGAAATATTGGTGCAGATGCAGCGGCGCTCTGTGTCTCCGGGGACAACCTGGAAAAATGCTTCATTATGATCACATCTGTCTGCGGGATCTCAGATTAGGATCATAAAAAATGATCATCAAGGGGTTAAAAGAGAAAAAAAACAGTCATAAATCCACTTCACTATTTAACCCCTACCTAATACTGAGACAGAATGGCGGTTTTACTTGTGCACTGGATGACAGCATTGTGTGGCAAATATATGGAAATATTATATGAGAACTACAGTATATATGGAAGTATTATCTGAGCACTATATAGCAGTTTCATTTGAATATTCTACGGAGAATAATTTAATCACTGTATAGCGGTTTTATTTAGGCACCGAATGCCAGTATTATGTGAGAGCTAAGGATGTGTCCTTCCTTTTGTTCTTGGCTCGAAATTTTCCAAGCTTTGAAATAAAAAAAATATTTGAGTTACTCTTTTGGGTGCTATAAAGCAAACACTTTCATTTCCAAGGTTTGTCATCTTGGGATATTGTGAGCCAAAATTTAAGGAAGGACACATCTGTGCATGAAGACTCGGATATATTATTTAGGCACTGTATGGCGGTTTTAATGGGACACAGAATGGCATTAAATTGCAATATTATTTTGACACAATTTTATTTGCATACTATATGGTGTTATTATTTATGTATTGTATGGCAGTCATATTGGGACACTGTTTGGCTGATTTTTTAGGCATTGAATGGCAGTATTGTATGGACATAGTTTTATTTGTATACCGTATGGAGTTATTAAGGTACTGTGTGGTGATATTATTGGGACACTGAAATGCAGTTTTTTTTAAGGCTTACATTGGCAGTATTATACAGACAGATTTATTTGGAAACCATATGCAGTCTTTATTTAGGTATTGTATATTGGCGGTAATATTTATACACTAATTGGCAGGGTTTTTTAAGCACTGAATGCCATTATTGTGTGATGAAATACAGCCATACTATGCCAAATAACACATCTCCAAATAATACCGTCATACAAAGCTAAATAATGACTCCATACAGCAGTGCTTCTGAATCTGTGCGGAGCCCTATCGTTGTTGGTGATGTGACCACATGCTGCACAATGGTTCCTAAATATGCACTGGTTTAGCAGCATCATTTACGGTACTCATTTTAAGCTTTTTAAATATTTTACAAAATACCGGATTCAGGTTTTTTTATTTAAGAATGAAGTTCCATTACAGATGGTGAAGCCCAAGAGAAAAAAAAAACATTGTGAAGCCCTATAGTATCCAAATAAACCTGTCATATACTGCCCACATAATACTGCCATTTACTGCCCAAATAAAGCTGTCATTTAGAGTCTAAATAATAACGCCACACGTTGCATGTAAAATACCTTCATACAGTATCTAAATAAAACTGTCATACACAGATATATCCCACCGAGCCTTTCTTCTGGCTCAAGATTTCCTGAAATAAATGGCGCAATATGGACGTCTTAAGGAATAAAAAATATTTACGTTACAGGCTTACAGCACCTAATTTTTTTCTTTTTCAAAGTCGGTCATCTTGGTTCACTCATCTCAGGATATTTGTAGCCGAAAGCAAAGCTGAAGGAGGGCACATCTGTCAGTTCTATTTGCATACTGTATGACGCTATTATATATGCACTGTGTGGAGGTATTATTTGGACAGAGAATAGCAGCTTTGTTTAGGTATTGAACATTAGTATTATGTGGGCACTAGATGTCGATTCTGTATGGAGTCATCATTATTTCACTTTGTATGAAAGTATTATTTGGGTAGTATAGTATAGAAGTATTATTTAGCACAATATGGCTGTATTCAGGTATAAACATTCAGGAAAAAAAAAGACATTTGTATTTGACGGGCATTTAGCTCTCCAGAATAACCGCACAATCCTATGTAATGGCGCCCACACTGATCATCACCCAGTATTCCCGGACTTCTATTAAAGCACATATATCTGGAAACCCCAGAGAAATACAAGTCCAGGCGACAGAATATGAATCTGAAATATGCACATGGTCACAACAGTAGTTTTTCTGGCCGCAGCTCAGATTATAGAATCAATATGAGGCGAAAATGTGATCCTGTGTCTCTGTATCATCAATTTACACCATTACAAAGAAGAATCAATACAAAGTCTTTTACCTTTAGTATCTAACCCCAATAAAACTGTGGGATAGATTTCCTCCGCCTCCCCCCTGCCATGTTAGAAAGCGCACTGCAGTTACTTTGCAAATAAACGCCAGCTATTCGAAGAATTGTATCACCTGCAAAACATAAACTAGTTCTGAGCTACAGCAAAAAGCAGACAGGCTCGTAAATGACTTGTGACCGCAAAGTTATAGCACGAGCAGGGCCAGCAACTTCCTGAAATACTGCGCCTCTACCAACAGAGGGCAGCGGAGAGCTCCTTAGAATGCTCTGCCAAGACTCCTGTTTCGGGCAGGTACCGTAAATATGTGACATTTATTCACTGGTGTAAATGCCGCTGTTCTCCTGAATCCGGCGTTGTCTTTCTTTTGTTCCTGCGCCTCTCCGTTCCTGAGATATGGCCACCACTTTTCTGTATATAAATATAGTCTTGTTAGCCAAGTGGGGGTGGTCTAAATATCTTCTCTGTGGGTGTCTCCTGCAAGACCACGCCCAGTTGGCTAACAAAACTAGATTTTTATACAGGAAAGCGGAGGTCATATCTTGGGAGCAGAGAGGCACAGGAATAAATGAAAAATAACGCCGGATTCAGGAGAACAGCGGCATTTATACTAAGCAATTTTAAAAATATATATTTATAACAAATGGCAGGTTCTCTTCACACTCTGTCACCCCTTTAATATGACTGTTGTACAGAAAAAAAACATACCACCTGCAGCAGTCAAGGCCCGCTGGGAGTTGTCGTTTTGGAACAGTTGGAGACTTCTGTAAACCAGGAATGAAAACCAGTCCATGGAGTGTAGATACAGGTGCACTAATTAACCACTCATTTTTCATCGGGTTTCACTGTTTGGAATTAGTGGTTTATGGGGCTTTAAGTTGGATGTAATTGAGTCTCAGACTGTACATTAATATTCGTAAATGAGCATTTACCCAATTAGGCGCAAAGCAAAGAGCGGAGGAGAATGGGATCCACTAGTAGGAAGCTGGAAGGACACAGTGATTGTTTAAATTTGAATTTGCTGGCTGTGCCAAATGTTTCCCAAAAATTCGATTTACGGTAAATCAATTTGCTGGAATCTCAGTACTGGAACATTGTAATTACTCAGAAAATGGAGAAGACAGGACACCACTGACCATAAGAGCTTACAGTCTACAGGAGAGAGAGGACCCCGCTGACCATAAGAGCTTACACTCTACAGGAGAGGACCCCACTGATCGTAAGAGCTTACACTCTACAGGAGAGAGAGGACCCCACTGACCATAAGAGCTTACACTCTACAGGAGAGAGAGGACCCCACTGACCATAAGAGTTTACACTCTACAGGAGAGAGAGGACCCTGCTGACCATAAGAGCTTACACTCTACAGGAGAGAGAGGACCCCGCTGAGCATAAGAGCTTACACTCTACAGGAGAGAGAGGACCCCACTGACCATAAGAGCTTACACTCTACAGGAGAGAGGACCCCACTGACCATAAGAGCTTACACTCTACAGGAGAGAGGACCCCGCTGACCATAAGAGCTTACACTCTACAGGAGAGAGAGAGAGGACCCCACTGACCATAAGAGCTTACACTCTACAGGAAAGAGAGGACCCCACTGACCATAAGAGCTTACACTCTACAGGAGAGAGAGGACCGCACTGACCATAAGAGCTTACACTCTACAGGAGAGAGAGAGAGGACCCCACTGACCATAAGAGCTTACACTCTACAGGAGAGGACTCCGCTGACCATAAGAGCTTACACTCTACAGGAGAGAGGACCCCACTGACCATAAGAGCTTACACTCTACAGGAGAGAGAGGACCCTGCTGACCATAAGAGCTTACACTCTACAGGAGAGAGGACCCCACTGACCATAAGAGCTTACACTCTACAGGAGAGAGATGACCCTGCTGACCATAAGAGCTTACACTCTACAGGAGAGAGAGGACCCCACTGACCATAAGAGCTTACACGCTACAGGAGAGAGATGACACTGCTGACCATAAGAACTTACACTCTACAGGAGAGAGAGGACCCCACTGACCATAAGAGCTGACACTCTACAGGAGAGAGATGACCCTGCTGACCATAAGAGCTTACACTCTACAGAAGAGAGAGGACCCCACTGACCATAAGAGCTTACACTCTACAGGAGAGAGATGACCCTGCTGACCATAAGAACTTACACTCTACAGGAGAGAGAGGACCCCACTGACCATAAGAGCTGACACTCTACAGGAGAGAGATGACCCTGCTGACCATAAGAGCTTACACTCTACAGGAGAGAGAGGACCCCACTGACCATAAGAGCTTACACTCTACAGGAGAGAGAGGACCCCACTGACCATAAGAGCTTACACTCTACAGGAGAGAGAGGACTCCGCTGACCATAAGAGCTTACACTCTACAGGAGAGAGAGGACTCCGCTGACCATAAGAGCTTACACCCTACAGGAGAGAGAGATTTACCCAGTGACTCTAGAGATGTAATACGATGGTCATATATAGTCATTGGATGAAGGTTTTATTTAGACACAGTACAGTATTTAGATTACAGTACAGTATTATGAAGGAAATATCCTGCAATGCTACAATAAGCCTGTAAGGGAGAATTTTCTGAGTCCTGTATATTATGGCAATGGTATACTATCTATTTATGGCAGAATTATCTTAGCACCATATAGCATAATTCTGTAGGTGGTATTTACAGTAATATATGGATGTTTGTGGAATTTGAACTTTAATCTTATACTTTCCTTACAGACTTCTTATGATAGTTAAGCATTGTAGTCCTTGGACTGAATGAAGCTGAGCTGCAATACCACCCGCAACCTGTGGACAGGTGTGGCGCTGTTTATGAAACAAAGCATCCTTGCTTTTCTGGATGTTGCACAGGCAGTACTTTCATAGTGGCTCTTGAGCAATTGAAGGTGGTCTTGCTCCATTAAGGGGCTGCTCCCAGCTGGGACATTGCATGTGGCACATTAACATGCTATCTGTGATTGATATCGGAACAGAGTTTGTTATGTACGGTACTCTGAATATTTCGGAACTCTCATAGAAATTAATGGAGGCCATGACTCCAATCCTGAAAATGCTAAAGGGATTTATACCCCAACGTGTCAGTAATCCATATGTGTCAGATCGGACAATCTATGAGGGTTATGAATTACTGTCATAGGTTACATCAATTTATGGGACTTTTACATATTTGTCACATTGTGGCACAACTCGACAGACACCTTACATACACTTCAGAGGATGAAGTCGGCCACGGCCGGTGAACACCTCGCTGTATAAATATTTGTCCTTGCTCTTCCAGGATTATCTGCAGCTTGCACAAGACAGATCTGAGATGACACAACATGAGGTTCCCCGTGTTCCTCTCTTAAATAATCTCTTGCCGGCATCCATCACAAAGGCACCCGCCCCTGGTTATGCCCCCGATATTGACAAAGCTATCAATCATTGCAATTTAAATATCACGTTCCTGGCAGTGTTTTACTCCAGACCCAGGAGGTAAAGCACCTGCCAGGAGACGAGTCATAGCCAACATGACAAATGGCGCCCTCCTAGCCGAATATATTATCTATGCAAACATGCACCATGCAATGCCGCACAGGAAGGTCCTACGCGAATATCAGTGCCCAGGGGAGAGGGGGAAGAGGGCATTTCTTCAAAAATATATACAATTGCAGTATTAGAATGCACCTAGTGGTCCCACTAAGGGTGCCATGCCCCCTTATTGTATTCTGACTGCATACCGGGGGCACAATAGAAGCCGGCACAAAAAGGTTGTCCGTTGGCCGGCTGTAATTTATTGGGTTTTAGTGTGACCTTCAACTCCTCACTCCAAGGTCCACTTCACCTCTGGGCACCTCACACACGATCCCGGTACTGGCTGGCATCAGGCATGACCCTACTGTATGTCTAATGGCAACCAAAATAGACAAGTACCTTGCGAGAGTTAATGTAATGAAGGGGTCTTAGGGGCTTCACTTGGATATGCCACCGGTGTCTGATCAGTGGTATTCATCAAACTTTTCTGACCCCCATCAATTACTAGAATGAAGCATCATACAACTTTTTTCCACAAATTTGACTTTCTTCGAGAAAACCAGATGGTCAACTATTGACCATAAAGACCTAATCATGAAGCACTTGAAGAAAGCAGAGCTGATAGAGTGGCACTTTGATCACTAGTATGGTGTCATCAAAATGTCACCAATGCTTGTCCTGAAATGACCCCTTAAGAGGTTCTCTAATCCCAAACCACTGGTCCACGTCTTTCACCGGATGAGAATTTTTCATACATACACAAGAGGCACTTCCCATTTTCTCCTAGATGGTGACTTGGCCATTGGTACTTTGACGGACTTTCTCCACTCACCGTCTAGTGAGCAGGGTGACCATATTGCTGGCTTCTTGTTTTGGCCACTCAACCAGGCATTTTTTAAACTGTGCTACAAATGTTGACCTGGCTTTTGTCAGGGAATTCTCTCTGTGCCACTGATATAAAAAATATGCAATAAAATACAGCCAGATGCATCCTGGTGTCATGTCGCGGGGTCATTTAAACCTGTATCAGGTGTTGGGATGATGGTTGAGTATTTGAGTATTTAAGTAGATGGCATTCCCGATGGATCTCCACTACTACCCCGCTTCTCAGCTCTGCTACATGTGTCACTACTGATAGTCTGCTGCTCAGCTCTGCTACATCCAAGTCTCACTACTCCTAGTCCACTTCTCAGCTCTGCTACATCCAACTCTCACTACCCCTAGTCCACTTCTCAGCTCTGCTACATCCAACTCTCACTACCCCTAGTCCACTTCTCAGCTCTGCTACATCCAACTCTCACTACCCCTAGTCCACTTCTCAGCTCTGCTACATCCAAGTCTCACTACTCCTAGTCCACTTCTCAGCTCTGCTACATCCAAGTCTCACTACTCCTAGTCCACTTCTCAGCTCTGCTACAACCATGGGTCACTATTTCAGTATCACTTTTCAGCTCTACTATAACCAAGTTCCCACTACTCTAGCTTTGCTGCTCAGCTCTGCTATATCCCAGTCTCCATTGTGCTGCTCAGATCTGCTACAGTGCCTTGTGAAAGTATTCGGCTCCCTGGAACTTTTCAACCTTTTCCCACATATCATGCTTCAAACATAAAGATACCAAATGTAAATTTTTGGTGAAGAATCAACAACAAGTGGAACACAATTGTGAAGTTGAATGAAATTTATTGGTTATTTAAAATTTTTGTGGAAATTCAAAAGCTGAAAAGCGGGACGTGCAATATTATTCAGCCCCTTTACTTTCAGTGCAGCAAACTTGCTCCAAAAGTTCATTGTGGATCTCTGAATGATCCAATGTTGTCCTAAATGCCTAATGATGATAAATATAATCCACCTGTCTGTAATCAAGTCTCCGTATAAATGCACCTGCTCTGTGATGGTCTCAGGGTTCTGTTTGAAGCACAGAGAGCATCATGAAGACCAAGGAACACAACAGGCAGGTCCGTGATACTGTTGTGGAGAAGTTTAAAGACGGATTTGGATACAAAATGATTTCCAAAACTTTAAACATCCCAAGGAGCACTGTGCAAGCGATCATATTGAAATGGAAGGAGTATCATACCACTGCAAATCTACCAAGACCCGGCCGTCCCTCTAAACCAGTGTTTCTCAGCTCCAGTCCTCAAGACCCCACAACAGGTCACGTTTTCAGGATTTCCTTAAGGTACCTTCACACGCTGCAGCGATAGCGACAACGATGCCGATCGCTGCAGCGTCGCTGTTTGATCGCTGGGGAGCTGTCACACAGACCGCTCTCCAGCGACCAACGATGCCGAGGTCCCCGGGTAACCAGGGTAAACATCGGGTTGCTAAGCGCAGGGCCGCGCTTAGTAACCCGATGTTTACCCTGGTTACCAGCGTAAAAGTAAAAAAATCAAACAGTACATACTCACCTGCGCGTCCCCCAGCGTCTGCTTCCTGACACTGACTGAGCTCCGGCCCTAACAGCACAGCGGTGACGTCACCGCTGTGCTTTCACTTTCACTTTAGGGCCGGGCTCAGTCAGTGTCAGGAAGCAGACGCTGGGGGACGCGCAGGTGAGCATGTACTGTTTGTTTTTTTTACTTTTACGCTGGTAACCAGGGTAAACATCGGGTTACTAAGCGCGGCCCTGCGCTTAGTAACCCGATGTTTACCCTGGTTACCAGTGTAAAACATCGCTGGTATCGTTGCTTTTGCGTTCAAACACAACGATACACGGCGATCGGACGACCAAATAAAGTTCTGGACTTTATTCAGCGACCAGCGACATCACAGCAGGATCCTGATCGCTGCTGCGTGTCAAACGAAACGATATCGCTAGCGAGGACGCTGCAACGTCACGGATCGCTAGCGATATCGTTACAAAGTCGTTTCGTGTGAAGGTACCTTTAGTATTGCACAGGTGATAATTTCATCCCCTGCTCAAGCATTAATTCCATCGCCTATGCAATACTAAGGAAATCCTGAAAACATGACCTGTTGTGGGGTCTTGAGTACTGGAGTTGAGAAACACTGCTGTAAACTTTCATCTCAAACAAGGAGAAGACTGATCAGAGATGCAGCCAAGAGGCCCATGATCACTCTGGATGAACTGCAGAGATCTACAGCTGAGGTGGGACAGGCTGTCCATAGGACAACAATCAGTCGTACACTGCACAAATCTGGCCTTTATGGAAGAGTGGCAAGAAGAAAGCCATTTCTCAACGATATACATAAAAAGTGTTGTTTAAAGTTTGCAACAAGACACCTGGGAGACACAACAAACGTGTGGAAGAAGGTGCTCTGGTCAGATGAAACCAAAATCGAACTTTTTGGCAACAATGCCAAACAATATGTTTCGCGTAAAGGCAACACAGCTGATCACTCTGAACACACCATCCCCACTGTCAAACATGGTGGTGGCAGCATCATGGTTTGGGCCTGCTTTTCTTCAGCAGGGACAGGGAATATGGTTAAAATTGATGGTAAGATGGATGGAGCCAAATACAGGACCATTCTTGAAGAAAACCTGTTGGAGTCTGCAAAAGACCTGAGACTGGGACGGAGATTTGTCTTCCAACAAGACAATGATCCCAAACATAAAACAAAATCTACAATGGAATGGTTCACAAATAAACGTATCCAGGTGTTAGAATGGCTAAGTCACAGTCCAGACCTCAATCCAATCGAGAATCTGTGGAAAGAGCTGAAAACTGCTGTTCACAAACGATCTCCATCAAACCTCACTGAGATTGAGCTGTTTGCCAAGGAAGAATGGGCAAGAATTTCAGTCTCTCGATGTACAAAACTGATAGAGACATACCCCAAGCGACTTGCAGCTGTAATCGCAGCAAAAGGTGAGCAACAAAGTATTAAGTTAAAGGGGCCGAATAATATTGCACGACCCCCATTTTTCAGTTTTTGAATTTCCACAAAAATGTTAAATACCCAATAAATTTAGTTCAACTTCACAATTGTGCTCCACTTGTTGTTGATTCTTCACCAAAGATTTACATTTGGTATCTTTATGTGTGAAGCTTGATATGTGGGAAAAGGTTGAATAGTTCCAGGTGGCCGAATACTTTCGCAAGGCACTGTATATCCCAGTCTCCACTACTTCAGTTTCATTTCTTGGTTCTAGCACGGCACTCTAGCTTCACTTCACCAGCTCAGCTACACCTCCAGTAACACTGCATTGCAGACTCATCCGTGCCACTGTACCAGCATCACCTTTCCGTGCTGCTTAAGACCTTCTCATCTGGACCAGAGGCTTCATGGATCCATCTCACCAAGTGAAATCTAACATAATGATGGAAGCCCAATGGAGGTCATTATAAGTCAGACACTATTGCAATTGGTTGTTCAAAGTATTGTATTGTAAATGCCTTTCGATGGGAACAAAGTCTAAGAATGTGCTCGGTCTCCTAGATCTCTTTTAGGGTTCCAGTGTTTTTGATGGCAAGAATATCGCAACAGATACAGGTATTCTGGGTGTCAAAAATGCCCTTGAAAAAATATTGGATCCATTGCTGTATTATGTCTGCCCAGTCACACTGATTGTCTAGTAACGTCTGCTTAAAGGGAGACATTTCTGGATAATTTCTTCATCTCTGACCTACTGACACTTTTTGACTACCGTAATAGGAGAGGAGATTGAAGGGAATGTTCAGAGAAGAGGGCTGCAGCGACATTATAATTTATGGTGGTGGGTTAGACCATGAATCCTGTGAATATATTGGCCTAGATTTGCAGAAGTGTTAACTTTACTGTGAAATGAAAATGAAGAAGTGCGAGGAAGGGCGCAGCGATTCACCGGAGAGACACTTTCCTTTGTGTAAAATCTGGGACATTGCGTTTTTAATGCTGAAACCAACTGTGCAGAGGCCTATTAACACCGGAAAGTCAATGTGTGCAGCAAGGGTGTCATATATAGGGAGACTGGGAACATAATTACTATATATCCGTTTTCTCTATACATATTTGTCTTAAAGGGGTTGTAAATACGCTTTAAAATTTGACATTGGGCGTAAAGAAACAGAACTGCATGAAGGGCAGAGTGTTATTGAGGTGACCAAGCAACAACAACAAAAATGATAGTGTACTACACAGACTAATATATTAAACCCTGTCCCTAGGGAATTGCCATAGACAGCTGAGTATCTGACAAAATGCCCCAAATATTTGTATAAACTCATAACTGTCGACGCATTTTGCGTCCAAATTCTAAGAATTTGCCACAAAATCGGGACTGTTGTCAAGTTTGTAGTGGGTCCTATTAACTATGAATAGGGACCGTGCATGGACAATGGGTAATTACTTCTACAACTGTCCCCCCGGTGTACACTAGGGTTTATTTACGCCGTGCAGTAGAGTGCACCTACACAACTCCTTTAAGAGCGTGTTTATAAACCAATGCAGTTGCTTCAATGTATCTAAAATATCAGGTGAAGAAACTTTGAAAACAATTAATATGTCTCCATGGTAACAGACTACAAACAAACATTCCGTAGTCTGATCCAGGAGTCTTGTTATTTCACCTTTTCTCCTAGGTTACTAGCAAAAGAGAGCAGAGGGAGACAAGGAGTAAAAAATGGCTGAATTAAACTAGAAACGATTTGATTACCACCGGCTACCATGAAGACAAAACGGTAGATTCTTAATTAAGACTTTTTACATATTTATTTAGAGCAGTACATGAAATACAGTGCAAAAGTTTACATAGCCTTAGAGGGAATCTGTCAGAGGATTAACCCTCCTAAGTCTTCTATATTAGCACATAGATCAGGAGAGCAGACTGTCAGTAATTACATGTCTCACACTGATAACGATCCCTTTCATTTAAAAAATCACTGGAGGCAGATTCTCAGGAAGATCTAAGTCCGACCCACAGCTTATTTACATATTAGGAAAAATGTGGATTTCTCTGGAATAAGACATCGGATCACAAGGCCTCCAGTGAAAAGTTAAGTCCTATCAAATCCTATAGACTAGCAGGGATCCCATCAGTCAGATCCCCACTGATCAGACTTCTTTCTTACTGATAAGTCATCATTGTATTAATAACATCTACGGTAAGGAATCTTAGGATGATCTCTCACATCCACGAATATCGTGCACCTGTTCAGGTGTAATTTCCAGAGTTTTCTGCTTGTTTTTGAGAAAGTAGATTAGTATTTAGGATGACATCAAGTTATAAGAAATCCCATTATTGTTTTTTTAATCATTAAATAAAACTCTATACAGTGAGCAATGTCAGGCTTTGTGATAAACGCTTTATATGTGGAGTTTTTCTAACACTTTGCTGGGTTTTGTAGATGTTTATGGTTCACTTTAATTTTATGCTTAGGCTGAGGGATATCGCTCATTACGATGGGAGAAATGATAATCAATTAACCAGGTCATTACAAAATATGGATTTTTTTTTTCTTACATTTTTACACACTATAAGCAAATTGTGAATAGTCAACAAAGGCATCATGTCCTGATAGCTAGTAATGAGGATGTACTTCTGTTTAGGGCCAAAATCTCAGAGGTAAAATTCACAACTGGGCACATAAACCTATACAGAGGCATTTGTATAATACTTTACCTTACCAAATAAATTACCATTGAAAATAGGTGATGTCACAGCTCACCTCCTCCTCCTGTACAATGACTGATAACACCTCTATATACAGTAAATAACACAGGATCCACCATTCACAATAGCCGATATCACAGCTCACCTCCTCCTCCTGTACAATGACTGATAACACCTCTATATACAGTATATAACACAGGATCCACCATTCACAGTAGGTGATGTCACAGCTCACCTCCTCCTCCTGTACAATGACTGATAACACCTCTATATACAGTATATGACACAGGATCCACCATTCACAGTAGGTGATGTCACAGCTCACCTCCTCCTCCTGTACAATGACTGATAACACCTCTATATACAGTATATGACACAGGATCCACCATTCACAATAGGTGATATCACAGCTCACCTCCTCCTCCTGTACAATGACTGATAACACCTCTATATACAGTAGATAACACATGATCTACCATTCACAGTAGGTGATGTCACAGCTCACCTCCTCCTCCTGTACAATGACTGATAACACCTCTATATACAGTAGATAACACAGGATCCACCATTCACAATAGGTGATGTCACAGCTCACCTCCTCCTCCTGTACAATGACTGATAACACCTCTATATACAGTAGATAACACAGGATCCACCATTCACAGTAGGTGATGTCACAGCTCACCTCCTCCTCCTGTACAATGACTGATAACACCTCTATATACAGTAGATAACACTGGATCCACCATTCACAATAGGTGATGTCACAGCTCACCTCCTCCTCCTGTGCAATGACTGATAACACCTCTATATACAGTAGATAACACAGGATCCACCATTCACAATAGGTGATGTCACAGCTCACCTCCTCCGCCTGTGCAATGACTGATAACACCTCTATATACAGTAGATAACACAGGATCCACCATTCACAATAGATGATGTCACAGCTCACCTCCTCCTGTACAATGACTGATAACACCTCTATATACAGTAAATAACACAGGATCCACCATTCACAATAGGTGATGTCACAGCTCACCTCCTCCTGTTCAATCACTGATAATACCTCTATATACAGTAGATAACACAGGATCCACCATTCACAATAGGTGATATCACAGCTCACCTCCTCCTCCTGTACCATGACTGATAACATCTCTATATACAGTTGATAACACAGGATCCACCATTCACAATATGTGATGTCAGAGCTCACCTCCTTCCCCTTCCTTCACAATGACCATTGCCCAGATTACAGAATTTCCAGTTTATATTTCTGTACAAACAGTGGATGTAGAATTGTAGTTCTAATGATGACTCATGCAGGGAAACGAGCCCTCCTGTTTCTACCTAGAGCTTAGAAGGAATCAGCCAGTCCTTTTTCTTGAATCTCCCCTGAAGATTATTAGCTGGATATGACAGAATACACAGTACGGGGCTGTTACTTACTTGTTCTGGTGCCGCGCACCCTTCAGGTGTGCGTGATACTGCTCCACTGAATTTAGCACCATGTTGCAGGTGTTACAGGAGTAGCTGCTCCGTAATGCTGGAAAAACACAAAACAAATGGAAAGATTGAGAACAGAGACCCTGAAACGTGAAGGTGTAAACTGACGTAAACCTAAACCTAGGAGATGGGTCGTCTACTGTCGTATTATTTTACATGGTTTCCAACAGCCACAATAATTAGAAACAATCCCAAGTCCGAAAAGGGACCAAAAGTCAAAGTTCTCTGGTTTTGGGCCATAAACAAGGTATTGGTAAGAGTTTTTAAATATTACTAATAGTGATAAAGTTGGATATTATGCAATAAAAATAATGAAATTCAATATTTACGTCGTATTCTATATTTGTTCCCCATGAGATCAATACTTAACGGAAACCTGTGACCTACACACAGCCCTTTCTAATGGTGATATGTTATAGAGCAGGAGGAGCTGAGAAGATTAATATATAGGTTTGTGGGGAAAGATTCACTGTAACCTGTAATAATTCATGCAAATTTCAGCACTTTCCTGGCTTTGGAGTCCAGTGGGCGGTCCTACTCAATGTCAATCATGGAATCGTACCTCCCACAGGACTCCTGAGCATAAAATGAATGGGCCAACAAATGACTAATTAAACTAGTCAAGTTATATATCAATTTGCTCAGCTCTTCCTCCTCTGTATCATAATGTCTGCAGATCTGACGCTACGATCAATATAATCATGTTTAATATGGAAACATAGTGAATGGAATAGTACATTTTCGATTTTTTTAAGGATTCCAAAATGGGTTTTCCAATCGGATAGGTCAGCAGTGTTTGATCTTTAGTCATGGACCCTGAAGACCCCTGCGGATGATCATTGATGGCTAAGGACCCTCAGGACATCAGTGTTTACTTCTAGAAAACGCCCCTTTAAGAGCAATCTAACAATAGCATTATACATGAGATGTACATTTTTAAAAGGCTGAAACTTATCAACATTTATGCTGGGTTTTTTCCCTCCTTTTTGAGATTTGTTCCCTGTTTAACAGGAATTTGCTCTTAACATTATCATTTATATTGCATTCGCTCGTATTCGCAGGTTATAAATATGTAAATTACAAATCCCAGTGCAGACGGCGTCCGTGCATTAAATGTGCAGATAATTGTAGGACATGCCCGGGCACCTTAATCCACAATTCTCTGGAGAGTTATTATTGGACTTGTGATGTAATGTGTGCAAATAAAACAAATACAGTCAGTGCGCCATCAAAAATAAAGATCGACATAAAGAGGATGCCGTCTCTGCTGACTTTCCTGTTTCAGTAAATACCTTGTTAATTCCCCATGAAATAATCCTTCGGCATCTTTTCATAGAAGCTCGTGCTATGCTACTCCTCTGTTATTCCTCCTGGAAATGTATGAATAAATGGACAACTGGGTGTTACTATTCTGAGATGTCAGAGGCGTGTCCCTAAGCAGTCATCTTTGATTGGACAATATCAGGCAGAACAGACACGCCCCCAACTTATATCACCCAGTTATCATTATATTTCTACATGTCTATTAGGAATAGCCGAGGAGCCGCACGTAGCCGGGATAAGAAAAGATGCTCCGTATGATTATATTTTGGGGAGTTATTAAAATCGACGTCAGTGGAGCAGGAATTCTTTTTAATTAATATATTGGTTATAAATGTATTTTTTGTTTTTGGACAAAGCGTTATCTTTTACTATACAGGGTTAGCAGAGCTGAACATGACAACACAAAGACTAGCGGCTGCTGTAAGAACCTGTTTTCATTTTTGCATCCAGTCCTATGGAAAAAAAACACAGAGAAATATAGCTCTGCTGCATTAACAAACCACACCTCTGATTTACTGATAAACAGCTCTGCTGCATCAACAAACATAGCTCTGCTGCACTCATAGACACAGTTCTGTTGCATAAACACAGCTTTGCTGTCTTGTCATACAGAGCTCTGCTGCACCGAAAAACACAGCTCTGCTGCATTGACAAACACAGAACTGCTGCAATGACAAACTCAGCTCTGCTGCAATGACAAACTCAGCTCTGCTGCAATTACAAACACAGCTCTGCTGCAATGACAAACACATCTGTTCTGCATTGACAAACACAGCACTGCTGCAATGACAAACACAGCTGTTCTGCATTGACAAACACAGCTGTTCTGCATTGACAAACACAGCTGTGCTGCATTGACAAGAAGAACTTCTGCACTGATAGACACAGCTCTGCTGCACAGACAATTACAAACACAGCTGTTCTGCCTGACAAACACAGCTCTGCTGCATTGACAAGAAGATCTTCTGCACCGATAAACACAGCTCTGCTGCAATGACAAACACAGCTCTGTTGCTCTGATAAACACAGCCCTGCTGCATTGATAAAGACAGCTCTGCTGCACTGACAAACATAGCTGGGCTACAATGACAAACACAACTCTGTTGCTCTGATAAACACAGCTCTGCGGCACCAACAAAACACAAATCTACTGCGTTGACAAATGCACTGACAAACACAGCTCCGCTGCACTGACAAGCACAGTTCTGCTGCAATGACAAACACAGCTCTATAGTGAATAATGTTGCTGAAGATGATGGTTGGTGGTATATAAATGACTTGGGATCACTTCTGGAAATATGCGAACAATTCTAATAGTAGCAACATAGAAAGTGTAGGAAGTCCGTTATTAGAAAACAAGGATCTGCTTATATCCCAGGAACAGCGCCCATTTATCTACAGGATGTGGTGTTTGCAGCTTTCAGGTAAATGGGACTAAGATGTAATACCAGTCACAACCCATACGTAAGAATGGCGCTGTATTAGGGCATAGAAAACTACTTTAAATTACTGGTCTTACAAGTAACTAATAGTGAAAACCATAATTATATCACCAGCTTCTCAAGATCTTCTGCTTTTTTGACAAACTGGCAAAACAGCCAATCAGGACACTTGGGAAGCTTAGGTCCAACCCATGCAGAAGCTCAAATAACAGCCAGGGCTCGCACCAGGTGAGCTTCAGTTATATTGGCCACATTGAGCCCTCGTTATAGCCCATCCTCGGCTGTCATGACAAATTTATTACTGAAACTAGTAGTCTGTCTGAATAGGTCCCTGTACAACAATAAAAATGATACCTGTCTTGTAGTAATCAGATGAGCCAAGCTGAGGAACCAAGCTGTGATGCCACATGCAAATTAGACGGGGGCGTGTTGCCATTCTCACTTGACACACCCTCAGTGCACTTCCTGCCTAATTTGCATATAGCTTCAATCCTTGATTTCTCAGCGCTGGCACATCGGATTACTACAAGACAGGCATCATTTTTATTATTATTCTACGATCTACACATCTATACCACTAGTGATAATAGTTTAATCGACCTAACAAATTCCTTTTAATAAGCCTGGAACATTTTTACTATTTAATGAAGCCTTGATGTAACCCTTTATTATTTTTTTCCCCCAAAAAAAGTGTTACAAATCCCTAAACGAATAAATAAAAATGGGAGCCAACTTGCACCTGTGTGAGCGACCCCTTGTGGTGGTGATGGTAAGTACATGCAGAACGGCAGGGTTATTATCTGCCATTATTACAACACCCATGTCATGGCCGGCGCTGGCAGAATACAATCCTGTCTCCTCTGGATATAATAAAGGCGCACCTAATGAACGCGACAATGTCATCTACACTATAGGCAGAGACAGAAGAATAAATAAATGCCAGCCATCGGACTATGGTCCAAGATTGATTGCACGCCGCAGGTCTCCTCCCTCCATTTCTCTGAGCTGTCATCTTGTCTCCCAATAATATGTGACGTGCAGCCATCGCTCACGTTGTGCCGCTGTATAAATCACAGAACACGTCAAGGACATTACTTTTCTTGTCACTCTCTGGCTGCCTAGTGCACGGAAAGAGTTGTTGAAGCATCGGAGCGGCTGCCGATATTGAACACTAAGAGAGTCTATTGCGGGTGACAGCGGCATCATGGGGGAGGGCGACATACTGGATCCGGATTTTTGGTCTCAACAAATTGAAACATTTGCTTAAATGAAAAATTAAGCTAAAAACATATAGAGTACGTATACCGCCATACATAAACCCAGGAGATATGTAGTAGAGTTATGGGTCAAACAACAGAAAAATGTAAAAAATTGACACACAGAAATTTGTGGTCTCATTTACAGGTCCTTCTCAAAAAATTAGCATATAGTGTTAAATTTCATTATTTACCATAATGTAATGATTACAATTAAACTTTCATATACTATAGATTCATTATCCACCAACTGAAATTTGTCAGGTCTTTTATTGTTTTAATACTGATGATTTTGGCATACAACTCCTGATAACCCCAAAAAACCTGTCTCAATAAATTAGCATATTTCACCCGTCCAATCAAATAAAAGTGTTTTTTAATAGCAAACAAAAAAAACATCAAATAATAATGTTCAGTTATGCACTCAATACTTGGTCGGGAATCCTTTGGCAGAAATGACTGCTTCAATGCGGCGTGGCATGGAGGCAATCAGCCTGTGACACTGCTGAGATGTTATGGAGGCCCAGGATGCTTCAATAGCGGCCTTAAGCTCATCCAGAGTGTTGGGTCTTGCGTCTCTCAACTTTCTCTTCACAATATCCCACAGATTCTCTATGGGGTTCAGGTCAGGAGAGTTGGCAGGCCAATTGAGCACAGTAATACCATGGTCAGTAAACCATTTACCAGTGGTTTTGGCACTGTGAGCAGGTGCCAGGTCGTGCTGAAAAATGAAATCTTCATCTCCATAAAGCATTTCAGCCGATGGAAGCATGAAGTGCTCCAAAATCTCCTGATAGCTAGCTGCATTGACCCTGCCCTTGATGAAACACAGTGGACCAACACCAGCAGCTGACATGGCACCCCACACCATCACTGACTGTGGGTACTTGACACTGGACTTCAGGCATTTTGGCATTTCCTTCTCCCCAGTCTTCCTCCAGACTCTGGCACCTTGATTTCCGAATGACATGCAAAATTTGCTTTCATCAGAAAAAAGTACTTGGGACCACTTAGCAACAGTCCAGTGCTGCTTCTCTGTAGTGGCTTTACCTGGCTTTACCTGGGGAATGCGGCACCTGTAGCCCATTTCCTGCACACGCCTGTGCACGGTGGCTCTGGATGTTTCCACACCAGACTCAGTCCACTGCTTCCTCAGGTTCCCCAAGGTCTGGAATCGGTCCTTCTCCACAATCTTCCTCAGGGTCCGGTCACCTCTTCTCGTTGTACAGCGTTTTCTGCCACATTGTTTCCTTCCAACAGACTTACCATTGAGGTGCCTTGATACAGCACTCTGGGAACAGCCTATTTGTTGAGGAATTTCTTTCTGGGTCTTACCCTCTTGCTTGAGGGTGTCAATGATGGCCTTCTTGACATCTGTCAGGTCGCTAGTCTTACCCATGATGGGGGTTTTGAGTAATGAACCAGGCAGGGAGTTTTTAAAAGCCTCAGGTATCTTTTGCATGTGTTTAGAGTTAATTAGTTGATTCAGAAGATTAGGGTAATAGGTCGTTTAGAGAACCTTTTCTTGATATGCTAATTTATTGAGACAGGTTTTTTGGGTTATCAGGAGTTGTAGGCCAAAATCATCAGTATTAAAACAATAAAAGACCTGACAAATTTCAGTTGGTGGATAATGAATCTATAATATATGAAAGTTTAATTGTAATCATTACATTATGGTAAATAATGAAATTTAACACTATATGCTAATTTTTTGAGAAGGACCTGTATATACAGTTGTGTGAAAAAGTTGTTTGCCCCCTTCCTATGCATGTGTGTCACACTTAAATGTTTCAGATCAGAAAACGTTTATAAATATTAGACAAAGATAACACAAGTAATCACAGATTATAAATGAAGGTCTTTATTATTGAAGGAAAAAGAAATCCAAACCTACAGGGTCCTGTGTGAAAAAGTGATTACCCGATCTTTAAAACATAGCTGTGGTTTATCACCATCTTTGGAAAGCTGAGTTCGAATTCCCTGTCTACACCCACGACTGATTGCTGCCACGCCTGTTCTCAATCAAGAAATAACTTAAATAGAACCTGCCTGAAAAAGTGAAGTAGACCAAAAGATCCTCAAAACCTAGACATCAGGCCGCGATCCAAAGAAATTCTGGAACAATTTACAAAAAGTTAAAGGGGTTGTCCTTTTTTAGTGGTAATTTTGTTTTTTCTTAATTAATCTTTGGACAAAAAATAATTATTTTTGTAATTGTGTTTAATTAAAAATGTTGCACCATTTATCTTCTATAACATTTGTGATGCACTGTTTATTGCTACCTGCAGAATGGGTTAACGGAGAATCCGTCAGTGAGCTCATTCTGAAAGTCCAATGGAAGAACTTCTCACTCTTTTATCTGTCTTTTTATGAGCTTCTCTCAGACCATATCGAAGTTGAATGTTCAGAGAAATATAAGACCCTGTAAGTCTTAACGACGCAAATGTTCTTATTTTAACCAAATTTCAATAATTATTTTTAGCCCCAAAATACAGGCATTTAACTAAATTAAAAAAAACAATATCACAGTAAATATCACTCCGTCATCACACCCTAAATAAATACAAACCAAAAACCAACCCCCCATACATATACAGGTCACACATCAGACTCTGAAATAAGTATAGACCCAAGGCCAGACCCTCTAAAGAAACGGAGCCCCTCTCAACACTGACCTCGACCATATCCCTCCAGTACAGACCCCTTACCATCTCAGATTAGACCACACTTTATACAGATTCCAGACCAATCTCATCAACCATACAGACCCCAGAACGTTATATACACAGACCTCAGTGCAGGCTCCCCCATTTTAATAGACCTCAAACTAGAACCCTGTTTATACAAACCCCAGACCAGACCCCACTCTTTATACAGATCCCATACCATACTCCGTATTTATACAGACTAGAGGCCTCATTTATACAGACCCCTGACCAGATTTCCCAGTGTAGTACTGATAGCACTGAACAGGGTAGCTGTGAATCCAGCTCTGGCTTCCTCAGAGTGAATGATGAGTTTGAGATGCATGGTTAGGAAAAGAATAAAGCAGATTTCTCTGATAAGATTTATCATAAAGTTTCTTATCTTCGCTTATACGTCTGATTTATATAAAGGCGGTTTGAATAACAATGACCATTTAATCGTATTTATCCCAGAAACATGATTATCCAATGTTAAATTTGCCTCTGTAATTTGACATGTAATGAAGCCTGTGCCTTATATTAAGAGAAAGGCATATAGTAAAGAGACATTTTGGGTGGCTCGGTTGCCTGTTCTTACATATTTCTCAGACTCCCCGCCGTCATGTCTTATGTCTGTATTATGTGAGGGTATAATAACATGAAAAACATTGTATTTTCTTCCTCTGAATGCATCAGCTCGGAGCAGGAACGATCCTAATGAAGGTGGAGAGTGAGGAGATGGCAGCGGATCTGTCAGTGCAGTTGTAATTCAATTAACAAGCACCAAACGACATGCTCTGGTTAATAAACGTATTCAATATTCCCTAAAGCCCGGGATTGTTTGGAGCCGTTTGACCACACTAATGTAGATGAGAAATCTGAACGCCATCAGCTATTCCCACATGCGAGATGGGGGTTTATGGCGCAGTGTCAGTGAGCGCCTTATAATATGTGTTCCGCCGCGTCTCCGTATAACACAATTATTTCGGTCTTATTATCATGTATTCAAGGCATCAGCGCGGTCTTTCATTAACCCCTTACTGACACATCACTAGGTGCATGAACAGAATGACGATTTGCACAAAAAGCCAAAAGGACCAATTTTAAAGGAGTTTTCCAGTTCTGGAATAACCTCTACTTTATTTAAAAGGAAAAAAACGAAAATATGCTGCACTCCACCCCTCACCGAGTGCTACGCTATGTCTCCACCGCTGATCCTGGTGTCTTGTTATTCATCACGCTGACAGCGCTGCAGCTAATCAGTGAGCTTAGTGGCTCTGGGCAGCTCGTGCTGTCAACTAGGGTAGAACCGCTGAACTCCCTGATTGGTTGCAGCATTGTTAGCGTAATGTCAGCACTGCAGACAATCACTAACACGGATAGAACACATATGAAAAAAATCACACATTTGAAAGGGGCCTTAGTCTCAATGATTGCAAAAAATCCCGCTCACGGCCATATAATCTTTGTGGACAAACATTGGTAGTAGTATCAGTAGTGACTTATAGTGTGGTGCCTCTACTTACCAACTGTAGAATTGATAGCATGGGTATACTAATCCCACCCATGAGTGACCTTGACCCGCATGAACACCCCTTACCTTACCCTTACATTGGTAGTAGTATCAATAGTACTTATATACTTATAGTGGTGTCTCTACTTACTAACTTTAGAACTGATAGCATGGTTATACTAATCCCACCCATGAGTGACCTTGACCTGCCCATGAATGTCCCATACCTACCCACGAACACCTTTGAACCACCCAGGTGCTCCAACTATTGGTGGACAAACATTGGTAGTAGTATTAGTAGAACTTATAGTGGTGCCTCTACTTACCAACATTAGGATTGATAGCATGGGTATTCTAATCCCACCCATGAGTGACCTTGACCCGCCCATGAACACCCCTTACCCACCCATGAACACCTTTGACCCGCCCAGAAGCTCCAACTATAATTGGACAAACATTCGTAGTAGTATAAATAGTTACTTATAGTGGTGCCTCTACTTACCAACATTAGAATTGATAACATGGTTATACTAATCCCACCCATGAGTGAACCTGACCTGCCCATGAACACCCCTTACCCACCCACAAATACCTTTGAATTGCCCGGGAGCTCTAATTATTGGTGGACAAACATTGGTAGTAGTATTAATAGTACTTATAGTGGTGCCCCTACTTACCAACATTAGAATTGATAACATGGTTATACTAATCCCTCTCATGAGTGACCTGTACCCGCCCATGAACACCCCTTGAGCGCACACAAACACGTTTGAACCACTCAGGAGCTCAAACCATTGGACAGGAAATCTACATAAACTCTGTCTTCTTTTGTATCCAACATGGTCCGAAATTTGAAAAATCATGGCCAGTCCTGGCACATCGATGGGTTCTTTGTCGTGACCAACAGACATGTTTTTTCTTCAATAAATCTGCCTCCTGGTGTTCGGTGTAGAAGAACTGAAGTGGCCGCTATAAGGTTTGTCCTCTACAACCCAACAGGTGGTGGATATCCAGGTATTGGATGATCATAGACATGTGTATATAGTATGTGACAGGCGTATACATTGCACCATTGCGGACAGGAAAGCAGTGTGCACAGCATTTGCAGGGTCCCCTCATTTGTATTTCTCCCACGTTTCACTGCATACAGAACATGACATTTACATTGACTGTTTGTGCAGTAATTGGACCATATTACAATTACTCAGCTTCCCACGTGGCTCAACAGCAATCACAGCGCGCATCCATCTTCTCCCTATCTCACAGTAATAACACACATGCCAAGCGCAGGGCATCGTAAGGAGACAGCATAGAAAATTAGCTTGAACGGACTCAAATAGCATCTGCCAATGAATAAAACACGTATAATAAACCTTATATAGCACAGCCCATGGCGACATTATTCAGTGTCGTCATTACTCACATTTACTGCCTCCGATGCCGGATATTTGACATAAATCTAACTTTGCACCTAAAACAAATAGACAATATATAATTTATGCAATATATACAAAATGCAAGAGGTGATGTGCTATGTCACCATATGGCAATAAAGTGTCAAAAATAAAGGGCATTTCTGCTTTGACCACACTTAACAACTGAAACATTAGTGAGGCTCTCAGAAAAAGAGAGACCTCCTGGATGAGTTGGTAAAGCTCCTGAGGGATACCTAAACCTCTGGTAAACCTCCTAGAAACAATATTTTCCTGTGTCTGATAAAGCCCAGTGGCTAATAACATATTTGGGGGATGAAGAGTGTAGAAGACGTAACAGCCGTGGAGGGAATGTGAACCCTTAGAATAGAGAGAGGAGGTCAGAGCTTACAGCTCAGCAATAGAGATAGGAAGAGAACACTCTAAAACATTGAATAATTACTCCATTAATTTGTTGTACAAGTGCAGCAGTAAAGATGATGAGAGTAGTAGTCTGCGAATAATACAGATTTTATTGATATAGGGATAAAGAGTGATAGGAGAGGTGCCAGACTCAGTGTTATGGTTATTGATAGGGTGTAGCTGGCATCTGTTCTTCTGCATTTGAATTACAATTATACTTTTATTCTTAATGAACTAGAAAGCAGCAGCAAATCAGCACAATATTTTTTTTCGGAAAAAATCTGAAATCAGTGTCAGTCAGAAACGGTGTACTTCTTGTCACAGCCATCTGGGCAGTAGCATTACCAAACACAGTTGACAATTGGTCTACATTGCTTGCAGCAAGCATATTCGTAGAGAGGAAGCAGAGGGCACTATGGAATATATGTTACATCACTCATCTAAGTCAAGCAGGATTATGTTACTTCTGACAGTGACACCATCAGTTTGAGTCAATGTTCTGCAAAGAGCAGTCGGGTCAATAAGAAATTGCTAAGAGGGATGCATTTTGGACAGTTGTGTTTTTTTTTTAAGCTTTAAAAAACATGAAACGTTTCTCAGTACACTGTCTCATGAAACGGGCTTCTGGTTACTATGAGGTAACCATCTGTTTCTATGCTGATGTCACTTTGACGTTATTAAGCCTGTGTTTTTGTTAAAGATTTTGAAAGGTGTTGGTTACAGCCCTGGGAGACCTCAAGAGTGTGATTTTCAGGACAAGTTGCTACTAATCAATTTTGGGGGTGAAAATTTGTAGAACCTGGATAATTTGAAATTCCAAACATTTTATTGGGGTGAATAGGGGTGCATTCGAATTAGGGGGTGAATTTTAAATAAGCCGCGTCCTTTTTGGGGGGCCTGGACACTCCAAATTTGCCAGATCTGTTACTGTGAATTCAGGACAGTCTCAGTAAATTCAGGGAAGTTAGGATATGTGGAGCATTAGGTTGAGGGTTTTTTGAGGGGTAGTCCTTAAATAAAGGGAGGGACATCAGTTTGTAAATATTTTCATTTGTCCTTCATTTGCGATACTGTATTGTAAGGAGCTATAAAACACAAGGCCTGCACAAGCGCTGTATACACAAAACGGTAGGATATTTTTAATCAAGACTATTTGCAGATTTGCCTCATTTTTCATTAGAGATGCATCAAAGCAATAATTAAAACAAATGTTGCACAGGTAAACTTAGAAGCCATGTGCTATTCATTAGAAATTTGTCATGTACCTCCATATAAAGAAACATTGATATTATATAAGCGCAATATGCCTCATTATTGACGCCGTACCAAATCCCGTCCTTCACTTCTTCCCTACATTGATTAGGACTTTCTAATTAACATCCATCTGCTTTCTCAATAATATATAATGTAATTGTGCTATTAGCATTTATCTGCTGATTAGGGGGAAAACACTGAGAGTCATAACTCACAGAAGTCGTCAGTGCTGCCTCGTGCCCCCCAGACCTGTCCTGGAAGAAAGCAGTTAATGAAAAGTAATAATGAAAAGTGTTGAAGTGGCCAGTGCCAGGTTTATGTGGCTCGTAACTTCCCTGTTTACTGATACTGGGCAACTGTTGAGAAGTGAGATCAGGAGAATTCTGAAAAGTGATCCATTAAGTGGCGGCGTGCGCAGCGCAAAAGTGCATAACAAACGTTCCTACCATTTATACAGGGTACATCGATGATCTAAGGATTTAGAAATATAAGTGGTATATATGACCCCCTTCATCAAACCCTAAAATACAGGTCAGACCTCTTAAACAAATACAGACCAGACCCCAAAACATATACAGACTCTAGACCACCTACATAAAGGCTACAAACCAGACCCCAAAACTAATGCAAACTCGAAACCAGACCATCTAAAAGAAATACAGACTAATGTAGACTGGCCCCCAAACACATACAGACTCCAGACCACCTAAACAAATACAAGCACCACACCAGACCATCTAAAAGAAATACAGACCAGAATCCAAAACATATACAGAATCCAGACCGCCTAAACAAATACAGAAGCCGAACCAGACCAGAACCCGAAACATATACAGAATGCAGACCACCTACACAAATACAGAAGTCAATGAAGACCAGTACCCGAAACATATACAGAATGCAGACCACTTACACAAATACAGAAGCCAATCCAGACCAGTACCCGAAGCATATACAGAATGCAGACCACCTACACAAATACAGAAGCCAGACCAGACCAGAACCCGAAACATATACAGAATGCAGACCACTTACACAAATACAGAAGCCAATCCAGACCAGTACCTGAAGCATATACAGAATGCAGACCACCTACACAAATACAGAAGCCAATCCAGGCCAGTACCCGAAACATATACAGAATGCAGACCACCTAAACAAATACAGAAGCCAGACCAGAACCCGAAACATATACAGAATGCAGACAACCTACACAAATACAGAAGCCAATCCAGACCAGTACCCGAAACATATACAGAATGCAGACCACCTAAACAAATACAGAAGCCAATCCAGACCAGAACCCGAAACATATACAGAATGCAGACCACCTAAACAAATACAGAAGCCAAACCAGACCAGAACCCAAAACATATACAGAATGCAGACCACCTACACAAGTACAGAAGCCAATCCAGACCAGAACCCGAAACATATACAGAATGCAGACCACCTAAACAAATACAGAAGCCAATCCAGACCAGAACCCGAAACATATACAGAATGCAGACCACCTAAACAAATACAGAAGCCGAACCAGACCAGAACCCGAAACATATACAGAATGCAGACCACCTACACAAATACAGAAGCCAATCCAGACCAGTACCCGAAACATATACAGAATGCAGACCACCTAAACAAATACAGAAGCCGAACCAGACCAGAACCCGAAACATATACAGAATGCAGACCACCTACACAAATACAGAAGCCAATCCAGACCAGAACCCAAAACGTATACAGAATGCAGACCACCTAAACAAATACAGAAGTCAATGAAGTCCAGTACCCGAAACATATACAGAATGCAGACCACCTACACAAATACAGAAGCCAATCCAGACCAGAACCCGAAACATATACAGAATGCAGACCACCTACACAAATACAGAAGCCAAACCAGACCAGAACCCAAAACATATATAGAATGCGGACCACCTACACAAATACAGAAGCCAATCTAGACCAGTACCCGAAACATATACAGAATGCAGACCACCTAAACAAATACAGAAGCCGAACCAGACCAGAACCCGAAACATATACAGAATGCAGACCACCTACACAAATACAGGAGCCAATCCAGACCAGTACCCGAAACATATACAGAATGCAGACCACTACACAAATACAGAAGTCAATGAAGTCCAGTACCCGAAACATATACAGAATGCAGACCACCTACACAAATACAAGCCCCACACCTGACCCTTAAACTAATACAAACCTCACACCAGACCCAATAAAATAATACAGACAAGCCCCCAAACATAATCAGACTTCAGACTACATAAACAAATACAGATCACACATCAGACCTTGTAAAAGCAATACAGACCCTCTAAACAATCACAGACCAGATGTCAAAACATATACAGAATGCAGACCACCTACACAAATACAGACCCAACACCAGACCAGAACCCAAAATATATACAGAATCCAGACCACCTAAACAAATACAGAAGCCAAACCAGACCAGAAACCGAAACATATAGAGAATGCAGACCACCTACACAAATACAAGCCCCACACCTGACCCACTAAACAAATTCAGACTAAACCCCCAAACATAATCAGACTCCAGACCACCTAAACAAATACAGACCCAACACCAGACCATATCAAAGAAATCCCAAACCCCTAAACAATTACAGACCAGAACCCAAAATATATACAGAATCCAGACCACCTAAAAAAAATACAGACCCCCACACCGGACTCCTTAACCTAATTCAGACCAGACCTCTAAAACACATTGAGACACCAGACCACCTAAACAAAGACAGACCCTATACAAGATCCATAAACTAATACAATCCCCACACTTGTCCACTTAGACACATACAGACACCAACAACGTATTTACCCCCAAAGTAAGGGAAGGAGATCAGCAGTGATAGCAAGAAGTAACCTCTGGATGAACATTGGCAGATTGGATTTGAGGATAAAGGCAGAGTCGGGCGTCCAGACAGGCACCACTGAGAATTGGAAGTGGGACCCCGAAACAGCTAGGAAATGTAGAGTAGGGCAAGTATAGACCGTCACCAGCAACCGAAGATCCAAAAGGAATCTTTCTGGCTCTGAAGGAATACTGGCCTGACCAGACAAGAGCATTTAGGTGTTGCTATACCAACAAGAAAGTTATAAGAATGAAGGGACCAAATATGTTGAGTCATGCAACATCTCAAGTATTGAGCCACCACTAAAAACCTAGAAGTTCTGCTGTTGAAAGAAGCTATATACATTCAGCATTGTGCCGCGATTCTTTGCATGTACTGTTCATCAAGTTCTGCCGTAAAAGAAAGTTTAATTTTCTATACTCTACAAAAACTTGTAAAACTTTATGTCTCTCTTGTTCTAATGTCAGAATAGGTTCCCTAGTTCACTGTCAACTAGAAGTATATATACGGCCACCTGGGAAAGTGCCTGAGATAGGGAACTCTTCTCACTCTTCTCCTGTGATCCTTTCCCCCGTGCCCCTTACAAATGTATTAGTACACGGCACTTATAATGTAAACTCATAGCAGGAAAAATTATCTTAAGACGAAGGTAAGTGAAGAATTCGGATATGTTGCTTAGGGGCACCATCTGGCACAGAAAAGCAAAATCTACACTAAGGCGTCCACTGCTGCCATCTGTTAGTGACGTGTTAGTAGCCACCAAGATCCGAACCTAAAAGTATAACTATATGGTAAAGAGAGGAGCAAAACACTGGAAACACTAGTGGTAATGTGGCGTCATATACTGCATGTACGTAACTGCCATCTCCCCGTCCATTCCTGGAATCGTCGCCTCGACTTAGTGTTTGCACTACGCTAACGCGTTCTGGGTGAATCATTGGTCCCTTGCTGACTCTACAGTCCCATTTTTAGACAGTACAATACTGATTCATTGCACAATCTCTCGGCACAGATGGGTAGAACACCTGTGGTTATATTTTTAGTTTCGCCTTCAGCAAATTTACGTTTTTTGCATCGGCTTTATGTCATGTTTTCGTGAAATGTTGATGTTGAGCTATTGACTATATGCAAAAGTCGGACTCAATAGAATAAAATTTGGCGGAAACACAGAAAACAAGTATCAACTAGTAACTGCTCACAGATACACGGACATTATACCCTAATTCCAGTGTGAATTGTATCAGAAAGATGCTGACATAAGAAAAGGAATATATATATATATATATATATATATATATATATATATATATATATATATATATATATATATATATATATATACAGTATATCAAGTGAAAGCAGGTTGTCAGGAAATGTCATGACTTTCTTATTGATGGAAGTTCTAGTGGCTACAAATAAGGGGCATTGTGTAGTGAAGAAAGCAGCTCTGGAGTATAATACAGGAGGTAACTCAGGATCAGTAATGTAATGTATGTACACAGTGACTGCACCAGCAGAATAGTGAGTGCAGCTCTGGAGTATAATACAGGATGTAACTCAGGATCAGTAATGTAATGTATGTACACAGTGACTGCACCAGCAGAATAGTGAGTGCAGCTCTGGGGTATAATACAGGAGGTAACTCAGGATCAGTAATGTAATGTATGTACACAGTGACTGCACCAGCAGAATAGTGAGCACAGCTCTGGAGTATAATACAGGATGTAACTCAGGATCAGTAATGTAATGTATGTACACAGTGACTGCACCGGCAGAATAGTGAGTGCAGCTCTGGAGTATAATACAGGATGTAACTCAGGATCAGTAATGTAATGTATGTACACAGTGACTGCACCAGCAGAATAGTGAGCACAGCTCTGGAGTATAATACAGGATGTAACTCAGGATCAGTAATGTAATGTATGTACACAGTGACTGCACCGGCAGAATAGTGAGTGCAGCTCTGGAGTATAATACAGGATGTAACTCAGGATCAGTAATGTAATGTATGTACACAGTGACTGCACCAGCAGAATAATGAGTGTAGCTCTGGGGTATAATACAGGATGTAACTCAGGATCAGTAATGTAATGTATGTACACAGTGACTGCACCAGCAGAATAGTGAGTGCAGCTCTGGGGTATAATACAGGATGTAACTCAGGATCAGTAATGTAATGTATGTACACAGTGACTGCACCAGCAGAATAGTGAGTGCAGCTCTGGGGTATAATACAGGATGTAACTCAGGATCAGTAATGTAATGTATGTACACAGTGACTGCACCAGCAGAATAGTGAGTGCAGCTCTGGAGTATAATACAGGAGGTAACTCAGGATCAGTAATGTAATGTATGTACACAGTGACTGCACCGGCAGAATAGTGAGTGCAGCTCTGGAGTATAATACAGGATGTAACTCAGGATCAGTAATGTAATGTATGTACACAGTGACTGCACCAGCAGAATAGTGAGTGCAGCTCTGGAGTATAATACAGGAGGTAACTCAGGATCAGTAATGTAATGTATGTACACAGTGACTGCACCGGCAGAATAGTGAGTGCAGCTCTGGAATATAATACAGGATGTAACTCAGGATCAGTATTTACGGTAATCACAATTAATGTATTATTCAATTTAATAGCTAATCAATTCTTGTCATGATCATCTGCGTGATTTTCCAATCATTCAATAATTATGCTCAATTGTTTAACATAGAAACATATGAATTAACCTACTTACAGTATTCAACTGACAACCATGCAATGATAATATATTTATTTTCGATGGGCAACCAAATTTTCAAATTATTTCTAAAAATATACATGGTACACACATAATTGTAAAAATCCTGGTGCTTTCTGAACCATTGATGTCACTGTCACAAGCAGAGGAGAGGTTGGAGCACAGAAATATTTCTACCTTGACCGGCAAAATTCTCAGAACAGCAGGAGGCTCACAGGAGATCACAGCACGGAGAATATCACAATAATTATCATTTGTGAATTATATTGTTTGTCTCTTCTAGTATTAAGAGAAAAATCTTGTAAACATGTGACATAACGTGCCGTTACCTTCTGAATACTTAAAGGGAGTCCTGCACTCCCAAAATGCTTTTTAAATGGGCTATACAGTGTCATAAAGGACTTAGCCCCTATAATAACCGCCCCGGAAAGGTGCCTGAGAATATCTGTTAATTCACATAAATGAATTACATAGAAATGTAATTTTCACACTGGCAACTGTCGCTAAACTAGACTTGTGCTTTCTGTTCTTTCAGGAGATCCAGAAGGACATTAGCTGCAATAGACTGAGCCTACATCTTGTATTGAAGAATCTAATGAGAATGGAGGAGGAGGTGAGCTGTGACATCACCTATTGTGAATGGTGGATTCTGTGTTATCTACTGTATATAGAGGTGTTATCAGTCATTGTACAGGAGGAGGAGGTGAGCTGTGACATCACCTATTGTGAATGGTGGATTCTGTGTTATCTACTGTATAAGGAGGTGTTATTGTTGAGGAGAGCCATAAGATCAAATACTTAATTAACCTCAAGACATAAGACATAAGGTAATTGAGAGAAGCAACCCATAACATGTACTGTTTAACCTTACATAAGTTTTCCCAGATCAAAATGAGACACTAAAGATGGCTGCCATTTCCTGTATCAGCATGCCATGTGCTGGTATCCAAGATGACGCCCACCCTGATGACCTTATGGACCACCCCACCCTGATGACCTCATGGATCCGCCCATGGACTTGCTCATTGCCCAACCCACTAACCAATGGAATACATCCGATCACTCCCATTTTAGAGCTAACCGAGCCCCCTTACAGGAGATATATAACCCTGTGTTCTGAATGAATAAAGCCCCTTGGAGCTGAGCCACAGATTGATCAAGGAGAGTTTACATCTGACTGTGTGTTGTCATATGTTTATTTCTTTTGGTGCGCACCTGATCAATATCCATTAGGCCAGGAGTAGGCAACTGAAGTGAAGTGAATATTTTATTAATTGTTCAACCCAACATATTTGGCGCCCCACTTTGGTACTAGAAAGCTGGAATCCTACCTGACACGGGGGTTGGCACCCTAAAATTCTGCACAGATTGGCACCCCCACTCATCGACAGCTATCCCTATCTGTCCCTAATACCTCAAGAGAGGCAGAGTGGTGGGGGTCTGTTGTTGGTGTACGATACATACGTGTGTGGGTGGGTGGGGCTATAGGAAACAGCTGTAGGACTGAAGTTCATTCAACCCCAATGGCTGGACTGTTCTTAGATTGAATATCCATCTACTCTCCTTTTGAAGTATTTGAAGTATTTGTTTGTCCCAATCCCCTCCTCTTAATGGTGGCAAGATTCTGTCAATCCCCACAAAGGTGATTTTTTTGGGGGGTTACCTTGATGAAAAGAGTTCATGTGATTTGCCACTGGGGTTTCTCTTTTGTTTATGATCCACGAAGATGTTCACCAACCCTCTTGCAAAATTCCCTCTTAGTCTTCCCCACATACTCCAAACCGCATTCACAAGTAGCTCTATAAATGATGCCTTTGGTACGGCAATTAATGAAATGTCGGATGGAGTAAGTGGCGCCGGTGACATTACTTGAAAAGTTTTTTGTGGAGGCAATGGAGGCACAGGCTTTACAACTGCCACATTTAAAGCAGCCCTTGGTTTGATTTATCACTGAACCAGGTCTACTTTTAGGAAGGTAATGCCTGTGAACTAATCTATCCCCTAGGGACCTGCCTCTCCTGTAGGTAATCTGTGGGAATGGGGATATATGTTCTTTAATAACCCTATCCATCAGGAGAACTGACCAATGTTTTTGGAAAATGCCCCTGGTGTCATTTGCTCCATTGGAGTACCTGGTGATAAACCGGATAGTGGTGTCCTCCTCTGACCCTGATCTTGGCACCAACAATTCCTTCCTTTCTCTCCTTACAGACTCTTTGTATGCTTTATTCAAAATTCCCTCGGGGGAACCCCTTTCAAGGAACCTTCCTCAAAGGTCATTAGCTTGTTTAAGGAAAGCGCTCAGATTTGAGCAATTCCTAAGGATTCTTAGGTATTGACCCTTGGGAATTCCTCTCCTCAGTGGAGCAGGATGGTTACTTTCCCATCTGAGGAGGGAGTTTGTGGCTGTGTCTTTCCTGTGGGTTTTAGTTGATATCGCCCCATCCTTGTTTTTTTCAATGCAAATATCCAAAAACGCCAATTTAGTTGGACTGGCCTCATAGGTGAAATGAAGGCCTATGTTATTAACATTGAGACACTCAACAAAGCCACCAAACCTGGTGGCACTCCATCTCCAGATGACCAGAATGTCATCAATGTATCGTAACCACAATACAATCCTCTCATCTGGCCCGAATATGGTGTCCCCAAAGACTACTGTTTCCTCCCACCAGCCCAGGAACAAGTTGGCATACGAAGGCGCACAAAAAAAATTGCTAATTTTATTTAAATACTTTTAGCACAAAAGCAATAGTTTACTTTCTGATGACACATTATCTTTAATATTCCGTTGTAATATAGTGAGATTCTGAATGCGGTAAGAGTTACTGTGGACTGTACTGATGTTATGCCATGCGATTCCTGCGGCACGGAAACAATGTAACCACGCGTTCTGCTGAAGCCAGTGATCGGCTGCAGCGGTTACGTAATGTCTTAGCTTGAAGAAAAGGCTTGGGACCTGCTAGCAGTAGAAAGGGGGGGATCATTAGATGAGGTTTTTGTTTTTTACTTTGTTCCCATGATGGAGGGTTTTTTAGTTAAAAAAAAAGTACTGGATAACCCGAATTCCTTTAAATAAGCAGTATGGTATATGATAATAGCCTTGGAGATACTTTAATAAATGAACCAGGCACAAGGTGGCCATACACATTAGATGGACATTGACCACCTTATAGGGAGAAATGGAAGATTTTGGGGGATGAAGAGCGGGCATGCTGTATTCAACATGCCCTATCCTTTTGATCCCAAGGACATAGGTCTCTGCCAAAGGTGTCTAGCAGCAGCTTATTCCCCTCTTCCAATTGGGAACACATGCACGCTCAGCCAAGAGCAGCATGCATATGTAGAAAATGGACTTTGTCCTCTAGCCATTGTCATCTCCACTAGATCTAGGGGAATTTTACTGACAGTAATAGATCTCCAGTTACAACAATGGACGTAGTGGAATTTCTATGAATTCTGGATTATATTTCCAGACTTACAGTAGATACAAGTTGCACTTTCGTCTTATCTGTGATGGATGACACAATGACGAATGGCTGGTAAGCAGACATTACTATGCGATGGCTCCATCATGTCGGCCCGTGAAGATTTATTACTTAGATTTACATAGCGCAGGCCCTCATAAGAAAGCATAAATTTAATGTCGTGACGTTTTACTCTGCTCTTTTTCATAGTAAAATGTCATTTTATTGTATATTTTTGGCCTAAGCATCAAAACAGTGCAAGATGGCTTCTGTTGTAAAACTGACACCACGAAAAACATTCTCATTGTATATATTCTTATATAATTTCAGGTGGAATATTGAGGGACTTGGGAGTACCGGTAAATATGGCAGAATAATAGCAGAATAATGGCAGAATGGACACACACAGGATGTAGCTGTAGACATAGACGTCATGATAACTGAACACCACAACAACCTGAGTATTAATATTATAACTTGATGATTGTTGAATATTGTAGTCCTAATCATTTGTTATTGTGCCCCCCAGGGGCTGTCATGGGCTTCAAATGAAAATAATTACTCAATCCCCGAATAATAAAGTTTAATTTATACTATTAACTCCATCTACCGCTCGACTGGCCCCTGAGCACTTTAAGTCCACCAATAGTATAGTGTTAATTTTAGTACTAGCTCCTCCCACCACTCGACCGGCCCCTGAGCACTCTCAGGCCCTCAATAATATAGTAGGATTTATATTATTAGCTCCACCTACCACTTTTCCGACCTCTAAGCACACTCAGGCCCCCAATAATAAAGTGTAATTTATAATAATAGCTATATACACTCACTGGCCACTTTATTAGGTACACCTGTCCAACTTCTTGTTAACACTTAATTTCTAATCAGCCAATCACATGGCGGCAACTCAGTGCATTTAGGCATGTAGACATGGTCAAGACAATCTCCTGCAGTTCAAACCGAGCATCAGTATGGGGAAGAAAGGTGATTTGAGTGCCTTTGAACGTGGCATGGTTGTTGGTGCCAGAAGGGCTGGTCTGAGTATTTCAGAAACTGCTGATCTACTGGGATTTTCACGCACAACCATCTCTAGGGTTTACAGAGAATGGTCCGAAAAAGAATAAAAATCCAGTGAGCGGCAGTTCTGTGGGCGGAAATGCCTTGTTGATGCCAGAGGTCAGAGGAGAATGGGCAGACTGGTTCGAGCTGATAGAAAGGCAACAGTGACTCAAATCGCCACCCGTTACAACCAAGGTAGGCCTAAGAGCATCTCTGAACGCACAGTGCGTCGAACTTTGAGGCAGATGGGCTACAGCAGCAGAAGACCACACCGGGTACCACTCCTTTCAGCTAAGAACAGGAAACTGAGGCTACAATTTGTACAAGCTCATCGAAATTGGACAGTAGAAGATTGGAAAAACGTTGCTTGGTCTGATGAGTCTCGATTTCTGCTGCGACATTCGGATGGTAGGGTCAGAATTTGGCGTAAACAACATGAAAGCATGGATCCATCCTGCCTTGTATGGAGCATCTTTGGGATGTGCAGCCGACAAATCTGCGGCAACTGTGTGATGCCATCATGTCAATATGGACCAAAATCTCTGAGGAATGCTTCCAGCACCTTGTTGAATCTATGCCACGAAGAATTGAGGCAGTTCTGAAGGCAAAAGGGGTCCAACCCGTTACTAGCATGGTGTACCTAATAAAGTGGCCGGTGAGTATATACCACTTGACCCGCCCTGAGCATTTCCGGGCCCCCAAAAATAAAGTTTACTTTACAGTTAAAGCTCCACCTACTATTGGTCTGGTCCATGAGCACTCTCTGGCAGCCAATAAAAAAGTGTGATTTATAGCAATAGCTCCACCTACAACTTGACTTACCCCTATGTAGTTTCAGGCCCCCCAAAATATAGTATAATTTTATAATTTATAATTTATAGTACTAGCTCTGTCTACCATTTGTCAGGCCTCAGAGCAATCTTAGGCCTCGAATAATAAAGTGACATAATATACTAATAGCAAAGCCTACCAGTTGTCCAGCCCCTGAGCACTCTTTGGCCTTCAAAAGTAAACTGTAAGTTATAGTAAAGCTCCTACTACTCATCTGGCCCATGAGCACTCTCAGGCCACACAATATTATAATGCAATCTATAGAACTAGATTCTTCTACCAATTGACTGAACCCTGTGCAATTTCAGGTCTTCAGTAATTTATAGCAATAACTCCTCCTATCACATGACTGGCCCCTAAGCAGTCTCAGGCCCTCAATAATAAAGTGTAATTGATAGTACTTCCTCTGCTTACCACTCATCCAGCCCCTGAACACTAATCTAAGAATAATAATGTGAGCGTCGGCCAGGGTCGTAGTCATGGCCAGCATGGGTGTCTGCTCAAGCTCGCCCCGGCCACCCGCATCACATAGATAAAGTCCCACTGTCTTACTTGCCTGGTTCTCAGGGTCCTCCCTGAACTGCAGGAAAACTTCTTCTGATTTAGTACATAATAAGACAAAGTCAGGTTTAAACTTTAAATGTAGAACTTTACTTGTTTTCATATGCAGCACATCCATTTCAGTTACAGCATCAACATCAGGTTCCACACAGCATATTTCCTTCACTTTCCCTCTGCCTTTCAGTGTGTTCCCGGGACGTCCCGTCCCGCTTGGTATCGCAGCATCTTCCCTGTCCAGCTTCAATACCATTAGGGGTTCCCTTTTCCATTTCGCCCCAGACATAAAGGCATAAGCCCAAGTAGCAAGCTGCCACATTTTCGGAGTGACCTGCGGCACTGTCCTGCTGTGACTCCTGCAGTAGCCTTTGCTCTAGCCACTGCTGTCACCGCTGCTATCTGCTGTCTCTGCTGCTGTCTCTGGTGCTGTTTCTGCTGCTGGCCACTATAGGCCCCTAGACGGCTGGGCTATTCTCCTTACACGTTATGGAGTCCAGCCGTTCTGCACGGGCTCCCTGGCCCTTCTCACTAAAAACAGGAAATGCTCTTGGCTTACCCACAGCAGACTCCTCCTATTAGTTAACTATATACACTAGTGTGCTTATGTGTCCCCATCTAGTGGGCTAACTTAAGTGCTGCACTTTCCCTACAACATACATATTTACATATTACACTATACAGTAGCAGCATTACAACACATACATGACATAACACAAACACGGGCAAGGGGAGCGGGGTACATCTCGTAGCTTTGCCAGACCCCTTACAATATATTATTGTGACCCTTGCAACTGTGCCTCCCAAGACTTACAAACATATTACTACTAAAACATATCTGCTGATGATTAAAGTGCTATTCTCAACTTAACGATTGGTTGGGGTCTGATCACTGGGACCCCAGAACAGGAGTGTGAAATGCCCATTTGAATGGAAAAAAAAGCAACTACCTTCATTCTGCCAGAGCTTTTATCAATGATCCCATGAAAAATGAAGCCGTAGTTGCACTCGAAGTTTCAGCGCCCCCCAGCAATCCAAAAGTTATCACTTATTCTTTCGGAAATACCGTAAAACGTAAAAAAAACAAAAACAAACCCCGAAGCCTTCTACAACAAACAGAAAACATAAATATGTTACAAAGGCAAAAAAGTAAAAACTTGTGACCTCAAAGGGTTAATTCTATGGTAATGCAAGATATCTATTAAGTATTACGCAAAATATATTTTACAGAATTAATCCGCACTTTTTTTTCTTTTAATCCTAAGAAAAATAACTAGAGTTCAGCTACATTGTTGAAGATACAAACATAGCAAATTTTCAATGTTTTCTCTTTTTCTTACTACTGAGCTATGTGCTGGGTATTTCAGATTCTCGATGAGGACAAGGTAGGTGTTACTGTAACAGTGTAATCTAAATTCAGTACGTAGAAGATTACTCGGGCGTAACGAGATGAGTTTTAATTTACCCTCCCCCGCTGTGTATGACCCATGGACTGACCTGATGCAAAATGCTGAGTTGCCCAAAAACTGCATGAAAACTAAAACATCAAGCGCAGCAAAAAAAAAAGAAAATACACAAATAAGTCTTGCAGGTTCGTAGAGCGTAATATTTAGAAACATTCATTCTACAATGGAGTATTTGTATTTTTCTGCCCAATTTCTATATGTATGTACAGTATATACAGATTCCAGCATCAGCAAAAAGAACAATTTCCCCAGGCATCCACCATCTGTGGGCATCTAACTTCTGCAAAGCGTGTGATAGGCTTGCGTAGTAGTACACAGCCAGCGGGCGAAATGACAAGGTCTGTCCCGACCCCCTTTACATGTCTTTTTGTAGCATGAGTATCCACTTTTGTTTAAGAAGGACCTGACACCAAGCCAAAAGTAGCCAGTTTTTGCTCTTATGTTATTCTCGATGCTCCTCTGAGTATTTTTTTTTTTAATCCGCCACACAGTTCCAGAGATAGGGGCCTTTTTATGTGGTGCTAATTTGGGGTGTGTGGCTAACAGGATCCTCTAGGGCGTGTCTTTAATCTGTCCTGCATAATTATCCTGTAAGTCACGCCCTCTTGGTAAGGAGCGCTAAATAAAAAAGGCCAATATCTCTGGAACCGTATGGCAGATTTTAAGAAATAAAAATACAGCATACTCTGTGGGAACAGGGGGAATAAAATGCGAGAAAAAATTGGAAACTTTTCACTTGAATGTCCCATTCGAATGCCATTGCTAAATTCATTCTTTATTGGAGTGCTGAAGATAGTAACAGTCCCATAAAGAATGAGTGGAGTGGTGTTACACATGCATGGCCACCACTACATTTTGATTGGGCTTTTCATAGCCCCTTTTTCAGGATGAATAGTCTGAGAGCGTAAAAAAAACATAGCTTGATGATACTCTGTTGGGAGATGTCTAAGTTGTATGTGTCTATATATGGCCACCTAAGGGTTGTGATGTCAATTTCAAAGAGGGGAAACTGCCCCACAGAGAGATACAATTGGAATATAGACCCAAGGATGAGATTTTTGCCTTGGGTAATTATAGTGGCAATTCCTAACAATCAGGGCAATTCCTTTAAAAAGTTGAGGTGGCGGTGATCGCCAGTTCCCTAGAGGAATGTCTAAAACTGTACATATTCCCTGCAGTGGCCACTACTGGAGAAATGTAGTATTGCATGCTGCTGGTTAATAAATTTTATGGCTGTGCATGTAATATAAGGGCACAACAGGTCCGCCAAAGCTGGCACATAGAGGGGGTCTTAAGCAGTGGAACCTCTTCTTCGAAGTATGACCTTATAAGTCATGTGGATAGGGGCTGACCTTATAATACCCTTGATTTCATTGTTAATAGTCAAAAAGCATTTTCTAGACTATTTAGCTGTTTCCAAACAGTTTTTACATATTTCACTAGGAATATATTATCGTTTAATCTTCACAGTTAAAACACAAAGTAAATGCCACCCAGCTATATAAATATATGGTGCGCGGACAGTGTGGGTGGATTTCGTTTACAAGTGTGTACACTTGAATAATTTTGATATTTCTGAAAAGAGAAATAAATTTTCATAAAATACTCATTAACAGCCTCTTAGGAACGTGTGGCTGGGACGATTTCCAAACCTCTGTAAATCATGAATTACCAAAGAGGTAAATGGGAAAGGACGTAAGTGTTAAAATTTTAATTGCGCAAGTTGAATAATAAACAACGCCAATTAAATCGGAAGACATTACAAAGAGAAAACAACTCGTAAGTTTCTGCGGCGGTCTACGGAACAATTAATATGGCCACAGTGACGGCGTCTATGGGGTATTCACCCAACGTGTCCAAGAGGGCAGGGAAGGGACCGTCGTATAAATAGGCAGGTCGGCCGTTCAGGAGTTGGAAAAAAGCAATGGAAGCGATGGAAGTCGTCAACAGCCATAAAGGAAAAATATGAGCCGAGGGTGGTTCAAGGAATTATATTTTGCCCCAATCTCAATGTCACTTCCAGTTGATCGGCTCCATCACCCAGAGCAGAAGCATCTCTTCTCTTTACAACAGTGCCCTCTATGTTGCATGGAAGCTGTAGAGGACAGCGATGAACCCACCGACCAGGACATGGAAAAGAAAGTTGACTCTCCAGCTCAGAACAGGGCATAAGAAAGTGTGCATGCTCCAGTGTTACGCCATAAAGCTCAAATTCCAATTCATCGGCTTCATCAATCGCCACTGCAGCATCTTTTGCATTGATGCTTCCAAAGCGAGTGATGAAGCCATTGGCGAAGACACGCTCAGAACAGGGATGAAGGAACTGTGCATATTCAATTTTATAGTTCAAGTTCCAGGTTGTCGGCTTCACCATGCACCATCACTTCTCTTCCAAGAAGTGCCCTCCATTAGCATGCCTTCTGCAGAGGAGAATGATGAAGCCATTGGCCAAGAAGTGACATCTCATTGATACCCACACGCCAGAACATTGATTCCACCGCCGAGAACAGACCAAAAACAAACTGGTTCTATGCCATAAGGCTCAAGTGACTTCATCATTTGTTGTCCTTCAAAGAAGTGTCCTTCGTTTTTCATGCATGGTGCAGATATAAGAGATGAAACCATTGGCCACAAAGTGACATCAGACTAGTGCCCACACAAAAGAAAGTTGACTCTTCAGCTCATAATAAAACAAAACAAACTATGCATGCGCCGGTTTTATTTTACAAGGTTCAAGTGGGAGATCATCACTCTTTGCTGCAGCATTCATGTACCGTTTTGCATGCATGCAGAAGAGGCGAAAACCATTTTCTAGGGAGTAACATCAGAACAGGCGCACACATTGAAGAATGTTGACTCCTCAGCTCGGAACAACAGAACAAAACGAACTGTGCATGCGCCGGTTTTATGTTACAAGGTTCAAGTGGGAGGGAGATCATCACTCTTTGCTGCAGCATTCATGTACTGTTTTGCATGCATGCAGAAGAGGCGAAAACCATTTTCTAGGGAGTGACATCAGAATAGGTGAACACCTTAAAGAATGTTGAATCCTCAGCTCGGAACAGAACAAAACGAACTGTGCATGCGCCGGTTTTATGTTACAAGGTTCAAGTGGGCGGGAGATCATCACTCTTTGCTGCAGCATTCATGTACCATTTTGCATGCATGCAGAAGAGGCAAAAACCATTTTCTAGGGAGTGACATCAGAATAGGCGCACACATTAAAAAATGTTGAATCCTCAGCTCGGAACAGAGCAAAACGAACTGTGCATGCACCGGTTTTATGTTACAAGGTTCAAGTGGGCGGGAGATCATCACTCTCTGCTGCAGCATTTATGTACCGTTTTGCATGCATGCAGCAGAGGCGAGTGATAAAACCATTTTCCAGGGAGTGACATCAGAAAAGGCGCACACGTTAAAGAACGTTGACTGCTCTGCTCGGAACAGAGCAAAACAAATTGTGCACGCGCCGGTTTTCCATTTAAAGTCTCAGGTGGAGCAAACAGAAGACAGAGGGGACACCATCCACAGGCAATCAGACTGGCTTATCACGGATTAAGTTGGCAGCTTGCATAGTCTGGACATGTCCATTGGACGGAGCCTGACTAACTTACAGACTGGCAGTTATACAAACTCATTTTCCTAATGAATGGCAGGCTGCAGTATAATAATAGATGAATGTTTGGAAAGAGATTTTCAAGGCATAAAGCGTGATGGGAATGGTTTAGAAGTGTGAAACCTGGCGGTGACAGGTTCCCTTTAATTATGTCTATGCAGAGGATTTGCAGCTCTGTAGTAGAAAAATAAAGCTCTAACGTCTGATAAAAAATATCTGAGAAATAAATCAGTGCAGAATAATGGAACATAAAAAATGAACCTTTGCTATAAAGGTGGTGACTTGCATTAAAGCCTTCAGATGGAAACGCGTTCTTGTAGTGCACATGGTGCTATTCTCTCCAGGTGTTATTCTTTGGATGCTTTAGTGTGGTATATGCTCCAAATATAAGTACAGAAAGCAGAAAAAAAGGACCAAAAATATTGAAAAAAAAACAAACTTACAGAATGGGTTCTCTGTCCGGAAAATCAGCTGTATGAAAGTAAGAGACTCCCTAAAATAACTAAAAACCTCTGGATGACTGCTGCAATCTGTGGGGCCTCCCTGATGTAATAGGTTTTTACTTTCTATCAAAATGGGCATCATTTTTACTTGCTAATTGTACTTTTATTAGTGTCACTATCTGATTAGCGGCTGTATTTCCCGGACCATCACTTCTCCCCCCTGCGGGCAGCTCCTACATCTCCGGCAGCAGCAGTGGGGTCAGTTCCATTTGTGATATGACGATTTCTATCCTATTCCATTTCAATGGCTCCCTCCCAGTATGTTTCTTTATTCCTCGCCTCCGGGGAATATACAATGTAATATACAGCTTATTTGTACAATTATCATGTGCATTACAGCAGAATAATCCCAGGACAATATGCGATTAACAACCTCATTGAAATGAGAAGGGTCAGGAACACCATTGATGATGATCGTGGTGGTGGTGTAAGGGTCTGACAGAGACTCTGTATTGGTAGTGCCTAAGGTAACCTGGTACACTCAGCTCAGGTATTGGACACAGTTTAGTGATAGATAGGAACATTAGGGCAGATAGGCAGTGATGAGCCTATTAGTGTATAAGTGATAGGTATAGTATACGTATTGTTAGTATAGTGTTAATGTAGGAATCTAATGCAAGATGTGTGCTGAAATGTAAGTGAAAGGTTAGATCATCCCAGCAACAGCCTACAGGAACAGATACAGTTAAATGTTTGGGACCAGCCCAGCATGGAAGGATGAGGTCAAGCAAAAGGGGAATCATTTCCTGGTTTACTTAGATAGAGAAAGTCTGAGTTAGTGAGAGGTTCATGGAAATTTCAGTGTGCAGTGGGCTGGAGGCACGTGGAGTACATATCGTTCTAGCAGCATGAGGTCATACCAAATTCCTTGTGGATGTCCAGGACCTATGGCCTGAACTAGTCACTGAGGAGTGTGCCTTAATCATTTCCATACAGATGAAGGTGGATGGAGAACCACGTGAGGGAAACATAGCGGATCTCAGGAGTGCTGTGGGGTCAGACAGGGAGACCCTGGGGCTGACAGTAGGATACTCCGAGCTGAATGTAAGCAGAGGCTTAAAATGTACTGTGCTGATGAAACTGGAAGGTGCTTTGCGTACTTAAGACTGTTGTGTCTGAACTGTCCAGTAAAGTTGAACTTGTTATAACGAGCCAGGTGTCCCCTGATGTGTGTGCAGCTGATTCTAGACTTAAGGACGTGGATGCAGCAGAGGCCTCCGACCTACAAGTGATAGCAAAGCAGACTTCAGCAGCAGCCGCTTTCCTATGCCCTGTCTCTAGTAGGACAGATAATTAAGCTCCACCCATTTGACTAAGAGTGAAGAACTTCAAGTCAAAGATGGAACTGATCAGGCAGAGATTAATCCCTGTGCTCTCTGCAGGTTTTCTGACTGTTTCGGTATCAGACAGAATCTTGAATCCTGATTGCTCCTATAATGCACTGGAATACCTCTGTATTGCAGTGCATAATGCATGTCAGAGTGACGCCCACACAAGGACTGATTGCTTTGCAAAAATGACAGACCTGGGGGCGTTGACAAACAATTAGATACCCACAATCCCAATGCAGGAGTGCTGATGAGGTGACAGAAGGCGTGCAACACTCAAACTAACCGCTTAGATGCTGTGGACACTATTGAATATGGCATGTAAGGGTTTATACAACCGATATTGGAAGTTCTCTCTTGTAATTTCAAGTTCAGGTAATTAAATTAGATAACATTTCGTTGCACCAAATGCAAAACTGGATCATTCCACAACTTTGGGAAGGAGTTCGGCATGTTTTAATGTGGTTCAGTGGGTATTATTAAGGCAATAGTTGAGCAAACGATGCTGCAATTTGAGCCCACTGCTTCGCTCCTGGGTGGATATAAGAAGTAGCAATAACCAAGCATCACTTCTGAGGGTGTGTTTTTTTTTTTTTAGTTTATTAGACATGAAGATTGATTCACTCTACTCTTAAAATATTATTCCATGAATCCTGCGCTTACCGACAATTCTCAGTGTCTCTCTACTGCACTTTCCAGCTCTGCAGCACGGTCATTAATCTGGATATTTATTTTTGTTCTAAACTCCAGGGCTGTGCTTTGTCTGACAGTACTTATGCCCTAGAGGTGTTTAAAGGTTACTTCTATCATTTTTATATGATTGGAAAATAAGTAGGCGTACTCTTCCAATGCTGAGCTTAAGTCCCAGGACAACAGTCTCAATATTTCTTCATTTAAAGTAACACACAGGTTCAAGTCGGGAGCAGGTGACAATTTAACGCCAATCACGCCATAGATATCTGGTTGTCTGAAGAGCACAAAGTGATAGCAGAAGAAATTACATGGGGGAATATCGTACACATAGCAATAATATAGCAGTCAAGAAATATCAAGATTTAACGTAGGTAGCTGCGCGCACCAGTGATGGATTCCATCTGTATTTTGGCAATCTAAAGTGCGAATTCAGTGACCCGAGATCTCCAGACACCTGGAGGAGCAGAAGGAGGATGGAGGAAAGGATCATGTTCCTTTGCCAATGATCCTATTGCTTGATCATAATAGATTTATAGATTTATGCTTTTGACTAGGGCTCGTAAAATATGCAGGACTGATTGTGTTCTAGTGACTGAATGGCTGGGACCGCCCAACTCAACAGGTGGGGTATGCCAGCATCAATGCAATATTATTCTTAAAGGGGTTGTCCATGTTGGGGCTCAAGTCTGCAGTTGCTCTACGTGTAGCGTGCACACTATCAGGACTTGCTGGTGCTGGTTGCGGACGGTCATCTCATTCACTTGGCATACTTCCAGCCACATTCCGACTAGACGTGTCTGTCTTCACTCACTTCACTTGTATTGAGCGACTCTGTGCAAGTTTAGTCGGCACGTGACCGTATGTATGCAAATTACATACTTGTAGTCCAGCACCTACCTGGTCCCGATGCCAGCACCGAATAATCCTGACAGTGCGCACACTGCACGCTGTGACAATTTACAAGTCTGCAGTCATAGTGACTATAGACTTGAGCCCCAAATCTGGCCAAACCCTTTAAGACTGGGGTCATGGGAGCATATGTCAAGGTCCATATATATGGACCGAAATGCCTAAAGTGACTGCAAATTTCCCGTCTTTACAGTTTCATATGTGCCTATGTTATATATTCTGGATGAAACATGCAGGACCTGATCTACAACTCTGCCCTGTGGTGCAGGGCGCCCAAATTGTTATAAAGTTGTACCCAGTTCTGAATGGAGAAAATTCAGAAGCCTTTTAAAGAAAGAATAGATTCTTCTTCCTACCTCTATTGTCTCAGTCTTTGTGGTGACATATTTGTGTCTCTTCCTTTTTATAAAATGATCCCAAGTCACTGGAGCATCCTTATCATACGCCTAAGTGTCCCCGAAATATCAGTACGTACAATGAATGGGTCACGCATGCCGATAATGTGGTGAACCCTCCCTTGACCTCAATCTACAATCTGCCCGAGCTGGGCACGGAGAACGCCTTCCTGATTGCCTGTCTATATCCGAGAAGAATAAAAATACAAAGACAGATGAAACAATAGCTAGCAGTGTCACCATCTGCTGAAAAAGCCTCTTCTCCAGCCCGGCGCGCGGTGCCAGGGTTAAGAGGCCAGCAGTTTAGTCTCCTCTACAGATTGTATACAAGGGGATTACGGCAATGGTGGCTTTTTTTTTGTTTCTAGATCTTGCTCATTTCGGAATGTTCTTCACCCAAGAAAACAGAATAATGAAAAGTAATCACCGGAGCAACAAAGCGTCGCCACTAATATTTACAGTCATTAAAATTATAAATGCTAACGAGAAAGAAATATGGTGATTACACGTTAAAGATCAGGATGGTGGGAAGAAGTAAACAGCAGATAAGTCTTACTCAGCAGATACATTTGGGTGAAAACTCGTACTATTGAAATTACTTACATAATTAGGCATCTTTTTTCAAATTTGGAAAGGTTAAAATTTTTGGGCACTTCTCTGCTACAACGCATCCAACCTAAGAGCTATGCCGTGTACTGCTGCACTCCATTACATACTTACCAAGATCTCTGCTGGGAAATAGGGATGTTCCACACTGGGAACGCCCCAAACCATTGGAAAAACACATTTTTATTAAAAAATTACCCCTTTATACCCAGGACATAAATTTAATGGGAATGTTTATAAATATTCAGGACATTCTCAGTTCTACTAGAAACTATGCAGTTATATTTATGCTCATCCTATTCCTACGAGGAGGTCATGACAGAAATTGGCCGGTAATTGGGAAATGTGCGTTTTTAGGAAAACTCATTACCATTCACCCCACGAATGTGCAAAATGTTTGGTCGTCGGGTGAAATGACTTTTAAGCAAGCATAAAAAATCATCATTCTCAGCGGAACATTACCGTCTGTAAACGGGAAATGTGCTGCCGAGAACATGATGTTCTACATGCACAGAATGCTCACTGGACTTAGGGTCCATTTACACCGGACGATAATTTGGAAAAGAGCATTTTTAGGAAAGCTCATTAGCAATCAACTGACAAATGAGAAACATTTTTGTTTGTCTGGAGAATGATTTTTAAGCAATCAAAAATTATCGGTCCCGGCAACACATTGGCTTGTGTATACGGGTCTCGTGCTGCCGAGAACATGATGTTCTACATGCACAGGAGTCAGAGTTCATTTACAGTGGCTGATCATTTGGAAACAAGCATTTTTAGAAAAGCTCGTTACCAACCAACTGACAAACGTGCAAAGTTTTTTGTTCATCCGGTGAAATGATTTTTAAGTAAGAATAAAAATCATCGTTCTTGGCAGCACATTGGCTTGTGAAAAAATCATATTATTGAACATTCTGTTGCGGTTGGACTGTCTAAATTTGACATTAAACAACCGCTGATCGTATTGCATGTAGCTGATCAGTTGTAATTTAATGGTTGGTAACACAATGCAGCAGGGTCATTACCATTATGTAGCATGATGAGTTGTACTGAAATTATAACAGAGCAGGAAATTTGATGTAGCAGAGTTGTACAGTGGCAGCAAATATAGCAAAGATGAGGCAGAGAAGTGGTGCACGGCACAAAGTAGTGGCAGGACACCAACCGATAACGTGGCAATATGGCATCATAGATGCATATAGGGATGGCACAATAACTCTTCAAGCAGAAAAGGAGACCGAACTGACTAATCAGGAGAAATGCACTAGAAATGGGCCAGGTAAAACAGAGAAGGGGACTGGCTTAGCTATTGAGATCAGAGGTGAGCCAGCCCCCTTCACATCAACCATTGATGACGTGTCGGCATCGAAGACTCTTTGCCATGTCTAGAAAAGAGCAACAAGTGATATAGGAAGATAGAGGCACTTTTTAAGAATAAAAGTATATTAAGATCTTTATAATAATATTATGAACAAATCAATTTTTGCAAAGTGGATTACACCTTTAATTCTGACCATATGTCTTAAGACTTTAGTAAAAAAAAAAAAAAATTCAGCCAAACACATTTTATTTCACGTGACAAACTGTAACTTATTTTCCTTTTGCTCAGCAGGGAAAGACCTTCCCTTTGGTAATATATATAATTCCATCCTAATGCCCCTTGACGTCACCTCCAGCAGTCACCAGTAATGAATTTTACCCCTTTCAATGTCAACGTTACCAAGTGATAATTATCAGTAGTTAATTCCTCGGTGACATCAAAAGATTTTTTTTTTTTCCATTTTCTTTCAAGCGTGAAGCTCCAAATTACAATCCTTTATTACACCCCCGCAATATTCGGGCTTTTAACGCAAACACAATGTCTACTGAGCTCATTATTATGAGTTAAAATGTGAAAACAACTAAGGTTTTAATTTAGCACAGCTTTGGCATTTCTGTAAAAAAAGAAAGGAATAAAATAGGACCGGGTCCCTGCAAGCGCAGGTTTAATTATATAGGAAGCGCCTACCAAGTGGTCAATAGGCGCTGCCTCTTCATTAAGTGAATAATTGGGCGAGTTCTCATCCAGACTCCTATTATTTCATGGCACTGTGAAATCGGAGACTCGCTGGTGCTGGCGAGTGGGGACCACGTAATTGTCATGCGAACCACATAAAAATAATAAGGATATAATTACAAGAACTTACTGTCATTATATTGTCACCGAAAATTGTAAGGGCGCTGGATCTGGAATAAATGAATGTGTCTGTCTGGGAAATATCAGAGGTTGGAGATGAATTGGACTTGTTAACGTGCCAATTGACATATGTGGTGGATAGGTAATGAGTAAAGTCACACGGATGAAGAAATCGAGGTATTGTAAATGTAGATGCCAACATACATCAGAAATGGAGCAACAGATTGCATTGCCTTGGTGACATCTGCTGGCAATCTGCTCTGTGTCGACTGTGTGGACCGCCGTCCAATCTTATAATAAGTTGCCATGTTGGGCTTCTCTGGGACCTCAAGTGGTCTCATCGCACACATCATAACTGGTGCCAAATACTATCAGCGATGTATTCTTCTCTAGCTCCATTCTAGATAGCATTCTTATGTAATCTTTATCTCCAATGTTCCTCTCTTCTACACCACCGCCCAGCTCAGTACTACAGTTCAGTTAGCAAGAGTCCTGTCCTCAACCCGTGAGTCTGAGTCTTCTTTCCCCTCTATGGAGCTATATTACCAGTATGGCCGGTATTTATTTTCTCACTGATGCTCTGGAACTCCTGCCCGGGGCACTCTCTTCATCGTACATACCCTGCCCCATCTTACCTCTGTGAGTTATAAACTCTGGGCCATACTGCTGGGTGTCCTGACCCAGGACTCTTCTCCGATCGATCATTCTGTTCTTTCGGTCACTTCTCCCTCTCTCGCTATCTTTTGCTTCTGTGCTCTCTCTTGTTAGGGTCACCCACGACATGCGGCACTGCTCACATGAGACCTTAGGTCTTCTTTCTAAACACTCTGGGCTCCTCCTGACATTCTAACAGGAAACTACCTCTGTCCCTTTAGCTTTGCCCCTTTCACTCCGGGCTAGTCCCAACCATTAACTCTTACTTTCCATACTGTCCAGCAACACATATTATTAAAGAGGTAGTCTTCTACTTTTACATTGATCAACTATCCTTCGGATAAGTCATCGATGTTTGATTGACCTCCCGACATCCCTGCCGATCAGCTGTTATTGGTGTCTGCGGCGGCTGCCAGCTGGAAGTACTCACCTGTCGAACTGCTCTGTCTTCTGATAGTGGCCGAGGCTTGGTTCTGCCCATCTGCCTTCAAATCAATAGAAGGTGAATGTGTAGTATCCTGCGGCAGCCACTATCAGTAGACAGAGCAGCTCGGCAAGTGAGTACTTATAGCCGGTGGCCTCCAGCGCCGACACAGCTGATCGGCGGGGGTGCTGGGTGTTGGACCCCGACTGATTAGACATTGATCACCTATCCTAAGTGATAGTGAACAACCCCTTTATTTACCACTAATACATCTAACAATTTGCATTACACAATATAACAATATATTTGTTCTTTAAGTGGAAATGCGGGCAATATGTCCATCTCCTTCCATTTTTTAGTTTGAAAACATCCATGTTTTCATGGATGTATCTCTTAACACATAGAACATCTTCATACACATTTTTCTTTTCTTCCTAAAGTCCCTCGGTTCTGCCTCAATTAGTTCTTCTGCCTTCACCACAACCCAGCACAGTGCTTCGAGAGTTCCCCCTTGTCCCCAGTAATGGCACTACAGTCCAGTGAGAGTCCTATTTCTCAACCCGCATACTTCTCAACTTAGAGGAGCTACTTATGCCACTATGGCCATTACTTAGCTTCTCTGCCTGTCAACATCTTGGAACTACCACACGGGGCATTCTCTTTGTCTAGTGTTCCCTGCTCTGAGTTGTCCCATTGCCTCTTTGGCTTGTGAACTCGGGACCATCCTGCTAGGCCTCCTGCCCCAGACCCAATCTTTGGAGAATCACTCACTCCTTCTATCACTATTCCTCATCTCTACCCTGAATCACAGTCCCCTCACACTTTAGGGACACCCACTTCATGCGGCTCTGCTTGCTGGTAAGACCTTAGGTCTGCTTCTGCTGTAGGATAGGCTCTATCTGACTTCTGATAGAAAGCTCCCTCTTTCCCTTCACCTTAGCCCCTTCCACTCTGGGCTAGTCCCAACCATTAACTCTTTCCCTCCCCTTCAGCTACCTAGTGCTGAGCAGAACACAACTCCATCACTAATATTGTACATCACTAAACACATTACACGTAAAAATACATTTGTAACAATACAGGTAGAAACGTGGGCAACACCTCCCCTTTCTTACACGAAAATATTAAACCGACCAGCGGATTACTTCTAAGATTTATAAATCAACATGACCTTAGTTTGGTCACGTCTCTTAAATCAAAGAAACGTTTTATCCAAAAAGTAGAACACAAAAAATATAGGCTTGATTGATATTCTGCTGACACGGCGCTTCCTTACTTAGAGCCTTGACAAGGAGATGATTTCTGGGCGACATGAAATTGGAAAAAGTCTGAGGTGTGGTGCAGAATAATTTCCATTTGCTTCCCCCCCAAAAAAAGTCTACCTTCATGTAATGATATCATCACGAGCACCACCTACATTATTCTATTGCAAAGGAAGGGATGTTTTCCAATTAAGTTTTCGATTTTACCTGCCCATTTGCATGCTGGTTTCAGAAGGGCTATACATCTCCAGGGTTCCTCCGAAGGATAATGGTCGGGAATTCGTAATGGGCTTGATACTACGGAACACAATGTTCTTAGACTCTGTGCCGATGACGTTCACGTTGAACATTTTCTCGTATAAAACTTTTTTTTCATTCCTCTTCTCATCACGATCACATAATCCATTGTGAAACCAACCATATGTTACCTGCGCAAGGACGACTTAATAATTATGTAAAAATATTGCCGGAGCTCTGACGGGTGGAAATCTGCTTTTTATATAGTTTTAAGCACCGTTAAAGACGACATTAATACATCACTTTTACACTGGCTTCTAGTCGCAGTTACCTCTTAATATTTTAGTATGTTTACTGTAACTGTATCTCATGCAGTATTAATGGCCGAATTGGCAGAATACCAGTACACTTATATTATTTGATTTTTCCAGGCGTTTTCTACACATAAAACTTGTTCTTATTTGATTTCTGGAGGACTTTAGGAGTTTTATCTACAGACTGAACAGACAGGGCAGGGTTGCATCCAAAATCACTGTGAAAAGTAGGAAGTTGCATTCGAGAAAGGGTCTAAGATGGATGTGTTGGTGCACCTGTCTATAGAATGGCTCGTCAACATGAACCAGTCCGTACTCCGATGTAAGAGCTTTCACTATTGGCACACGTAGAGGTCGAAGGGTGTTGTAGCAGAGATAAAAATTAGGCTTATTTTTTAAGCTGCTTGATATCGCCACACTCCTAAACACTAACTCCTGGTGCCCCATGCCATTTTTATGACTTTGCTCGCTCTTATAACTCATTGAACCCATTAAAATGAGAAACAATCCAAAATTGGATTGGAAACCATAGCGGCATAGTGAATTTAGACTGGTGCCCTTATCCCATTTTTCTATCACAAGTTAATTTTTCACATCTCTTTAAAAGGCTCTCACCACCCATTAAAATGGGGACAAGACCAACTTGAAACGGTCCCACCACCTAGTATCCCTATGATTTTCCATTATGGTGGCTTGTGCCCCCATTCCCTTTTTATAACCTTAGTACATCATTTTAAAGAATATCAACACCCATTAAAATGGAGACAAGACCAACTTTGGTGGGTAACATAATAGCCACATGAGTTGCCACTATGGTACTTATGCCCTTGGTTGTGATATTTTCTTTACAGCAGTTTTGAGTTTTTCGAAAAGTCTTGGATTAGCGGAATATTTGGTGGATACAGTTGTTCACACTGTTGGAGCTACAATAAGACATTATATAAAAAGGAGACCTCTCCTGGGGTCAGATTCCTTGCAAGAAAATGTCCAAAGTGTATATCATGGCCGGAATTCATTTATAAGTTGTCCCATCCTTGTAATTTATTGTCCGTAAAGGTAGCCACAAAGATATATACAAGTCATCGGGAATGGAGAAGTTGGTTCTCCACAGTACCAACTTCCTCCACTCAATATATCCATTTATGCTAAGCACTTGCCAGCATCCCATCATACAAGAGGTAAACAAATCTCTAAAGTCACATTTATTTTACCTAGAAGTTCTCACTCCGCATTGTATTATTCATGGGAGCCTCTGTTTTTCACATACCCGGGAGATTAGACACATTTTTAAGCCTGTTGATGGAAGAGCACTTATTCCGACAATTTTCTCCAGCTTCTGCAGCACATACTCTCATCGGCACGGAAGTCATTAATAATTGTAAAGTCTTTTCAAAATTCTCTCTTCCTAAATATTTGTAGCTCTTTACTCTTTGAAGCTTATGATACGTAAAGATGCACTTCACAATGGGAGTTTAAGTAGCTCTTCTAGGCGAAAACTGCTCCAAATAAAATAATGGATGAGAATTCATGTTACCTATAAACAGTTGGACGTCCAGAACGTGTCTGGTGGTATAAGTGATGCCAATGGGGAATAGGTAGTATAGGTGCACTCCAACCAAATGTAACCTAATTTAACTTTTGTTTTATGGATGCAAACTTTGATATTTCCTTCTAGATTTTGTTGTGAAGAGTTGCAGATAGACAAATCTGTAGCGGAACATAACAAAGACTTTGCAGGTTCATAAAATGCTGGTGATCAACAGATGGTCAGTTTAAGGAAAACCCTGTAAAATACATCCCCTGGGTGTCAAAGTTTCCTCAGCCTCCATACAAGAGGAAGTGGGCCCCATAACAAAGATTGAAATGGAACCCATTTATACTATCGGTTGACCCCATCATATTCCGTTATACCAGAGACGAGAGGACTTGTGCCTAGTTGACCCTCTACGTCAACCTCCGCATATGATCAGTTGATCAATTCTCTACGATGACGTATTGTTTGTTCACATTGTGGAGAGGTGACCCCTGCACCCATTGATATAAGGGATGAGTCCATCTTTGGCTGAGACCCCCAAATGCATGGAATGTACACTTGCTTGTTCCTATTTGACCAGGAGCAAGTTTAGAAGAACTACAACCTGACACGGATAATATTACTTAGCAAATGGTATATGGGTAACATGAGGTTACATTCGTTTTTGACACCCCCCCCCCCCTCAGTTCTCATTACCAGACCATGTTTATTTAATTTTTTTTCTGATTGGCTCATATAAATAGCTATGCCAGACCCTTTCTCGGTCATGGCCAACACATAGATAGCAAAGGAACTGGCTTAGGTATTCTTTGACAGTCCCTTTACACACGGCAATAATTACGTGCCAAAGTAAGAAATGTTCTCCAAACCAGAAGTGGTCCTTCTGGGATAGAGGACTGATGCTGAAAACACAAGTAGACTAGTTATATATAACCAGCGTGGGTTGGCAGCATAGTCTATCTCATGCATGGCTCATTGCATTATTCTTTTATAGGGTAGATAAGTCACCAACAAAAAGTTTGAAAATGAACAAAGCATTGAAGATTGCAGACTATGGCCCTGATTCAACAAGAAGAAATCTGGTGTAAAAAGCTGTGCCAAAATTTGGCCACTTTTGGGATTTTCATGCAATTTTTACCCAGTTCCAATAAAGCTGTGGTGGCATAGGGGTGTGATATGGGCATGGTGAACCCTGTCTGTCAAATTCCTGATGAACGGTAGCGTCCCTTATACCACCAATCTTACTCCAGTCCCTGGAGGGGTTTACTTGAACTCCACCCTGCCGTCTTGCCAAGACTGGCGTGAAAACCGCTGGTCTTGATGAATCGGGGTTTGAAACTTCAAACAGGTGACATTTTCTGCTTATTCTCCAAAGTCCACTAGTTTATGAAGTCTACTAGCCTTGCATTAATCTTGCACCATATTGTATTTTATGCTTTGTGCATTCTTGCTCAGACCAGTTGGTGCCTTCCAACCAATTATAATGTCATCAGCTACATTATTATCCTCCAGTAGAGAAGGTAACCAATTAATTTTCACCTTTTTATACAAAGTCATTATACCTCTCATTGAGAATATTTTTCTTCCGCAGTTTATACAGGATGACCCTCCCCAATGTCTATGGCATATTTCAATTTTCGACACAAGGTCAGGATGGGCTCTCATCCTTTGATTAGAACGTGTTTACCCTCGAAGGCACCTTTATGTAGAGAAGAAGTATAAAGTGCTCATCAACAGGACTCATCTTGGCAGATATGGGTTTAATTCCAGTCATTTCGTTTAGATTGCAGAACATGTACCAGGAACAGATCATCCTCCCGGGACCAACTATAATTTCTTATATATATGAATCTAATGAATTGGGGAATCCTAATTATCCATCTTTCATATGAATGTTAAGTAGCCGTCTATGTCACATTCCAGGATCCGCATATTAGATGGGCACAAAGGTAGGAGAACCAGCTTCACCTTGAGAAATCTAAACGGCGTCATGGGATTCATTTGCCGGTGGGTGTTAGGAGTTGGGTGACGCCATCGTTCCCTAAAGTCACATTATAATTGCTTGCCTGAGCTATAAAAATCCTCGATTTTGGAGCATCATTAAGGGAAGTAGTAAAGCGGTATGAGGAAAACTGTATGCAAATAAAATTGTGATGTTTTAAGAAGTCTGCAAGAGAAGAGTCAATTAACCAAATATCAGATGTGCCCGAGGTGGTGATGAGAAAAAGTTCCTTGCACCCCGGTTTGGTATTCCTAAGTGTTCATTAACAATAGTTTACAAGAATAAGGAATTACTGCAGCTTAAGTGATGAAGAATGAGTCAAAATTACTTTAATCGATGGGGCATGCGACGTGTCATATTTGATCAAATTAGACAGGGTGACGTTTTGAGACCTGGTTGGCCCGGAGGGGCTGAAGATACCAGGGCGATGTAAGAGAAGGGATATGAAGACCGGACTGTACTGGGTGGAAGGGGGCTGCATGGCTGGAGAATACTGGGGCAAGGCGAGACAGGGTGACGTATTGAAACCTGGTTGGTCTGGAGGGGCTGAAGGCATTGGGAAGATGCAGGAGAAGACACATAAAAACCGTACTTACTGGGGTGGGGGGCTGCATAGCTGGAGAATACTGGAGCAAAGTGAAACATGAGAGCATAATAAGTCACATTTGATTTCTGGCGGATGATTTCGATGCGCCATTTCCTAGCCAAATAAGAGCAGATCTGCTGACTATATCCTTCAATAAAGAAGAACTGCTCGAATTTGGGCAGAAAATGGCACATCGCAATATATATATATCTTTATATACTGTATATACCGGTATATATATATATATTTTTTTTTTGCTTAAATGCAAGTGTTTTGGACTGAAAATCTTTTTCCTAATTGAGTTCCATTAAAACTTTTGCACGGTTTGCCTTCCATACCATCTATGTTTTGCTGTGTATTGCTGGATGCAGAATGAGTAAACTGAAACTCCATCAGCTGGTCCATTCTCACAGGGGGCTTGTTAGGCTTTTATCTGTTTTAAGACTACATAAAAGTTAAACTGAATATAAATCAGAAAATAAGAGGTTAGAAAAAGACAAAAAAAATTACAAATTCGCTGTGAGAACAACTGATGGGCAGATTCTCAGTTTTCTGATTCTTTAGCAACAGACAGCATAACATAGACTCTATAGAAGGCAACCAGTGCATGGTGGTACAGGTCACCCCTCTGAATATGCGTTAATTTCACTTTTACCTTTGGAAATCCACCGTCTTAATTGACCATTTCAAACATTTATAGAAAATCAGAGGAATATAAATGAAGGATCATTAAAGAGTAAACAAAATCTGCTTCTTTCTCCTCCTGGATTGATCTTTCACTCTCTCAATTCTCAGAGCTGTTGACTAGGATGCATGAGAACACTAGTCCTGTAGTGATAATCTCCTGCTAATAAAACACTGATTTTATTGAAACAACAGCACACAGTATGGTAAATGACACATTTCCGGAATCGGGATCTTTGCCCTTTTTTTAATTCTTTGCTTAATATATTTAAAAAAAAAAATAGATGAAAAATCACCCAAAACGCTAAATGAAATGTTTTGCAGAAAACGCTAAATTAAAACGTTAATAAAACGCTTCGGACGTCTGATTGCCGGTAGGTATACAAAGCAATAACCAGAGTGTCCAAAGCCTCATTCTTGGAGCGATTGGACCCCAAGTGATTGGTACGTTTTCCCCTATCCTATTGCTATCAGTTGTGGGAATGCCCCTGTAAGTTTTTGGAAGGCGCATCATTCAATAACACAGAGAAGAAGCGAGGACAATGGTGGCCACGGCTTCTGTTCTGCTTGGACAGGCACGGCGTTTCCTTTCATCCATCACCAATTTCTTCTTGTGCCTTAAATCCCAATGCACCTTGTAAAAAGAAAAGGGCGATGAGTGAGTAAAAGTCAGGAGGAATTAAGGCAGGAGAAGTGCTCGGAGAAGCAGAATAAGTTGTGTCTTCCTCTGTGCACAGATTACTTAGCAAACTGCGAGAATTATATTGCTACTCCCCTCCTATCCTTAATGAATGGTGACAAGTCCAGCATGACGGTGCGCGTCCTGCAGAGATCTCCCATCTGGTAACCTGCGAGTCAAGCAATTGACGAGGACAAAAAGAATACGACAAACACACCAAAAATAACCCTCCTTTGCTGTTCTACTGTGGCGGCGAGGCGACTGCCAGCTCCTCCGCCCTCCGCAGTCACTGCCTTTTCTGTACGGTGACATTTTTAAAAGACATCAGAGACGAGCGTAGAATATCTCTGCTGTGTTAGCGCCGGTGTTACCTGTCCCAATTAGCATGCAGCAGAATATCATAAAATAAAGAAAAGATCAGAGGATTGCGAGGCCGACGATCACCGAGGGAATATTTACCGCCACATATTGCAGTAATAAAAACCCCTGCACTTCTCGCCTGTTCTTTCTAAGTCTGCGCCATTAAGGGAAGAAACAATGAGTCTTTACTTTTGGCGGAATTGTTACTTTATGTTTTATTGTTGGAGGAGTAAATAAAATGTAGAGAAGAGGACGGGACAAAGGTTTCTTGTGTTCGGGTGGTACATGGCGGTGGGTGAGCGTATATTTAATAGAAATGGGTGCGAGTGTCATTACTTTTGCAACACGTTACACAAGAGGGCTGTAATGTGCTGCTGCAGTGCAGTATAGTGCAACCTCCACCAGGGGGTGCTGGTTAAGGAAAAGTGGTTGTACACACAGTGCAGCAACACTGAACAACAACACAGGTGTCACAGGTAATGAAAGAGAAGTCAGACAAGCCAAGGTCATACACAGAGAGATAAGCGCAGTACACAGGGGAAGTCAGATGAATGGTCGGGGACAAACAAGAAGTCAGAGCCTACCGGGAAAGTGGTAACCAAAACGTGAGACGAAAGACGAAGTCGGGATACAAGCCAGGGGTCAGAACAAGTCATAAACGGGTACAGGCAGTCAGAGGCAAAAAGGAACACTAGTACAAGTGAACAGGTCAGGTGCTCAAGCCGTGCAGCATGAACTATAGCAGATACTGGCCCACAGGCTGCAGAGGACTTAAATAGGTCAGCCAGCTTCAAAGTGAGACAGAGGGGATTAACTCCCACATGACCAGTCCAGAGACAAGACAGCTGAACATAAACTCAGAACTGGATCATGACAAGAGCGGTATGAACCATCATTAGAAATCTGGGTTGCCAACCATCCAGACATTCCTGGACAGTCCATAAAAATAGCACAACTTTTTTGCTCTCTCCGTAAAAAAAATTGAGGCCAAAGTGAATTTTTTTTAAAGCTGTAGAAACTTATACAGATTATTTTCCCCAATTCCGCATCTGGGCGGTGGTCACATATGCACTATAGATGTGAATTAAGTGGTGGTCATTACATGCTTGATCACCACCGCATTCACACAGGAACCCCCATTCTCAGGATCCATTGTGGTTCCAAGATTCGGACCCCAACCATTTCTTTATTACGTACAATAGGTGATTACATTGCGGTTAGGCATTTGGTTTTGTCCTCGATATCATTACTGCATTGCTACTTTCAACTATTGTGTTTGCACATTGCACTTTCTATTATTGCTGCTAATACATATGTCGCTTGTGTATTTCCTTTTATCATCTACTTACTTGGTTGAATATACATCTCTGGCAAAAATTAAGAGACCACTGCAAAATGTTCAGTTTGTCTGATTTTTCTCTTTATAGGTATATTGTTTAGTAAAATGTTAATTTTTCATTTATTCTATAAACTTCTGACAACATGTCTCCGAAGTTCCAAGCAATAAATTTTGTATTTTGTTTCTGAAAAGGAGAAATGGTCAAAATAAAAAATAAAAAAACAGTGCTTTCAGACCTCAAATAATGCAAAAAAAAGCAAGTTCATAATCATTTATAAACAACAATACTAATGTTTTAACTCAGGAAGAGTTCAGAAATCAATATTTTGTGGAATAACCGTCATTTTTAATCACAGCTTTCCTGCGTCTTGGCATGCTTTCCACCAGTCTTCACACTGCTTCTGGTGCAAAAAGGTAAACAGTTCTTCTTTGTTTGATGGCATGTGACGATCCATCATCCTCCTGATTACATTCCAGAGGTTCTTAAGGGGGTTCAGGTCTGGAGATTGGGCTGCCCATGACAGGGATTTGATGTGGTGATCTCTTAATTTTTGCCAGAGCTGTATGTATGCACTTTGCACACTATTGGTATCCCTTGCCCCTGCAATTTTGGTGTCCAGCAGCATTCCATTTATCTATACCTATTTTATGTGATGTACTTAATAAAATCGAATTTTAAAGGATTATACTCTTTGGTGGTGGTTCATTCCCCACCTTCTCTCAGGTGTTCAGTACAAAATCTCCTGTGTAGTATGATATTGCAGTCATCCTTCTTTCCAACTTTTTGCTAACTTACACTCATAATATTAAGGGGTTGCCCAGCCCTATTATATATTTTTTACTATGGGCCTGAAAAATAACAGGTATGTAAGTTGCTAACAGAGATAAGTCCCTTCCTGTGCTACCCTGCACCAGCACCAAATGCTCCTGCCGATGATTCAGCTTCTTCACGTCAACAGAGCAGCTCTTCATCTTCCACCCTGCTCTGTCAATGGGGTAGGACTGCTGACATCATGCCGATTGACAGTAGACTCCCCGCAGTTAGGCAGCAGGGAGCTGGCTGTCAATCAGCATGATGTCTGCAGTCATACCGCGTCAACATAGCAGAGCAGATGAGAATACACTGCTCTGTTGACCTGACATCAGCTGGAAGCCACTGAATCACCAGCAGGTTGATCTACGACCGCTCTTCACCAGCAGAGTTTGTCACTATACACAATAGGCAGGTAGTTAGCAATTACCTGCGTGTTAGTTCTTAGGCCGGCAGTAAAAAAAAAAATGAAATAGTCCTGGATAACCCTTTATTAAGTATCCTGCACTTGCTACTACATAACAAATGACATAAGGAGCATAAACAGAGCAGAAAGGGCAAAAATTAAAACGTGGCCCCCTAATGTCCTGATTGGTGGCCGCTCAGAACAGTTTCTCAGGAATCATGTGGCACTTAGAAGGCAGAAACACATCTAGCAACCGCAATGGAAAGGCCTATAAAAACAAATAATACCTATTAAAAGGTCAATAGAAAAAGATTAAATAAACACACTACGTCTACGCGTTTCAAGCCTTAGTGCCCTTTTGATATTCTAAAAGTTACTTATAATAAATCTATATATATATAATTGTCTAAGGGGTACTTCCGTCTGTCCTTCTGTCTGTCTGTCTGTCACGTATATTCATTGGTCGCGGCCTCTGTCTGTCATGGAATCCAAGTCGCTGATTGGTCTCGCCAGCTGCCTGTCATGGCTGCCGCGACCAATCAGCGACGGCCACAGTCCGATTAGTCCCTCCCTACTCCCAAAAGGTAAATTCACAACAGTACCCCCCCCTTAGTGAGGGGTCACCGAACCCTCACCAAGACCACCAGGGCGATCAGGATGAGCGGCGTGAAAGGCGCGAACTAAATCGGCCGCATGCACATCAGAGGCGACCACCCAGGAATTATCCTCCTGACCATAGCCCTTCCACTTGACCAGGTACTGAAGCCTCCGCCTGGAGAGACGAGAATCTAAGATCTTCTCCACCACGTACTCCAACTCGCCCTCAACCAACACCGGAGCAGGAGGCTCAGCAGAAGGAACCACAGGCACAACGTACCGCCGCAACAAGGACCTATGAAATACGTTGTGAATGGCAAACGACACCGGAAGATCCAGGCGAAAGGATACAGGATTAAGGATCTCCAATATCTTGTAAGGACCAATGAATCGAGGCTTAAATTTGGGAGAGGAGACCTTCATAGGAACAAATCGAGAAGACAGCCATACCAAATCCCCAACACGAAGTCGGGGACCCACACCGCGGCGGCGATTGGCAAAACGCTGAGCCTTCTCCTGTGACAACTTCAAGTTGTCCACCACATGATTCCAGATCCGCTGCAACCTATCCACCACAGAATCCACTCCAGGACAGTCAGAAGGCTCCACATGTCCCGAAGAAAAACGAGGATGGAAACCGGAGTTGCAGAAAAATGGCGAAACCAAGGTGGCAGAACTAGCCCGATTATTAAGGGCAAATTCAGCCAACGGCAAGAAGGTCACCCAATCATCCTGATCAGAAGAGACAAAACACCTCAAATACGCCTCCAGAGTCTGATTAGTTCGTTCCGTTTGTCCGTTAGTCTGTGGATGAAAAGCGGACGAAAACGACAAATCAATGCCCATCCTACCACAAAAGGATCGCCAGAACCTGGAAACAAACTGGGATCCTCTGTCCGACACAATATTCTCAGGAATGCCGTGCAAACGAACCACGTTCTGGAAGAACACAGGAACCAGATCAGCAGAGGAAGGCAGCTTAGGCAAAGGAACCAGATGGACCATCTTGGAGAAACGATCACATATCACCCAGATGACAGACATGCCTTTAGACACCGGGAGATCCGAAATGAAATCCATAGAGATGTGTGTCCAAGGTCTCTTCGGGACAGGCAAGGGCAAGAGCAACCCGCTGGCACGAGAACAGCAAGGCTTAGCTCGAGCACAAGTACCGCAGGACTGCACAAATAACCGCACATCCCTCGACAAGGAAGGCCACCAAAAGGACCTGGCCACCAGATCTCTGGTGCCAAAAATTCCCGGGTGCCCTGCCAACACTGAGGAATGAACCTCGGAAATGACTCTGCTGGTCCATTTAGCAGGCACAAACAATCTGTCAGGTGGACAAGAGTCAGGCCTACCAGCCTGAAATCTCTGCAACACACGTCACAGATCTGGAGAAATCGCTGACAAGATAACTCCTTCCTTAAGAATACCCTCAGGTTCAGCGACTCCAGGAGCATCAGGCACAAAGCTCCTAGACAGAGCATCGGCCTTCACATTCTTAGAACCTGGTAAATACGAGACCACAAAGTCAAAACGGGAGAAAAACAATGACCAGCGGGCCTGTCTAGGATTCAGGCGTTTAGCAGACTCGAGATACATCAAATTTTTGTGATCAGTCAAGACCACCACCCGATGCTTAGCACCCTCGAGCCAATGACGCCACTCCTCAAATGCCCACTTCATGGCCAATAACTCCCGATTGCCCACATCATAATTTCGCTCTGCCGGCGAAAACTTCCTAGAGAAAAAGGCACAAGGTCTCATAGTAGAGCAACCAGGGCCTCTCTGTGACAAAACGGCCCCTGCCCCAATCTCCGAAGCATCCACCTCAACCTGAAAGGGAAGTGAGACGTCAGGCTGGCACAAAACAGGCGCCGAAGTAAACCGGCGTTTCAACTCCTGGAAAGCCTCCACGGCAGCAGGAGCCCAGTTAGCTACATCAGAGCCTTTCTTGGTCATATCCGTCAGCGGTTTAACAACGCTAGAGAAATTTGCGATAAAACGACGGTAGAAGTTAGCAAAACCCAAGAACTTCTGAAGACTCTTAACTGACGAGGGTTGAGTCCAATCATGAATAGCTCGGACCTTGACTGGATCCATCTCCACAGCAGAAGGGGAAAAAATGAACCCCAAAAAGGGAACCTTCTGTACACCAAAGAGACACTTTGAGCCTTTTACAAACAAAGAATTTTCACGCAAAATCTCAAAAGCCATCCTGACCTGCTCCACATGCGAGTCCCAATCATCAGAAAAAACCAGAATATCATCCAGATAAACAATCAAAAATTTATCCAGATACTTCCGGAAAATGTCATGCATGAAGGACTGAAAAACTGAAGGTGCATTAGAGAGCCCAAATGGCATCACCAAGTACTCAAAATGACCTTCGGGCGTATTGAATGCGGTTTTCCATTCATCGCCCTGCCTAATGCGCACAAGGTTGTACGCACCACGAAGGTCTATCTTGGTGAACCACTTGGCACCTTTAATCTGGGCAAACAAATCTGACAACAACGGCAAAGGATACTGAAATTTGACAGTGATCTTATTTAAAAGCCGATAGTCAATACAAGGCCTCAAAGATCCGTCCTTTTTGGCCACAAAAAAGAATCCCGCACCAAGAGGGGAAGAAGAAGGACGGATATGCCCCTTCTCAAGAGACTCCTTGATATATGAACGCATCGCGGTATGTTCAGGTACCGACAGATTAAACAGTCTCCCCTTAGGAAACTTACTGCCAGGGATCAAATCTATTGCACAGTCACATTCCCTATGAGGAGGCAATGCACTTGACCTAGACTCGCTGAAGACATCCTGATAATCAGACAAATACGCCGGAACTTCCGAAGGCGTAGAAGTAGCAATAGACACGGGCAGGGAATCTCCATGAATTCCATGGCAGCCCCAACTTGACACTGACATAGCCTTCCAGTCCAAGACTGGATTATGGGTCTGTAACCATGGCAAACCCAAAACAACCAAATCATGCAGTCATGCACATGGTAACCTGTGTCCAAAACTGCGGTTTATTTTTTGCCAATGGTGTAGAATCAATACCCCTAAGAGGGATAGGATTTTCCAATGGCTCAAGAACAAATCCGCAGCGCTTGGCAAATGACAGATCCATAAGGCTCAGGGCCGCACCTGAGTCCACAAACGCCATGACAGGATACGATGACAGTGAGCAAATCAAAGTTACAGATAGAATAAATTTAGGTTGCAAATTACCAATGACGACCGGACTAACAACCTTAGTAAGACGTTTAGAGCATGCTGAGATAACATGTGTAGAATCACCACAGTAGGAACACAAGCCATTCTGGCGTCTATGAATTTTCCGCTCATTTCTAGTCAGGATTCTATCACATTGCATTAAATCAGGTGCCTGTTCAGACAACACCATGAGGGAATTTGCGGTTTTGCGCTCCCGCAACCGCCGGTCGATTTGAATAGCCAGGGCCATAGAATCATTCAGACCTGTGGGAATGGGAAAACCCACCATCACATTCTTAATGGCTTCAGAAAGACCATTTCTAAAATTTGCAGCCAATACACACTCGTTCCACTGGGTCAGCACGGACCATTTCCGAAATTTTTGGCAATACACTTCAGCCTCGTCCTGGCCCTGAGACATAGCCAGCAAGGCTTTTTCTGCCTGAATCTCAAGATTGGGTTCCTCATAAAGCAAACCGAGCGCCAGAAAAAACGCATCAATATCAGCCAATGCCGGATCTCCTGGCGCCAGCGAGAAAGCCCAATCCTGAGGGTCGCCCCGTAAAAAAGAAATAACAATTTTCACTTGCTGAGCGGAGTCTCCAGAGGAACAGGGTCTCAGGGACAAAAACAATTTACAATTATTCCTGAAATTTCTAAACTTAAATCGGTCTCCGGAAAACAGTTCAGGAATCGGTATCTTAGGTTCTGACATAGGATTTCTGGTAACATAATCTTGTATGCCCTGCACACGAGCAGCAAGCTGGTCCACACTTGTAATCAAGGTCTGGACATTCATGTCTGCAGCAATCACAAGCCACTCAGAGGTAAAGGGGAAAAGAAAAAAAAATGAGAAAGAGAGAAAAAAAAAAACTCAGAACTTTCTTTCTTATAATCCCGCTTCTGCAATGCATTTAACATTTAATACTGGCCTGGCAAACTGTTATGACCCCAATGGCGAGGGTCTCAGAGATATCAGCAAGTCTGCGAAGTACAAAAATCCAGCTCATAGGGCAGTGGTAACTGGGTTGACCATATATCTACTCCTAACGCCAACACTAGAAGTAGCCGGGGAACATGCCTACGTTGGTCGCTAGATGTCTCGCGCCAGCCGGAGGACTAACTACCACTAGAAGAGGAAAACAAAGACCTCTCTTGCCTCCAGAGAATAGACCCCAAAAGTTGGATACAAGCCCCCCACAAATAATAACGGTGAGGTAAGAGGAAATGCCAAACACAGAGATGAACTAGGTTTAGCAAAGAGAGGCCCACTCACTAATAGCAGAATGTAGTAAGATAACTTATATGGTCAACGAAAACCCTAACAAAAGTCCACACTGGAGATTCAAGAACCCCCGAACCGCCTAACGGCCCGGGGGGAGAACTCCAGCCTCCCTAGAGCTTCCAGCAAGGATAGGATACAGATTATGTACAAGCTGGACAAAAATGCAAAACAAAAATAATAACAAAAAGCAAGAAAGCAGACTTAGCTTAATCAAGCAGGAACCAGGATCAGTAGACAAGAGCACTACAGATTAGCTCTGATATCAACGTTGCCAGGCATTGAACTGAAGGTCCAGGGAGCTAATATAGCAACACCCCTGACCTAACGACCCAGGTGAGCATACAAGGGATGATAGACATACCCAGAGTAAAAACACTAGTAGCCACTAGAGGGAGCCAAAAGGTAAATTCACAACACTCACCTTCCGCCACCTTTCCCACTCCTCGCGACGTTCCGGTGCCAAGGATATTATGCGATAAGGACCTTCCATGACGTCACGGTCATGTGACCGTGACGTCATCACAGGCCCTGCGCGCCTGCGCAAGAAGGACCTGCCATGATGTCACGGTCATGTGACCGTGACGTCATCACACCCTGGGACCGGAAGCTGCCGCCTGTACCGCAAACAGGCGACAGAACTACAAGGGGCCCTCGGAAGGTGAGTATATGTTTATTTTTTATTTTTTAACCTGTGACATACGTTGCTGGGCAATATACTACGTAGCTGGGCAATATACTACGTGGCTGGGCATTATACTACGTGGCTCTGTGCTGTATACTACGTGGCTGGGCAATATACTACGTCGCTGGGCAATATACTACGTCGCTGGGCAATATACTATGTCACTGGGCAATATATTACGTCACTGGGCAATATACTATGTCACTGGGCAATATACTATGTAACTGGGCAATATACTACGTGGCTGGGCAATATACTGCGTCACTGGGCAATATACTACGTAACTGGGCAATATACTACGTAAATGGGCAATATACTACATAAATGGGCAATATACTGCGTCACTGGGCAATATACTACGTAACTGGTCAATATACTACGTAAATGGGCAATATACTACATAAATGGGCAATATACTACGTCACTGGGCAATACACTACGTGGCTGGGCAATATACTACGTCACTGGGCAATATACTACGTCACTGGGCAATATTCTACGTAAATGGGCAATATACTACGTAAATGGGCAATGTACTACGTGGCTGGGCAATATACTACGTCACTGGGCAATGTACTACGTGACTGGGCAATACACTACGTCACTGGGCAATATACTACGTAACTGGGCAATATACTATGTCACTGGGCAATATACTACGTGGCTGGGCATTATACTACGTCACTGGGCAATATACTATGTCACTGGGCAATATACTACGTGGCTGGGCAATATACTACGTCACTGGGCAATATACTACGTCACTGGGCAATATACTACGTGGCTGGGCAATATACTACGTCACTGGGCAATATACTACGTCACTGGGCAATATACTACGTCACTGGGCAATATACTACGTGGCTGGGCAATATACTACGTGGCTGGGCAATATACTACGTGGACATGCATGTTCTAGAATACCCGATGCGTTAGAATCGGGACACCATCTAGTGTTTATATAATCCTTTCCATTGCAGTTGCTGGACGTCTTCCTGCCGTCTACCTGTTCTTTTCCACCCTGGATCCGGCCCATGGTCTCTGTTCGTGCATCGCACCCTTAGATTGATACCCGGACAGCGTGAGCCGATGTGATATCTTTCTCTGCCTTTATTCTAGCATGCGGCACTTAGACTGGCAACCGGGCATTCCTCCTAGGAAATGTAGAGTAGGATCTTATACAATATCATAACATGCCAAGTGAGATTATAAGATGCCATATTAGAGACAGACAGTATAAAACGCATGCACTAAGCATGTATAATTACTATGCACGAGGCTTCGGAGGACAGCTGGTGGGGAAGTGAATTACACGATTACATCCTCCCAATGTGCGCGGTACAATGTGTACGATCCAGGGACGTGTATCCGAACGGCTGCTTCTTCAAGGATCAAGGGCTGATTCCAGTGACTCACATAGTAATGGATCATTTGTATCTCTCAATGTTACATCTGTCGCTGCAGACATTCGATGACAGGAGCAATCTAACACGATCATCCTCCGAAAAAAAAAAAAATCATTTATACAACAAATACGTTCCAGAAAGCAGAGCGTCGTTTCTGCCTCCAAACAGCATGTCTTGGGAGGAAAAGTGCGTGATACGTGCCCGTGATGGAAGTCTCATTTCACACAGCCATAGCTTTAAGAATATGTGTTTCGCGACACACGTCGGCGGAGTGTCAGTCAGGAGTCTGTATCTCAAAGGCGCTGTAATAAAATATATTTATTGCATCATTGTTAAAGAGGCTGTAAAGTTTTTATTGAAGTCGAGCAACATTTCTTGATGCCAGTGTAAACATTGTGTTAGAGAACCGGATTCTCAGCAATTCCCTAAAGTGTCTGTTACTGGAATCACAAGTGGATGGGGTTCTGGGAATAAATCAAGGGAGTCATGAGAAATCAAACTGGTCTCCCAACACAGAATTCAGGCGCTTTCCACAGTCCTGAAAGCATAGCTGAAGGCACCGATTACAGCCGTCCCTGAACAAGCACAATCCTGGCAATGTCCAATCTTCCCTGGATGGTGAACAGAACCCAGCCACTGTTTACACCCTTTTCTATTCATCAAAGTACTGACAGAATAATAAAAGTACATTTTACAGATTACAATCCTCACAGAACCACCAGCAGAATACAAGCCCTGCATACAATCCCCCAGGCACCACCAGCAGAATACAGGCCCTGTATACAATCCTCCAGGCACAACGAGCAGAATATAGGCACTGTAAACAATCCTCCAGGCACCACCAGCAGAATACAGGCCGTGTACACAATGCTCTGAGAACCACCAGCAGAATACAGGCTGTATACAATCCTCCAGGTACAACGAGCAGAATAAAGGGCCCTGTTTACAATCCTCCAGACACAACAAGCAGAATACAGGCCCTGCATATAATCCACCAGGTCCCACCAGCAGAATACAGGCCCTGTTTACAATCCTCCAGACACAACAAGCAAAATATAGGCACTGTAAACAGTCCACCAGGCACAACCAGCAGAATACAGGCTGTATACAATCCACCAGGCACCACCAGCAGAATACAGGCCCTGTATACAATCCTCCAGGCACAACCAGCAGAAAACAGGCCCTGTATATAATCCACCAGGCACCACCAGCAGAATACAGGCCCTGTATACAATCCACTAGGCACCACCAGCAGAATACAGGTCCTGTATACAATCCTCCAGGCACAACCAGCAGAATACAGGCCCTGTATACAATCCACCAGGCACCACCAGCAGAATACAGGCCCTGTTGTTATGGTTCTCAATGGCAAGAGAACATAGCCCAGCAAACATAAGTCCTAGCTCTTGTAAGGATGGAAACTAAACTGACCATGAACTAAACCTGCCGCACAACTAACAGTAGCCGGGTAGCGTTGCCTACGTTTTTCATCCCTAGACGCCCAGCGCCGGCCGGAGGACTAACTAATCCTGGCAGAGGAAAATATAGTCCTGGCTCACCTCTAGAGAAATTTCCCCGATAGGCAGACAGAGGCCCCCACATATATTGGTGGTGATTTTAGATGAAATGACAAACGTAGTATGAAAATAGGTTTAGCAAAATTGAGGTACGCTTACTAGATAGCAGGAAGACTGAAAGGGCACTTTCATGGTCAGCTGAAAACCCTATCAAAATACCATCCTGAAATTACTTTAAGACTCTAGTATTAACTCATAACATCAGAGTGGCAATTTCAGATCACAAGAGCTTTCCAGACACAGAAACGAAACTACAGCTGTGAACTGGAACAAAATGCAAAAACAAACGAGGACTAAAGTCCAACTTAGCTGGGAGTTGTCTAGAAGCAGGAACATGCACAGAAAGGCTTCTGATTACAATGTTGACCGGCAAGGAAGTGACAGAGGAGCAAGGTTAAATAGCGACTCCCACATCCTGATGGAAACAGGTGAACAGAGGGGATGATGCACACCAGTTCAATTCCACCAGTGGCTACCGGGGGAGCCCAAAATCCAATTTCACAACAGTACCCCCCCCTCAAGGAGGGGGCACCGAACCCTCACCAGAACCACCAGGGCGATCAGGATGAGCCCTATGAAAGGCACGGACCAGATCGGAGGCATGAACATCAGAGGCAGTCACCCAAGAATTATCCTCCTGACCGTATCCCTTCCATTTGACCAGATACTGGAGTTTCCGTCTGGAAACACGGGAGTCCAAGATTTTTTCCACAACGTACTCCAACTCGCCCTCAACCAACACCGGAGCAGGAGGCTCAACGGAAGGCACAACCGGTACCTCATACCTGCGCAACAATGACCGATGAAAAACATTATGAATAGAAAAAGATGCAGGGAGGTCCAAACGGAAGGACACAGGGTTAAGAATCTCCAATATCTTGTACGGGCCGATGAACCGAGGCTTAAACTTAGGAGAAGAAACCCTCATAGGGACAAAACGAGAAGACAACCACACCAAGTCCCCAAAACAAAGCCGAGGACCAACCCGACGCCGGCGGTTGGCAAAAAGCTGAGTCTTCTCCTGGGACAACTTCAAATTGTCCACTACCTGCCCCCAAATCTGATGCAACCTCTCCACCACAGCATCCACTCCAGGACAATCCGAAGATTCCACCTGACCAGAAGAAAATCGAGGATGAAACCCCGAATTACAGAAAAAAGGAGACACCAAGGTGGCAGAGCTGGCCCGATTATTGAGGGCAAACTCCGCTAAAGGCAAAAAAGCAACCCAATCATCCTGATCTGCAGACACAAAACACCTCAAATATGTCTCCAAGGTCTGATTCGTCCGCTCGGTCTGGCCATTAGTCTGAGGATGGAAAGCAGACGAGAAAGACAAATCTATGCCCATCCTAGCACAGAATGCTCGCCAAAATCTAGACACGAACTGGGTTCCTCTGTCAGAAACGATATTCTCCGGAATACCATGCAAACGGACCACATTTTGAAAAAACAGAGGAACCAACTCGGAAGAAGAAGGCAACTTAGGCAGGGGAACCAAATGGACCATCTTAGAGAAACGGTCACACACCACCCAGATGACAGACATCTTCTGAGAAACAGGAAGATCCGAAATAAAATCCATCGAGATGTGCGTCCAGGGCCTCTTCGGGATAGGCAAGGGCAACAACAATCCACTAGCCCGAGAACAACAAGGCTTGGCCCGAGCACAAACGTCACAAGACTGCACAAAGCCTCGCACATCTCGAGACAGGGAAGGCCACCAGAAGGACCTTGCCACCAAATCCCTGGTACCAAAGATTCCAGGATGACCTGTCAACGCAGAAGAATGAACCTCAGAAATGACTTTACTGGTCCAATCATCAGGAACAAACAGTCTACCAGGTGGGCAACGATCAGGTCTATCCGCCTGAAACTCCTGCAAGGCCCGCCGCAGGTCTGGAGAAACGGCAGACAATATCACTCCATCCTTAAGGATACCTGTAGGTTCAGAGTTACCAGGTGAGTCAGGCTCAAAACTCCTAGAAAGGGCATCCGCCTTAACATTCTTAGAACCCGGCAGGTAGGACACCACAAAATTAAACTGAGAGAAAAACAATGACCAGCGCGCCTGTCTAGGATTCAGGCGTCTGGCAGACTCAAGATAAATTAGATTTTTGTGGTCAGTCAATACCACCACCTGATGTCTAGCCCCCTCAAGCCAATGACGCCACTCCTCAAAAGCCCACTTCATGGCCAAAAGCTCCCGATTCCCAACATCATAATTCCGCTCGGCGGGCGAAAATTTACGCGAGAAAAAGGCACAAGGTCTCATCACGGAACAATCGGAACTTCTCTGCGACAAAACTGCCCCAGCTCCGATTTCAGAAGCGTCGACCTCAACCTGAAAAGGAAGAGCAACATCAGGCTGACGCAACACAGGGGCGGAAGAAAAGCGGCGCTTAAGCTCCCGAAAGGCCTCCACAGCAGCAGGGGACCAATCAGCAACATCAGCACCCTTCTTAGTCAAATCAGTCAATGGTTTAACAACATCAGAAAAACCAGCAATAAATCGACGATAAAAGTTAGCAAAGCCCAAAAATTTCTGAAGACTCTTAAGAGAAGAGGGTTGCGTCCAATCACAAATAGCCTGAACCTTGACAGGATCCATCTCGATGGAAGAGGGGGAAAAAATATATCCCAAAAAGGAAATCTTTTGAACCCCAAAAACGCACTTAGAACCCTTCACACACAAGGAATTAGACCGCAAAACCTGAAAAACCCTCCTGACCTGCTGGACATGAGAGTCCCAGTCATCCGAAAATATCAAAATATCATCCAGATACACAATCATAAATTTATCCAAATAATCACGGAAAATGTCATGCATAAAGGACTGAAAGACTGAAGGGGCATTTGAAAGACCAAAAGGCATCACCAAATACTCAAAGTGGCCCTCGGGCGTATTAAATGCGGTCTTCCACTCATCCCCCTGCTTAATTCGCACCAAATTATACGCCCCACGGAGATCTATCTTAGAGAACCACTTGGCCCCCTTTATGCGAGCAAACAAATCAGTCAGCAGTGGCAACGGATATTGATATTTAACCGTGATTTTATTCAAAAGCCGATAATCAATACACGGTCTCAAAGAGCCATCTTTCTTAGCCACAAAGAAAAAACCGGCTCCTAAGGGAGATGACGAAGGACGAATATGTCCCTTTTCCAAGGACTCCTTTATATATTCTCGCATAGCAGCATGTTCAGGCACAGACAGATTAAATAAACGACCCTTAGGGTATTTACTACCCGGAATCAAATCTATGGCACAATCGCACTCCCGGTGCGGAGGTAATGAACCAAGCTTAGGTTCTTCAAAAACGTCACGAAATTCAGTCAAGAATTCAGGAATCTCAGAGGGAATAGATGATGAAATGGAAACCACAGGTACGTCCCCATGCGTCCCCTTACATCCCCAGCTTAACACAGACATAGCTTTCCAGTCAAGGACTGGGTTATGAGATTGCAGCCATGGCAATCCAAGCACCAACACATCATGTAGGTTATACAGCACAAGAAAGCGAATAATCTCCTGATGATCCGGATTAATCCGCATAGTTACTTGTGTCCAGTATTGTGGTTTATTACTAGCCAATGGGGTGGAGTCAATCCCCTTCAGGGGTATAGGAGTTTCAAGAGGCTCCAAATCATACCCACAGCGTTTGGCAAAGGACCAATCCATAAGACTCAAAGCGGCGCCAGAGTCGACATAGGCATCCGCGGTAATAGATGATAAAGAACAAATCAGGGTCACAGATAGAATAAACTTAGACTGTAAAGTGCCAATTGAAACAGACTTATCAAGCTTCTTAGTACGCTTAGAGCATGCTGATATAACATGAGTTGAATCACCGCAATAGAAGCACAACCCATTTTTTCGTCTTAAATTCTGCCGTTCACTTCTGGACAGAATTCTATCACATTGCATATTCTCTGGCGTCTTCTCAGTAGACACCGCCAAATGGTGCACAGGTTTGCGCTCCCGCAGACGCCTATCGATCTGGATAGCCATTGTCATGGACTCATTCAGACCCGCAGGCACAGGGAACCCCACCATAACATCCTTAATGGCATCAGAGAGACCCTCTCTGAAATTCGCCGCCAGGGCGCACTCATTCCACTGAGTAAGCACAGCCCATTTACGGAATTTCTGGCAGTATATTTCAGCTTCGTCTTGCCCCTGAGATAGGGACATCAAGGCCTTTTCCGCCTGAAGCTCTAACTGAGGTTCCTCATAAAGCAACCCCAAGGCCAGAAAAAACGCATCCACATTGAGCAACGCAGGATCCCCTGGAGCCAATGCAAAAGCCCAATCCTGAGGGTCGCCCCGGAGCAAGGAAATCACAATCCTGACCTGCTGAGCAGGATCTCCAGCAGAGCGAGATTTCAGGGACAAAAACAACTTGCAATTATTTTTAAAATTTTGAAAGCAAGATCTATTCCCCGAGAAAAATTCAGGCAAAGGAATTCTAGGTTCAGATATAGGAACATGAACAACAAAATCTTGTAAATTTTGAACTTTCGTGGTGAGATTATTCAAACCTGCAGCTAAACTCTGAATATCCATTTTAAACAGGTGAACACAGAGCCATTCCAGGATTAGAAGGAGAGAAAGAGAGAGAAAGGCTACAATATAGGCAGACTTGCAAGAGATTCAATTACAAGCACACTCAGAACTGAAGGGAAAGGAAAACAAAAAAAAAAAAATCTTCAGCAGACTTCTCTTTTCTCTCCTTTCTCTGTCAATTAATTTAACCCTTTTTGGCCGGTCAAACTGTTATGGTTCTCAATGGCAAGAGAACATAGCCCAGCAAACATAAGTCCTAGCTCTTGGAAGGATGGAAACTAAACTGACCATGAACTAAACCTGCCGCACAACTAACAGTAGCCGGGTAGCGTTGCCTACGTTTTTCATCCCTAGACGCCCAGCGCCGGCCGGAGGACTAACTAATCCTGGCAGAGGAAAATATAGTCCTGGCTCACCTCTAGAGAAATTTCCCCGATAGGCAGACAGAGGCCCCCACATATATTGGCGGTGATTTTAGATGAAATGACAAACGTAGTATGAAAATAGGTTTAGCAAAATTGAGGTACGCTTACTAGATAGCAGGAAGACTGAAAGGGCACTTTCATGGTCAGCTGAAAACCCTATCAAAATACCATCCTGAAATTACTTTAAGACTCTAGTATTAACTCATAACATCAGAGTGGCAATTTCAGATCACAAGAGCTTTCCAGACACAGAAACGAAACTACAGCTGTGAACTGGAACAAAATGCAAAAACAAACGAGGACTAAAGTCCAACTTAGCTGGGAGTTGTCTAGAAGCAGGAACATGCACAGAAAGGCTTCTGATTACAATGTTGACCGGCAAGGAAGTGACAGAGGAGCAAGGTTAAATAGCGACTCCCACATCCTGATGGAAACAGGTGAACAGAGGGGATGATGCACACCAGTTCAATTCCACCAGTGGCCACCGGGGGAGCCCAAAATCCAATTTCACAACACCCTGTATACAATCCACTAGGCACCACCAGCAGAATACAGGCTGTATACAATCCACCAGGCACCACCAGCAGAATACAGGTCCTGTATACAATCCTCCAGGCACCACCAGCAGAATACAGGCCCTGTATACAATCCACTAGGCACCACCAGCAGAATACAGGTCCTGTATACAATCCTCCAGGCACAACCAGCAGAATACAGGCCCTGTATACAATCCTCCAGGCACTACCAGCAGAATATAGGCACTGTAAACAATCCTCCTGGCACCACCAGCAGAATACAGGCCGTGTATACAATGCTCTGAGAACCACCAGCAGAATACAGGCTGTATACAATCCTCCAGGCACATCGAGCAGAATATAGGCACTGTATACAATCCACCAGGCACAACAAGCAGAATAAAGGGCCCTGTATACAATCCACCAGGCACAACAAGCAGAATACAGGCCCTGTATAGAATCCACCAGGCACCTCCAGCAGAATACAGGCCCTGTATACAATCCTCCAGACACAACGAGCAGAATACAGGCCCTGTATACAATCCACCAGGCACAACCAGCAGAATACAGGCCGTGTATACAATGCTCTGAGAACCACCAGCAGAATACAGGCTGTATACAATCCACCAGGCACCACCAGCAGAATACAGGCCCTGTATACAATCCTCCGGGCACCACCAGCAGAATACAGGCCCTGTATACAACCCTCCGGGTACTACCAGCAGAATACAGGCCCTGCATACAATCCTCCAGGCACCACCAGCAGAATACAGGCCCTGCATACAATCCTCCAGGCACCACCAGCAGAATACAGGCCCTGTATACAATCCTCCGGGTACTACCAGCAGAATACAGGCCCTTATACAATCCTCCAGGCACCACCAGCAGAATACAGGCCCTGCATACAATCCTCCAGGCACCACCAGCAGAATACAGATCCTGCATGCAATCATCCGGGCACCATCAGTAGAATACAGGCTGCATACAATCTTCCGGGCACCACTAGCAGAACAAAGGCCCTGTATATGTAGGGGACGTGGCGGTACATATAATATTCCATCCCCTTCTCCTTTGGTAAGGTTATTATGGCTTATATGTGCCTAATGTATATAATGTTATATTGCTTGTACTTTTTACAAAGGGAAAGTGTAGTACTGAAATTTGCCCATTAGATGGAGTACTTAAAAATAGTGTACATAGTACTAAATGGGAATTCTAGTTAATGAACTAGTTAATGTAGGAGGGGTCAGCTGCAGCTAGAGAAGGAACCTTTCCTGATTCTGTTGAGAAGGGCCAGGGCGCCCAGACAATAGCATCTACCACGTAACGTTCTTTTATTAAGAGAAACAGCCAGCTAGCCACAGTATCGGGCTGGAACAGCAGAGAGCAGTAAAGCAGCAGGAAAAGAGAAAGACAAGACACTAAGTACGAGGGGGCACAGGTAGCCCTAAGATGTGGCAGTTTATAGCTTGGGTAGATGCCCTCAGTACTGGGGCGAAACGGTTGCTGAGGGAGCTCCCAGAAGCAGTGAGCTTGGAACAGAAGGCCCTGTATACAATTCTTCCAGGACTATTTGCAGAATACATGTAAATTTTAGCACAGATATTAGCCCATATGTGCACTCTCTAATAAAGTAGTTGAGCTTTGAAAAGAGCATGTCAGCTCTATCAGCTGATAGGTCCTTTATTTACAGGCCACCCTCAGTTACTTCCATTGTCCCAAATGCTCAGTTTGCCATGTTACTGGACATGTGTGACCTACAGCATAAAGAAGGCGTCTGCCAAGACAAAATCACTGTACAGTACAAGCCAAGCGCAGGTGCTCGGTGCACCCTTGGCGTGGCTGAGCAGTTATGCGTACCTTCCTACCTACTTGTTTGCCATCTATTTTGACCCTCTTCTGACTCCTGTATAGTCAGAGCTGTCAATCAAGGAAGAAGGGATAGAGATAGAAGCAAAATGGTTATGTGGGATGGTACACTCAACTGATTGGCCACGGCAAGGGTGAGCCAAGCACTTGTGCTTAGTTTGAACAGTCATTTTACGTACTGACACAAGGTTATTGCCTTCTCAGCCATTCATAGCTTATCCAGGAATATTAGCCACAAGACACCAGGGTTCTGGAAATTGCAGAGGACAACTAAACTAAGCTGTTTCCATAACTCTCATAGAAATGAATGGGAGTTACATAGACAGCATAGCCCTGCGATCTACAATATTTCCGAAACTCTCATTACCTTTAATGGGCTGTTTAAAGAGCTGAACTTTCGGTGGCTGGACGAGAACATTCTTGCATGGCTGAGATTGGAAAATCCCTTTAAATTAGACTAAAAAAAAAAAACAGGAGGTTCAAAGCCCCCCGCTAATCTGCAAATCTGCTGCTAATCCACATTCCTTCACTCATTGGTGTTACTTCCACACTGTGCAGTGAGATCACTTTATCATAACAGCTTTTCCAAAATTGATGCAAAATCGTGTGAACATTCCGTGCCCTTTGTCTGACTCTGGATCTGATTTCTTCTTTGCAGAAGACATAAGTATTGATCAAAAGACATCTGTGCAGAAAAAACAAAGCAGTGATCAAAGAGCGCCCTGAAAGACTTGTTACACAATGCACACGGCACTTTACAAACTAGTATGACACTTACAGGAGCGGACAGGATCGATGCGCTAACAAATGTCTGACCCACGTACCGAAAGACATATTGCTAGACGAACGCCTCGTTTCATACATGTACGGACACCATATCTGCACAGATTTCAGGCCGTTCCATGCTATATCACTGCCAGCAGCAGGGGCCATGTCAGGCAAAATATTCTAGAGTCATAATGTCCGTAAGCGTGCCAAGATCACCATTACTTACAGAACCAGCCCACCAGGGCATATAGACATTATAGAGAGGGGTCCAAAACGGATCAATGGGAGTTACAGAAATCTGCAACGTTTAGAATGATCCAGTCACCAGATTTCACAGTACAGACTGTACATACATTTTTAAATAGATCTTAGCCCTGATGATGCTGATGTACTTACTTTGAAAACCCATATTACAATGGCTTATAATTCTAAAATCTATCATGAGAATGTTATGAGTCCAGTTAACCAGTGCTTACCCAGTCTAAACGATGCAGCTTGCATTGAGTAGCATGAGATTTCAGCAGCAGGAAGAAAAAACAATGAGGAGCTAAAAATCAAGCTAGATGAGTGCGATCCAGAAGCAGCATGGACGAGGCACGCTGACGAGCTCTCAGCTTGGTGTGAAGAGAATCAGCAGGATCAGGAAGGAGGGACACTGAAGAGCTAATCAGGCTAGGTGAGGGCAAACTAGCAGCAGCAGGGAGGAGGGACACTGAGGAGCTGACAATCAGGCCAGGGGAGGGCGAACTAGCAGCAGCAGGGAGGAGGGACACTGAGGAGCTGACAATCAGGCCAGGGGAGGGTGAACTAGCAGCAGCAGGGAGGAGGGACACTGAGGAGCTGACAATCAGGCCAGGGGAGGGCAAACTGGCAGCAGCAGGGAGGAGGGACACTGAGGAGCTGACAATCAGGCCAGGGGAGGGTGAACTAGCAGCAGCAGGGAGGAGGGACACTGAGGAGCTGACAATCAGGCCAGAGGAGGGCAAACTAGCAGCAGCAGGGAGGAGGGACACTGAGGAGCTGACAATCAGGCCAGGGGAGGGTGAACTAGCAGCAGCAAGGAGGAGGGACACTGAGGAGCTGACAATCAAGCTAGGTGGGTGGAGATTCAAAAGCTGAGGAGCTGTCAATCAGGTTAAGTGAGGGCAAACTAGCAGCTGCAGTAGGGAAGGGGGACACTGAGGAGCTGACACTCAGGCTAGGTGAGGGCAAACTAGCAGCAGCAGGGAGGAGGGACACTGAGGAGCTCTCAATCAAACTAGGTGGGTGGAGATTCAAAAGCTGAGGAGCTGAGTGAGGGCAATCCAGCAGCAGCATGGAGGAGGAACATTGATGATCTCTCAGTCAAGCTTGGTGGGAAGAGAATCAGCAGGATCAGGGAGGAGGGACATTGAGGGGCTCTCAATCAGGCTAAGTGAGGGAGAGCCAGGACCAGCATGGAGGAGGGACGTTTGAGGAACTGTCAATCAGGCTACGTTGGCAGACAATAAGCAGCAGAAGGGAGGAGGGACACTGATGTGTTTTTAATTAAGATAGGTGGGCAGAAATGTAGTTTAGTTTTTAGTAAAGGATACAGCCATTCTAAAATGGATTATACAAGTAAGTACAGCAGCCCAATCAGGTCTACGAGACTGATTTCATAATATATGCAGCATTGTGACACTGGTGACAGTTGTGATGTAATTCCTATGCTGCCTGTCACATTGCGCTGTGCTGTGAAGGTTAGTGCTATTCCATAGCAGAAGCTTCTGTCAAGTGCAGCAACTCAGCTCTGAAAGGGTAAAACGAAGAGCGACATCATGAAAGTCAAAGTCAGCAGAGTCTGGGACTAACATCCCAATAGTAAAGTGAGCAATCCCAGCACAGCTGCTGCGGCTAATCAAGTGTGATTGCAGCGAGAACATTCTGTGTGTGCTCCATGTAATGAGCGGGTCACGTCAGGAGCGGGGCGGACGCCGAATACACTCCATTGTATGTTATACTATTGGGAAATGGAGGGTTGATACACAGGAGTCCACCATGAGCTCTACACATCTACACATAGAGGTTTGGGAGGTGCTGGGGGGACTGGTTGTCGGTACACTCCTCCCCTAATGATGACTTTAGGCTGTCTGCACCTTTGCAACCAATGTTATTATATTGCTCCACTGCTTTTAAAATAAAATATGAAGCAGCTTCATTTCCAAAAGGTTCTTAATTCCTACTATTTTGTCCATACAAGCTCCTATGCAGACCTATCTGTCTCCATGACGACAGACTACAAACCCTGTGTGTAGTCAGGACCTGCATCTGCAGTCTGAGAAGTAGAGATCACAGATGAAAAGGGAGTAAGGATCAGATTCCTGAGGTTTTGTAGTCTGCAACACATAGACTACAGGCGTCCATTACCTCTTCCTCACCCCCCAAATGTGCGAATAAACACTACGGTTTGTGATAGAGAATCCTGACATCACGCTCAGGAAATCTTCCAGAATGAGGTAGACTTGTAGGGCACAAAGAAGATTTCCCCAAAAATATTGCGGAATTTAGACAAGTGTGAATTGGACCACTGAATTCAATGTACGGTACATTTTCCTTGGGACATCATACAGAAGTCCTGGATACTTAGATATAAAAAAAACCTTTTTGCTAGACTCCGGCCCGTGTTCGTCATTCAGATTGTGATTTCTATCTATTGCTATGTATAACACATGCAATCGGATTATCGCTGCTTCAAGTTCCCTAAGGGGACTACTAAATATAATAAAAAGGGGGGAAAAAAACAAAGTTATTACAAAACACAAAAGTTCAAATCACCCCCCCTTTTGCCCCATTGAAAACAATAAAAAAAAAAATCTATACACATATTTGGCATCGCCACAATATTGCAGTAAAATGCAATAAGAGGCGATTAAAACATTGTATTTACACCAAAATGTTATCAGTAAAAACATCAGATCAGGGCGCAAAAGATAAGCTGCCACCCAACCACAAATCTCAAAAAATAAAAGTCTTACGGGTCTCGGAAAATAGCGGCAAAAACAAGTTTTTATCATACACATTTCCCAAAAAATTTTCACCACTTAGATAAAAGAAAATATATACATGTTTGGTATCTGCGTACTCGCACTGACCTGGAGAATCATATTGTTAGGTCAGTTTTTTCATTTAGTAAATATGGTGCATAAAAAAAAAAATCTATTGTAGAATTGCATTTTTTTTTGCAATTTCACTGCACTTGGATTTTTTTTCCTGTTTTCCAGTATGTTATATGGTAAAATGAATGGTGTCATTCAAAAGTACAACTCGTCCAGCAAAAAAACAAGCTCTCATACGGCCATACTGAGATAAGAATTAAAACATTATAGCTCTTGGAAGAAGGGGAGGAAAAAATTGAAATGAAAAAAACGGAAAATGGCCCAGGGGTTTCCAGTCCTATATATATATTTTTTCCCCTCTCTCCTCGGTAAGGGCCCACCGAGGAATTCCCCGATATCCCGCCGGGCCAGACCGACCCTGCCAGTCCCTATGTTTGTCAGTGATGTGGAGAGAAAGATGCGATCATCTTTGATTTCTTTAAAGGGACAGCTGATTATGGGCTAAAATACTAAAAATACCTTTAAAGGGAACCTTTCATCAGATTCATGCTGTTCATGGTCTGACATCGATATTGAAGCTCTGAAACGCAGTGGTGTGTCCGAAAAAAAATACTTTTAAAAGCAGGCGGCTTCTCTCCTCCTGCACAGTATTTTCAATAAAATGACGCTGTAGTGCAGTATGCGCATGCGCTGACTCCAGCGCCACACTGAGCAGGTTTTGGAGGCTCCGGACAGAAGGACTCATGTCCGGTTATATTATAGATTTGTTAAGTAACCTCTAAGAACTGGCCCAATATTTATGGACATAACTGTTTATCACTCATGGTAATTCTGCTTCATGTCACCTATCTTATCCATGGTTTTTTCCTTTTTTTTTTTTTTTTCTGTGCTATGTTGTGCATAAATATGTGATTCTTCAGAATTTCTTTTAGTCCTAGCCTGATGAAGAGCCCTATGTAGTCTCGAAAGCTTGCAATTTGTTACCATCTTTTCAGTTAGCCATTAAAAGGTATCAACCACTGAGGACTCTCAATTCTAAATATTTTTTTAAGTAACCCCGTAATTCATAGCTTAATAATCTGTGGGGGTCCAACTCCTGGGACTCCAGCGATTAAAGAACAGGCATTTTGAACGTGCACACTTCAGTACCGCTCCATTTATTGTCTATTCCGGATTGCCAGGAAATGGTGGATATCGTGGACGCTGTACTTTACCCCATTAAATAACCCATTGACTCAAAAACCATGCAAAATATGTGTAAACAAATTACTTCTGATTAATTGACCACAAATAATAAGGGGTGATCCCTTGGTGTCACAAGCAGGTACAGGGGGTCTGCCATAGAAGGACCCCATCCATTTGCTCCCCATATCCCAGCTTCCTTGACCTCTAAACACATGACCTGAGGGTAACGGCATAATTTAAGCTGGGTCACTAAATTTTGCAATTATAATATATTGACTTTATTTCATTTAATTCTGGAAACGTTAACGTCTCCAAGTAAAGAACATACACTAGAGAAATGTCCCCCACCCCCATTACTGCAATATTACCACACAGAACAATCCAAGGTCACATGAAGAACCGGTAGATCGCTCGCTCACAAGTACAGGAACAATTTCTCATTACATAAGACAGCGGCGTACAAGGATGCAGGAGGACAGAATAAACGCCTGAACCCAATGTCAGCATTCATCCCCTACAATAACATGAATGTCCTTCCGATTCAAGGATAGATCACTGGAAATACTAACCTAAAGCCGAGCCTGCAAATGTGAATATACAGTATATAAAGCAAATGCATGAAGAAAACAACAACAAATCCACCTAAATGTGATTTTACTGGTTCTTGATCTTACTTGGCCTGGTGTATTTATCTGTGGAGATGCAGAATGTTGTGTCCCCATGGTTACAGACTACAAAAGAACCCTGCGTGGTCTGACACTGTACTCATTTGTTACTCCCTCTGCCCCATCTTCTTGCTAAACTTACAGACTGAAGAAGAGGAGGCAGAGAAAAAGTAGTAACGCATGACTGAAGGAATAGACAACACAGAGTTAACCATAGAAACACATAAGTCTGTATAGGAGCTGCATACATAAAACAGTACAGTATTGTTTAATCAAGACTATTTGCAAAATTGACGCATCACGTATTTTAAATGTATAGGTGGACATGCTGTAAAGTCATCGCTGAGAACTGGTACCTCTAAGCTGGACAGGGGAATAGGCGCTCATTAAAGGGGTTTTCTCATAGTAATAAGTGGGTAAAACTGAAAAGTGCCTGTAAAAAAACCAAGTAACTTTGCAATTTACCTCTTATTAAAAATCATCACCGTCCTCAAGATTTATAATTTTAACCTTTAAAACTTGTTGCCTAGGTTGCCAGTCACAGGCACAGAAGGCGTGCTTGCACACTCTGAGCTTTCACACTCTGCTCCTCCTCGGTAAGCCAGGTGGCAGAGGGGCACACCTGGAGATATAATGAGACTAACCCTTTAAACTCTCTGCCTGATTATAGACAGAACTGACTTTTCAGCTGTACCATCCTTTCTATCCCTTCTGTCCCTAACTTCTTCTCTGCTCTAGACCACTAGGGATGGTGATAGTACCCCCTTTCACTGCTAAAGCTTTGTATATTGTATAAAATGTTTGTTTTATTGTCTGGCAGAAAAAAAAAAACATTCTCAAAGAATTCTAATAGCAATTACACCAACATCATCAGGCCCAAGAGATCTATTTAATAATGTATGCAGTTTGTTTTCTGAAATCTGCCAACAAAACCACTTTAAAATGCGTGTCCTCCCTTGAATATTAGTACACTGAACTTAGTAATGCAGTAAGTGTCTTAGCTTACTTTAAGAAACCAGAATTTTCCAATTAAAAGAGTACCTATTTAAGATCAAAGATCTGCACCCACTTCCTTTCAAAGACAAAGATGTGCCCCCTTCTGTAGAAAGACATTCCTACTTCCTGTAGAGAGACAAAGACTCATCTCTATGTCTTGTAGAGATACTAAGATAAACCCCACTTCCTGTAGACATACTAAGATAAACGCCACTTCCTGTAGAGCAACTAAGACCTATCCCTACTTCCTGTAGAGAGACAAAGACTCATCTCTACTTCCTGTAGAGAGACCAAGACCATTCCCACTTCCTGTAGAGATACTAAGATAAGCGCCATTTCCTGTAGAGCAACTAAGACCTATCCCTAGTTCCTGTAGAGAGACAAAGACTCATCTCTACTTCCTGTAGAGAGAGAAAGACTGTAACCACTTCCTGTAGAGAGACATAGCTCCATCCCCACTTCCTATAGAGCAACTAAGACCCATCCCCACTTCCTAGAGAGCAACTAAGACCCATCCCTACTTCCTATAGAGAGACAAAGACTGTTCCCACTTCCTGTGGAGATACTAAGATCTGACACACTTCCTGTAGAGCAACTAAGTCTGGTCATTACTTCTTGTAGAGAGACAAGGACACATTCCTTCTTCTTGTAGAGACAGAGATCCTATCCACTTCATGTAGAGAGACAAAGGCCCGCTCCCACTTCCTGTAGACCAACGAGGACCTGTCCTTACTTCCTGTAGGGAGACAAAGACCGTACCCACTTCCTGTAGAGACACAAACACCCTCCCTGCTTCCTGTAGAGAGACAAAGACCCATCCTCACTTCCTGTAAGGAAACAAAGACCCACCACACTTCCTGTAAAGAAACAAACACCTACCCCACTTCCTGTAGGAAAGACAAAGACCCCTCCCCACTTCCTTTATAGAAACAAAAATGTTCCCACTTAATGTAGAGAGATTAAGATCCGTCCCTACTTCTTCTCGAGAGACAAGTCCCGCAGCCATTTTCTGTGGAGAGACCAAGGCTTAATTGGCTTTACACAAATAAATGTCCTATATGACCATGTAAAAGTTGCCTCCAGAAAGAAATAAATAATTTTCAAGAAAATATACCTCCCATTTGATCTGACCTTTCTGCTCCAGATTCCTATAGAATAAATAGATTTATCAAAGAACTTTGAAGAATTGATAGAAGTGTTGAGACACCGCTGCGGCTGCAGACATCCATTACCGTCTCAGCAGTACAATTTCATTAGAAGTTTCCCTGACTCCGATACGGACGGCCCCCCTGCTGCTCTGTCATTGATACGCACATTAATAAATTTCGGACTCTAAATAAGTTTTCTTGTGTGTGCACATTGTGTATTACATCATCTCAAGCATACACCTCATCAATAACCTTGTATCTGTCAAATGTCCCACAGCCCCCGGAGTCCAGATTTAATTAAAAAACAGCTGGGACCTAAGCAGAATGGAAAGAGAGATGACGAAAATTAAAGCAATCTCTCACTTTGAAGGAGAAAAATTAAATAAAAAAGGGAAACGAGAGAGAAAGAAATCTATTGTTATATTGTTGCTGCTCACATTTATTCAATGGCATTTTCATTTCCTTTATGCTTAATCAATACTTCGGCTCGGAGCGATATGTCATGTTTTATGAGCTTCTAATGGACACGTCAGTCTGGTTACTGGGATTGGCTCGGAGAGGCATCGTGCAAAATTATTAAGTGGCGGATACAAAGTAGAGACGTTATCAACCTATTGTGTCATGTCTGGAGCGGTGTGAACTTTATCTCCTTTATATATCAAGTTTGTTCTCACAGATAAAGACACGCGGGTTTATTAGATGTTTTTGGTGCTACAAACCTACTAGCAAGTGGGATCTTACATAGACCTCAGTGGGAAAGGCCACCCGTCCACCTCTCCCTTGCCATGATGGAGGAAAGGTGAATTTCACTGTCCAATTGTTTACTTCCAATACAAGAAAAGACGCCAATAGAGGAGTCTGTTTAACCCCGCTCTCCCCATTGAAAACACATGCATGATCAGCCAAGAGTTAGAAGACTTAGCCTTCTGATGGCCAACGTCAATCTTCCAGTTAGTCTTCATCCTGTTAGTCTTCTTCATCCCAACCAGTAAGTCTCTCTGTCGTTACCAGTTTATTAAAAGCTATCTCCTCCAACTTTTCATCATATAGATGGACACTCAGCTTGATTGAGCATACATGTATTCTAAGTGGGAAGAAATGGGCAGGCCATAGGAAACCTCCTCGCATGATGACTTATCTCTTTAAAAACAAAGTTCAGACATTTCAACCCCAACTACACTTTTCTCCATTGACTTCTGCCATGGCGAGGATCCATTTTAAGATGGATCAATGGTCCTGATAAAAAATCAGAAAGTTCTGGTCATATACATCTTATATGTACTGTATAACAAGGTTTAAAGGGAATGTGTCTTCAGAAAATGACCTATTGTTTTAATCAAGATTTAGGGTTAAATTAACATTTTTTTACAATGGCTTTTTTAACTTATCACAAAATGTATTGAAAATAAACATAGAAATCTTGCAATTTTCACAATGGCCACTTTGGCTTTTTCAGACTAACTTCTTGTTGTTACAGGAAATAACACATATACATTAGCCACAATGCACAGTCTCTGACCCCGTCGTCTTTAGTATTGAAGCATCTAATGGGCATGTGCAAAGGTCATTGTGAAGGGCAGGATGATAATGAGCCTGCTGAAAACTCTGAAAGGACAGGAAATATGATTTGAAAATAGCCCCAGTGGCCCCTGTGAAAATGGCAAGATTACCAATTTTTTTTCTCTTTTTCTGTAAACCTTTATTGAAAGGAAATCATTTTGCAAGACCAGTGTCAGAATCAGAGGGAAGCTGCAGTGATTGAAGTGATGTGCGTGGGGAGGGAAGCTGCAGTGAATACAGCGATGTGCGTGGGGAGGGAGCTGCAGTGAATACAGTGATGTGCGTGGGGAGGGAAGCTGCAGTGAATACAGCGATGTGCGTGGGGAGGGAGCTGCAGTGAATACAGCGATGTGCGTGGGAAGGGAAGCTGCAGTGAATACAGCGATGTGCGTGGGGAGGGAAGATGCAGTGAATACAGCGATGTGTGTGGGGAGGGAAGCTGAAGTGAATACAGCGATGTGCATGGGGAGAGATCTGCAGGGAGTGCAGCGATGTGTGTGGGGAGGGAAGCTGCAGGGAGTGCAGCAATGTGTGTGGGGAGGGAAGCTGCAGGGAGTGCAGCGATGTGTGTGGGGAGGGAAGCTGTAGTGAATACAGCGATATGCGTGGGGAGGGAAGCTGCAGTGAGTGCAGCAATGTGCGTGGGGAGGGAAGCTGCAGTGAGTGCAGCAATGTGCGTGGGGAGGGAAGCTGCAGGGAGTGCAGCGATGTGCCTGGGGAGGGAAGCTGCAGTGAATACAGCGATGTGTGTGGGGAGGGAAGCTGAAGTGAATACAGCGATGTGCATGGGGAGGGAAGCTGCAGGGAGTGCAGCAATGTGCGTGGGGAGGGAAGCTGCAGTGAGTGTAGCAATGTGCGTGGGGAGGGAAGCTGCAGTGAGTGCAGCAATGTGTGTGGGGAGGGAAGCTGAAGTGAATACAGCGATGTGCATAGGGAGGGATCTGCAGGGTGTGCAGCGATGTGTGTGGGGAGGGAAGCTGCAGGGAGTGCAGCAATGTGTGTGGGGAGGGAAGCTGCAGTTAGTTACAGCCTCTTTTCTTTATAGATGCACTGTCCCAATTTCAGCATGTTTGTATATTATAGGTGATATATTACCTACTGTGCGCTACAGCCTTAGTGGGGGATGGTGTATTGGTTTTGCATGTAATAACTATGACATCTATTACTGCCAGGATAATATACCATACTGTTTGCAATTAGTACATGCTGTGTGCTTTTGTGTGTATATTTGATACATTGCTGATAGACGTGATTATATCAGATGATGATTCGGCATTACGCACTTTATGCAATTATGGCCATGAGAAATTGGCCCATTTTTATTGTGTGCATCAATATTGCATTTCTTTTTCTTTTCTGTGTTGTTTTCTAGTGATATATGATGGATGGAGCACCCTGTGATCATATATAGGCTGTGTGCCCATTTTTTATATGTTATGAACCAGAGGGAATTATTCTAGAAGACCAATGTCAGAATCAAAGGGAATAATTAAAGAAGACCAGTGTCAGAACTAGAGGGAATAATTCTGAAAGACCAATGTCAGAACTAGAGGGAATAATTCTAGAAGACCAATGTCAGAATCAAAGGGAATTACTCTAGAAGATCAATGTCAGAACCAGAGGGAATAATTCTAGGAGACCAATTTTAGAACCAGAGGGAATAATTCTAGAAGACCAGTGTCAAAACTAGAGGGAATTATTCTGAAAGACCAATGTCAGAACCAGAGAGAATTATTCTAGAAGACCAATGTCAGAACAAGAGGGAATAATTCTAGAAGACCAATGTGAGAACTAGAGGGAATAATTCTAGGAGACCAGTATAAGAACCAGATGGAATCATTCTGAAAGATTAATGTCAGAACCAGAGAGAATTATCCTGAAAGAAGTGTTAGACACAGAGGGAATAATTCTAGAAGACCAATGTCAGAACCAGAGGGAATAATTCTAGAAGACCAATTTTAGAACCAGAGGGAATAATTCTAGAAGACCAGTGTCAAAACTAGAGGGAATTATTCTGAAAGACCAATGTCAGAACCAGAGAGAATTATTCTAGAAGACCAATGTCAGAACAAGAGGGAATAATTCTAGAAGACCAATGTCAGAACCAGAGGGAATAATTCTAGAAGACCAATGTCAGAACCAGAGGGAATAATTCTAGAAGACCAATGTCAGAACCAGAGGGAATTATTCTAGAAGACCAATGTCAAAACTAGAGGGAAATAGTCTGAAAGACCAATGTCAGAACAAGAGGGAATAATTCTAGAAGACCAATGTCAGAACCAGAGGGAATTATTCTAGAAGACCGATGACAGAACAAGAAGGAATTCTAGAAGACCAATGTCAGAAACAGAGGGAATTATTCTAGAAGACCAATGTCAGAAACAGAGGGAATTATTCTAGAAGACCAATGTCAGAAACAGAGGGAATTATTCTAGAAGACCAATGTCAAAACCAGAGGGAATAATTCTAGAAGACCAATGTCAGAACCAGAGGGTATAATTCTAGAAGACCAATGTCAGAACCAGAGGGAATTATTCTAGAAGACCAATGTCAAAACTAGAGGGAATTAGTCTGAAAGACCAATGTCAGAACAAGAGGGAATAATTCTAGAAGACCAATGTCAGAACCAGAGGGAATTATTCTAGAAGACCGATGACAGAACAAGAAGGAATTATTCTAAAAGATCATTGTTAGAACCAGAAGGAATTATTCTAGAAGACCGATGACAGAACAAGAAGGAATTATTCTAGAAGACCAATGTCAGAATCAGAGAGAATTATTTTGAAAGAAGTATTACAAACAGAGGGACTTTTTCTAGAAGGCCAGTGTCAGAGCTAGATGGAATTATTCTGAAAGACTAATGTCAGAACCAGACAGGATAATACTTGAAGGCCAATGTTAGAACCAGAGGGAATTTTTCTGAAAGATCAGAGTCAGAAACAGAAGGAATTATTCTAGAAGACCAAAGTCAGAACCAAAGAAAATAATACTAGAATACCAATGTCAGAACCAAAGGTAATTATTCAGAAAGATCAGTGTCATGACCAAAGGGAATCATCCTGCAGCCTCCAGAGCCATTATACATTGCACACACTGGATATATTATCAATAACGGATATTAGCTTTCTTACACTGTTGCTATATATTCCATCTCCATTTTCTTGTCTGCACTACTGTGCAAACATAAGAATCTACCGTATATCTAGGATTTGTGTCCTTATGTTTCATCCTGAAAGCTTCTTCCTATACAACGTAGTGTGGATATTGACTGATTGCATTGATTCCCCCTCAATCTCCTAAATACAGCAGAAACCAACTTGAATGGCAGGATCCATGGCGGACTAATGAATTTACTCCACTGCTGTCATGTCTGCAGCTCGCAGTAATGATTGGAGTAGGACAGGATTTGCCTCTGTGATATTAATGTTCGATCTCATATTCACAAATACATGTAATGGGATTTGTACGGTATTAAAGGGATTTCACGGGAGCACAAAATTGATGGTCTATTCTAAGGACCCATTTAGACAGGCCGATAATTGTAACAGAGGGCTCCTAAGGGCTCGCTCACACTAGAGTAAAAAGAAATCGGTGCCATTCTCATCCAGGAGAGGGGGACAGTTTTTTCTCACTTGTCATCCATGTGCTGTCCGCTCTATTACTCATCAGTTATAGTTTCCCATCTTACAGAATTAAAAATGTAAGATCGGATGTTATAGTGCGGCTACAGATGACATCCGATTTATTTCTCACACCCATTAGATTTTGGAGTGAAATTGCAGAATAGATTTGTTTTTTTCTCACGCCAAATACAGGTGAGAAAAATTACGCCAATCCGCACTGCCTCATTGAATAACATTGGTACCTTTTATTCTAGCATCGCACTTGTCTGATTTATACGTTTGTGTGAGCAACACCTAAAAATGATTATTGACATGTCAAAAAAGACAAAAATGCAAGCTTAGAAATCATAATTCTCGACAGCACATTACCCCATGTATACAGGACACGTGCTGCTGAGGATGTGATGGTCTGTGTGCACGGAATGATGGTTTCAACGAGTGTTCTGTGCCCATAAAACAAAAATGACCGCTGATCAGCTTTAGCCAAACGGCGGTCTATAACACCGGCATAGTTCTGTAATTTTGGCAACGGTTCTACCTGGAATTATACAGGCCATACTTGTTCCTATGGTTGCACTATTAGGCCTGTCCCACACGTCCAGGTAATTCCGATACCGGAAAAATCGGTACCGGAGTTATCCGTGTCTGTGTGTCCGTGAGCTCACGTGGCACATCAGTGTGCCGACTGGGTACCACACGGACCGTGCAGGAGACAGCACTAGAGATAAGCGCTGTCCCCTGCTTCTGGTGCTGAAGCCGGAATTCATTCCTTCTTCCCAACAGCGTTCGCTGGAGAGAAGTAATGAAAAAACATTGTTTTTTTATTTTTTTGTGTTTAAAATAAAGATCCTTGTCACCACCCCCCTCCCATCACCTGTGCGCCCGCCCGCTGGAAAGAAAATACTCACCCGGCTCCCTCGAAATAAAATATCCAACAATTTTTTCATTGCAATCCTTTATAGAGATGCTCATCGGAGAGAACCATAATGGTGTGCGTACATGGATCACATACATGCTGGAAAAAGAAACACAAGGGAGACCACTTTGTTTCCGCTGCAGACTTATAGCTTCAGCTGACGGGGGTCTGAACATGGACCTGCCCTATTGAATGAAGTTAACGAGCGAGCAGATAACTGGAATCCACATAGAAAAATTACATGATAAGCAAAGTAAAAAAAATTCAGTTCTGTGAACGGCCGCAGAGTTGCAACGAGAAGCATTTTGTAGGTGTTTTCCATGCAGATTTTGTCACAAAATAAATTCCAATATTCCACACCAAAAGTCAACATTGCTCTATTCACTTCAATGGGCCAATGCCCTATACTATATAGAGTAAAGAAAAGCAATAAAGGAGGCAGCAGTGCTCACATAAGCGTCCCCGACCCACAGCAGATCCGTGGGGTTCCTAGGTGTCCTACCTCTACTCTACTGCTGCCATCAATATTCCACACCAAAAGTCAACATTGCTCTATTCACTTCAATGGGCCAATGCCCTATACTATATAGAGTAAAGAAAAGCAATAAAGGAGGCAGCAGTGCTCACATAAGCGTCCCCGACCCACAGCAGATCCGTGGGGTTCCTAGGTGTCCTACCTCTACTCTACTGCTGCCATCAATATTCCACACCAAAAGTCAACATTGCTCTATTCACTTCAATGGGCCAATGCCCTATACTATAGAGAGTAAAGTAAAGCAATAAAGGAGGCAGCAGTGCTCACATAAGCGTCCTGGACCCACATCTGATCCGTGGGGTTCCTAGGTGTCCTACCTCTACTCTACTGCTGCCATCAATATTCCAAACCTAGAAATCCCATTTAACAATTATCTGGTGGCTTGAACGACTTCATCGACTCCAAAAATACAGAGGGCAACTTCAAATTCCCTTCTCCAATAGAGAGTGCAGCTCCGGAGCACAACAGCTGTCGAGCAGCCGCGAGACATGCAGCCGCGGGGACTCGAGCATATTATTCGAGCATGCCGGAGTCACTCAGTTAGCACCCGGGCATGGCGAATAACGCCTGATCCAAGGACGTTCATCCATCACCATAAACCATACAACCAGAATAATGTTTGTGCATCATTTTGCGTATTTAGAAATATAAACCGGATATAAATCCTAATTAATCTGTTATATGAAATATGATTTTCTTCATTTTTTTTAATGCGCAGCAATTTCCTTTGGTTTTGACCGGCTGAGAAATGCAACCCGCCAACACTGTGATAGGATTCTCCATGCGCTCAGCTGAATTCCTACTTACGGTATCGTATCTGCTTACAATGGCAGCTGATGCAGGTAATCTCTAAACACCATTTTATGATACCGCTGATAGGTACAAACCCTTCTCAATCCTGTGTCCTCCCGCATTTCTTACAGCAGACACTTAGTGGGAACATGATTTTGTTAGACGAGTTTATGTAGGAGAATTTATGAAGAAAACAAATGATACTCCATGTCTGCGTATTGTAGGGTTCCCTATCGGACAGAAATAATGATAAATGGAACTAGTGTTATAATCTAGATACAAAGTGTCACGCAGCATTGAGACAAATCGTGCATAAAGAGAGCGCAGATCGATACACCAGACAAGCAGGTATAAATAGTGTCATACCGGGTCCTGAAAGATAGCGGAGATAGTGTGCAGCATAAAATAACTAGTGCGCACACACAGTGCCCCCCAAAAATAGTGCGATCAGTAGTCATATAAGAGCAGCATTCAGCATCCAGAGAAATCTTGCAGAGTCCAGAAACATAATGTCATGCGGTGAAGTAGAGACATAAAGTTTCTTAAAGAATTCCTCAAGTGTCACATTACATCTGACTCAATAGTATTACAAAGTATCCAGATAAATAATGTCATACAGCACCTAACTAATGCTCTGTTCACACCACGCCTTGTTCTCATCCGCTTCTAATAACAAAAGAACCAGACATATACAAAAATGGATGGCAACTGTAAACCAAAACTTCTGATTTTAAGAATTATCCATCAGCAGGGCTTGTTGTGTTATCCGAGGGCAACATGATGTAGAGGCAGAAACCCTGATTAAAGGAATGTGTCACTGACTGAGTTGTTTTTAACTGTCAGTGTTTTATCAGCAGGAGATTATCACTACAGGACTAGGTGTCTTGTGCCTCCCGGTCCAACCACACCCCCAGCACTGATTGGCAGCTTTTTGTCAATATGCAGTGCACACAGAAATCAGCCAATCAGAGGTGTGGGCGGGGTTATACACAGCTCAGCATTCATAGAACTGCTAGAGAAAACTGTGATTGTATCAAAATGACAGCAAGTAGTAAGTGATAAATCACTGGAATAAGGGTCACAGCCCTTACACCACGCTGCTCTCAAATTACAGAGCAAAACCTGCTGAAAGATTGCTTTTAAAGGATCCATCAAATGGATCTGTTTAAAAAAATGGAAAAAGACTGATTTTTAAAAGTTTACACTTTTCATCCATTTTGTTCCATTTTAAATGGATGACAAAGCGTCCTTTCATGATTTACAGAATCTAATGTTTGTTTGCTTTTTAAAAAAAAAATGGGAGTGGCTGTTCTAGTTGCTATTTAAAAAAAAAAAAAAAGTGTCTGTCAAAAAAAAAAGAAGTGGAAGACGTTTTAGGACACTTCGTTACTAGAGTTGAGCGACTTTTACTTTTTTCGGATCGAGTCGGGTTTCGCGAAACCCGACTTTGTCAAAAGTCGGGTCGGGTGAAATCGGCCGATTATTGCGTAAAGTCAGGGCTGACTGAAACACGAAACCCAATGCAAGTCAATGGGGAATCAAAGTCGGCAGTGAGTGGAGGACAGGAAAACACCAACAGAGCCCATTTTAATGTCAAAAACATCAATTCTTATTACTGAAGCTTGTGAATCCTAATTTACTTTATAATAATAGTTAGGCATTGAAAACTGGGGGTCATTTGGCTAAAGTTGTGGGGGGGAGGCTGGCTCAAGATTTTCGTGGGCCCAGGAAACGCGGCCTACGTCACGGCGGTGGAGCAGGGAGAGGTAAGTATTTCAACTTTGCAAGTGCTGTGATCCTGAGCAAGCGGGGGGGGCCCACTCGTTGGCATTGGCACTGGCACAGGGCCCCTCATAGTACGGTGGTGTGTTTGACGGTGGGTAGGGCCTCCCACCGGCAGAGACACTTTTGCGTACTATGAGGGGCCCTGTGCCAGAGACGTCGCCAACGAGTATGCTCCCCTACCTGATGAAGGAACCTGCACTTTCATCTGCACCTTCCTCTTTGTCCCCGTGTAAGGTGGTATAACATGCGGGAAGGGGAACCTGACTTTCAGCAGGGTCAGATTCTGACTGTGTAGAGTGCAAGGGGAATGTAGTGGTCTGGGTCAATGTACCAGCAGACTCATCTAGCACTGGCTGGGCAATGGGCAGGATGAAGAGGAAACACAGATATAGGCCCAAATAATAAAGTGGGCTAAATGCAGTTCAAAATTGGTAACAGGACTAAACAGGCGGCATTGCTTTGTTCAGCAGAGGACAACTGTAATGAGGGGCAGACACAGTTAGTAGGCCCAAATAATTAAGTAGGCTAAATGCAGTTCAAAATTGGTAACAGGACTAAACAGGCGGCATTGCTTTGTTCAGCAGAGGACAACTGTAATGAGGGGCAGACACAGTTAGTAGGCCCAAATAATTAAGTAGGCTAAATGCAGTTCAAAATTGGTAACAGGACTAATCAGGCGGCATTGCTTTGTTCAGTGGAGGACAACAGTAATGAGGGGCAGACACAGTTAGTAGGCCCAAATAATTAAGTAGGCTAAATGCAGTTCAAAATTGGTAACAGGACTAAACTGGCGGCATTGCTTTCTTCAGTGGAGGACAACTGTAAGGAGTGGCAGACACAGTTAGTAGTCCCAAATAAGTAAGTAGGCTAAATGTCTGCCAAAAAATGTTCATAAATAAACAGGTGGCATAGCTAGGTACAGGGGTGGGCTCCTCTGCTGAGTAGCAGACAGTGGTAGTAGGCGCAAAGTATTAACTGGTCTAAATGGAGGCCAGGGCCCATGTATATTTTAACTATCATCTATCATTTCAACAAATTTGTATTGGCAGTGCCATTGAAGGATTTAACAGCACAGACTAAACAGTGGTGGAGCAGGGAGAGGTAAGTATTGCAAGTGGTAGAGCACTGTTCGAGCTGGGGGGGAACACTCTCTCGTTGGCTGCGGTACTGGCACAGGGCCCCTCATATTACGACGGTGTGTCTGACGTTGGTTGTGCACCACCACCATCAGAGACACTTCATTGTACTATGAGGGACCCTGTGCCAGTGCCGTTGCCCAAGAGTGGGCCCACCCACCTGTCCAGGCAAACGGCACTCGCACGGGTGCTTGCGCCAGGTGGTGACCACGGCCCTGTGGGGGAAGTCGGCCCATTTAGGGAGGTATAAAAATGGCCTATGGTGGACATTCAGCAGCTGCAAATGGAAAAATTGGAGCAGTCAGTAAGGGGAGGCCAAAAGCAAGACATTTTTCAGGCAAGCTACGTGTCAGCAGGGGAAGGTGGGGCAAAATAATTTGAAATCCATGATTGGTTCATTTTAATAAAGGTTAGATCATCAACATTTTGGGTAGCCAGACGTGTCCTTTTTTCGGTCAGTATTGAACCAGCAGCACTGAATACTCTTTCTGATAGCACACTAGCAGCTGGGCAAGCGAGCTCCTGTAATGCATATTCTGCCAATTCAGGCCAGGTGTCTATTTTAGATGCCCAGTAATCAAAGGGGACTGACCTGTGAGGTAGAACATCGATAAGGGAGGAAAAGTAGTTCGTAACCATACTGGACAAATGCTGTCTCCTGTCACTTTGAATCGATGCAGCAGTACCTGTCGTGTCAGCGGTCATTGCGAAATCACTCCACAACCTGGTCATAAAACCCCTCTGTCCGACGCCACTTCTGATTTGTGCCCCTCTAACACCTCTGCCATGTTGCCCCCTACGGCTCGTGTGAGAACCATCAGCAGCGCTGTGTGCTGGAAATGCCTGAACCAAACGGTCTACAAGAGTTGCTTGTTTGGTAGCCAATATTTGCTCAAGGTTCTCATGTGGCATGATATTTTGTAATTTTCCTTTATATTGTGGATCCAGGAGGCAGGCCAACCAGTAATCGTCATCGATCATCATTTTGATAATGCGGGGGTCCCTTTTTAGAATACGCAAGGCATATTCAGCCATGTGGACCAATGTTCCAGGTGTCAATTCACTGCTTGTGCTGGGTTGAGGAGCACTTTCTTGCAAGTCAACATCACTTGTGTCCTGCAAAAACCCTGTACCTGACCTTGCAACGCCACCAGTTTCTATTGCTCCCTGAGAAGCATCCTCCTCCCATAAATATTCATCCCCATCATCCTCCTCCTCCTCTTCGTCCGCCACCTCGTCCAGAAGAGTTCCCTGAGCTGACAATGGCTGACTGTCATCAAGGCTTCCCTCCTCTTCGGCTGCAGACGCCTGCTCCTTAATGTAATAAACCAAGGACAAATGGAGTTAAAGTCCATAAATGTGTTTTTATTAATTATAAAATGGCATCCATAGCCAAAATGACATACAAAAAATTCATAAACCAAGTATATATAAGACATAAATCGAAAAAAAGGAGGGTAAATAGTAGCAAAAGATGGAAAAAGACACTGTATGGGCACCCCTGACAACACATTTACTATCAATAAAGTGCACAGTGCAAAAATAAACAGTGACCTGGGAAAGGAATCAAAAATCTAAGGATCCATAATAAATCTGTACAATAGGCATTTAATACAACAACACCAAGCCCTGCGCACAGGCTAAATGTCAGAAGTCCAAAGTAAATCCTATAGAGTTCAAGCCCAATTAGGGCAAAGATACTATAAATAGACCCTATTGATCCTTACCCAGGTACTGGTGATCAGGAGAAACCCGCACAGTGGCCCCAACGCGCGTTTCGCGTCAGCTTCGTCAGGGGGCACTGCCCCCTGACGAAGCTGACGCGAAACGCGCGTTGGGGCCACTGTGCGTGTTTCTCCTGATCACCAGTACCTGGGTAAGGATCAATAGGGTCTATTTATAGTATCTTTGCCCTAATTGGGCTTGAACTCTATAGGATTTACTTTGGACTTCTGACATTTAGCCTGTGCGCAGGGCTTGGTGTTGTTGTATTAAATGCCTATTGTACAGATTTATTATGGATCCTTAGATTTTTGATTCCTTTCCCAGGTCACTTGTTTATTTTTGCACTGTGCACTTTATTGATAGTAAATGTGTTGTCAGGGGTGCCCATACAGTGTCTTTTTCCATCTTTTGCTACTATTTACCCTCCTTTTTTTCGATTTATGTCTTATATATACTTGGTTTATGAATTTTTTGTATGTCATTTTGGCTATGGATGCCATTTTATAATTAATAAAAACACATTTATGGACTTTAACTCCATTTGTCCTTGGTTTATTGCTATGTGAGGAGTGTCCATTCTGATTGAGTGCATATATCTCCCTTAGTGGCTCTCCCATTTGGGGTCGAGCATGGTGTGGATATTTGGTACAGTATCTTCTGATTTGATTTTTTTTGTCTGCTCCTTAATGTGCGTCAAACTTTGCATCAGCAGACGCATTAGTGGGATGCTCATGCTTATGATGGCGTCGTCTGCACTTACCAGCCGTGTGCATTCCTCAAAACACTGAAGGACTTGACAGAGGTCTTGTAGCTTCGACCACTGCACACCAGACAACTCCATGTCTGCCATCCAAGTGCCTGCCCGTGTATATGTATCCTCCCACAAATTAATTACAGCACGCCTCTGTTCGCACAGCCTCTGAACCATGTGCAGTGTGGAGTTCCACCTTGTTGCAACGTCGATTATTAGTCGGCGCTGGGGAAGATTCAGCGATCGCTGATGGTTCAGCATACGGCTGGAGTGTACGGGCGACCGGCGGATGTGCGAGCAAAGTCTTCGCATCTTCAGGAGCAGGGCTGGTAACTCCGGATAATTTTTGAGGAAGCACTGCACCACCAGGTTCAAGGTGTGAGCCAGGCAAGGTATGTGTATCAGTTCTGAAAGGGCTATGGCAGCCATAAAATTCCTTCCGTTATCACTGACTATCTTGCCTGCCTCAAGGTGTACACTGCCCAGCCATGACTGCATTTGTTGCTGCAAGCACTCGGCCAGTACTTCCGCGGTGTGTCTGTTGTCGCCCAAACACTTCATTTGTAACACAGCCTGCTGACGCTTACCACTAGCTGTTTGATAATGGGACACCTCGTGTGCAAAACTGGCAGCTGCGGATGGAGTTTTCGTGCTACTGCACTCTGTGGACGAGCTTTCGCTTCTGTGGGAGGAGGAGAGGTGGCGAACTCCTACAGCCAACTGTTTCCTAGACGGTGGGCTAGGCAGAACTGTCCCACTATGGCTGTCCCCTGTGGACCCTGCATCCACCACATTAACCCAGTGCGCCGTGATGGACACAATGTCCCTGGCCATGCCTACTGGTCCATGCATCTGTTGTGAGGTGCACCTTTCCACTGACTGATTGCCTCAGTGCATGGAAAATGCAGTCTTTGACATGCTGGTGGAGGGCTGGGATGGCTTTTCTCACAAAGAAGTGCCAACTGGGTAGGTCATAGCGTGGTACTGAGTAGGCCATCAGGTCTTTGAAAGCTTCGCTGTCAACCAACCGGTAGGGCATCATCTCTAACGAGATAAGTCTAGCAATGTGGGCGGTCAAACCCTGCGTACGCGGATGAGAGGATGAGTACTTTCTTTTCCTAACGAGAGTCTCTTGTAGGGTGAGCTGGACTGGAGAGTGGTGGGGGTGGTGGACATGGCGGATTGAGAGAGGGTTGGTGATGGTATTCTTGATGTTGACCTACATACAGTGTTTCCTACCAATAACCTTGTGATTCCCTGACTGCTTTGGCCTTGCGACGATACCTCCACATTTGCTGCTGGTGGTGTCCTAACCGGTGGGCTTACAGTGAGGGAAGCAATGTAGCGTTGCTGACTACCTTCATTCTGAGCTGGTGCACCAACGGTACGTGACGTTTGGTAGTTAGTCCAGGCTTGCAAGTGCATGCTGGTTAAATGTCTACGCATGCATGTAGAATTTAAATTTTGAAGATTCTTCCCTCTGCTAAAGGTCTTTGAGCATTTCTTACAGATAACTTTGCACTGATCATTCGGATCGTGGTTAAAAAATTGCCACACTGCACTCTTCCTACTATCGAATACCTTTTCAGGCATTGCACGCTGTGCTACTTTCACCGGATGGCCATGCTGTCCTAAAACTGTTTTTGTTTTTGACACACGTTTTTGGCCTGAAACGGGCCTGCCAGATGACAGCTGTTGCGATGTAGATGGCTGCTGCGGATCATCCACCTCCGCTTCTGAGCTACTGGCAGCGGCACCCTCTTCCCCCAATGGCTGCCAATCTGGGTCAACAACTGGGTCATCTATCACCTCCTCTTCAATGTCATGTGCACCTTCCTCTGTGTCACCTTGTAAGCTGCTATAGAGTTCGGGATGGGGCACCATAGTTTCATCAGGGTCAGATTCTGGCTCAGTACACTGCGAGGGCAATGTAGCGATCTGAGTCAATGGAACAGCATAATAATCTAGCTGTGGCTGTGCATCAGTGCACTCCAAGTCCGATTCATCTTGTAATGGGCAGTTAACAATTTCCCTTTCTAACCCAGGCATGGTATGTGTAAAGAGCTCCATGGAGTAACCTGTAGTGTCGCCTGACGCATCCTTCACTTTTGGTTTGGGTGAAGGACACAAGGAAACGTCTTGTTCCTGACCGGGAGCATCCACTGACGAATTGCTGCTTTTATATTTGGAACTTTCTGAAGAGGAGGCGAAAGAGCTAGAGGCTGAGTCAGCAAGGAAAGCCAAAACTTTTTCCTGCTGCTCCGGCTTTAAAAGCGGTTTTCCTACTCCAAGATAAGGGAGCCTTCGAGGCCTTGTGTAGCCAGATGATGACGCTGGCTCAACACCTCCAGCCTTAGGTGCTATTGTGCTTTTCCCACTACCACCAGATGCTCCACCACCACCACCACCACCACCATCAGTACCAGCTGGCAACGACCGCCCACGGCCTCTTCCACCAGACTTCCTCATTTTTGGAAAAATATAACAACGTTATATGGTACTGTAAAACAAGGTAGAAGGTGTGTATAAACTTGATGAGAATTTAAATCTCCCTTTTTTTGGGGGGAGACTGCACCAAAACTCAGGCCCAGTGTATAACACAACACAATGTAAGTGGCAGAACGTGGCTGGCTGATATTCGACAAACTAACAGAACTGACGTACATCCACTTTGTGACAATTTGAATCTCCCTTTTTTTTGGAGGGGGAGACTGCACCAAAACTCAGCCCCAGTGTATAAAACAACACAATGTAAGTGGCAGAAAGTGGCTGGAAGATATATGAAAAAATCCAAGGACTGTAGTACAATTTCAATCTCCCTACAATGATCTCAGGACAAGTATGGCAGCAATAAAAAGGACTGCTGCACACAAAAGTTCACTGTGGACAAATAAACAAGATAACTGTGCAGAAAGGAGCAACAGGATTTTTGCTTTTAAGAAAGCAGTTGGTTTGCACAGCAGCGGTGCAAACAGCAATGCAGCTATCAGGGAGCCTTATAAGGCAGCCTAATAAGCTACAGAGCTGTTGCACAGAAATCTTGCCTCCACTGTCCCTGCAAAGAAAAGGTGGTGTTGGACAGTGGAAATCGCTACAGCACAAGCAATTTGGGGGTTAATCTTCCCTCCCTAACTATGTCCCTTCTTCTGACGAAGCTGCAGCGACCTCTCCCTATGCTCAGATCGGCAGAAGTAAGATGGCGGTCAGCGTGCACGCCCCTTTATAGCCCCTGTGACACCGTAGAAAGCAAGCCAATCACTGTCATGCCCTTCTCTAAGATGGTGGAGACCGAGACCTATGTCATCACGCTGCCCACACTCTGCGTCCACCTTCATTGGCTGAGAAATGGCGCTGAACGCGTTATACGGAACGCAACTTTGGCGCGAAGATCGCCGACCGCATGGCCGATCCCACACTAGGATCGGGTCGGGTTTCATGAAACCCGACTTTGCTCAAAGTCGGCGATGTTTGAATTTGTCCGATCCATTTCGCTCAACCCTAGTCGTGACTCATTCAAATGCTGCTGAACGGTTTTCACTTCCTCTGTTTTTATGATCCCAAAAAAAGAACTAAAACCAGAAAAAAAATGGGCATGTGAATACAACATAAGAGTAATATAAAGTATTCAGGTGCATAGTGTCGTACAGAATCTAGATAAGGTTCTGTTCACATGTTGAGTTCTCATTTATTTGTAATATAACTCGTATTAAAAAAAGAACCAGACACAAACAACAATGGACACCAAGGGTAAAGCTTCACTGCCAGCGTCTGTGGTCCGAGTACGAGCTGATATCAATTCAGCTGAAATCAGACAAATACAATGGGGAAAAGACGGGCTTAGAAGACACTTATATGCATTTTTTTTTTATAGGAATTAAGACAAATTCCATAAGAAAGTGATTTGCAAACGCTCATAACGTTTCATGCAGGGCAAAATCATAAAAAAATAAAAGTTTAATTTTTTTTCTGGGAAACTTTATTGCAGGAGTTTCGTGGCATTTTACAAACGTGAATTAGTGAGAAATGCAATGTATAATATTGTCCTATCTGTCATATAACTGTATGTATTCTGCCCTGACTAACACAGCCGTCCTACTTTATGTAGGGCTGTGCATGCTACATTTGTTCCTTTGATGCCGCGCCCTCAGTGATAGATTTTTGGAGGATGCACAGCACCATTATTGTGAGTGCGCTGTTTACAAATATGCAACAATGTATTGAGCTTTCTTCCAATAATTAGCAATGAAATGATTAGCATTCAGAGATATTCACATCATATGACCACGTGCTCACCCCTGAGGACAGAGTGATGTCTCAGCAATGTCTAGCTAATTCCCATAGTCCGTCCGGAGTATCTCCCACAGTCCACAGCACATTAGTGGCTCTATGTACAACCTCCTGGAGGAGCCACAAACATCTCAAAATCAACCAGGTAAAAACCGATTTCATTACATTCCCGTCTCTCGCTCACGGAAACTGCAAATTTTACAGTCTCTGATGGTGAAATGTCTATTAACTCAAACGACCCCGCGGTACCTAAGGGTAATATTAATATGTGCGTCTGGTAAACGTCACTTCTCTGCTTAGTCATGAATGCAGGATCCCATTCCGGTGCTGCTCCTATGGTCTGCAGGGAGATGTGGCCACATAGAGGGTAAAATAATCGCTTCATCCAATAATATCTATCAGAAGGAAAGCAAGCGCCATGTTCACGGGGAATGCTAAGCATATGTATTGGATAAAATCTCTTGTTTGCCAAAAGTGTAAGACATGGAGTTGGCTACAGTGTTATGTATGTACGACATGGCGTCATATATTTAACATGGTGTACGCATTGGGCGCGGCGAACGCAACATGTTGCATTTTTGGAGGCGTCAAATATACGAATTTCTGTCTATGCGCTTGTGTACTTCAGACTGCGCATCTCTAGGAACTCATTGAGACACGCCCTCCTGGAAATATTGAAAGCATGCGCATAAAAAACGCAAGCACAGGCAAAAAACTCATACAAAGGCATGCACACGCAGCATTTTTTTGCCGTCATTTGTAAGCTGATGCGGATAAAAAACGCTGCGTAAACATGCGTTTGCATGCATTTTGGCATGCGTTTGCGTATGCAGATGATACACTGCGCACATATACGCAAATGTAAACTTAGCTTATTAAGGTATGGCATGGTGGTATTATTTAGGTACAGCATGGCAGCATTATTTAGGTGCGGCATGGTGGTATTATTTAGGTATGACATGGTAGTATTTTTTAGGTACGACATGGCAGCATTATTTAGGTATGGCCTCGTGGTATTATTTAGGCATGGCATGGCTGTATTATTTAGGCACAGCATGGTGGTATTATTTAGGTACAGCATGGCGGCATTATTTAGGTACGACATGGTGGTATTATTTAGGTACGACATGCTGTTATTATTTAGGCACGACATGGTGGTATTATTTAGGAAAAACACCAAAAAAGGAAAAATTCAAGAAAACACACCAAAAACAGGCAGAGATGCTTACCTGTCTAAATAGGCCTCAATACAATTGCACAGACAAATAAAATGGCAGGTGCAATATCTAATGAAACAGCCAGCCTTCAATCAGGGATTGGCCGTGTGGTATTATTTAGGCACGGCATGGCAGTATTATTTAGCTGTGGAATGGCGGTATTTAAGCCTGGCATGACAGTATTATTTAGGCACGGCATGGCAGTATTATTTAGGCATGGCACAGCTATTATTGTTTATGCGCGGAATGGCAGTATTATAGGCTGGTTTCACACTTGCGTTTTTATCTGCATGCGTTTTTTTAAAAACGCATGTGTGAAAAAACGCATGTAAACGCGGCAAAACGCCGCGTTTTTTTAACGCATGCGTTTTTGCGGAAAAAAAATTTGCGGCAAAACGCGGCGTTTTCCCGCGTTTACATGCGTTTTTATCCGCGTTTGCGTTTTTGAAACGCATGCTGAGAAGTGTGTGACAGCTGCAAAACATCAAAATCAACTAGAAAACACACTATTATTAGAATTAGCTAGGGTTAGGGTTAGGATCCCTAGGGTTAGGGTTAGGGGTAGCTTTTTATTAGAATGTCCTGGTCACCAGGTCACTGATAAGCCACCCCCCACCATCAAGGTGATAAAGGGATCCAAACCCTAACCCTACCCCTACGCCACCCCCACCATCAAGGTGATAAAGGGATCCAAACCCTACCCCTAACCCTACCCCTAACCCTACCCCTAAGCCACCCCCCACCATCAAGGTGATAAAGGGATCCAAACCCTAACCCTACCCCTAACCCTAACCCTACCCCTAACCCTACCCCTAACCCTAACCCTACCCCTAAGCCACCCCCCACCATCAAGGTGATAAAGGGATCCAAACCCTAACCCTACCCCTAACCCTAACCCCACCCCTAACCCTAACCTGAAATACGTGGCACTGAAATGCGTGGCACTGAAATACGTTTATATACGTATATATGTATATAAGTGCCACGATATTTCAGTGGCCACGTATTTAAGTTCCACGTATTTACGTGCCACGTATTTAAGTGCCACGTGTATAAGTGCCACGTGTATAAGTGCCACGTGTATAAGTGCCACGTATTTAAGTGCCACGTATTTAAGTGCCACGTGTATAAGTGCCACGTATTTAAGTGACACGTATTTAAGTGCCACGTATTTAAGTGCCACGTATATAAGTGCCACGTATTTCACGTAAATGCCACGATATTTAAGTGCCACGATATTTAAGTGCCACGCATTTAAGTGCCACGCATTTAAGTGCCACGCATTTAAGTGCCACGCATTTAAGTGCCACGTATTTAAGTGACACGTATTTAAGTGCCACGTATTTAAGTGCCACGTATATAAGTGCCACGTATTTCACGTAAATGCCACGATATTTAAGTGCCACGATATTTAAGTGCCACGTATTTAAGTGCCACGTATTTAAGGGCCACGTGTATAAGTGCCACGTATTTAAGGGCCACGTGTATAAGTGCAACGTATTTAAGTGCCACGTATATAAGTGCCACGTATTTCACGTAAATGCCACGATATTTAATTGCCACGATATTTAAGTGCCACGTATTTAAGTGCCACGTATTTAAGGGCCACGTATTTAAGGGCCACGTGTATAAGTGCCACGTATTTAAGTGCCACGTGTATAAGTGCCACATATTTAAGCGCCACGTGTATAAGTGCCACGTATTTAAGTGCCACGTATATAAGTGCCACGTGTATAAGTGCCACGTGTATAAGTGCCACGTGTATAAGTGCCACGTATTTAAGTGCCACGTATTTAAGTGCCACGTGTATAAGTGCCACGTATTTAAGTGCCACGTATTTCACGTAAATGCCATGATATTTCAGTGCCACGTATTTCAGTGCCACGTATTTAAGTGTCACGTGTATAAGTGCCACGTGTATAAGTGCCACATATTTAAGTGCCACGTATTTAAGTGCCACGTGTATAAGTGCCACGTATTTAAGTGCCACGTATTTCACGTAAATGCCACGATATTTCAATGCCACGTATTTCAGTGCCACGTATTTAAGTGCCACGTGTATAAGTGCCACGTGTATAAGTGCCACGTATTTAAGTGCCACGTATTTAAGTGCCACGTGTATAAGTGCCACATATTTAAGTGCCACGTATTTCTTAGCCACGTGTATAAGTGCCACATAGTTAAGTGCCACGCATTTAAGTGCCACGTATTTACGTACGTAAATACGTGGCACTGAAATACGTGGCACTATGACTGTCAGAAAATGTTCATTAAACGGTTAGGGGTGAGGTTAGGGGTAGGGTTAGGGTTTTCTTGTTTTTTTGTGTTTCCTTGTGTTTTTCTATAAAAACGCATGCGTTTTTAACGCAAACAAACGCAGGTGCTTAAAAACGCATGCGTTTAACAGCAATGCATTTTTTTGCCGCAAAAAAACGCCGCAAGAAAATACTACAGGTAGCATTTCTGCAAATGAACGCACGCGTCAAAAAACGCATGCGTTGCCGAAAACGCGTCAAAACGCATGCGAAAAAAACGCATGCGTTTTTAATGTTAAGTATAGTGAAAAAAACCGCATGCGTTTTTAATGTTAAGTATAGTGAAAAAAACCGCATGCGTTTTTTACGTTTTTTAGCGCTAAAACGCAGCTTACAAAAACGCAAGTGTGAAATCAGCCTATTTAGGCACTGCATGGCGGTATTATTTAGGTACGGAATGGTGGTATTATTTAGGTATGGTTTGGCAGTATTATTTGCACACGGCATGGCGGCATTATTTAGGTACAGCAAGGCATTATTATTTATATTTTGGCATGCGTGACGGTATTATTTAGGTACAGTATGGTGACATTATGTGAGCATGGTATAGCTGTATTATTTGGACACCATACAACTCCTATTTGCTTACATTAACTATAAAAGGACCATATGTTAACGAACTATTATACACCATTATATAGTAAAAACATTACTGAAAGTGAAAAAGCAGCCATACTAGTAATAGCATGTCCAGACAGAAATGCACAAACAGGATACAGCAGGTCCCTCATGATAAAGAGGGGGCAGCAAAGGTGCAAATACTGAAAAGAACCGCTTAGTAACCCACCAAACATCCGTGGGGGGCCGCCGAGGATTCTATTTGCACACAGGTCAGACAGGGCGTCATTCACACCTTTACATTAGATGCACCTCTATCTCCGTATAGCAGCCTATTACCAACACCCCGACTATTACATTGTGTTCATGGGTTTTACTAAAGGACAGTTAGCAAAAATAAAAAGGGTTTTAAAAGGTCCACCAATGACATTGAATAAGAAAGTCTGGCACTGTAATTGGTGCAACACCCCCAAAAGCAATTATTAAGACAAATGCCATACTATGTAGTTTTAACACTTTATGTAAAGTGACCTAAAGATTAAAAAAGATTTTAGTTCGGTTGGAAAGGTCATTATTATGAGAGCTTATTCCAGAGCTCGCTGACAAAACCAGTTGGATTCATAGATAAAAAGAGTTCGAGAGAAGCTTCTTCGCATAAGAAGTAAAGACCATCGGGTGGATCGAAGGGCAGCCGAAAAGCGGTCGAACGTAAAGCACCTGGATGAATAGTCTGAGCCCTCCTGATCTTCACGAGGCCCGGCAGGTCTCCCGCTAATAGACTCTTTTCTTCCTGCACTTCTTGACTGATTGAGAGAAGTTTCTTTAATTCGCTCGCTGACATCCGTGCAGGTTCTTGTCTCAACGCTTTGATCTCCCGTCCTGATTGAACCATTGGCTGGATGCTATTTCCAGTATTTTGGCAGGAATGTCTCAGAGAACCCGCTCGCTTATCGGGCTGCAAAGTTTTCTGCTGACAAGAAATCTTTCGGGCTGAATGAGCAGCCAAATAAATGTCCATAGAAATGATTAACTGAGAAGTCTAGAGAAATACAGCCGTGAACTGGAGAATAACCATGGGGGGTATAAGTCACGGGAGCAGGCAAGCCGAGCAATGTCCATCACTGTCCAAGAAGGTCCATGACAAAAATAGTCACCATCTCAAAAGTGGCCAAGTGCGCTTTTATTTTATTCCCTCTGCTCCCCTGATTTTTCTGCTTTTTGTTTTTTTAAAATCCACCATACAGTTCCAGAGATATGGGCCTTATTACTTAGTGCTAATTTTTAGGATATTTACCAAGGGGGTGTTTCTTACAGGATAATTATGCAGAGAAGCCTAAAGACACGCCCTAGAGGATCTTCATCAATAGGAAAAAACCTATTTAAAGATAGACCACGCAACTAGATAAACAGTTCTTCCTAGTAGAAAAAAGTTTTCTACACATTTCAAGGCTGAACTGTCATATTTGTCAAGTTAAAAAATATATATAGTCCAGACTGATGTTTTTGTTTGTTGAGAGAGTATCATTTTTAGCAGCTCCATGCTCTAATAGGTGCTCCCCAGCAGGTCCATCCCCTACCATTTATGACGCCCTTATGTCATAATACAACATGCAGAAAGAGATGGTCTTATTTAGACAATCCCTTTAAGCTACTCACGTATTCCAAAATTGTAACAAATCTATTAAAAAGATTCTCTACTGTATCTGTCCATTGGAAAAATGGGTAAGCACACTTGGAGATGAAAGTGGATATAAAACCTGTGCTGCCGAGGATCCGATATACAATAGGAAACTAGTTGCAGTTTTATTTGTTAATGCGTTTCGAGGTGTACATACTTCTTCATGAGGGCAAACCCCTGATGAAGCATGTACACGTCGAAACGCGTTAACAAAAAAAATGCATCTGGTTTCATATCATAGATTGGATCCTCGGCAGCGCAGGCCTTATATCCACTTTCATCTCGAAGTGTGTTTACTATCTTTTTGGTGGATCTTCAGCAGCCGTTTTTGTTTAAAAGCTAACAAAGGACTTGTGACTTTCACAGCCGTCCAGATAAAACCCTATGGTTCTTACTGTCATTCCACTTTTTATCTAAACACGTTGGAAAAATGGGTGACATCAAGAATGGTATACAATATCTAATATCAGTGCAGTCATAATTAAAGGGATTGTCAGGGACATGGATATTGATGATGATACTAATTAACAGATCGGTGGGGGTCCATTATCTGGCAACCCTACCAATCAGCTGCTGCAATGGTGCACTAGTGAGCAGCGCCACACACTGTGTGCTGGCCATATTCGGGTACTGCAGCTCAGTTCTACTGTATATTGTTTGAGAGACGTTGCAAAACTGTTTCTATGACTTTGGAGGGGGGCAATGTTTCTCCCAGGCGATGCTTCCAGGGAAAAAAGAAAGAAGCAGCTAATTTGGATGCATTAAGTCTCCGTCATTCAGCATTCCCTTATCACAATGTATTAGTTTGACCCTTATTTCTCCTTTAATCCACTGGCATATAAAATAAATGAGTAAATTCTATTACTTTCTGCTCATCCGCCACTTTACTATTCTGACATTAGGGAGGAGCAGAACGCCTTCCCAGAGACGATACAAGAACAACCCCTGACCCCCGTCTCATTAAGTAACACAGCGCTGCCATCACACATCGCACCCTGGCCGCGGTGACATTGGCCAAGAACACGGCAATAAATCAAAGTGGCAGAGTTCAAGACCCCAAACTTCCAGCTTCCTAATGTTCAGTTTATTCAAGGGTAAAATCATTGTTTTAATCCACAGTCAGTATATTTAGTGCAAGAAAACTGTAACAATGGTGACATTATTCAAAATAAATGTGCGTGGGGGAGAAGGGGGCATTAATAGATATGGGAGTGATTTAGAGCATTAAGGCCAAATGCCTCGCAAAAGTCACATGTAATTAGCGTCACCGGTGCCAAACCAGAACTACGGCGCACCAACATGGCCGGAGGTGGTTTCACCCCAATGAACCAATCATTACGGAGATTTTTCAGGCTATGCTGGGAATAATGCTCCTCTTTTTATTTTGTCCTTTTCCTCTAATTTTTTTGAATCCCAATGAACAAAAGTAAGTTAAATTTTGATAATAAAAAAGGGCCCTCAATATACTACACATATGCGCCAGATATAAAAATACCTCCCAAGCCTCTCCAGTGATGCTTTCTCACTAGTGATGAGCATACGTGCTCGGACAAGGTGTTATCTGAGCATGCTCATATGCTAACCGAGTGTCTTCACTGTGCTCGAAAAATATATTTGAATCCTCGCGGCTGTAGGTCTTACGGCTCTTTGACAGCCAAACATGCAATACCTGCATGTGTTGTGGCTGTTGAACAGCCAGCCGCGAGACATGCAGCTGCGGTGACTCGAACATATTATTTGAGCATGCTGAAAACACTTGGTTAGCACCAGAGCATGCTCAGATAACACCTTATCCGAGCGCGTATGCTTATCACTATTGCTTACCCTTGAATTTAAAAAGTGCGTGCTGTTCCAGATGAGCTGCCATCTGTGTGGACAAGAGGAATAACAATATTTCTGGTCATTACAAGACTTGTATCCTGCATGTTCCCACTTGCAGACTGCGTCTCTCATTTTCATTTGTCACTAAGCTAGTGGATATAGACTGCCGGCTATGACATCTCCCATACACTGGACACAGAAAAGAGGAGATCCAGCTCCTCCCTTTCTTTGTAGCACATCTTCCAAAGCAGCATAGTAGATATTATACTGCTGTAATGAGCAGTGTAGATGTGAATCCAGCTCTGGGGTGAGATAGAACACTTACTAGAAAGCAACTTCAACTTTTAGGCTATGCTCATATACCTCGTTTTCTGCATTTTTATGCAAATAATAAACTACATTTTACAGTACCAGCAAAAGTTATAAGAGTTCAGAAATCTAATGCACAAGCTTGTTTTTCTTTTACTGACTTAATTTGAGAAATTAAGTCTTTTTTTTAATCTGCAGCAGGTCAATTGAGTTTTTGCAGTATTTTTTCATCCTTAGAATGCAATGAGAAAGAACAGGTTTTGGTGCCTTTTTTTGTGACAAAAATTAACTTTTTAAACATGTAGTGTAGACAAATTACACAGGTAATCTGCACACAAAAAAGGCTTCTAAAAAAAAAAAGCTCAGCAAGCCCAGCTTTTTGAATGCAGCTTTTTACTGCCCCAAAAAATCAGGTTTTGGCTGCAAGAAAAAAAAATGCTGTGAACTAAGTTTTATGTGTGTATCTGCTTCAGTCTCTCTTTATAGCACCCTTCTCCACTGCTATCGGCAGCATGTAACTCAGGTGGTGGCTCCATGTAGCAAAAAAATGAACCCTTTCCATCCTTGTGTATGTAGGAGACTTGGAGTTTTGCGTCAATGGTTGTGGTTTCATAGATTACCCCTTTGGTAACAGATATCAATGGCACCCAATGGATCTGGGATCAGGATGGCTGTGTGTTGGGAAGGAAAGGATGAAAGGTTTGGGGATGTTTTCTACTGGTCTTGATTGTTCCTCCTGGCAGATCAGCAGATCTTTTATTAAAAGTGGCTCAGATGATATCTACCTTGATACCAGGATCTTTGAGGAGCAACAAAGTAATTTTATTAACAATATAATGATACAAAGTTCCTTTATTTTCAATCTTCTTTTTTAATACTAAATAAGAATCAAATATCATTGTCTTTCATGTGTCAACAAAACTGATCTGGAAAAACTTGATTAGTGCAGCTGCGACTCTTTCCATGAAGATTAACACTCTGCCATATTATGTCACCGTACACACTTAATAAAGTGCTGCCTCAGCCGGGGATTGAAATTTCTAATAAGACTGTATTAGATAACGAGGAACAAAAAAGATGTAGAGGAATAGTCAGTTAATTCGGTATCATTTGTCACTGCATAACCACGTTGTAATTCGAGGATGATATCACCATTTCTTATTTAATATATTTACTTGAGATGACGGATGCACATTTTTGCATTTTTCTGCTCTGCAAGAAAGTGAGTGTTATTGGAGTTAGCTGGCGACATAAAATATTAAATTCTATTTATTTCTATGTTATATTCATACTGTCACATAAATGTAACAGTCCGTAATGGATGAAGCTGTTCTGTGAAAGTGTTTAGTCATTACAGGCAAAATATGGAAGCTTCTTTTATGTTTAAGTTTCTCTTTTTTCATCTTTTTTTCACCTAGGTCTAAAGGTTTTCTCTTGTCCTGCACCAATTCGGCAAAACTGACCTCCATGCAATTTTCAGGATGGGTAATAATCAGAGACGGGTTAATTAATCAAACTCTCCATGAATTTTACAAAGAAATTTGATTTACCCAAATGACAATTTTATTAAGTTCTCTTCGGAGGAATCAAGCAAAATGGAACTGGCATTTTGCTTGATTTGTCCAAAGAGAACCAAACAAAATTTTAATTTGGGCAAATCCAATTTCTTTGTAGAATTTAAGGCATATTTGAGTCGCATCAAACTGATGTGCTCAACTCTGATTATTAGTAATATACCTTGTAGGACAGAAAAAGCGCAGATAGTATCTTATCTCACAATTTAAGAGAAGATTCGCCAGTAATGTAACTGCTCACCTGATGTAAAATATTCACAAGCATATAGTGCCGGCTGCCGCAGATCCACCGGTCGACATGTGACCGTAGCTAAATCACTAAATCGGAGGATTTGTGGGTTATAATCTGCGCTGCCAGCCAATCCAAATCAGACAAAATGTACAATTCAACAGTGGTTTATTCTACGCGTTTCGGAGTGCATATTGACTCCTTCTTCAGGAAAATATCACAAGTCAAAAGACTTAAAATGTTATTGGGTTCTCTTCCGACGAATTAAAAAAAATGTAAAATTTATTAGGGTCACTTGGAATGAATCAAGCAAAATGGTAACTGTCAATTTTCAGGATTATGAAGAGCCAAGAAAGGGATGAAAAAAAATGAACATTAGCGTCATCTGGCATCCGCCTGTCCTGCCGTACAGTCTAGCTCGGGGCCAGCCGTCTTCTTCTGCCGCTCACAGGTGTCTTCAAAGGCATTTTCACTAGGCCTTGTGCAACGTCATGACGTCGTGGGGTTTTGTCGGCGCTGAGAGTCCACGTTAATCAGACTGAAGGACTGGAGCAGGGCTGTGCGGCGAGGCAGGTGAAAGCCGGAGCCAGGAGAGTATAATATTTTTTACCTATGTTTCTTACACTCTGGGGTCTGGAGAGACATCAGAGCATAAGAATGCTTTTTTGAGACTAATCGAATTCTTGTCTTAATTCTAGCAAATCTGCCTAATCAGAATTTTGGCAGATACCCTCATCCCTAATAATAATTATGCAGCTAAAGTTACCTGTGCTTATGACACATTTTTGAGGGTTCCATTCTCATTGTGTTGTATAATCGATGGATGTTCTCACTTAAGGTGGGAACGTGTGGAGATGGGTGGAATTAAGGAGTGTTACGGGCAGTGATTCATGGAAGAAAAGTATGCAAATTAAGCTCTTCTCAAATTGAAAGGTACCAGCCAGGAGATATGGCCACCCTATACGTCAATGTCCAACATGAGCATCCAGAAATCCCTCTAAGGAAAGCCTCTCTCAGAGTTTTTACCCCTCATCAGTGTAGAGCCAACTCTGGCTTGGCCAAGGCAACGTGAACCCCAAAACAGCTGTCTGTAGATGAGTTCCTAAATGGGATTTATCTCTGGTTATGCTTCAAGTGTTGACTTGTAAGGTTACGACCCCTCCTCGGTGATACTTGTGATTATGTTTCTTTCATTGCGTGAGAGGGCTAATTAGCATTTCCTTTCCAGATCCAGATTTCTGACCAAAATGGAATCAGTGCTTCTTTATGGCCCTTATGCATGAGCCAATGCAAACAGTATGGAGACAAACAAGAATTGCGATGACCTTCAGTCTCTATGCAGTTTGCACATTGTCGGTGTCACCTCCCCTGTTGATTCAATCAACCGGTTGAATCAGCTGATCGCTGCCGTGTGGGAATGATTCTTATGAAGGCTTGTATGGCCGATTATTAGTCTTTATGGCAGCCATAAATCTCAGCTATCCTATTAGTCAGGGAGACATCATTCACAAAGACAAACTGCATTTCCTTACAAGTATTTCTGGGAGCTTTTGGATAAAGTCTTTGGATCCTTCCTTGTTGACTTAATTCTGTTCTAAACTTTCTTTATTAGACGTAATTGCTTTTTTTGAGAATATTGTTGCTTGTAAAAATAGAAAAAGGAACCGTATTCATAGTAACATTAACATTATTTTAACCAAACATGGACCCTTCGTCCCTAGTAAATCAGATCCATAAAATTGGATGGATGAATGCATATGCCGAGGGACAAGGGCCGCTCTCGCCTCTTTAATTTTTTAATAAGACCAAGCTCATGAGCACAATGTTATCGCATTCACTCATGTACCGGGGGACCCGCTGCACACGACGGGGCTTTAAACTTTAAATACCATCATAAATGGACAACATTTACCAAGCTGGTTATGAATCGTAGAAGAGGATGACAGCACGGCCATTAATTATAGATGTACAAACTCTATACACAATGAGAGGAGTATAAAAAATAGGCTAAAAATTCTAAAAAGAAATTTAAAGAAATAACAATGTAAAATTAAAACTACAGCTGTGCACGCAAAAAACAAGCCCCCACCCAGCTCCACTGACAGAAAGATAAAGTTACAAGTCTAAGAAATTGGAGATACAAACCATTATTCTTTTTAAGTTTGTACTTTATCTTAACTAGTAAAATATAAAAAGAACTAGACAAGTTTGGTAATTATCTCTGTCATTGTACCGACCTGTCGAATTACAATGCCATGTCATTTTTACAGGACTTTGAACAAACTCATATAAGCAAATTTTTTTCTGTTTTCAGTGAACTTGCCATTCACTGTTGTTAACCAGTTTATCAGCAACCTGACAGAATTATAGGTAATTTCTTCCCTTTGTTGTCTATCCCGCATTTCGCCTTCCATTGCCTAATATCTTGACTGCCCTAAAGTAAAAGCCTACCTATCTATTATGACTGTATATAGTGTGAAAGACAAGTGAGCAGGAGTAAACAAACACCCATCACTTCCTGTAGAGAGACAAAGACCCATCTCCCAACGTCCTGTAGATAAAGCTCCACCCCAATTCCTTTAGCAAGACACAAAGACTCGCCCACTTCCTGTAGAGTGACAAAAGCCTCCCACACCTTCTGAAGAGAGACAAAGACCCCCACCCCTTGTAGAGACAAAGACCCATCATGAGTTCCTGCAAAGAGACAACCTCCCACTTCCTGTACAGAGACAAAGATCTTCTTCCATTTGCTATAGAGACAAAGACCTGCCGTTACATCATGTAGCAAGAGAAAGATCTGTTCTAACTTCCTGTAGAGAGACAAAGATCTGCTCTTACTTCTTGCAAAGAGGCAAAAATCCACCCCCGCTTCCTGTAAAGGTACAAAGACAGACCCTCTCTTCCTGTAAAGATACAAAGACCGCCCCACTTCCAGTAGAGAGACAAAGAACCGTTCCCACTTCCAGTAGAGGAACACAGAACCTCCCCACTTCCAGTAGAGTGACACAGAGCCACCCCCACTTCCAGTAGGGAGACAAAGAACCTCCCCCACTTCCAGTAGAGAGACAAAGAACCACCCCCACTTCCAGTAGAGAGATAAAGAACCACCCCCACTTCCAGTAGAGAGGCAGAGCCCTGCAACATTTCCTGTAGAAAGATAAAGACCTGCCTGCAATTCCAGTTGATAGACAAATACCTGCCCTTCATTTCCGGGAATATGTCTTGATATCGCTTCTGTTTGAAATGTACACACAAGCAGCAACAGGCAGTATACAGCAAGTTACACAGAAGTGAGACAACCAAAAACAAAAGGTTGGATACCATTACAAATATCATGGCACACTGTAAAGAAGCCTGAAGTTCCAACAAGTGAGCAAGAAACTCAGGAGAAATGTAATCCATATGGTTCTTCTACATATGGAGCCAAAATCCACTTGAAAACAGTAACCAGTATTACCAGTAACATCCATTAATGAAAACCTTTATGACTATTCATTAGAACATTACATACAATAAATGGACTCACCTTCCAGTGCCTCAGAATCCAAGGTTTCACCCAGTCTTTGTAGAAGCTTTGCCCGTGCCGCGTTCTTCTTGTGTTTTTTCCCTTCGTAATGTTGCTGAGCCATCATTGGGTTGTTAAACCAAGCTCGACAGAGGTCACAGAATTTCCGAGACTCGCTCCCAATGTGGATGCTCCATAAAGTGTCTTCTTCCTGGATGTTGACTTCCGTGGGTTCTGGGTTTTCTTGCACAGGTTCTGTAAAAGAAATGAACACCAGAAATTAGAGCAAGGATCACTAGAGGTCAGCTATGACAAAACCAAAATCTCCAATTTTGCCATAATTTAGTTATGCATAATTAAAGGGAACCTACATACCTACTTACTAACATTGATGTTGGCTTTTTTTGCCCTAGACCAGACACTTTTAGACATAAATGACATAAAATGACATAAATTATATCAGAAATCTACACCAGATCTACGTCTAAGCTACACCCTCTCAAAAAAGGGTCAAGTTTTTCTGACAGTTAGGTGGACAGTGATTGGAGTGGTGGCAATGATCCATTCCATTGTGGTCTTTTAAAGCTCATTCTTGGCATCCATGGGGGTCCAGCTGGTCAGACCACCACCAACCCTATGGATAGGAGAAGGCTTGCAATGTTAGGAATACTCCTTTATATGCACTAAAGTCTGGAGTGTCGATTTAGTCTAGCAGTTGAATTTAATCCATTGTTCCCCGTTGTCAGCTGAGGACAGTCTGAATATCACATTGTGTGATTACCATCACAAGTGCAAAAAAAAAATAGAAATGACCTCTATTCTATCTCTAGCACCGAGAAACATTTCCATACCGATACATGAAGAACATTCGCTGCTCTTTGCCAACTTTTTGCAAATGCCTTTTTAAGCACTGTACCTATTCTGCAGCCAACTCATTAATTTCCATGTGAAGTTTATGATAATTTACATACTAAACATTCCGTTCTCTGCTCGAAAGGTTTGTCCAAAAATGTTGCATTTTAACAGAAGCTACCATAATACGACAGATCAGCTTGACGCACACGGTGATACCTGTCATACGACGAGCTGCATTGCGGAGCAGCCAGATCCATCCCGTGTGATGAAATACTTTGTGTGACAATGTGCGTTACGATGCCAAAGCCTTTGACTTCGAAGGAAAATAGGCCAATTGGTTACAACAGAAAGAATATTCACCAGTAAATACGTCTCGGACATGGAAGCATTTATCTTTCTGAGAAATTAATTACTTCCTTTTTTTTTTCAGAAAGATTCCTAGATAAATGTGTTATTAATGCACTTGGGCCTGGAAATCTTAGAAAACCTCTCATCTCCAGTTCAGAGATTTCCATTAAGTAAATCTCTTTCATCTGACTCTCAGAGGATAGCCTTGATTATTTATGATTTGATGCCTAGTCACAGAGCTGAACGTGAAGCTGCCAAGAACGGATCCTGAAAACAGACTGACTTCAGAAAAAGTGCCACTTTCTTCTCTCCGGCAGAGATGTCCCCTGATGTCCTGGATACCTTGATGCCTTTAAATATGCAGGGTATTGTTTCTTCTTTTATTTTTTTATAACTACTTTTAGCATTAACATTGTAACGTAAAAGTTCCTCTGGTGATTTGACGAACACACCGGGCATTGTCCGTGGAGAACCCCCTGATATATCAAGGTCCAGTCCTTACTAGGGACCTCCTACTTCTACCACCAATACCAAGATATTCAGACTTTTGGACCTTTTAGAAAGTTATATATAAACAACATTTTCCTTAATCTATTACAGGCTATGGACTCATTTGACTTAAAAAAAAATTGTATGTATGTTAATGGTTACCCTTTGTTCCCAAAATTGCACTAGTTTGCCATCTTCATTCATTTTCAGACCTGCTAACACGCTTATTGAGATCTGATCCAAGTTTCAGATTTTTCTCTTGCAAGAGTGTCTCTCCCTGTAATATAGGCTGGATGTGAGCTCTGTGTGTATCCAGCATGCTGCTGCCTTCATATGTTTTCATGTATTAGCACAGCTCCAATATTGTATTTTCCTCACCATGTGCCTTCCACCTTTTCTATAGTCTGTTTTCTCTGCCCTCCAGGAGACTGCATATGCTTTCTTTCCTATCCACAAGAATCTATGTACAACCCCTCACCACTCCCTCCTGCTATCTCTAACACAAAGAGAAAGGGGAGGTGAGCAGAAAGAGCTGTCAGGAACAGGTGTTCTGATGGATTTTTATCAATTTTTGAAAAAGCACTGAGCTAGATGAAAGATTTATAGACACACTTCAGCAACAGAATGGTAAAAAAATGCTTAAATAAGTTGCTTAATAAGTGAGGATTCTCCGATGTCAGACACTCACGTGACCATAACTATGTGATTTGCAAACTTGTGACCACATTCCAACTAGACTTGTCTGGCCTTGACCAATACACTTGCATTGATTAAGACTGCGCCCGTCTAGTTGGCATGTGACCGCATGTATGCATAGTACATACTTGCGGTCACGCTCCCGGCACCGGAGAATCCTTACACCACTCAGTGTGGGCGATGTGAGGACTCACAAGTCTGCAGTCACTTAGAGTGTAGCCTAATGCCAGACACCCCCTTTCATTTTGCATGTAGGGAGCACATAGACAATAAAAAAACATCTGTATGAAGGTGTGTATAGTCTTTAAGGGTGAGGTCAATTTTGCGGGTTTCCATCTCATAAAGTGATGGCATATTTCTAGGTTACGCTGACACTTTTTGATTTGTAGGGGTCCTGCTAATCCTGAGAATTACTGTAAGTGCTGGAGTAATGCTGCACCTCCTTTTAACGTTCACCTCTTGGCCCATATGTTGTGCAGAGAACTGCAGCCAACACCATTCATTTCAGTTTTATTTATGAGGCATATATGTAATTAACATGGAGGCAGGTATCAGGCTTGCACCACAAGGTGACACTGATTGATTATGACCTTGGGCCACACGACCACAATTACTGATGAACATGAATCATATATACGACTGGTCTAGTTGCAAAGAGTGACGTCAGTTTTACTTATTATTTTGTTTTGCAGGAAAGAAATCAAATAACGAGGTTCCAATGGTCAATGACCAGAGTCTGCGGGGTCTCCTGCCGCTGCAATCACTGGATCAGGTTGTCACACACATGGCTTCATACAGACAGATGAAGAGTGCTAATAAGAAACTGCAGGTGGAAATGTCTGCGTGACCCGGAGTGTGGTGGGATTCTTGATATCAGCTTGTCATCCTGACCTGACCTCAATCTCAGAATGCCGGTCGCAGGGTTTCTGAGATGAGAATACAAGTATATTCCAATCATTGATGGAAAGAGATTAAATCATAGCAGCATCAGAAAACATTCCAGGGTAACAGGTCTCAAAATTGGTGGCTGCTTTTTCTTTGCCCTCTCCCTCTTTCTTATTTTTGTACTGTCATGTCTCACGACTTGGGAATTATACAGTATTGTGTTGTACTGTCATTGTATTGTTGCTGTTACATTTCTATGCAATGACATTTGCCTTTTAGAAGTTTGTCCTCTCTGTCTCCCTGTCTGCCTCACTAGCTCTGATGTCAGTAACTCCTCCCTTCATCCTCATTCTGTGTATGTCAGCCATGTTATGAGGTTCATGTGCGGCGGCCCCAGGGTCCTGGTCGTCACAGTGGTATTGCTTTCCTCTCGGGAAGAGTGATGCTACGTTTGGAGGCAAGAAAGGATAGCTGCATCCAGGTATCACAAACATGCAACACACATTTCACACTCCAGGCCACCAGGGGGAGCTTCTGCTCCTATTTATTAGGTCACTCCCTCCCTATATATATATATATATATATATATATATATATATATATATATATATATATATATATATATATATATATATATATATATATATATATATATATATATATCTGGTAGTCTGTAGGGAAAGTCAGTCAGTTCCAGACAGAAGTTAGTTCCTGACAGAGCTCCAGTCAGGAGTTCTGTTAGTGAGTTCCAGACCAGAGATTGAGGAGGACAGAAGGTTAACGGAGCTGTGCATGCCCTCAGAGCTGCAGCTCCCGGAAAGAGACATTGAAAGACTGAATTGTATTGCAGCGAGCGTGAAGGAAGTCGAAGCAAAGGAGAGGATACCAGAAGGGGACCAGCCCCGCTCAGGCTGCCTCCTTCTGAGGCGCAAAATCCCAGTAGCCGGAACACCGAGGGAGTAAGGACCTCTACACCTTATTTCAGAGACCGGCAGGACAGCTAATTGCAGGTTACCTGTCCGCACCTACACCCAGGAGGCACGGTGACACCTACAGAGCTGGATTATCTAAGAGACCCTATAAACAGGCTCAAGTCACCAGTCATATGGGTTTTGTCCTATCCTACACGGGGGACAGAGAGAACGAAACACCACATCTGTGAGACCCTTATGTGAAATCATAGGCAGTAAGGGACTACACCACCGCAGCGCAAGTGAAGGCTACTGATTTCCACCTGGATAAGGGGACTCTGGACTTGCCTCCAAACCGGCCGGACTCTGCCTGCCCTGTGATCTGGTGCCCTGGACTGTGGATGCTGAAGTCTTCAGTAAAAGTAAAGAGACTGCAACCTTGTGTCCTCGTTCTTCTCTGCGCCTCTCACCATACCATCATCTACACACTGGGAAGCCCTGGGGACATACTTCACCTGTGGGAAGGTATACCATCTAGCTGCCATATTATCACCCCAGCGGACCCCTTAAAGCAGCGTCGGTCACCCTGACCGAATACCACAGGTGGCATCACGAACCTAAACTTTATCCCTTTAAAGACCTTTCCCTTTTACACGGACGTCCCAGGGCCACGGACCGGGTCAGCCACCGTGACATCCCCCTGTGAACCAAAGGACCCGGTACCGAGTATCCCACGGCCCTCGGGGGCCGATCCACATGTCTTTCTGTCTCTAGTTCAGACTAGTCTTTCATCTACTACAGTGTAATTGTGCATTTCTGCAAGAATTTAACTTGAGAATACATCTTCTGCAATCTTTATATGTGCCTTCTGCAGTTGGGTTAAGCTATCTGGTGAAATTTCTTCATGTGCGTACTGGTACATAGAGACATTGATAGTAACAGTGTCTCAAGAGCTGCACACTTGTGGCCTAGTTATGGAGTCAGAATATGCACCTCCATTAGACTGTACCTTCTTCCTGTTGACATAAGGCCTCAGAATTTTATCACACCATGCGCCCTCTGATTACATTTATACACCATGCGGCAGCTAATGATTTTTTTTTTACACCATGTGGTGTCTGATGACGGTTGTATACCATGCTGATAATTCTATACACCATGCTCTCTTTGACAATTTCATGTAACATGCTTTCTCTGATAACTGTTATACACTATGCTATGCACTGATAACTGTTATACACTATGCTATGCACTGATAACTGTTATACACTATGCTCCCTCTGATCATTTTATACACCATGCTCTCTCTGATCATTTTATACACCACGCTCACTCTGATCATTATATAGAACATGCTCCCTGTGATAATTTTATACACCGTCCTCCCTATGATAATTTTATGCACCATGCTCCCTCTGATAATTGTATACAACATGCATCATCTGTTAATTTTATACAACATTCTCCTGCTGATAATTGTATACACCATGCTCCCTCTGATGTTTGTATACATCATGTTTCCTATCATAATTTTACACAACATGCTCCCTCTGATCATTTTATACACCATACTCCCTCTGATTATTTTATACAACATGCTCCCTCTGATAATTGTATACACCACGCTCTCTCTGATAATTGTATACACCTTGCTCCCTCTGATCATTTAATACAACATGCTCTCTCTGATAATTTTATACAACATGCTCCCTCTGATAATTGTATACACCATGCTCCCTCTGATCATTTTATACAACATGCTCTCTCTGATCATTTAATACAACATGATCTCTCTGATCATTTTATACAACATGCTCCCTATGGTAATTTTATACACCATGCACCCTCTGATAATTGCATACACCATGCTCCCTCTGATAATTGTATACACCATGCTCACTCTGATCATTTTATACACCATGCTCTCTCTGATAATTTTATACAACATCCTCCCTCTGATAATTGTATACACCATGCTCCCTCTGATCATTTTATACACCATGCTCCCTCTGATAATTGTATACACCATGCTTCCTCTGATAATTGTATACACCATGCTCCCTCTGATAATTGTATACACCATGCTCCCTCTGATAATTTTATACACTATGCTCCCTCTGATGATTGTATACACCATGCTCCCTCTGATAATTGTATACACCATGCTCCCTCTGATCATTTTATACAACATGCTCTCTCTGATCATTTAATACAACATGCTCCCTATGGTAATTTTATACACCATGCACCCTCTGATAATTGCATACACCATGCTCCCTCTGATAATTGTATACACCATACTCCCTCTGATTATTTTATACACCATGCTCCCTCTGATGTTTGTATACATCATGTTTCCTATCATAATTTTACACAACATGCTCCCTCTGATTATTTTATACAACATGCTCCCTCTGATAATTGTATACACCACGCTCTCTCTGATAATTGTATACACCTTGCTCCCTCTGATCATTTAATACAACATGCTCTCTCTTATCATTTTATACAACATGCTCTCTCTGATAATTTTATACAACATGCTCCCTCTGATAATTGTATACACCATGCTCCCTCTGATCATTTTATACAACATGCTCTCTCTGATAATTTTATACAACATGCTCCCTCTGATAATTGTATACACCATGCTCCCTCTGATCATTTTATACACCATGCTCCCTCTGATAATTGTATACACCATGCTTCCTCTGATAATTGTATACACCATGCTCCCTCTGATAATTGTATACACCATGCTCCCTCTGATAATTTTATACACTATGCTCCCTCTGATGATTGTATACACCATGCTCCCTCTGATGATTGTATACATCACGCTTCCTATCATAATTTTATACAACATGCTCCCTCTGATCATTTTATACACCATGCTCCCTCTGATAAATTATACAACATGCTCCTTCTGATAAATTATACAACATGCTCCTTCTGATAATTGTATACACCATGCTCCCTCTGATAACTTTATGCACGATGCACCCTGTGATAATTGTATACACCATGCTCCCTCTGATAAATTTATACACCGTCCTCCCTCTGATAATTTTATACAACATGCACCCTCTGATAATTTAATACACCATGCTCCCTCTGATAAATTATACAACATGCTCCTTCTGATAATTGTATACACCATGCTCCCTCTGATAACTTTATGCACGATGCACCCTGTGATAATTGTATACACCATGCTCCCTCTGATAATTTTATACACCGTCCTCCCTCTGATAATTTTATACACCATGCACCCTCTGATAATTTTATACACCATGCTCCCTCTGATAATTGTATACACCATGCTCCCTCTGATCATTTTATACACCATGCTCCCTCTGATCATTTTATACACCATGCTCCCTCTGATAATTGTATACACCATGCTCCCTCTGATCATTTTATACACCATGCTCCCTCTGATCATTTTATACACCATGCTCCCTCTGATAATTGTATACACCATGCTCCCTCTGATCATTTTATACACCATGCACCCTGTGATAATTGTATACACCATGCTCCCTCTCAGGGCCGGCATCAGCACCCGGCGCACCCGGGCAAGTGCCGGGGCCCTGACAAGACAGGGGGGCCCACTCACGCAGTCATACATCCATCTGGCCGCTTTAACCCTTTCTACCCTTTCAATTTTCCCTGCCTGGCACAAGCATCTTCTCAGTCAGTGCAGGGCCAGGCACATAGGGGTTAAGGACACAGCCAGCGTGACATTGTGGGCGGAGAGTTCTCCTGCTCTGCTGCTCTCCTGGCTGCCTGCAGTGCTGAACTAATCAGGCACAGGCAGATTCCGGACTGGAGGAGCTGCTACCGGCACCTGAGTGAGTGCCATGCTATATCGCTGTATATTCTGACAGTCTGGGTGACCTGGGGGGGCGGCCATGGGCTGGGCGGCTGCAGCTGACATATATATATATACTACAGCAGCCACCCAGCCCAGGCCCCCAGCACAGCCTGTATAGATACAGTGTATATAATACATATACAGGACAGGTGCTGGGGGCCTGGGCTGGGCGGCTGTTGAAGTATATACACCGCACAGTACCTCTCCCCTGTATATATACACCGCACAGTACCTCTCCCCCTGTATATATACACCGCACAGTACCACTCCCCTGTATATATACACCACACAGTACCTCTCCCCTGTATATATACACCGCACAGTACCTCTCCCCTGTATATATACACCGCACAGTACCTCTCCCCTGTATATATACACCGCACAGTACCTCTCCCCTGTATATATACACCGCACAGTACCTCTCCCCTGTATATATACACCGCACAGTACCTCTCCCCTGTATATATACACCGCACAGTACCACTCCCCTGTATATATACACCGCACAGTACCTCTCCCCTGTATATATACACCGCACAGTACCTCTCCCCTGTATATATACACCGCACAGTACCTCTCCCCTGTATATATACACCGCACAGTACCTCTCCCCTGTATATATACACCGCACAGTACCTCTCCCCTGTATATATACACCGCACAGTACCTCTCCCCTGTATATATACACTACACAGTACCTCTCCCCTGTATATATACACCGCACAGTACCTCTCCTGTTATGATCCTAGTGGCAAGGATCGCAGGTCGGACTAGCTAAGTAACTGAACAGACTACTAGCTCTGGGGAAGTGGTAACTAGATTGACCGCAACCTGATCCTATCCGCAAACAACTATAGGCAGCCGTGGAACGTTACCTAAAAAATTCTAGACGTCTCGTCACGGCCTGAGAAACTGACTATTCCAGGAGGGAAAGTAAGTCCTCACTTGCCTCAGTGGAAGACCCCAAAGATATAGAATAGCCCCCGACAAATATTAACGGTGAGTTAAGGGGAAAGCACAAACGCAGAGATGAAATCAGATTTAGCAAATGAGGCCCGCTAATACTAGATAGCAGAAAATAGGAAGGAAACTGTGCGGTCAATAAAAAACCCTATTCAAAATATCCACGCAGAGATTGCTCGAGCCCCCGCACCAACTAACGGTGCGGGGGAAGCAACTCCGTACCCCAGAGCTTACCAGCAAAAAGAAATCACATGTTAGCAAGCTGGACTAGACTCATCATACACAGAAATCATATTGCAGGCAGATGAGCAAAAAATATTCAAACAGAACTTAGCTTATCCTGAAGAGGCAGAAAACAAAATAATCAGGAGTAATCAGAATAGCACTGAATACATTGACAGCCGGCAACAAGTGAAAGTGAAGCAGAGCTAAATAGGAGCCTCCCTGGTGAATAACGAGGCAGCTGATCCAGCAGACCCGCAGGATAATAAACCAAACCACCAGGGGGAGCCAAAAAACCAAAGTCACACAATACCATCTGTGACCACAAGAGGGAGCCTGAAAACGGAGTTCACAACAGTACCCCCCCCTTGAGGAGGGGTCACCGAACCCTCATCAAAACCCCCAGGGCGATCAGGGTGAGCCACATGGAAGGCACGAACCAAATCGGCCGCATGAACATCAGAGGCGACAACCCAGGAATTATCCTCCTGACCATAGCCTTTCCACTTAACCAAATACTGAAGCCTCCGTCTAGAAATACGAGAATCCAAGATCTTCTCCACCACGTATTCCAATTCTCCCTCAACCAGCACAGGGGCAGGAGGCTCAACCGAAGGAACCACAGGCATCACATACCTCCGCAACAACGACCGATGGAACACATTATGAATAGCAAACGATGCCGGGAGATCCAAACGAAATGACACAGGGTTAAGGACTTCCAAAAGCTTATAAGGACCGATAAACCGAGGCTTAAACTTAGGAGAGGAGACCTTCATAGGAACAAAGCGAGAAGACAACCACACCAAATCCCCAACGCGAAGTCGGGGACCCACACAGCGACGGCGGTTGGCAAAGCGCTGAGCCTTCTCTTGTGACAGCTTCAAATTGTCCACCACATGATTCCAAATCTGATGCAACCTATCCACCACAACATCCACTCCAGGACAGTCAGAAGACTCCACCTGACCCAAGGAAAAACGAGGATGAAACCCTGAATTACAAAAAAAAGGCGAAACCAAAGTAGCAAAACTAGCCCGATTATTAAGGGCAAACTCGGCCAATGGCAAAAAAGTCACCCAGTCGTCCTGATCAGCAGAAACAAAACATCTTAAATAGGTTTCCAAAGTCTGATTAGTGCGCTCGGTTTGGCCATTCGTCTGAGGATGGAAGGCCGACGAAAAAGACAAATTAATGCCCATCTTAGCACAAAAGGTCCGCCAAAACCTAGACACAAACTGGGATCCTCTGTCGGAAACAATATTTTCAGGGATCCCGTGCAAACGAACCACATTTTGAAAAAACAGAGGAACCAACTCGGAGGAGGAAGGCAACTTAGGCAAGGGCACCAAATGGACCATTTTAGAAAAACGATCACACACCACCCAAATGACCGACATTCTCTGAGAGACAGGGAGATCTGAAATAAAATCCATGGAAATGTGCGTTCAAGGCCTCTTCGGGACAGGCAAAGGCAACAACAAGCCACTGGCACGAGAACAGCAAGGCTTAGCCCGAGCACAAATTCCACAAGACTGCACAAAGGAACGCACATCCCGCGACAAGGAAGGCCACAAGAAGGACCTAGCCACCAAATCTCTGGTACCAAAAATCCCAGGATGGCCTGCCAACACCAAAGAATGAACCTCGGAAATAACTCTGCTGGTCCATCTATCCGGGACAAACAGTCTCTCCGGTGGACAACGGTCAGGTCTATCCGCCTGAAACTCCTGCAGCACTCGTCGCAAATCTGGGGAGATGGCAGACAAAATCACCCCTTCTCTGAGGATACCAGCTGGCTCTGAATCACCAGGAGAGTCAGGCACAAAACTCCTAGAAAGAGCATCAGCCTTCACATTCTTTGAACCAGGCAGGTATGAGACCACGAAATCAAAATGAGAGAAAAACAATGACCAACGAGCCTGTCTAGGATTCAGCCGCTTGGCCGACTCTAGATAAATCAAATTCTTGTGATCAGTCAAGACCACCACACGATGCTTAGCTCCCTCGAGCCAATGTCGCCACTCCTCAAATGCCCACTTCATAGCCAACAACTCCCGATTACCAACATCATAATTCTGCTCGGCAGGCGAAAACTTTCTTGAAAAGAAAGCACATGGCTTCATCACAGAGCCATCAGAGCTTCTCTGCGACAAAACAGCCCCCGCTCCAATCTCAGAAGCATCAACCTCGACCTGGAAAGGAAGGGAGACGTCTGGCTGACATAAGACCGGAGCCGAAGAAAACCGGCGCTTCAGCTCCCGAAAGGCCTCCACAGCCGCAGGAGACCAATTAGTAACATCAGAACCCTTCTTGGTCAAATCCGTCAATGGCTTAACAACACCAGAAAAATTAGCGATGAAGCGACGGTAAAAATTAGCAAAACCCAAGAACTTCTGAAGACTCTTAACTGATGTAGGCTGAGTCCAGTCATGAATAGCCTGAACCTTGACTGGGTCCATCTCAATAGCAGAAGGAGAAAAAATGAAACCCAAAAAAGAGACCTTCTGGACTCCAAAAAGACATTTTGAGCCCTTCACAAATAAAGCATTGGCACGCAGGACCTGAAACACCATCCTGACCTGCTTAACATGGGACTCCCAATCATCTGAAAAAACCAGAATATCATCCAGATACACAATCATAAATTTATCCAGATATTCGCGGAAGATGTCGTGCATAAAGGACTGAAAGACAGAAGGAGCGTTAGAAAGTCCAAAAGGCATCACCAAGTATTCAAAATGGCCTTCGGGCGTATTAAATGCAGTTTTCCATTCATCACCCTGCTTAATACGCACAAGGTTATACGCACCACGAAGATCTATCTTGGTGAACCAACTAGACCCCCTAATGCGAGCAAACAGATCAGATAACAATGGCAAAGGATACTGAAATTTGACCGTGATTTTGTTTAGAAGGCGATAATCAATACAAGGTCTCAAGGAACCATCCTTCTTAGCCACAAAAAAGAACCCCGCACCAAGAGGGGAGGAGGAGGGGCGAATAAGTCCTTTCTCCAAAGACTCCTTTATATAACTCCGCATAGCAGCATGCTCCGGCACTGACAAATTGAAAAGTCGTCCCTTAGGAAACTTACTACCAGGAATCAAATTTATAGCACAATCACAATCCCTATGAGGAGGTAGAGAACTGAGTTTGGGCTCACCAAATACATCCTGGTAATCTGACAAAAACGCAGGGACCTCAGAAGGAGTGGATGAAGCAATTGACACCACAGGAGCGTCACCATGAATTCCCTGACAACCCCAACTTGACACAGACATTGCTTTCCAATCCAGGACTGGATTATGAGTCTGCAACCATGGCAGGCCCAACACGACAACATCATGCAAATTATGCAATACAAGAAAGCGAATCACCTCCTGATGAACAGGAGTCATGCACATGGTCACTTGTGTCCAGTACTGAGGTTTATTCGTAGCCAATGGTGTAGCATCAATTCCCCTTAGTGGAATAGTGAATTTTAAAAGCTCCAAAACTAAACCACAGCGCCTGGCAAATGACAAATCCATCAGACTCAGGGCAGCACCTGAATCCACAAAAGCCATAACCGGGTAAGATGACAGGGAACAAATCAGGGTAACAGACAAAATAAACTTAGGCTGTAAAGTACCGATGGTGACAGATTTATCAATCTTTTTTGTGCGCTTAGAGCATGCTGAGATAACATGAGCTGAGTCACCACAGTAAAAGCACAACCCATTTTGCCGTCTATAATTTTGCCGTTCACTTCTGGTCAGAATTCTATCACATTGCATAGACTCAGGTGTCTGTTCAGAAGACACCGCCAAATGGTGCGCAGGTTTGCGCTCCCGCAAACGCTGATCAATCTGAATGGCCAGAGTCATTGACTCATTCAGACCTGCAGGCGTAGGGAACCCCACCATGACATTCTTAATGGCTTCAGAAAGACCTTTTCTGAAATTTGCAGCCAGGGCACACTCATTCCATTGAGTAAGCACCGACCATTTCCGAAATTTCTGGCAGTACACCTCTGCATCATCTTGCCCCTGAGAGAGGGCCAACAACGCTTTTTCAGCCTGGTTCTCAAGATTAGGTTCCTCATAGAGCAATCCAAGGGCCAGAAAAAACGCATCCACACTGAGCAATGCAGGATCCCCTGGAGCCAATGCGAAAGCCCAATCTTGAGGATCGCCACGCAAGAAAGAAATAATAATCTTAACTTGCTGAACAGAATCCCCAGAGGAACGAGGTTTCAAAGAAAGAAACAACTTGCAATTGTTCTTAAAATTCAGGAACCTAGATCTATCTCCAGAAAACAACTCCGGAATAGGTATTCTAGGCTCTGACATAGGACTGTGCACAACAAAATCCTGAATACTTTGTACCCTTGCAGCAAGATGATCTACGCTGGAGGCTAAACTCTGGATATCCATATCAGCAGCTGACCTCAGAGCCACACAAAGATTAAGAGGAGGAGAGAAGCCAGACACACAGCAGCTAGACACACGGCAGCAAAAAAAAAAAAAATATCTCCAAGCTTCTTTTCTCCTGCTTCTGCCATGCAATTAACACTTTATAGGCCGGCTGTACTGTTATGATCCTAGTGGCAAGGATCGCAGGTCGGACTAGCTAAGTAACTGAACAGACTACTAGCTCTGGGGAAGTGGTAACTAGATTGACCGCAACCTGATCCTATCCGCAAACAACTATAGGCAGCCGTGGAACGTTACCTAAAAAATTCTAGACGTCTCGTCACGGCCTGAGAAACTGACTATTCCAGGAGGGAAAGTAAGTCCTCACTTGCCTCAGTGGAAGACCCCAAAGATATAGAATAGCCCCCGACAAATATTAACGGTGAGTTAAGGGGAAAGCACAAACGCAGAGATGAAATCAGATTTAGCAAATGAGGCCCGCTAATACTAGATAGCAGAAAATAGGAAGGAAACTGTGCGGTCAATAAAAAACCCTATTCAAAATATCCACGCAGAGTTTGCTCGAGCCCCCGCACCAACTAACGGTGCGGGGGAAGCAACTCCGTACCCCAGAGCTTACCAGCAAAAAGAAATCACATGTTAGCAAGCTGGACTAGACTCATCATACACTGAAATCATATTGCAGGCAGATGAGCAAAAAATATTCAAACAGAACTTAGCTTATCCTGAAGAGGCAGAAAACAAAATAATCAGGAGTAATCAGAATAGCACTGAATACATTGACAGCCGGCAACAAGTGAAAGTGAAGCAGAGCTAAATAGGAGCCTCCCTGGTGAATAACGAGGCAGCTGATCCAGCAGACCCGCAGGATAATAAACCAAACCACCAGGGGGAGCCAAAAAACCAAAGTCACACAATACCATCTGTGACCACAAGAGGGAGCCTGAAAACGGAGTTCACAACACTCTCTGTTATGACCCCAGTGGCAGAGGGTCTCAAAAATAATTACTAAGTCTGCAAACACAAAAACCAGCTCATAGGGCAGTGGTAACTGGGCTGACCATATATCTAATCCTAGCACCACAAATACCAGCAGCCGGGGAACGTGCCTACGTTGATTCTAGACGTCTCGCGCCAGCCGGAGAACTAACTAACCCTAGAAGGGAAAAGAAAGACCTTTCTTGCCTCCAGAGAAAAGACCCCAAAAGTTGGATACAAGCCCCCAACAAATAATAACGGTGAGGTAAGAGGAAAAGACAAACGTAAGAATGAGCTAGGTATTTAGCAAAGAGAGGCCCACTAGCTAATAGCAGAATATAGTAAGATAACTTATATGGTCAGCAAAAACCCTATCAAAAATATCCACGCTGGAAATTCAAAAACCCCCGAACCGTCTAACGGCCCGGGGGGAGAACACCAGCCCCCTAGAGCTTCCAGCAAGGTCAGGAATCACATTTAGTACAAGCTGGACAAAAATGAGAGCAAGCAAATAACCCAAAAAACAAAGAAGCAGGACTTAGCTTAATTTTGCACGAACCAGGACCAGCAGATAGGAGCAAACAGAAAGGATCTGATTACAACGATGCCAGGCACTGGACTAAGGATCCAGGAGGTTTATATAGCAACACCCCTGGACTAACGACCCAGGTGGGTGCAAACTGAGGGAAGAAAATCCCAGAGTCATATCACTAGTAACCACAAGAGGGAGCCAAAAAGTCTAATTCACAACAACTCTCCCCTGTATATATACACTGCACAGTACCTCTCCTCTGTATATATACACCGCACAGTACCTCTCCCCTGTATATATACACTGCACAGTACCACTCCCCTCTATATATACTCCGCACAGTACCTCTCCCCTGTATATATACACTGCACAGTACCTCTCCCCTGTATATATACACCGCACAGTACCTCTCCCCTGTATATATACACCGCACAGTACCTCTCCCCTGTATACATACACCGCACAGTACCTCTCCCCTCTATATATACTCCGCACAGTACCTCTCCCCTGTATATATACACCGCACAGTACCACTCCTCCTGTCCTGTATATATACACCGCACAGTACCACTACTCCTGTCCTGTATATATACACCGCACAGTACCACTCTTCCTGTATATATACACCGCACAGTACCACTCTTCCTGTATATATACACCGCACAGTACCTCTCCTCCTGTATATATACACCACACAGTACCACTCCTCCTGTCCTGTATATATACACTGCACAGTACCACTCCTCCTGTCCTGTATATATACACTGCAGAATTTACAATAGCTATCACTCATGTAAGAAGTGAAATCTGGCATTGTACTCTACCTATATTTCTCTGCTGTATCTGGGCATCATGAATCGTTGTATGTGTTAAAGGGGGGGGGGGCCCACTGAGACTCTTTCGCCCGGGGCCCTCAAAAACCTGGAGCCGGCCCTGCTCCCTCTGATAATTTTATATACCATATGCCCTCTGCTGACTTTTCTGTACTAAGTTCATGACCCTTTTTACATTATGACGCACATTGTCCTTTATAATCTAGGCCATTTCACTGATCATGAATTGCAGGATAATCTATTTCACTGAAATGAAAATGGATAAGTCAATATGTGAATTACGACCAGAGTCTTCCCAAATAGAATGGATGGATCCATATACTCCTGACTGAGTCAATAGTAAATACCTTGTGATAATTGTTATAATATTGATGGTGATACATAAAAGTATTAGAAGTCATGTAAGAGTCTCTAGATAGCGTAATTTCATAAATGCAATAAAAATTAGCGCCCTTAAAGGGACACTACAAAAAAGATAAAAATAAATAGATGGTAATTTTCCCACAGTGTGCGTCAATCTGCAATATTGTCTAAATGTATGCTAATCAAACTTTTTGTAGCAATTTGGCAATTTTTCCTTCTTTGTTTTCTTTTTTTTTTGGCAGGAAGAGGCAGGGCATGGCCTACAAGACGGTGATTAAAGAGGTTGTCCAACAATCACAACTTACTTGACTACAGAATCTCCTTCAGTCTCATAGCCAGTGAATGGAAAGAAAGTAATAATAAGCAACACGGAGTGTACTCAGGGAATGCTGTCCGCTGGGAAGGTTTTGCTTTTTGGAGATTACAACAGCTGCAGGCTTATGCTGTGGACTGTGTTGAGCAGACAATAGATGGTGTGGTGTTGACTGTTACAGATTGCTGATATGTGTGGTTCCTCTTTAGACTGTATGACCTCTCTGGTTTTGCTTGTATCAGTTCTTCCATGAAGTTGATGATGAAGATATTGGTGGCTGTATGATCCAAGTAAAATAGTTTATTTGTCTGCCGATTATTCTGCAGAAAGCTGAAATCTGCAACATCGCCAACTCTTCTGGGAGTCTGGGAGGTGACACTATTTTTTTTGCCAGGAGCCTCCTGAATGTCTCGGAAGAGTTGGCAAGTATGAATGTATAGAGATGGACGTTGGGGCACCCTCAGGCATCTAGGTTCAGGTACGAGTGCTGCCTCCTCCACCCCGGTAGCTGTGCCCCTGGTGTTCTATTAACATCACGCATGTATTAGAAGAGCGTATCTCTCCTTAGAGGGAGCTAAAAAACGACATATCAAGGATAAGAAGACTCCAAGATTTCCAACACACAGACCCTATATCTGCGAAAACCCCACAGCTTTGTTTCACGAGCCGTAGCTTGCTTGCATCGTTACTGAAGGCATCTTTTACAACGTGGTGCAGTCCCGATACTGGAGATGATGACCAGTTTTGGAGACGGGCACCACTTGATATATTGGTTTCAATGCACACCTGTCAACTATAAGGCTACAAACATCTTAAATTATATATCCGGAGTATTTAGGCCGCTCGCTCGTATAACTGGGCATATGCTACATAGTCTCAGCTGGCCATAGAACGGTCTCAGGTCTGACAGCAGATAAATCAACAAAACTGCTCTCCTTTAAAGCCATAGTAGATGCTGCTGGCTATTTAGCTAAGGCTGACAGCGAGGAGACATCTCCTATTTGTGTCCAAAAGATTAAAACTTTAGGAAGAAGACAATTTTCACAATCAGTTTTTGCTTAAAAAAAAAAAAAAAAAAAGCTAAGGCTGGTGTAAAATGTGCAACTTGTCACAAAACAGATGCCATACATTACTGCAACATGCCAACAAAACCCTTTATAGCATGCAACTCTCATCATAACCACCGGGTGGCCACATACAGACACATAGATCATAAACATCTCCAGACAGAATATAACAATTTTTTTTTTTTGTCCAAAACCTCATCAGCCAGATTGCATCTGTAGGGTCTGTCTTGGAGCTCTGTATAAATTTAGTGGATATCATCTGGGGTCTGTGTTAATTTAGGTGGTCTGGGATCTAAATTCATTAAAGCCTGGATGGTGTTTTCTCCGGGGTTTATAATTATTAAGGGGCTCTGGTCTGGGGTCTGTAATTATTTAGGGGTTTTGGTCTGGGGTCTGTAATTACTTAGGGGGTTTGGTCTGGCATCTGTAAATATTTAGGGGGTTTGGTCTGAGGTCTGTAAATATTTAGAGGGTTTGGTCTGAGGTCTGTAATTATTTAGGGGTTTGGTCTAGGGTCTGTAAATATTTAGAGGGTTTGGTCTGGGGTCTGTAATTATTTAGGGGTTTGGTCTAGGGTCTGTAAATATTTAGGCATCTGCTCTGGGGTACGTAGATATTTATGGAGGTCTGGTCTTGGGTCTGTATTTAAGGGTTGTGCTTTGAGGTTTGTATATATTTAGGCGGCCTGTAATTATTTAAGCGGTCCGATCTAAGAGTATTTAGGATGTCAGGTCTGGATGCCGTAGTGATACGGGGGTCTCATCTGGTGTCTGTAATTAATTAGGGGTCTGCATTTATTTAGGGGATTTGTTCTGTGGTCTGTATTTAAGGAGTTTGATTTGAGGTCTATCATTATTTATAATTATTTAGGGGTCTATCTGAGGTGTATTTTAGGGGATATGGTTTGGGTTCCAAATTTATTTAGGGGATCTGGTTTGGGTTCCGTGTTTATTTAGGGGATCTGGTTTGGGTTCCGTGTTTATTTAGGGGATCTGGTTTGGGTTCCAAATTTATTTAGGGGATCTGGTTTGGGTTCCGTGTTTATTTAGGGGATCTGGTTTGGGTTCCGTATTTATTTAGGAGATCTGGTTTGGGTTCCGTATTTATTTAGGGGACCTGGTTTGGGTTCTGTATTTATTTAGGGGATCTGGTTTGGGTTCTGTATTTATTTAGGGGATCTGTTTGGGTTTTGTATTTATTTAGAGGATCTGGTTTGGGTTCCGTATTTATTTAGGGGATCTGGTTTGGTTTCTGTATTTATTTAGGGGATCTGGTTTGGGTTCTGTATTTACTTAGCAGATTTTGATCGGGTTCTGTATTTATTTAGGAGTCTGGTCTGAGGTCTGCAATTATTTAGGGGTCAGGTCTGGGGTCTAATTATTTAAAGGTCTGGTCTAGTGTCTATATTTATTGTGGTCCGTTAATCTGGAGTCTGTATTTATTGAGGGGCTTTATTCTATGGTCCGTATTTATTTAAGGGCTTTGTTATATAGTTTGCGGGGTCTGGCCTGATGTCTAATTATTTATTTGGTCTGAGGTGTATTTTTATTTAAGAGATCTGGTTCGGGTTCTGTATTTATTTAGGTCATCCGGTCTGGTGGTCTGGATTAATTAAGGGGATCTGGGGTCTATATTTTTAGTTGGTCTGTTTTTGGTTTTGTATTATTTGAGGGAGGTATGCGAACTGTAATTATTTGTGGGTATAAAGAAGGGGCACATGCACTACTTTTAGCTTATATAGCTGAGCTCGGCATACGGTAAACATATCTTTTACATGACATTTCCTGAAGTTGCTTCTCAGAAGTTGGTAAGTTTGATCTTCCTACAGTTATATAGATAAGTCATATTCTGAATTTCTCCTGGAGCGACACTATTACGGCCCAGAAGCCGGTGCATGTCCGCGGTGAGCGCGGCCCACTCATTGCCCAGGATCTCCGTTAATCAGATTTGATTTCACTCGGCCGCCCGCCGCTCTGCATCAAACTCAGACTTCAAAAGGTAATCAAATGTGAAGTTACATTTTGCCCTTCCTGAGGAAACACTAGAAAAAGCCGTCCGCAGCCTTTGGGGGATTTACCCTGTCACTTTGATTTGCTTCTTGGGAGGAGACAAGGCCACCCTAGAAGAATATCAGAATCCAGGCCGGGCGAGCCCCGTGTGATGAGGTTAGCCCTACATGCAATGTCATGGATCAGTTATGGCTCCGCTCCTGAGAATAACACACAGTTACATCATGCAGGAGGAGCGTCTTCACAGTATCCTCGGCTCACATCTCAGAAGTGGCACAGCAATGTCCTCCACAGAAATTGTGACAGGCATACAAAATAAGGATTGCCTAGACCGGCACAATCTAGCCCTCCCCGGAGTCACCGGGAGTAATCCAATTCAGCCCTTAGATAAAGGAAGCGTAGCGGGCTGCATATAAAGCACCGGCCATTTCCCAAAAGAGTTTGGGTCATTGAAAGGACATGACTTTCTTCATCCAAGTACAATGTTGCACACAAAAAAACCCCACAAAACGATCCATTAAACTGAAGGATCCTTCCAAAAACAACCTCATACTGCCATCTCAAATATTAGTCCTGCCCGCTGGAAACACCTTTGACCAGCCTCAAAATGCCCGCCAAACCAGCCTCAAAATGCCTTTCGGTCCTCCCTACTTTAAAACCTTTCTTTAATCCTGGGACTATCAAGAATTTGCCAGGATTGCATCTGAAAAATTAGCACAGCGCCCGGTTAATTCTTGATTCTTAATCTTTCCGCATGTTTTTCGACCGTGCTACAGCAAGGGTCAGAAATAGGTGGCCTCAAATTTAGGTTGAGCCAATCTTATTCCTGGTTTCCGCCTGTGCTGCAACCCCAGAGTCAACCAGGGGTCCGATCATCCAGGTCTACACCAATGGTTGCTTGCATGTGAGGAGCCTGCTCGACATACACCTCCCCCACAAGACCTCCAAAAGAGATATCCCATAAGGGCTCCACACCCAACAAAACAAATAAAATAATTAAAGATGTGCACCGTATATAAGACTTGAGAAAAAAGGATAATTCACAATGTAGAACTGCGTTACTGAAAATAGGAATACTGCGGCTCGTGGGATGAAGTAGCAAAGGTTTTTAATAGCCGACTCGTTTCAAAGTTGAACTGGCTTTTTTTATCGAGGTATTGGAATATACTACCTGGACATTCTTGCGTGGGATTCCTTCATTTTCTCTGGTTTCCTCCCACACAAGAAACATACTTATAGGGTATTTAGATTGTGAGCCCCAATGGGGACAGCGATTATAATGGACGTAAAGAGCTGAAGAATATGATAGCGCTATGTAAGCAAAGCATAATACATAATTCATAATAAATCTGAAATTATACCTTAGTCAGAAGGGCCAGACAAATAGAGGTGAATGTGCTCAATTACGTGAAAAGTGAAGTGTGTGCAAAGTGTCACTACTGGTCAGAATCTCCAGAGTCACCATTCCTGTAGCGGCCTGTACAAGTGGTGCGAGCAAAGTGTCACTACTGGTCAGAAACCCCAGAGTCACCATTCCTGCAGTGGCCGGTACAAGTGGTGTGTGCTAAGTGTCACCACTGGTCAGAATCTCCAGAGTCACCATTCCTACAGTGGCCTGTACAAGTGGTGCATGCAAAGTGTCACTACTGGTCAGAATCTCCAGAGTCACCATTCCTGCAGCGGCCTGTGCAAGTAACGTGTGCAAAGTGTCACTACTGGTCAGAATCTCCAGAGTCACCATTCCTGTAGCGGCCTATACAAGTGGTGCATGCAAAGTGTCACTACTGGTCAGAATCTCCAGAGTCACCATTCCTACAGTGGCCTGTACAAGTGGTGCGTGCAAAGTGTCACCAGTGGTCAGAAACTCCAGAGTCACCATTCCTGTAGCGGCCTGTACAAGTGGTGTGTGCAAAGTGTCACTACTGGTCAGAATCTCCAGAGTCACCATTCCTGCAGTGGCCTGTACAAGTGGTGTGTGCAAAGTGTCACCACTGGTCAGAATCTCCAGAGTCACCATTCCTGCAGTGGCCTGTACAAGTGGTGCGTGCAAAGTGTCACTACTGGTCAGAATCTCCAGAGTCACCATTCCTGTAGCGGCCTGTACAAGTGGTGTGTGCAAAGTGTCACCACTGGTCAGAATCTCCAGAGTCACCATTCCTGCAGTGGCCTGTACAAGTGGTGCGTGCAAAGTGTCACCACTGGTCAGAAACTCCAGAGTCACCATTCCTGCAGCGGCCTGTACAAGTGGTTTTTCATAGACAAGTAAACTGCAATGCGCAAAAATAATACTTGAGTTTTCTTCTTTTAAGTAAATACTATATAATGAATTGTTTTGCAACTTACTAATATAGTTTGTGTGTCAATTTATCAGCATTCAACATCTCTGGTTGTAGTCAGTGAATGAAAATGTGCTTGTCCATATTCCGTGCAGACACAATAAATCACAGTTCAGTTTGCCTTTACTTTACAGGTTGATGCAATGTATTAGTGCAGGTAGAAATATCACAAACTATCAAGACTTAAAGGGGTTGTCGACTACTAGGAAACCCCTTGAACTAAATGTTTGGCCCCAATAAAAAAAAAGCAGGGGACAGCGATGCCAGCGTTGATTGGACGTTGGGGACCACAGGAGAGCTCCTGCACCGCGAGTGCTGACTGCTGGAACGCCGGTGAGTATAGTTTTTTTTATTTTATCGGATCCAGACGCGTTTTCAACATTTAGCTGTGAATAGGAATGTTTCCATTCAACGGCAGCAAACAAATGTTTAAAACGGTAAAGAATTGAAACACAATTTATATGACAAAACAGAAATCGAAATTTCTGTTGAAGTTCTCCTTTAAGTTCCTATCATCCACCATGCGATATTGCATTGTGCTGCTTACAGTAATAATCAGTCCCTGACCTCCCATTATACGGCATGAAAGGCTGTGCACTCACCTCACTGGGGTTTCTTTTATTTGTAAGGACTTGCAGCCAAGTAAATCTGTTTTGGAGATCTTGGCTTGGAGGCACATTTCTTTCGCTGCCGCAATGATTGTCTCACTATCTCTTTGTACAGTGCTAAGCTGCCAAGCTCAAGGAAAAAAAAAAAAAATCGAGAAAAGACATTTCTTCTCCGGTCTCAAAGTTCCCATATCTTACAAAGACAGAACATTGGAAAGCTTTGTGATCCTGGCACGTCGGTTCTTAAAGTGCACACGCGACCAACTTACAGCCCAGTTTTAATGGGAAAAGATTCCTTTCTTCGAGTCACATTTATCAGCTCCTATGAATAGGTCTCGAAACACAGCCGTACATTAAATGTTTTACAATTTAGTGAGCAACGCAGAATGGGCTCTTATTTGACCCCTTAACAAAAGTAATTCTTTATCAAAAGTTTTCACATTTTACAAATCAAAGTTAAGTAATTTCCTGGAATGTAGTAAAACTAAGAAATCTGTGCCTAACTTGGAGCTTCATCTGGATTTGTAGTTTATTTTCTGAAATTATAAGTTTGTGTGCCCACACTGGTATATTTGCTAGGTACTTTTCTTCGTGTGATCACAGAATGTCGATATGTTCTGTATATGCAGCGCCCCAGAGTCCTGGTCGTTGCAGTACTGATGCTCCGCCGCTAAGGGGCTATGGTACGTCTGATAGCACTGAAGGAGTTCACCTGACCAGGTATCACAGACACCAATACATTTCACAGTCTGGCCTCCAGGGGGAGCAAAAGGCACTATGTATTAGGCCACTCCTTACAATCCGGTAAAACTGGGGGTTAGATAGAAAGTTAGACAGAAGCTGACTGGGCTGGAACCAGGCAACATCCTGTAGCAGAGGGTGTTGCAGGGGAAGATTCAGGGGGGTCCCTGTCAGGGGTGGGATCCTGACAGAGGCCTAGCGAACAAGAGAGAACGTTAAGGAACCGCGCCTGCACTACATCGCGGCGGTATCTCAAGAAAGGACAAGAAGCGGGGTTTATTGTGAAGAGTGAGAAACAAGATCAAAGCAAAAAGGAGAAACACCAGTAGGAGTCGTGCTGTAAGATCGTGGCAACATCCTACTGAGGCGCGTAGCCGGTGGCCGGAAACGCCGAGGAAGTATTAGGCTCCAAGCATTACTTCAAACCAACGGCAGGACAGTTAATTATAGGTTGGCTGTCTCACCTAAATCACCTAAGCAGACATAGGGGGCAACTGTGGGAGAGGGGCGTCACTAGGGTCCCAGAAGAGCTCCAGGCCTACCCCGTCATACGGGTGCGTCCTAGCCATATATCTGGGGGACGGAGAAGAACATCAGAACAGACATAGGTTGTGGGAAAGAACATCAGAAACAGACACAACAGTTGTGAGGACTATCCCGTGGTGCTCAGCAGGGAAGTACTACAACACACAGGCGCTAGAAGGTAGGCACAGATTTCCACCTGCAAAGGGAACTCTGGAGGTGCCATCGGACCGGCCAGTCTCGGACAGCCCTGTTAACCGTACTCCGGATTGAGGATCTTGAAGCCTTCAGTAAAGAGGTAAAGAGACTGCAACCCTGTGTCCTCGTTATTCACTGCGAACTGCACCACGCACCACCACCTACACCTTTCATTGGACGCCCCTTAGCAGGGTCACGGACCAGGTCTAGCCACCGTGACAACCCCAGAACTGAGACAGAGAGGCCCGGTACCGAGTACCTCGCGGCCCTGCGTCTGGGGGTGCTCCAAACATCCATTTCGACTCTAATCACTATGTCAAGAACATTTACGTCCTTTTGGCAGCATCAATAGAGAGAACAGGTCAAAATGTGCAAAAATGGACAAGCTCCTCAGGGGCGGAGTTACAAAAAAATTGATATTTGTACTAAATTCCTGGTACCTGTGTGGAAACAAAGTTGTTCTGCAACAGAATAAGACAGGGAAGTTTTCCCATCCTACTAAACAAACCTATGGATTTCCTGGAAAGTACTAAAACTAAAAAATGTGTAAAAGCTTTGGGATTCAGTCTGGACTACTGGTCTATTTTTTTATATGACAAGTTTGTCATACCGGAATAGTATATTCCTTGGGGCCTTTTCTCTCCGTATGTCCCTGTTTGTCGGTGCGACTCTCCTCACATTGTCAAGCACTATTGCATCCTGTCGGCAGCAACAAAATTAAAAAGAGCTCAAACTGTATAATAGTGGACAAGCTCCTCAGGGCCAGAGTTAGAATAAATTGAGCGTTATCAGTAGCATCCGGTTCCTAATACCCTGAGCAGTCCCAGAAGAAGCTATGGATTTCCTGTAAGGTACTAAAACTAAAAATGTGTGCCAAATTGTGGACTTCAGATTGGACTAGTTGTCTGTTTTCCCAAGTGACAAGTTTGTATGGCCACACTGGAATATTCCCTGGGTGCTTTTCTGTCTATATATCTCTGCTTTTCAGTGCGACTCTCCTCACACTGTCAAGCACTTTTACTTCCTGTTGGCACCAACAAGAGCGAGAAGAGATAAACTAGACAATAATAGACAAGCTCCTCAGGGGCGGAGTTAAAAGAAATCTAGAAATAGCAGTTGCTTCAAGTACCTAATGCCCTGAGCAGGCACATGGTAAGCTATGGACTTCCTGTAAGGTACTAAAACTAAAAAATGTGTGCCAAGCTTTGGGCTTCAGTTTGGACTGCTAGTCTACTTTCTCACATCACAAGTATGTATGACCACGCTGGTATATTCCCTTGGTGCTTTTCTGTTTTCTCTCTGTATGTCACTGTTTGAAAGTGTTATGCTCCATACATTGTCAAGCTCTTTTACTTCCTATGGCAACGAGAGAAGGGGTGAAACTGAACAATAATTAACAAGCTCCTCAGGGGTGGGGTTATAAACAATTGAGTTACATCCAGTTCCTAATACCTTGATCAAGTCTATGATAAGACTGTAGTATTCTAAGCAGTACAATGTTTTTGAGGTCCTGTTATGAAACTCGCCTTAGGTTCCTGAACCTTAAAGTTACATTTCCGATACCTAAAACTAGTGGCATAACTACAAGTTACAAGCATGTAAGATTGACGGATTTACCTCTGGAAACAAAAGCCAAAAAACCCTTTTTGGCCATTTTTGTCTTCCTTTGTGGTAATACTGTTGCTTCTCTCATTATTATGCTTCGAGGACTTTACAAACATGAACTATATATTTCCTACAGCTTCGGTAAGAAACATGAATCCCTTTGGTCTTTAAACATAAAACAAATCTATGCAAGGTGATACATTTTTTGCACTATATGTAAATAAAGTTATAAGTAAGCGATAGAATATTGCTGATCCTGAGAATGAACGGGCCACAAGGGGCCACTGAATTAACACGGATGGAACCACACTGCGGCCGTCCCCTCTGCAGAGGAAAAACCGTAAAGAAGATACAGCAAAGAATCAGCGCTGTGGTATCTCTATTCACAGAATCAATGAGGGTCTTAGAGGTCAGACCCCCAGCGATCATGAACCCCTTCAGAACATTGCAGATGTTCAGTTTTGCACTTACATTATACGGTAAAGCGAATAGTAAGGAAATACAGGATAGAAATTCCAAGTGCAGTTAAATGGTGAAAAATAAATTCCGCCAGTGTCTTCTTTTACATTTTATTCTTATGGTGTTGATGTTTTGGTAATAGTGACCAGGTAACGTGATTCTCCAGGTCAGTACGATGATGACGCACCCAAACTAGGTTCTTTTTATAATTTAGTGGTTAAAAAAATTAGAAATTTGTAAAAAAAAATTTTGGGTTTATGTCACCCTTTTCTCAGACCCCAAAACATTTTTTCTATTTCCCGTGATGGAGCTTTGCGAGGGCTCATTTTTTTTGCAATCGTCAGCTTCGCTCGAAAAAGTCAGTGATCCATGCTGGAAAATGTCTACATCCTTTAGAGCCATGGACTCCGCGCTATGTCCATTAGTCCAATAGTCTTTAGTAAGTGGCCAGCTGCTCATAGGGATTGACAGCAATTAAGGTTTTAAAACTGCCGTGATCATAGCTAGCTCTGATTACAGCCATTAAAGGCAGGTGCTGGCTGTATAACACAGGCGGCACCTGCCTCTTAGGGCTCGATTTACTCGGATGAGTGCTATCTGTAGTTTTCATGGATAGAACTCATACCCATGTTATCAGTGACTAGTCTGATATTGATCTGAGTGACTGATCAAAGTCTATAGGACCGTGAAAAAATAGAGACCACACACAGATGCACAGATGACAGAGTACGGTCTGATTTTCACAGACTGGCAAAATGTAGAAGGTGGAGAACCTTCTTTTTTTTCCTCTCCGCGTCAGAGAAAAACTGATGCCACTCTGATCAAACTCTGATTAAAGTCTGATCAGAATATTTACACATTTTTCCTCAGATGTAGAGATTGAGTTTCTGAACTGGCTCCATGCACCTGAAGACAAGCCACATCTGGCTCTAAAGAAGCCAGGTCCACCAACGTTAAGCCAGGTCCACCAATGTTATGCCAAGTCCACCAACGTTCAGACAGGTCCACCAATGTTAGGCCAGGTCCACCAACGTTAAGCCAGGTCCACCAATGTTAAGCCAAGTCCACCGACGTTCAGCCAGGTCCACCGACGTTCAGCCAGGTCCACCGACGTTCAGCCAGGTCCACCAGCGTTCAGCCAGGTCCACCAACGTTCAGCCAGGTCCACCAACGTTAAGCCAGGTCCACCAACGTTAAGCTAGGTCCACCAATGTTAAGCCAGGTCCACCAATGTTAAGCCAGGCCCACCAATGGTAAGCCAGATCCACCAATGTTAAGCCAGGTCCACCAATGGTAAGCCAAGTCCACCAACATTCAGCCAGGTCCACCAACGTTAAGCCAGGTCCACCAACGTTATATAGCAGCTGTTTTTTCGCTCATAGAGAGAGGGCAAAAGCAGAGGACTACTTCTTTCAAGGCTATGAGAATGATTCATTATTGCATTTATGTCTTTTTTTTACCTAGAGTTTGGTATTGGGGTTTGTTCAGCGGTTTTCTCAATTGTGACTTTTTTCAAAACTATTTCACAAATGTACATTATTTACCCCAAAGTAATTTTCGGAATATATTTGTGCGCAAATATAGCAACAATTAAGAAACATTTTGTGCTAAAACATCACAAGAAAGATCAAAAAGAACTCAAACAAAGAACATTTTTTTGCTTTTCCACAAAACTCATGAACCACGTGCGCAATTTTGAACAAGCTGACGCAAAAGCCGTCAGCAGTTTTAACGCAAATGATAAATCGTGCCCTATGTGTCCTGGAGGGTTTTATGGTTAGATAACCCCCTTTAAGGTGCTTTTGTGTAAGTACAAAAAATGCTAAAGGGATAGAGAAGGATATAGTGGTACATGACCTCAGGCTCATCGATTGGTATAATGAAAAAGTTTGTAGCTTCCTTGGATCTTTAGTAAAATCTTCTTTGGGGAAGGTCTTTTACTAGACAAGCAGAATCCTGATCATTTTCATCATTAGGGTCAATGCCGGCAGTTGATATGGGCAACCGCAATCTTCTCATTAAAGTCAATTGAGTAAGTAGCCACTTAATCCTGGAAACTAGGACATTTCTGTTTTTCTAAACATTTAGAAGATGCCATGCAACTTCACCGCACTATGAAGAAAATAGGTCAATGCTGAGTCTGACACTTCAAAGCGAGCGAAGATTAGAAATTATTAGGATTTGATTAAGATTCCAATTATTTTCAGTTACGGATAAGATCTAGTTCTTACCATATGGTTTAGCACTGTTGGCCAAAAGTGAACTCAACTATTTCTTTTCTTTGCTTTCAGAGGTGTAACTTAATAAACTCCACACCATTACATGCATTTATATCGTGCTAAGAGACAGAAATCACTTCCCAAAAACACCTCATATATTTACACCCCTGAAAATCCACAGTGTCACCGCACACCAGTAAGGTTCAGAGCTATGCCACAGAACTTGGAAAGTCCACACAATGATTTTACAGGGATAATAAACACAGTGATGTCACAGTACATTGATAATACACACAGTGATGTCACAGTACAGGGATAATACACACAGTGATGTCACAGTACATTGATAATACACACAGTGATGTCACAGTACAGGGATAATAAACACAGTGATGTCACAGTACATTGATAATACACACAGTGATGTCACAGTACAGGGATAATACACACAGTGATGTCACAGTACAGGGATAATACACACAGTGATGTCACAGTACAGGGATAATATACACAGTGATGTCACAGTACAGGGATAATACACACGGTGATGTCACAGTACAGGGATAATAAACACAGTGATGTCACAGTACAGGGATAATACACACAGTGATGTCACAGTACAGAGATAATACGCACAGTGATGTCACAGTACAGGGATAATACACACAGTGATGTCACAGTACAGGGATAATACACACAGTGATGTCACAGTACAGAGATAATACACACAGTGATGTCACAGTACAGGGATAATAAACACAGTGATGTCACAGTATAGGGATAATAAACAGTAATGTCACAATAAAGGTATACTGTTTTTTTCGTACTATAAGATGCACTTTTTTCCTACAAAAATGTGGAGGAAAATGGGAGGTGCGTCTTATAGTCTGGATTTACTGGCTCTGGCCATGGCGAGGAGGTGAGGGAGCGGAATCAGTGGAGCAGCGGGTCACAGAGGCAAGAGTCGGCTGCTGTGGCTAACTCCTGTGCCCACTGCTAAAGAGAAATTAATATTCACTGCATTCCATGCCTAAGGGGAATGAATATCTGGTGTGATTGGGCACCCTCTGCATCCTGGTATTAATGGACCTATCAGAAAACATAAAAAAAAAAAAAAATTACACTTACCTTCCCAGCGCTCCCTCGCAGCATCTTGTTCCGATGCCAGCAGCTGCTTCATGCTTGTAAGCAGCGCATGGCAGGGACATCATGCGCTGCTTGGAAGCCGAAGGGCAGCTGCCGTAATACTCATTGCTCTGAATGCTGAGACTGTGTGCGCGGAGAGCAGTGAGTATTCATTGCTCTTTAATAGCAAGCACAGTATCAGTGGAGCCTTCCTGCAGCTGCCGGCGGTCACATGTATAAGAGAGACCCAAAAGCAGTACTGTCAAAGTACTTTGATAATTAAGACTTATGTCACAGTGCACAGTGGCTGTTGTAGCTCTGGGTGTAACAGTGACATCTTTATCTCCAGTTGATTAGGAACAGGTTGTACTTGACCTAATTCATACAATTGGGCCCCGATTCATCCAGCAGCAGAAGTTTTCTGGCTTATAATTGCTTGAAAGTTTGCAAATGGCATAAAAAATGGCAAGAGTCACACTTTCGTGCAATTACGCTTTTTGTAAAAATGTGTTGAGATTTTAGGCAGCTTTATACAAGAAAACTAATAAAATTAGATTGATGAATTGGTGCCAATATTTTTACATTAGTAATATTAATCTTCAAATGTCTCAAAGAGGACCTGTCATTTGTTAAAAAAAAATTAATACCTTGCAAAAATCCTTGAGTTATCCTGATTCTTCTGATCTTTTTCCGTTTTGTGCTGTATCTTCCATTACAGAGAAATTTAGACTTGTTGTTTTTGGAGTGCAGTATGTGAAGCCTCCGTTTTGCAGCCCAACTGGGTATTTCTTAACAGTCTTCTCTCGGGACATGCGCTTTAATCCCTCCTCTCCAGATGCTGCCCAACACAGCAGGGGTGAAAGTGCACTTGCCCCGAGAAGACTGTAAAAAAAAGCCTAGTTTGACGAAGTGGAGATTTCACATACCGCGCTCCAATATGAATAAAATGTGAATTTCTTTGCAATGGAGCGATGCAGCGCAAAAGGGACAGGAGCGTCAGAATCAGGGGGCTCGGGAATTTTTACAAGGTATTTAAGCAATCATTCTTCAGATACATTAGGATTTTCAGGAATTGGAATAAAACCAAATTTTACAACTGAAGATCATATATTCTTCATTATACTTCTGTAAAAAAAAATAACAGTCTTTTCTTGCCTATGTCTAGCGGAGTTTTAGCTTTCGGCTTTATGTTTCATCTAGATTTGGCATTTTGTTCCCTCTTCTGCCTTTATTACTTGGACTAACTGAATTTCTTGACTGCCTCGGCCACATTAAGTGGAGTTTATTATAATTCACTGGGGAGATCTCAGAGATACATAAAGATTGTCAGAAGGAAAATCAATATTTTCTTTGTTAGTCTAAACTGTAGAAAACTGCAAACCCATGGGTCAAAGTTGTTGGCCCCGTAATTGCTCAAGTGCTGACTTATTTGTCATGAGTTAATAAAGTTCCTGTCCTGTAAGTTTCAACAGCTTAAGATACAAGCACTAGTGTTAGGGACACAACATTTCTGACTTGTAAGATCTCGACCAGTCACTAGCCTGAAACGTGCAACTGGTGGCCGTTGTACTCAATATTTACTTAAAGTACCTGTAGAAAAGTATGGTCACGCTTTTGGTATACATGCCTAATATGTCCAGGAACTGTCCCAAATCTCATCTTCTATAACCTGCCATCCACTCTTCATGAGTGGGCGACTGCTCTACATGAGCATTCTTCCAGAACTATAAGTGCTGGAACTTATTTTCCATCACTTTCCACCATGCTTACTATTCTTACTATTGTCCAATAGTTTGCCTCCCTGCACTGATACATTGCCTTTTTGTTATTCCTGTTTCAAATGTGGAAAAAAGGATTCCAGGAGTAGATAAGCAATAACCCACTCCTATTTCCTGGATTCAGTCTCAGCTGCTAGAGTCACATTACACTTTTTCTCATTTGGTGGGAGGACTCAAGATTTTCTTTCTGAGTGAAGGATTCAGAATTCACAGGATTCTCTATGAGTGACTGGAGAAAGCAGGAGTCACAGGCTTTCTCTATTAGTGGATGGAGAAAGCAGGAGTCACAGGATTCTCTATAAGTGGGTGGAGGAAGCAGAAGTCACACCCTTTCTCTATTAGTGGGTGGAGGAAGCAGGAGGCACAGGCTTTCTCTATTAGTGGGTGGAGGAAGCAGGAGGCACAGGCTTTCTCTATTAGTGGGTGGAGGAAGCAGCAGTCACAGGCTTTCTCTATTAGTGGGTGGAGGAAGCAGGACTCACAGGCTTTCTCTATTATTAGGTGGAGGAAGCAGGACTCACAGGCTTTCTCTATTAGTGGGTGGAGGAATCAGGAGTCACAGGCTTTCTCTATTAGTGGGTGGAGGAATCAGGAGTCACAGGCTTTCTCTATTAGTGGGTGGAGGAATCAGAAGTCACAGGCTTTCTCTATTAGTGGATGGAGGAAGCAGGAGTCACAGGCTTTCTCTATTAGTGGATGGAGAAAGCAGGAGTCACAGGATTCTCTATAAGTGGGTGTAGGAATCAGAAGTCACAGGCTTTCTCTATTAGAGGGTGGAAGAAGCAGAAGTTACAGGCTTTCTCTATAAGTGGGTGGAGGAAGCAGGAGTCACACGCTTTCTCTATTAGTGGGTGGAAGAAGCAGAAGTTACAGGCTCTCTATAAGTGGGTGGAGGAAGCAGGAGTCACACGCTTTCTCTATTAGTGGGTGGAAGAAGCAGAAGTCACAGGCTTTCTCTATTAGTGGATGAAGAAAGCAGAAGTCACAGAATTCTCTATAAGTGGGAGGAGGAAGCAGGAGTCACAGGCTTTCTCTATTAGTGGGTGCAGGAAGCAGGAGTCATAGGCTTTCTCTATTAGTGGGTGGAGGAAGCAGGAGTCATAGGCTTTCTCTATTAGTGGGTGGAGGAAGCAGGAGTCACAGGCTTTCTCTATAAGTGAGTGGAGAAAGCAGGACTCACAGGCTTTCTCTATAAGTGGATGGAGGAAGCAGCAGTCACAGGATTTCTCTATTAGTGAATGGAAGAAGCAGCAATCACAGGCTTTCTCTATGACTTAGCAAAGGAAGCAGGCCTCTCTAGCTTTCTCCATGTCTGGAAGGAGGGAGGAGGACTCACAGCTTTCCTAATGAGTGGGAGGGGAACTAGGACTCACAGGCTTTCTTAATGAATAGACAAGGGACTCAGGTCTCACACTTTTATCTATGAGATGGCAGAGAAGCAGGAGTCACAGGCTTTCTCTATAAGTGGGTGGAGGAAGCAGGACTCACAGGCTCTCTCTATTAGTGGGTGGAGGAAGCAGCACTCACAGGCTTTCTCTATAAGTGGGTGGAGGAAGCAGGAGTCACAGGCTTTCTCTACGAGTCCTGGCAGTACTTACACAAGGTTTTAAATGATGAAACAAAATCAAATAATTGAAAACCATAAATACCCAACTTAAGCTCCCCCCATCGACCTGCCCTTCTGCTGTTTGAGACCTGACAGAGCGACTTCAAACAAACCAATCACTAATTTCATGTCCACTTTCTGACAATAGCAATACAATAGTTCTATCACATCTGCCAAGTGACAACCAATGAAATAAGCAGAGAATTATTATAACTAAAGCCAATCAATCCCGTTCTGCCGAAATTCAGACCAGACTACTAGCCATGTGTGCGGTGCGAAAGCAGCAGTCTCAGAATTACCCTCATTATCACACTGCCCAGCATGCCCAGCTCACCGCTCGACACTAAAACTTTTCAAAACAGAAATCCAGCACATTTTAATGCCAGCTTTGTCAGCAGTTCCAGAAGGAGATTAAGAAGGGAGGTGACAAAGAGCAAATGAAATACTAAAAAGCTCTAAAAAAAAAAAAAAAGCCAATAAGCAAAATGAAATGGAGAACCCGATGAGTAATTTTAGAACAAACTGGATGATGGAGGAGAAAAATGAAATGGATAAAATATGGGGATGTGAGATACAGCCTTCAAACGTTACTAGAGGGAAGGATAAAGTTTGTCATTTTGTGTTGCAGCCTATATATTTCACTCGTTTCCACCTGTCCCTGACATGGAATGTGAAGCACAACTGGCTGATCTTGTAGAATAGCAGAGGCGAGTGTGTGATTACAGAAGTGAGCTCTGCAGAACATTCTGGGAGATGACGTTCAGCAGCGCCGCAGAGCTTTATGCTGCCCATTACTGTTGTAACGGGATTTGCACTATGTGGCAGCACAATGCAAAGCTGCAGGTGTTATAAAGCAACTGAGGAAAAATGAATTAATATAAAGCGATGTTTAAAAAAAAAAAGGAAAGTACGCGCTTCATCTTCACATTCTGCAAAGCAGGCTTTTATTTTACCCGGTCAAATACAGCTCTGTAGTAACAAAAGGAGAACTGAGATTGCTACAGATTTTTTTGGATGGCATTTCTATTCCCAGTAAGGTGTTGTAAAGATTTTTTCCAATTACTTTATACCCATTATATGTGCTCTGCGTAGCGGAACTTCATCTCTACAAACTCTCACGTCCTGGATGTTTTTCTCTGGATGTGAACGACATTTCAGCTATTAGAGCAACATTATAAATGTAACATCCGCTGTTAGAGCTTCTGCGATTCAATTCGGCATAACGTTTGCATATTTTACATTTATTCCACAAATGGGTTGCATTCTCTAACAAAACTGACTCGTTGCCTTAGAAAAATGCAAACAGTGGTCACCTGGGGGCACTTGGTCAGAAATGCACCAACTATGATGATATCATAACATATTTAGGTACATGTATCTGCATGTAGATTTTGGTGTCAATGAAAACTAAAGAAATAAAAATGCTGCATTTTCATCTATTTTTCCTCTAAAAAGCGGTAGACTTCTCCCCTCCTCAAAAAAGTGACAAATTTAAAATAAAAAACCTGTTACCTTTTCTTTCCCTCTGTGTTTGCAAGCAACCAGCATGTGACTGCTGCAGCCAATCGATGGTTTACAAAGGTTCTCCATTGTCATAAAATGGCCCTCGTCACATAATTCAAACAGCAGCACATCTGAGTAATGTGTCAGGACAGGCGGCAACATGAAGAAACTCAGTCTGCTGTATTGTGTTCACACATACCGAAACGGTTGGAGAAGGGCTGACAGTAGACAAAATAAATCTTCTCCTCGGCTCCCTGTGCATTGAAAATAAAAAAAATGCTTTGTGCTCATTCAGTCGGGGAGATTTATTTCTTCTTCTGTCACACACTTCTCCAGAAGCTTTGGTTAGTGTGCTTGTGATACAGTTGCTCTGTCATTTGAGACACAGGTCTCAGAATCTATGTTTCTTCAGACTACAGCCCGCCCTGATCCATGATTAGGACGGGCTGCCGTTTGAATTATGTCATGGAGGTTATTTTATTCTTGAAGAACCCATTTAAGCGCTTATGTGTAATATTTTATTGACCTCACCGATCAACGCTGCGCTATAATGATATTAGCCAGAGTAATAAAAAGTTAGAAAACTTGTATCTCACACTCCAGGATCCAATAGTTGCCATGCATTACATGATTTTAATGAAGCTTGTAATGCGTGATTACTCCTTTAAAGTTGTTGAAATAAAGTCTGCCCTTTGCTGCGAGCCTAATGCATCCATCCAAACTATCCATTATTCCTTAAATCTTCCATTAGGCCGGCCTCACACTAGCGAGTTTTACGGACGTATGAGCGCATAAACTATGTCCGTAAAATACGCATTACACACGGCCCAATGATTCTCTATGGCCCAGCTCCTAACTGCCGTATATTACGCATCCGTAATATACGGTCTTGTACGGCCGTAGAAAATCGCAGCATGCTGCGTTTGTCACCGTATTGCGCAAAAAAATAGCCAATGAAAGTCTATGGGGGTGAGAAAAATACGGATTCCACACGGACCAGCAGTGTGACTTGCGAGAAATACGCAGCGGTGTTAGTGAAAAGCCGGTAATTCAATTGCCGGCTTTTCGTTTCTCCTTCACAAACCCGACAGGATATGAGACATGGTTACATACAGTAAACCATTTCATATCCCCTTTTTTTTTGCATATTCCACACTACTAATGTTGCAAAATTTTGGCGCTGTACTTATTAAATTTAAGGGTTAAATGGCGGAAAAAATTGGCGTGGGCTCCCGCGCAATTTTCTCCGCCAGAGTGGTAAAGCCAGTGACTGAGGGCAGATATTAATAGCCAGGAGAGGGTCCATGGTTATTGGCCCCCCCCCTGGCTACAAACATCTGCCCCAAGCCACCCCAGAAAAGGCACATCTGGAAGATGCGCCTATTCTGGCACTTGGCCACTCTCTTCCCACTCCCGTGTAGCGGTGGGATATGGGGTAATGAAGGGTTAATGTCACCTTGCTATTATAAGGGGACATTAAGCCAGATTAATAATGGAGAGGCGTCAATTATGTCACCTATCCATTATTAATCCAATTGTCTGAAAGGGTTAAAAAACACACACACACACACACACATTATTAAAAATTATTTTAATGAAATAAACACACAGGTTGTTTTAGTATTTTATTGCTCTCTCAATCCACCTGAAGACCCTCGATCGGCAAAATAATAAACCAACAATATACATACCTTCTGATGAACTGTCAGATCCCATGAAGTAAATCCATCTGAAGGGGTTAAATCATTTTACAGGCAGGAGCTGTGCTAAAGCACTCGCTCGTGCCTGTAAACCCCGGGTGCTGAAAGGAAAGCTGGGTGATCTGTACTTACATTGAGTCGCGGTGAGGCGCCCTCTGGTGGATGAACTCATATGAACTCGAGCGTGGGAACTTTTCCAAGGCTCCAGTTCATGAGGACATCCAGCAGAGGGCGCATCACCGCAACTCAATGTAAGTACAGATCACCCAGCTTTCCTTTCAGCACCCGGGGTTTACAGGCACGAGCGAGTGCTTTAGCACAGCCTGTAAAATGATTCATCCCCTTCAGATGGATTTACTTCGTGGGACGTGACAGATCATCTAAAGGTATGTATATTGTTGGTTTATTATTTTGCCGAGCGAGGGTCTTCAGGTGGATTGAGAGAGCAATAAAATACTAAAACAACCTGTGTGTTTATTTCATTAAAATACTTTGTAATCATGTGTGTGTGTTTTTTAACCCTTTCAGACAATTGGATTAATAATGGATAGGTGACATAATTGACACCTCTCCATTATTAATCTGGCTTAATGTCACATTACAATAGCAAGGTGGCATTAACCCTTCATTACCCCATATCCCACCGCTACACGGGAGTGGGAAGAGAGTGGCCAAGTGCCAGAATAGGTGCATCTTCCAGATGTGCCTTTTCTGGGGTGGCTGGGGGCAGATGTTTGTAGCCAGGGGGGGGGGCAATAACCATGGACCCTCTCCTGGCTATTAATATCTGCCCTCAGTCACTGGCTTTACCACTCTGGCGGAGAAAATTGCGCGGGAGCCCACGCCAATTTTTTCAGCCATTTAACCCTTTATTTTAGCAGCTACAGCACCCAAATTTTGCACATACACACTACTAATATTAGTAGTGTGGAATATGCAAAAAAAAGGGGGATATGAGATGGTTTACTGTATGTAAACCATGTCTCATATCCTGTCGGGTTTGGGAAGGAGAAATGAGAAGCCGGCAATTGAATTACCGGCTTTTCACATATATCGCACTGAATTAAATATAAATACAGAATATATATATGTGTGTCTCAATGACATATTATATATATATATATATATACTGTATATATGTTTTAACGAACATTTGAGCACATAAATCCATTAGATGTCGGTTTTGCAAGCCTGCGAGAAAATATCGCAGTACGGATGCCATACGGATTACATACGGAGGATGCCATGCGCAAAATACGCTGACACACCCTGCCTACGGATGACATACGGATCACTATTTTGGGGACTTTTCTGCGTATTACGGCTGTAAAAAAACGGACCGTATTTACATACGCTGAGGGTGAGGCCGGCTTTAGGCTCAGGCACAAAACTCCGTACAGAACCAAAACAGAGGTTGCTCCACTATACATCCGCATGCCTACTCCCTTGGACAGTTTTTGAGAAATTATTTGAGTGGATACAGTAAGAAAGACAAGTATAAAGTAATAAGTGTGAAGTAATAAGTATAAAGTAAGTATGCAATGTAAGTAAGTGAACTAAATATGTAGACTGATAAATCTCCTCCTCTTTTGTTTCTAATCCTGCATTTTCAGCACACAACAATTCCATGGACTCGATTCCTCATTTGCATAATTTTTTTTAAATCACTTTTCTTTGTTATCTTGCTAAATTCTTCAAAATACTGTACTTGGTTTATGAATTCTACGCAAAACCAAAAATGTTCTTTATTTTGACTTTTAACTATTTTTTATGACTTTTTAGCACAAATTGTTGCAAAATTTGAGTACAAATTCCAGTCCTACAAGCAAATCACTTCAGAGGACTTGAGTACATTTGCACAAAATTTTGGGATCTTTTTAAAAAAAAGTTGGAATTGAAGAATAGTCCGCAAATATCTGGAAACACTAAACCCTGCCCATAATGAAGAACAGAAAAAGAACAGGAGAATTAATAAAATAGACTTTAGAAAAAGGAACACATTAAAAAAAGAATAAGAAACAAATGAAAAGCAGGTGAAAAAACACCAAAACCTGGACAAAAACGATGCAAATGCAAAAATGAATTTGGGTTTTCCCATGCTAGATAAGAACAAACGCTCATATCAACAGCATGAGAAGTGGCAGACTACCATCCCAGGCAGAAAATTTGAGATGTTCCACTTGGTATTTCCCCAAGAGGATCTGGCAGAGGGACCTTCTTGCTCAGACGGAAGGACTGACTGGTCTAGTATCACGATCCGTAATAAGGAACCAATCCTGAAGGAGAAAAAGCCAAATTAAATGTGTGGTTTGGCAAGATGTTTAAAGAGCTGTCCATGTCCACCTGCCAAAAATAAGTAATCAATGCTCTCACATTTACTCCTTGTCGATCCAACGCAAGGAATAAATGGTTAGGTGTCATGTCTCATCTGATGAGGTGGAACCTCAAAGCCACTGGTACTGATTATTAGTTGTTGTGTAGCACAGATAGATGAATGTGTTCGCACTAAGAAGATCCAGATGGAGCGGTGTAAGCTATTGTCTCAGAATGGCAAGAGGAGCAAACTGGAATCATGGGATCCGGTGAAGCAGAGCTGAGGTCATGGCAACAGGCATAATAGAGTTAACTTATAATTAACAAGTAAGCAGAAGAGACTCAGTGAGAGGAACCAGTGGAGCAGAGTTTGGTTGCCCAACAATTTGTCAGAGCTGAGTTTGCCACAGAGTCCAATGCAGAACGAGTTGTGGAACGGCAGAGCTGAGTCTAAGATATAGCAACACTCCAGTCCATTACAGAACCTGCAGCGAATTAGGAGACTAAAACAGCAAAAATAGCAGAAGTAGCAGAGCAGGGTTTGTCACAGAGTCCAAAGCACAACTGGCCAGCAGTACGGCAGATTTATTCAGAGATGTATCCGAGCAGGTTTGTCACAAGGTACAATGTAGAACTGACCAGTGGTATAGCAGAATTCCCCAACAATATAGCAGAGATGGGTTTGTCAAAAGCAGCCCACAGTAGAAGTGTCATTGCCAACCGTGGACTGCTTCCTCCATGGCCAAGAAGAACTGAAAGATCACGTGGAAGGTGGACTACATGGAAGGTGGAGGACGTAGTCCTGGCCCTGGATCCAGGAGAGGGGAGTAACAGGAAATATGGTTTTTACTTATTTCAATGGCTATGCGATAAACCTTTTTAAGGAAACGGACATACTTCACAGAAACGGCATAGGGGTGTGGTTTTGGCTACATGAGAAATGTGGAATTGATCTCAATGGCTATTTTTCCAGCATCAGTCTAATAATCCTCTCTGGACAGCAAGGAAATCAGAGTCTGGATGCAGAATAATGTACAGTGCAGAGATTATTTTAAAGCATTTCTAGAATTCCTCCTCAGAAATGGCTGGCCCGATACCTGGGTGACTTGCAGTGCAAGTTCCTCACCCCAAGTTTAGGTTAATTAATGAAAGTAATGTGGATCTGTGCATCAGCGAGCTAGAAAGCCTCGGCTGCCTCCCAGTGAAACACCATAGCTTATTGTCCAAAAATACTTCTTCTAAAATACATCACTGCAAAGAAGCTGCAAGCCAAGGTGCACAACTATTAATATCTGTAGCAGTGATGAATAGTGACTGCCAAAGCAAGTGGTGACATTTATAAACCCATTACAGTCACATGGAATCCATATGTGCCAACCGTGTGTAAGTGACACACTGTGACCGCAGAAAATTGCTTTTCTGTTATCATTGGATGACCTTTATAGGGGTGGTCTCATCTTCTTAAATAGTTAAAATTGCAAAATGCTCACAAAAATAAGCAATTGTGCAATTTACTCCTTATTAAAAAAATACTCAAGAAACGAGGGATTTTAGTTCTATAGTTTAATGCTCGTTGCCTAAGTTACCAGCCACTTCTGAAGTCTATCACAGTTTCCTAGGAGAGAAGCGCATATTTGCAAACACTGCTCTCAAGCTGGCAGGATCTCTGGAACGGACAAAGTGTCCCTCCGATGATGCAGAGGCAAAACTCTGCTACCAGCATCTTACAATACGCAGTTCAGACCGATGGCAGGAGTGCAAACAGAAATCCGGGAGGCAGAACAGTAATGCAGGAGCGCAAGCAAGAATCCGAGAGGCAGAAGAGTAATGCAGGAGCTCAAGCAGGAATCCGGGAGGCAGGCGAATAATGCAGGAGCGCAATCAGGAATCCGGGAGGCAGCAGACTACTGCAGGAATGCATAAGCAATCCGGGAGGCAGAAGAGTACTGCAGGAGCATAAGCAAGAATCCGGGAGGCAGAAGAGTACAGCAGGAGTGCAATGAGGAATCCGGGAGGCAGAAAAGTACTGCAGGAGGGCAAGCAGGAATCCGAGAGGCAGAAGAATAATGCAGGAGCACAAACAGGAATCCGGGAGGCAGAAAAGTAATGCAGGAGCACAAGCGGGAATGCGGGAGGCAGAAGAGTAATGCAGGAGCACAAACAGGAATCCGGGAGGCAGAAGAGTAATGCTGGAGCACAAGCAGGAATCCGGGAGGCAGAAGAGTAATGCAGGAGAGTAAGCAGGAATTCAGGAGGCAGAAGAGTAATGCAGGAGCGCAAGCAGGAATGCGGGAGGCAGAAGAGTAATGCTGGAGCACAAGCAGGAATCCGGGAGGCAGAAGAGTAATGCAGGAGAGTAAGCAGGAATTCAGGAGGCAGAAGAGTAATGCAGGAGCGCAAGCAGGAATCCGGGAGGCAGAAGAGTAATGCTGGAGCACAAGCAGGAATCCGGGAGGCAGAAGAGTAATGCAGGAGAGTAAGCAGGAATTCAGGAGGCAGAAGAGTAATGCAGGAGCGCAAGCAGGAATGCGGGAGGCAGAAGAGTAATGAAGGAGCACAAACAGGAATCCGGGAGGCAGAAGAGTAATGCAGGAGCACAAACAGGAATCCGGGAGGCAGAAGAGTAATGCTGGAGCACAAGCAGGAATCCGGGAGGCTGAAGAGTAATACAGGAGCACAAGCAGGAATCCGGGAGGCAGAAAAGCAACGTGCGCCTGAACATAAAAGATCAGAATAATCTTTTAAGATAATGGAGACAAACTGCTGAAAAAAAAATCAGTGCCGCAGTTTTACACTTTTTTTTTACTTGGATTTACGATCAGTTTCTGTTCTAAAATCCACATCAAATGTTTCAAATACTCTTTGAATAATCTTCCTATTGAAGACTTTAGTGCTTTTTTTTCACTTGCTTTATTCACTATACAAAAAGAAGTAACATGGTAATTCTTAAGGCATTTCTGCTAGAGAAAAAGATGTCCATAATTGGTCAACGAAAGAACTAAGAGCAGAAAAAAAGATCCATACATAAAAAAAAACACAAAAAAAAGCACTTAAAGTTCTCAAATAAAAAACCCACTCAGTGTGAACATACCCTAATAATGAAAAAGTCTTAGGAAACTGTGCTATCTGATAATTTTTTGCAATAATTGAAAATCTTGCGCAGTCTGGAGATGGTGTAGAGTTGACATTGCCACTTCTTCATTTACAAATCTTAGACTTTCGAAATCACTAATAGATTACTAAAATAAACTTTTTAAAAAACTTTATATATCGTGAGCTCGCTACAATCGTATGAGCTCAATAGAAAGTCTGTGGTTCCATCCACCACTCGCATTAAAAACTTCTGCCCTTCGGTTTGAGTGATCGTTGGGTTTTTGGGACCTGGTCCACCACCGCTCAGAAGTAAGCAACGCCAGATACTTTGGGGCAGAATAAAAGTGTCTAAATCAGTTTTTTGGCAAAACAAAAATGCCAGGAAGTGCACAATTTCACCTACAATTGGCACATTTGGATCCTGTATTTATTACTTTGGGTGCTTCAAAAATACATTTTCATATGTTGCCTTAAATATAAAGGAGTTGTCCATGAGTTAATATTGATGGTCTATTCCTGGGTGGGTTCATTCATCAGCAATACTCGATCGGTGAGGGTCCTGTAGATGATGGGGTGCCAGGTGTCAGACCCTAACCAATTTGACACCGATGACATGTCCAGTCAACCATCAATATCAAAGTCTTGGACAAACCCTTCAACATTGCTGGGCAATCCTCTGTCGAACAACAAAATGAAGCTGCATGACCTCTGCAGGCACAGTGGATTGTCCATAGGGACCTCCGATATCTGGAGATCATCCTACTCAGGAAGTTACAGATGCAGAAAACCATATGTAAGAGCCGCTGCGTAATGAGGGTCTCCTTGATTGTGAAGGATTTCAGGAGGTCAGACATCCATGATTAAAAACTGATAGCCTACCCCGGGGATAGTCCATTGTTGTTAATAGGGGTTGTCCCATCTCGTATATTTCTGAAATATCCACAAGATCTCGAGAACACGGCACCATCAGAATAACCCCTAAATCAATGGAGACAGTCGTGGCTCCCTCTCCATTTCTGGTGGTGTATGATGAGGTCTTGTTCTCAAGGCAGATGCGGGTTTCAGCAGTAGGACCATGAATATGTCATAAAGATATGAGATGGGTCAACCCCTAAAAGTCTAGAGGAACCCTATTAAAGGGTGGTTTCCACTCAAAGCATAAAATTAGCCATATATTAGTAACTCAGAAGTTAGAGAGAAACGAGTTAGACAGGCGTAATTATTAGAGATTTGGGCATTTTTTTACAGTTGTTGTCACCAATTAAAGAGACAATAGGAAGAGCAGCCATATTAGGCTAGGTTCACATTAGCGTTTCTGTGCGCAGCGTATCATCTGCATGTGCAAACGCATGCCAAAACGCATGCAAAAGCATGCTTACTAGTGATGAGCGAGTGTACTCGTTGCTCGGGTGACCTCCGAGTATTTGTTAGTGCTCGGAGATTTAGTTTTCATCGCGGCAGCTGAATGATTTACAGCTACTAGCCAGGCTGAGTACATGTGGGGGTTGCCTGGTTGCTAGGGAATCCCACATGTACTCAGCCTGGCTAGTAGCTGTAAATCATTCAGCTGCCGTGATGAAAACGAAATCTTCGAGCAGTCATAAATACTCGGAGGTCACCCGAGCGTGCTCGGGAAAACCCGAGCAATGAGTACACTCGCTCATCACTAATGCTTACACCTATGCATCATCTTGTACATGGCGAAAACAAAAATGCGTGTGCATGCGTTTAGCTTGCGTTTGCATTTTTTATGCGCATGGTGGAGGCGGTGACATCATTTTCTGGACATGCGCAGTCTAAAGTACGCATGCATATCGAACGCATGCATACGCATGTTCTTGCGTACCAATGCGTTCCCATAGACCGTAATGCATTTTTTTACGCACTCATCTGCATGCGCATGCCTGCGCATATTTGACGGATTTTTGCCACCTGCAAAAGTGCAGCATGTTGCGTTTGCCGTGCCACACCGCACACTGCGAAACGACGCGTGCATACACGAAAGCATGCGTACACCATGTTAAATATACAGTATGTACGCATGACGCAGCGGATCTATGCAGATCAAACGGTGCGCACAAAGACGCAAATGTGAAACCAGCCTTAGATTTTTTTTTTTTAAAGGAGCTGTTGTGAAAACAGGACCTCTTTTCTGATAGAACATGCTGACAATATGACAAATGATTATTACTTTCTCAAAAAACAACTTAGGTAACAACATGGCTGCATTTGTTGCCACCTTGGCAAAATGGCTGCCGAAATATATCAAAATAATGCCGATATCTCTGTGAGTACGGAATATAAAATGACCAAACTTTGGGAATTTGTCATACTTTTAATGTACTAATGCAGCGCCCCAGAGTCCTGGTCGTTGCAGTACTGAAGCTCTGCCGCTAAGAGGAGCTATGGTACGTCTGATGGCACTGAAGGAGTTCATCTGACCAGGTATCACATACACCAATACATTTCACAGTCGGGCCTCCAGGGGGAGCTAAGGGTGCTATTTATTAGGCCACTCCTCACCATTGCGGGTAAACTGGGGGTCAGGCAGGAAGTTAGTTCAGAAAGGTGACTGTGTTGGAACCAGGCAACACCTTGTGGCAGCGGGTGTTGTGGGGGAAGATTCGGTAGGGTCTCTGTCAGGTTTGGGACCCTGACAGAGGCCTGGCAACAAGGAAGAACGTCACGGGACTGTGCCTGCTCAGCATAGCGGCGGTGCCCTAAGAAAGGATCAGAAGCGAGATAGATTGTGCTGAGTGAGAAACGAGATCAAAGCAACAAGGAGAATACCAGTAGGAGTCGTGCTGTAAGACCGAGGCAACATCCTACTGAGGCGCACAACCGCAGGCCGGAACGCCGAGGAAGTATTTATATATCTAGCTCCAAGCAATACTTCAAACCAACGGCAGGACAGTCAGTCACAGGCGGGCTGTCTCACTTAAATCACCTAAGAAGACATAGGGGGCAACTTGTGGAGAGGGGCGACTCTAGGGTCCCGGAAGAACTCCAAGCCTACCTGTCATACGGGTGCGTCCCAACCATAACACCGGGAGGGACGGAGGATTAGCAGAACATCATCTAATCGAGTTGTGAGGGAACATGAGAAACAGACAACAGTTGTGGGGACTTTCCGTAAGCACAGCAGGGAAGGACCACAACACATAGCGCTAGTAGGAAGGCACAGATTTCCACCTGCAAAGAGAACTCTGGAGGTGCCATTGGACCGGCCGGACTTGCGCAGCCTGGTTATCCGGATTCCGGACTGAGGACCCAGAGATCTTCAGTAAAGAGGTAAAGAGACTGCAACCTGGTGTCCTCGTTATTTACTGGGACCGGCACTTCACAACTACACCATCATTCACCACTCGTTCACCGGACGTCCCCCTGACAGGCAGGGCCACGGACCGGGCCTAGCCACCGTGACAACCCCCCAGAACAGAGACTCAGAGGCCCGGTACCGGGTACCCCTCGGCCCTGCGGCAGTGGGGGCGCTCCATTTTGGCGTCACGAACAGTATCTACTTAAGCCTGAAGAATCAGGTCATGTGTGCCTTGGAACTGTGATTTATCGTGCTTGGACTGTGCTTTATTGAGAGGACTGTGTACTGCTGCTTGCCGCCAGAGGTTCCCGCCAAAATCGCCGCCATTGCAGCACCACGGGGAGCGCAGAGGAAGAAGGAGGGCGTGCCATGAGAGGAGACTACCAAAGCGGCGCCAAAAGCAGCGACCGCCCCCTCCGACTCCTGCTGCGAGATGACGACCTGCCCAGCAGTGGAAGAGGACAACCCCCTGATTTGCAACCGCGGGAACGAGGTGAAGAAGCTCGACCCCGGAGAAATGGCGGAGCCCGGTGCATGCATTGCCACCGAATGTCGGATAGCGATGATGACCAGCAAGTGCCCGAGGGACGACGCAGTGATCCCGGCTTGCCCTCATCCACCAGAGGCGGACCCGCGGCCGCCGCAGCGGGAGAATCTGAACTCCTTGGAACCGCCAGCGGAGGAGCTGAGCCTACCTATTCCGACATCGGAGCCAGCAGAGGAGGAGCCATGGGGAGCGGAGCCGCATCCGGAGGCCGCAGAGGAAGAGCCGCGGTCCAGGCTGCAGCCGATTCCAGCGTCCTCGTCAACTGACCGGATCGGCATCGGTGGAATCACATCAGGCGCAGGTATGGAAGGCGCCCCTGCTCCCTCAAACAAACCCGCTCCCGCGACCGATCCTCACCCCAATAGTAACCGCTTCTTCACGGTTGAGCGGGTAGTCCTCACCCCCGCCCTAATGGGGAAGCTGGTACCGCCACTGCCGACCAAGATGGGAGAACCCATAGATGTGGGCCCAGATAGGGTGATCCTCCGGTGGGACACCCCCGGGGTTGAGCCGGATGGGGCCCTGGGGGACGGTCTCACCCTTGCGGTACTTACCTGGGAACAGTATAAGCAATGTTCGATCCAACACTGGAAAAATCGGGACGAGACCGAACAACAAGATACACAACGTAGGAAGTCTGCACACGGCAGGAAGGACGTGGTAAAGCGGGGAACTGTGCTGGCCTACCACCCGAAGAGGGGATGGGGCTCCATACAGGAACCGGGACTACCAACTGATGTCTTTGTTACTAGTTACAACGTGAGAACTCCCTGCTGTAGCCGAGATGGGGATCCATTGCAAAGAGGGGATCAGGTGACCTACACCTGTCATCGGAATGCGCAAGAATGGTGCGCTCGGAACGTCCGCCGATGTGAACCTGAGGGAGCGCCGCCTGTTGCCCCGATCATGATTGATCCAGATTTGCCAGATCTTGTTACTATCACCACAGTACGCCTTGTAGCGGCTACTGAACTTGCAAGCAGGGTTAGCCTTCAAATCCAGACGCCGAGTGATTTGATTGCACCTGAGGGACCAACCACCGGTACTGACATTGCATCGGCCGGGGATCAGAGGCCATCCCCTGCACCACAAGAGTAAGATCTTAAAACTCTGCATAACATGTAAATAGTTCTTCAAACTGTTTGTTTTCTGATTTCCTGCTAAAACCCGTACGGGGTTAGTTGGTGAGTCCTCCTGGGAGCCATATAGAGATGGCTCGGTGACCTCCAACTGAAAGAAAAGTGATATGTTCTATACTGTGTATAGTGGTGGAAGGGCAGTAGGCCCGGGCTGAACGGGGCGGTCCTGCATAGAAAGGAGAGGCAGTAGGTCTGGAGCCGTTAGGACAGGCGGTCCTGCAGACTTAAAGAAGGAGAATGAAGTTAATTGCCTTATAATGTGATTATAAGAAGGTCTTTTGTGGATGCAGAGTGTACGTCCTTAAAGGCAATGTTAAATTATTGTTCGAGAATTTGCACTAAGTAGAATACCCGGTTGGGTAAGAAAAGTTATTTATAGTAAGTTATCCAAAGTATTTAACCATGTTTGTAACGTTCAAGTGTCCTCACCTCCCATAAAGGGAAGCTCTGTTCAAGTATGCTTATTGTTATTGCACTCAACAAAATTGTATGTCTTTTTGCTAACCTGTATTGTTGTTTTCTTCCCAGTCCCGGAGTACTGGATTTAACCGGGGGGGGGAGTGCAGCGCCCCAGAGTCCTGGTCGTTGCAGTACTGAAGCTCTGCCGCTAAGGGGAGCTATGGTACGTCTGATGGCACTGAAGGAGTTCATCTGACCAGGTATCACATACACCAATACATTTCACAGTCGGGCCTCCAGGGGGAGCTAAGGGTGCTATTTATTAGGCCACTCCTCACCATTGCGGGTAAACTGGGGGTCAGGCAGGAAGTTAGTTCAGAAAGCTGACTGGGTTGGAACCAGGCAACACCTTGTGGCAGCGGGTGTTGTGGGGGAAGATTCGGTAGGGTCTCTGTCAGGTTTGGGACCCTGACAGAGGCCTGGCAACAAGGAAGAACGTCACGGGACCGTGCCTGCTCAGCATAGCGGCGGTGCCCTAAGAAAGGATCAGAAGCGAGATATATTGTGCTGAGTGAGAAACGAGATCAAAGCAACAAGGAGAATACCAGTAGGAGTCGTGCTGTAAGACCGAGGCAACATCCTACTGAGGCGCACAACCGGCGGCCGGAACGCTGAGGAAGTATTTATATATCTAGCTCCAAGCAATACTTCAAACCAACGGCAGGACAGTCAGTCACAGGCGGGCTGTCTCACTTAAATCACCTAAGAAGACATAGGGGGCAACTTGTGGAGAGGGGCGACTCTAGGGTCCCGGAAGAGCTCCGAGCCTACCCGTCATACGGGTGCGTCCCAACCATAACACCGGGAGGGACGGAGGATTAGCAGAACATCATCTAATCGAGTTGTGAGGGAACATGAGAAACAGACACAACAGTTGTGGGGACTTTCCGTAAGCACAGCAGGGAAGGACCACAACACATAGCGCTAGTAGGAAGGCACAGATTTCCACCTGCAAAGAGAACTCTGGAGGTGCCATTGAACCGGCCGGACTTGCGCAGCCTGGTTATCCGGATTCCGGACTGAGGACCCAGAGATCTTCAGTAAAGAGGTAAAGAGACTGCAACCTGGTGTCCTTGTTATTTACTGCGACCGGCACTTCACAACTACACCATCATTCACCACTCGTTCACCGGACGTCCCCCTGACAGGCAGGGCCACGGACCGGGCCTAGCCACCGTGACAACCCCCCAGAACAGAGACTCAGAGGCCCGGTACCGGGTACCCCTCGGCCCTGCGGCAGTGGGGGCGCTCCACTAAAATAATACCTATTTTTATTTTCCCAGGTAAAAAATTCACCTTGAAACGACCTTGTCCTAATTAAAATCTCCTTTAGGTTTTAATTTTTTTCAACGTGCCATACAGACGGTACATTTCCTATTCTCTCCCGCCATCCTTCTCACCCTGCCTGGTATTTTACACTGTGTGAAGAATGAATAACTAATGAGAGCCTCAATTGGAATAACAGAACAAAGACTCGGAACGGGAGCGGGAGCCAAGAAAGCTTCAGAGCAAAGTCTAAGAAAAAGTCCTTATTATTTAAGAAGGTTTGAGGGTCCTTGACCCTTAGGAAATCCAGTGGGACGTTTAGCAAATTAACAAGTCGTTTCCTATAAAATATAGAATAGTGCCTCGGCCAACGACGTGAACGCCATTAAACGGCGCTGTCATTTAAGTCACCCTCGAAAAAAATATTTATTCAAAAAAATACGACTATAGATTTTAAGCAACAGAAGTGGGAGAATGTCTGAAGTTTCCTCCATTAGCACAGAACTTTCTAGAAATAATTGTGAACTATGATCCGTCGCTGGAACAGTGTTTAATATTTTAGTCGCTTTAATAAAGTACAAGTAGACTTTATGCTCCAATGTCGTTAACATGTATCAAATGCCGTGTACTACAGAGCCGAGCAGTAGATCTAAAATAATTGAAGGAACGCCAAGGAACCCTCACGATAATCCAAATAACATGGATTTCACATTGAGAGTCCTTTATTTTTTTTCCTGGCTTTGAAAAGTACAAGAATACCGTTCTCAATCTGCAAAGTGAATTATCAAATATTAATACAACAAACCGTCAATAATCGACCCAAATAATATATTTAACAAAAGAAAATGTAATGAAAATGCAAATTTTTTTAAATTTAAAAAATTGATTTTGATACTCATGGTGTAATAATTCATTCCTCCTGCGGAGGCACTGCAGGAAAATTGAGCACTGGATTCACTCACAAATTAGCTTATATGTTACATTCTGAATATGTTCATATCCAAAAAATGTGGTCCAAAAGGGCAAACTCATGATGTATGACATACAAACACCCCAAAATTGGAAGAAATCACAAAACTAATGACATGAATAACCTTTACGCAGTGTTCACATGTTGTATTATTTTTATTTGCCTTGATCACAGAACTACAGCATTTTTGCTGAGCTTTTTGGAAAAATTGTGCCAAAACAATATTTTTTTTTAAGTGTTTCTGGCCGAATGTGGTCATAATGTGTCATTAATAAATATTTTAATAAAAAAGAGCACAATACCAAAAAAATCAAGTAAATTGGGCACGATGGTCCAAAAACACTCCTATAAAAAAGTTGCGCCTTTAGTGATCTAACTACTGCCGCCGTTCTGTGGAACCTTTAATCAAATATGAAAATTAGGGTGCTCAGTGCACCCTGGGCAAGATGCTGAGCGCACTGTTCCACCCACGGGTTTTGCATATTCCTCCTCCTTCACTGGTGATTGGCAGCGCTGAACTGCCAGCAGCAAGCACTGTCTGCAGAGAAAGCTTTGGCCAGCTCTGCCAATCAGCAGTGAGGGAGGTGGGGTATGCAGAATCAGTGGGCGGTACTGTACACTGAGCTTTGGCCAGCTCTGCCAATCAGCAGTGAGGGAGGTGGGGTATGCAGAACCAGTGGGCGGTACTGTACACTGAGCCTATAGGCCACACCCAGGGTGCTCCGAACATCCTAATTAGAATATTTGATTAGAAATCAGTTTCCGCAGAATGGAGGGAGAGGTTAGATCACTAAAGGTGCGACTTTTACAGGGGTTTTATCCCCTAAAAGGCTATGTGCTTAGTTTATCCTATCAGTCTGGGCTGATAGACCCCCTTTAAGTCGGTACCATACTACAAAGTTGGAAAGTTTATGTTATAGATGAGGTCATAAGAACCTGATTCAGCAGGACTCATCCATTGTACTATACTATTATACTCAGTTTCAACTTTTATTTTTATTTTTCCAGTTACATAACATCTAGAAGAGAATTTTGTTTAATAGCACAAGAACAAATTGGCTAAATGCGGTCCATATGCTGTTAATTCCCCGTGGAACATTTTGATTCATTGTGTTCCTATGAAGCGCAGCTGATGCTTTGGCTTTATTCGAAGTTGCGTATTTTCGAATGAACGAGTGATATTACGGCTACGTTCCACAAAAAGCTTACTGGCAAGAACTGCATCATATCCCATGTTAACACCACATACAAAAAATAAGTGGTCTGATGTCCAGACAAAACAGGCGATATTTTCATTTATATGGTCATGTGTACGGCATATAATCCGTATGTCTATTTTTTACATCCGTGTTTATACATCAGCCACTAATCAAATTTACAAGACCAAATTAAAAGGATGGTCGGAAGTCCAAATTAATTGTCATCCTAAATCCCTATTTGTTTAATGCCATAGTCTAAACTATTTACTAATACACTTGAATTAAAAATTCCCTATCCTTCCCTAACTACACTATCTAACTACTTTCTTTTTTTTCTGCTTCCTCCTTGATGACACGTCATTTAAGAAGCCCAGTGCACGCTGGAATTCTCAAATGCAACGCCATCAGGGAGCAGAGGCTGCAGTCAATGACCTCTCCCTGAAACAAAGCGTCATAAGTGACTGGGTTAATGGCTAGGCTAGTTCCTGCACGATGTGTACAATGACAGTGCGCTCTCTATTTCTAGCTCAAATCAACACTAATGAGCAGGCAACAGAGCACAGTACCACCCTTGCAACTGATATTACTGGGTTCGGCACACAGGATATTCTGAGAATGCACTCTGGTGCCAGCTCGTTACTGCTGATTCAAGACAGCAAGAGAGTGCACTGTCATTGTGCACATTGCACAGTGCACATAGCGCAGGGACTAGCCCAGTCACTAACCCAGTTACTGATCACACCTCGTTTGTTGCAGCCTCTGGCCCCTAGTAATGCTTCATTTGATCATCCTAGCATGCAATGGGATTTTTTAAGCGAAACGTCATAGAAAGGAAAGTGAAAAAAAAAGCAGTTAGATAGTGTTGTAAGGGAAGGAGAGGGATTTTTTTATTCAATTATATTGGAAAATAGTTTAGATTATGGCATTAAATAGATAGGGATTTAAGATGAAAATGACTTTGGACCACCCCTTTAAGATGCTACAAGGAAGATGGGCATGGGGTCTGTTTTTTTTTTTGCGCACCCACAGACTCTTAAATACGCAAGATACTTGTACATGCCGTGATTATTTTCACATTATTTTCTGTTTATGTAAGATAACTCTTATCTTTAGAGCAATCGGTCATATGAACGTACCCAAATCGTGCGATTTTTTTTTGTTGCGCTTTTCATTGCTTGAAGTTTTTAGAATGTTTTACAGTGAAATATGGGTTTAAAATCAAGTAAAAAATCAGGCGTGACCACAGATGGATGAAAAAAAAGTAAAATCTATGATTAGCATTAGTAATCAAAGCAGCATCGGCGCCTGCGATCCGCGCGGCCTCCTGAGAGCGCTCCTTAATGAGAGTAATAGGATTTTGGTGACTTTTTTATGCTGCGAGAAATATAAATGATCGATGGAGCAAAACGCTGCACTCAAGTTCTGTAGAATTACTATTGATAAGTAACTTGATTTAGCACCAGGTATCCACCGAAGTAAAGAGTCCAGGCCAAATGCCCTACTTGGCAAGCGGGCGCATCTTTCATCTCGGCAGCCGGGATAGCTTTCGGCATTCAAGAGTCATGTGCAATCTTGGCGTTCTTGCAATAGCAGTCCTATTAAATGTAAGGCCGGTAGACAAATCTGCACAGTTTTCCCTGCCAAACCTGAACAAGTAAAGTCGTACCCATCTGTACTATACTCCGGAGGTAAGACGTGGTCGGGATACGGAACAACTTAAAGTAATGTTACAAGGAATTAAATAATACCGTATGGAGGACAGTATGAAAAGGAATTGACAGCATAAATATATTTTTTTGGGCCATATAATCATTTTAATAATTTTTTTCCCAACTCTCCCAAAACTTCCATGAGGATCCCCGAAAAAAGGAGAAACTCAGAGTCCAGGAAGAGTTGGCAATGACCTTAAAAGCTGCTGAATTCTCCTGATTCCAGGTGGTTTTTTTTTTCTTTGATTGCACATTTAGATGATGCTTAATTGGGGTGTGGATGGGGCATGACCTATAAATGGGGGAAGTACGGGTAAAAATGTTCAATTCTGCTTTTCCACTGCAACGTAATTGTTTTTCACTTTAAAGAGGTATTCACATCTCACATAGCGATGGCATATGGAAGACATACTATCACTAGAAATGAGTGAATCGTTTTGAAGCAAAAGGAATTCACCTCAAGCTTCATAAACAAAAATCGGATTCTCCAGAATTAGATTTTTTTACAATTCAATGAATCCTTCAAAAAGGCTGGGAAGGGGTTAAAAAAGGTATACTTAGCCGGTCTTTACTTGACCATCTTTTGAGTCCTTCGGCACCCAGCAAATCTGGACTCTCTCGAAATGTCTAAGACTTTATGGACAAGTCAGAGCAGGAGATGCAGTGATGCCTGACGCCGGAAGATTGACCAAAGAAGATGGCCAGACCGGAGTGGGGCTGCACATCGAACAAAGGAGGGACGGGAAGGGGTTAAAAAAAGCTACTTAGCCGGTTTTTACTTGACTATCTTTGAAGTCCTACAGCACGGAGCAAATCTGGAGTCTCTCGACCTGTCTAAGACTTTGTGGCCAAGTCACTGCCAGAGATGCAAAGATGCCTGACGCTGGAAGACAAGACCAAAGAAGACAACCAGACTGGAGTGGGGCTGCATAATGGGACAAGTGAGGGCCAGGAATGGGTTAAAAAACTTATACTCAGCCGGTCTTTACTTGAAGATCTTTGGAGTCCTACGGCACCCAGCAAATCTGGAGTCTCTCAACCTGTCTAAGACTTTGTGGCCAAGTCAGTGCAGGAGATTCAATGATGCCTGATGCTGGAAGACAAGACCAAAGAAGACGACCAGACTGGAGTGGGGCTGCACAACGGGACAAGTGAGGGTCAGGAAGGGGTTAAAAAAGGGTATACTCAGCCAGTCTTTACTTGATGATCTTTGGAGTCCTATGGCACCCAGCAAATCTGGAGTCTCTCGACCTGTCTAAAACTTTGTGGACAAGTCAGTGCCGGAGATGCCTAACACCGGAAGACAAGACCAAAGAAGATGACCAGACTGGAGTGGGGCTGCATAATGGGTCAAATGAGGGCTGGGAAGGGGTTAAAAAAAGGTATAGTCAGCCGGTCTTTACTTGACGATCTTTGGAGTCCTACGGCACCCAGCAAATCTGGAGTCTCTGGAGCTGTCTAAGACGACTTTGTGGCCAAATCACTGCAGGAGATTCAAAGAAGCCTGACGCCTGAAGACAAGACCAAAGAAGACGACAAGACCGAAGTGGGGCTGCACAGCGGGATAGGTGAGGGCAGGGTATACATTTTTTTAATTTTTTTTACATATGTTTATTATGCTCTGGGACTCTCAAAGTAATAATGTAAGTTTGATTTGAAGTGAGTCAAATTTTCTGGACAAATTTATGCAAAAAGCAGAATTCGAATTCCAGCAGGTTCACTCATTTCTCACTAAGAGCAGATGCAGACGACTCTGTATTCTGTACCTGAGAAAAAAAACGGTCCGATTATGCTGATCCGACTTTGATCACAGTGGGATCCGTTTTTCTCAGAAGTGGGGAATTAAAAACTTTTTTTTCCATTCAGTCTGTCAGAAAATCAAACCGTACTGTAATGTCATCCAAGTGCGGTTTGATGTTTTCCACGAACGCACAGACGTGAATGAGCAAGTGTTATCCAATTATCGGAGGCAAACTGAGCATGCTGCATTTTTTTTTCCTCGCACCACTCAGCGCAAGAAAAAAATCGGACATGTGCACTCCCCCATAAAATAACATTGGCATGAGTGCGATCTGATGTTTTCACGGATCGTGCTCGGACTGAAGCTACGTTTCTCTGCACAAGCCCTATCACTTATTGACCAGGTGGTCCAACCAATCTCCGGAATAAAAGTGCATTGGTTCAGCGCTGTGGCTCTTGCCCAGTCTGCCCCAATGTGCATTATATACAGTATATATTGCATTATAACCATTTACTCTCTCTTACCTGTTCGGGCAGGAATATCTGCTGATTCTCCGAGCACAAGCTTCACCCTTTTAGCGTGAGTCTTCCCCTGATAGTGGGATTCGGCCACAATTGCGGAGGTGAAGAACATGTTGCAGAGGGTGCAGCACTTATTTTTGTCCACTTCTGTCTCATCGCTTTCCTGTTCAATCAATAGAAATAAAATATCTGTCATTATTTTATATAACAATGGAGACAAGCAAAGGAAACGGTCAGTGTCACCTCCACCTCCACCTCCATGAGAATTCAGACGACACCATAACTGCAGCGGGGAAAACTTTTAGACTTTTAGGTAGGGAGGATGCTGCCATCAATATCGGCACTGATTTGTTTGGCATCCGGTTGGATTTTCTCATTTGCTAAAGACAAGAGTTCAATAAGAAGGGAAGTAGCCATTGTTTGGCTAGATGAGATCTTCAGAAATTTACTTGCAGGGACCGGACTGTGACATTAAGAATAGAACTAAAATCTTCAAAATACTTTCTGTGTTTAAGTAACAAACTTTGCAGAAATCGACAGTACAAGAGAAATATACGAACGTTTGTAAATTATCAGAGAAATATGCTTCTTTCTCCACTTATGAGACTCTTCTTCTCCCCGTTCCACCTGATCTCATCATTCACTGTGAAATACTGCTAAAATCTGTACCTGATTTAGACTATTTTGTGACGACAGCTTCCCTTACAGACCTGTCTACCTGTGACCGGCCATGGTATGATTAGTATCCCCGGCCAAGGCCGGTCTCTTGCAACCTGTTTCGCAGTCTGAGTTCGGACTGCAATGCACGGACTGGCCAGGGGTCTTCTGACCCAAACTCGAGCAATCTCATAAATGGCTATGACTCATTACTCAAGGACCTGCTGGGAATTGTAGTTCTCTCAATGTAGATTGCATTCCACAAAGTGACTATAACGTTGCACATGCAGCTGCAGGGATGCAAACGCAAGACGTTTGGAAAACTGCACTGATGAGCTCTTCCACTGCAAAATGCCAAAATAACAAACCACAATGGATCTGAAAACTGCATGAAAAAGCAGCAGCCATTCCATTCAAATATATGGAGAATGCGTGGGCAGAAAATTCGTGAACGAGGGACAGGTCATGTTTACCTGTATCTGTCTCTTTAAGAGCCAACACAGCAATGTAGAGGGAGAGACTGGCGGTAATACAAGGAGAGGGATGTCAGGGGCACAGGTGAGCACAGCATAGCCCAGCTGATTACTGCCCTGCGACCCTGAGATTTACTACTGTGCTGTCTGCAGACATGAAAGTAGCAATCCGCTGCCAGGATACAAGTCACAAAAAGATTCATTTTCCAGGATAGATAGAGTCTCATACTGCATTCAGGTCACTGCTGAAAAAGGAAGGAAGTAAAGAGAAACAAACAAGAAAGGAAAGAGAAAAAAGATAGAAAGAAAAGAGAATGAAAAAAGACAAAAACTGGAAAAAAACAAAAAAGTGAAAAAGAATTAAAGATAGAAAGAAAATTAAAAAAGAAAAAGATAGAAACAAACAAAAGCGAAAGGAGGAGAAAAGAAAGAAAAAAAGAAGGGGAAAGAAAAGGCAGATGGAGAAAGAAAGAAAGAAAGAAAGAAAGAAAGAAAGAAAGAAAGAAAGAAAGAAAGAAAGAAAGAAAAAGGGAAATATGGGGAAAGAAAGAAAGTTAAAGAAGGGGAAAGAGAAAGATGAGGAAATAGGTAAGAAAGAAGGAAGAAAAAAGAGAGAGAATAAAAAAAGAAAAACAAATTTAAGGGAGAGATAAAAGAAATATAGACAGAAAGAAAAAGAGAGAATGAAAAAAGAAAAAAAACTAGAAAAAAAAAGTGAAAAAGAAATAAAGATAAAAAGAAAGAAAATTAAAAAGAAAAAATAGAAACAAATAAAAGCGAAAGATGGAGAAAAGAAAGAAGAGAAATAAAGGAAAAGAGAAAGATGGGGAAGAAAGAAAGAAAGAAAGAAAGAAAGAAAGAAAGAAAGAAAGAAAGAAAGAAAGAAAGAAAGAAAGAAAGAAAGGGAAAGAAGAGAAAAATGGGGAAAGAAAGAAAAAAGAAGAGAAACAAAGAAAGAAAAAGGGTAAAGAAGAGAAAGATGAAGAAAGAAGGAGATAAAGAAAGAAGAAAAAAAGAGAATGAAACATTTTTTTTAACAAAAAGCGAAAGAAAGAACAATATGAAGTAGCTCCAGGCATCAATGTTCTAAGGTGCAGGGCCTTCAAGGCATGTGCCAAACCTCTTCAATAAGTCAAAAAAATGTCAGCAGCCCTCCAGCAGTATAGTGCAGATACCAGACTTTTGACACATATAGACAGACAGATAGATAACTGGGATGATAAAACTTTCCACTTTCCATCTGTTGCTCGCAAATAGTAAAACTGTGATTACCACCACCGGTAAAGAAAATATTCATCATGACAAAATGTTGGTGTAAAAATTTCTCCATAACTTACCTGGGAAAGGCATAAAGCAGATATGTGGAGCTATAAACCTGCCAGCGCCATTGATCCCAATCATCTAATGAATAATTCACAATTAGTGGGGGAATCATTACCGTGTGATAAACTGGTCAGTGATAATAAGGGGAGATGCCCGGGAGCAGCGCCCAACGGCCGGGAAAGTTACCTCCTGTATGTGCCTTCACATCGGTACAGCAGCTTCACATCTGGAGAAAGACTCCTCACTACGAGAACATATCACAGGTAAGAGGTGAACAGCACCATTCCGGATGTGTCCACTCTTCTTAACATTCCATGGATTTCATTAAGGACGCCAATTTCTCATGATACAAATTCAATACACTATAGCACCTTCAGAGGCTGTAACGCACATACGGTAACTGGATGGTCACAAACATCCAATGAGCGGCCGATTTGGAAATCTCTTATAGCCATATTGTATTCATAGTAGAACATAGATCACAGACTTGTTCCATTTCATTCGAAAAAAAATTACACATTTAGAAATTGATGGCAGCAACACATCTCCAAAAAATTGGTACAAAAAGGCTGGAAAAGGAAGTGGTACTAATAAAAAACAGCTGGAGGGTCCATTTTCAACTAAGGCTTCTTTCACACTTCCGTCGGTAAGGGGCCGTCATTAAGCTTCGGCACGACGTACCGACAGACGTTGTGAAAATTCGGCACAACGTGGGCAGCGGATGCAGTTTTTCAACGCATCTGCTGCCCATTCTAAAGTCCCGGGGAGGAGGGGGCGGAGTTCCGGCTGCGCATGCGCGGTAGGAAATGCAGGCCAAACGACGCAAGTGTGACAGTAGCCTAAAGGTACCTTCACATTAAGCGACGCTGCAGCGATAGCGACAACGATGCCGATCGCTGCAGCGTCCCTGTTTGGTCGCTGGAGAGCTGTCACACAGACCGCTCTCCAGCGACCAACGATGCCAAGGTCCCCGGGTAACCAGGGTAAACATCGGGTTGCTAAGCGCAGGGCCGCGCTTAGTAATCCGATGTTTACCCTGGTTACCATCCTAAAAGTAAAAAAAACAAACACTACATACTCACCTGCGCGTCCCCCGGCGTCCGCTTCCCTGCACTGTGTGAGCGCCGGCCCTCACAGCAGAGCGGTGACGTCACCGCTGTGCTGTACTTTCATTTTAGGGCCGGCGCTCAGTCAGTGCAGGAAGCGGACGGCAGGGGACGCGCAGGTGAGTATGTACTGTTTGTTTTTTTTACTTTTATGCTGGTAACCAGGGCAAACATCAGGTTACTAAGCGCGGCCCTGCACTTAGTAACCCGATATTTACCCTGGTTACCAGCGTAAAACATCGCTGGTATCGTTGCTTTTGGTGTCAAACCTGACGATAAACGCCGATCTGACGACCAAATAAAGTTCTGAACTTTATTCAACGACCAGCGATATCACAGCAGGATCCTGATCGCTGCTGCGTGTCAAACTAAACGATATCGCTAGCCAGGACGCTGCAACGTCACGGATCGCTAGCGATATCGTTTAGTGTGAAGGTACCTTTAGTCACATGACTGTGTATAAAAGAAAGTATGTTAGGCTACGTTCACATTTGAGTTGTGCGCCGCAGCGTCGGCGACACAACGCACAACGCAAATGTAAACGCATGCACAACGCAGCGTTTTGTGACGCATGCGTCCATTTTTGCATGGTTTTGGGCGCAGAAAAAACTGCAACTTGCTGCGTCCTCTGCACCCTGACGCATGCACCACAAGAAGATAAGGTAGCACACTGTAGCGCTGAAACATGCAAGCATGAAACATGAAAATTTAACTGCATTACTGCACTAGAAATATGAAAAATGAGAGCGTTTAGCGCATAAAAAAGGCCAATTTTATGTGTACCTGGTAGCCACTTTACGGCATCTCTCTTATACCAGGTCCTACGATTTCCTTCCTCACTGAGAACAAACGTCTCCATCTGAATGGGTGCCTATGAAAACCTCTTGTGAGACTACCATTCTCTCTCTCTGTGGAGGGGTAATGGACCTGCTGTAATTAAAACACCAGTGACTAGGAGGCGGAGTGCTCGGTCAGAAAGCTAAATAATACATTTGAAAAACCCATTCAGATGGAGACGTTTGTTCTCAGTGAGGAAGGAAATCGTAGGACCTGGTATAAGAGAGATGCCGTAAAGTGGCTACCAGGTACACATAAAATTGGCCTTTTTTATGCGCTAAACGCTCTCATTTTTCATATTTCTAGTGCAGTAATGCAGTTAAATTTTCATGTTTCATGCTTGCATGTTTCAGCGCTACAGTGTGCTACCTTATTTGCTTGAATGTATAGGAGTTGGCGACTCTAGGTTTAGCACCTGTTCACACTTAGTCTATGTATGGATGTGACGGTCAGTTTTTTCAAATAAATTTTTTCAAATGCATGCACCACAAGGACGCATGCGTCACAAAACGCAAGTGCAACGCATGTCCATGCACCCCCATGTTAAATATAGGGGCGCATGACGCATGCGGCGACGCTGCAGTGCCCGACGCTGCGGCGCCGAACGCTAATGTGAACGTAGCCTTAGAGGCAGAGTCTCTCAGAAGCAAAGATGGTCAGAGATTCACCAATCTGGGAACTGCGTCTAAAAATTGTGCAACAATTTCAGAAAAATATTCCTCAATATAAAATGGCAAAGACTTTAAATATCCCGCTGGAGAAATCCATATTTATAAGGGACAAGGCTGATGATCAATTCTGTGAGCTATGGGCCGTCAGGCGGCACTGCATTAAGAAAAGGCCTTATTCAGTCAAGCAAATCACTGTTTGGGCTAAGGAATACTTCCAGAAATCCTTGTTTGTGAGCACAGATCGGCACGCAAACCACCAATGCAGCTTAAAGAAGTTCTCCTCCCATAAAAGTTTTTATCTTCTTAATATATTGCAGTCATCATATTGCTACCCAGCTAATTCTTCTCTTTTCCATTAGGTCTATGACATCACGTGATAAAAAAAACTGACTAGATAAATACTTCTAAGCTCTATGTAGAAACAGGAGGTCAATTTTCCCTGTATGAGTCATGAGTCGCTGCAAAAGTCCCTGGCAGGGGAGGAAAGAGGTCAGGACAAGAGATTCTCTGTTTCTACATAGAGCTCAGAAAAGAGAAGAATTAGCTGGGTAAGTAAAAATGAGCAACAATAAGTACACAGTGCTGTATAATATGATGACTGCAATATATTAAGAGAATAAAAACTTTGATGGGAGATTCTTTAAAGCACTAACACATAGCTCCCAACCGTCCTGGACTCAACGGGACCGTCCCATCACGTCAAAGCTTTCCCCGCCTTCTGACATTGAAAGGCAGGAAGGAAATCTCCAGTGTGGAAAAAGGTAAAACTTGACTTTTATTTGAAATAATCATAAAAAATATATGTACACTGGCATAGCCGAGAAAAGACCTTCTAACATTCACCTCTCTCCGAGGTATTCATCACTCTGTGGCTCCTCCTTCTAGGGGGCGGGGCCCGCATCTCTTTGCTCAGTGCATAAATTAAATGTTATTATTTACTTCTTTTCCTTCCTGTGATCCGGTCTCCCCAGACCCCAAGCTCACCTCTCAATGTTCTCAGGCTGTAACTTATCTAGGAGCTACAGCCCAAAATGATTGTGACCCACATAATTTCCCCTCTTTCTGTTCTTCAAAAGTTGGGAGGTATGCCATCATGCAGGGCCGGCTCCAGGTTTTCGTTGGCCCTGGGCAAAAGAGTCTCAGTGGGCCCCTTTAACACATACCACAATTCATGATGCACAGATACAGCAGAGAAATATAAATATAGTACAATGCCAAAGATTTCACTTACTTATTACATTACATCAGTGATATCTATTGTAAATTCTACAATAGCTCGGAAAACGGTGAACCCTCGCAGTGCACAGTGCGTGCGCTGAGGCGATTTAAAGGTCTGCAGTCACACAGAGTGACTGCAGATTTTTCATGTTAGACCGGACAGTATAGTCCTCCTTACAGTATTATTGGCACCACATAGTCCTCCAAACTGTATTATGGGCACCACATAGTCCTCCATACGGTATAATGAGCCTCATATATTGCTTCATACAGTATAATGGGCCAAATATAGTGCTCCATACAGAATAATGGGCTCCACATTGTCCACCATACATTATTATGTACACCACATAGCCCTCCATACAGTATAATGAGCCTCATATATTGCTTCATACAGTATAATGGGCCAAATATAGTGCTCCATACAGAATAATGGGCCCCACATAGTCCACCCTACATTATTATGGGCACCACATAGCCCTCCATACAGTATAATGAGCCTCATATATTGCTTCATACAGAATAATGGGCCCCATATATTGCTCCATACAGAATAATGGGCCCCACATAGTCCACCATACAGTATTATGGGCACCACATAGCCCTCCATACAGTATAATGAGCCTCATATATTGCTTCATACAGAATGGGCCCCATATATTGCTTTATACAGAATAATGGGCCTCATATAGTGCTCCATACAGAATAATGGTCCCCACATAGCCCACCATACAGTATTATGGACACCACATACTACTCCATACAGAATTATGGGCAACACATGGTCCTCCACACAGAATTATGGGCACCACATAGTCCACCATACAGTATTATGGGCATCACATAGTCCTCCATACAGTATTATGGGCACCACATAGCCCTCCATACAGTATAATGAGCCTCATATATTGCTTCATACAGAATAATGGGCCCCATATATTGCTTCATACAGAATAATGGGCCTCATATAGTGCTCCATACAGAATAATGGGCCCCACATAGTCCTTCATACAGTATTATGGACACCACATAGTACTCCATGCAGAATTATGAGCAACATATGGTCCTCCATACAGAATTTTTGGGGACCACATAGTCCACCATACAGTAATATGGGCACCTCATAGTCCTCCGTGCAGTATTATGGGCACCACATAGTCCTCCATACAGTATTATGGGCACCACATAGTCCTCCGTGCAGTATTATGGGCACCACATAGTCCTCCATACAGTATTATGGGCACCACATAGTCCTCTGTGCTGTATTATGGGCACCACATAGTCCTCCATTCAGTATTATGGGCACCACATAGTCCTCCGTGCAGTATTATGGGCACCACATAGTCCTCCATTCAGTATTATGGGCACCACATAGTCCTCCGTGCAGTATTATGGGCACCACATAGTCCTCCATACAGTATTATGGGCACCACATAGCAACCCATACAGTATTATGGGCACCACGTAGCCCTCCATACAGTATAATCAGACCCATGTATTGCTTCATACAGAATAATGGGCCCCATATCGTGCTCCATACAGAAAAATGGTCCCCGCATAGTCCTCCATACCCTATTATGGGCACTGCATAGTTCTCTGTACAGTATAATGAGCCCCATATATTACTTCATAAAGAATAATGGACCTCATCTAATGCTCCATACAGAATAATGGGCCTCATATAGTTCTCAATACAGAATAATGGACCCCATAGAATTCTCCATACAGAATAATGGACCTCATATAATGCTCCATACAGAATGGGCCCCATATAATACTCCATACAGAATGGGCCTTATATATTGCTCCATACAGTATGGGCCTTGTATATTGTTTCATACAAAAAAATCAAATACTCACCTCTCTGGCCGCAGGCCTCCGGGCTCCTCAGTGTCGCTGTTTTCTGGCTCTCTGCACTGTGACTGCTCAGAGCAGAGGGTGCACAGTAGTGACATCATCGCGCCCTTTGCTCTGAGACGTCACAGAGTCAGAAAACATGGAAGACGCTGCAAAGGGACAGGGAGAGGAAAGTATTGCAAGTGACAGGGCCCTAAGCAAGCAAGAGTGAGGCCAACTTGGTGGTGCTGGCATCGGGCTCTCCCGGCTCACGTGCTCCATAGCGTGTCAGTGTCCTCGATGGCGAGTGGGCCCCTCCGCTTGCTCAGGGCCCCGGCACTTGCCCAGGTGCACCGGGTGGTGACACCGAGCCTCAGGAGAAACCTTACATAAACACAATCCAGAAATGCTGCCGTCTTCTCTGAGCCAAAGCTCATTTTAAACGGATGAAGGCAAAACTGAAAACTGTTTTGTGGTCAGATTAACCAAAACGTGAAATTCTTTATTGCAGCCATAACTGTCTCCTGCCGTCTCAAGAGGAGAGGACTGCCCCTTCCACCGTTATTGCCTATCTCAGGGAGAACAATGCCATCAACAGTCCAAAAATCAGATATGTATGATTGACATCTCTCCCGACCATCTGTTGGCCGGTGCCCCATACGCATTGGATCATTGGCCAAACTCGATATCGGCAGGTTCAGCCGACATAAGTCTAATATGTAGAGGGGGCCTTAAGTCCAACATCTGGTTACAGAGGCAAATGGCACAGGAGGGTGACAAGGTAGGTATGTGACAACTATACAAATCTGGAACTGCTATGATCTTATTGACCCACAGTTAATGTGTCATTTATTCTATATCGTGGACACTATAAAATCGAAATCTTCAAAAAAAACTATTGCAATTTTTTTCCGCATCCCCTTTAAAAAGGAGCAGTTTTTCCAAAAATTATATATCCCAATATATGCTATTAAAAATTCAACTAATCCAGCAAAAGTACAATCTGTCATACGGTTGCACTTGACGGGTAAAAATGGCTCTAAAAGCAACATTTTTGAGGTTTCAAGGCTAAAATAGTTGCATCCTTCAAATCCTGAACACTCAAAAAAAATACACACAGGGTCTATTCTGACCGTGACACAGTCTTTACAGGGAAGCATAAATACGTGTCTATAGAGAGAGAAATACTGATATTTGTAGCAAACAATGATCATCAGATAGAAGCCATGGACGGGCCGTTGTTAATCCTAGTCCGTGCATCTTTTAGATCATCTTTTTGGGATCTTCAGAAATATTTGGAGATTATTTTGTGTCTTCTTTTTCACCCCTCGATTTCTTGCACATCTTCTAAAAAAGACTCTGCATCAAAAGCAATCAGCCATCTTACTGGCCAAAGAGAGTCCAACATTTCCAGCCCGCTGCTCAAACCACCACCACAGGCCTTTCATTTTTTCGCTTTTCTGTCTTCTATTCCTCCGGCAAAAAAATCCCGAATCTCGGCAAACTCTAATGTATCAAGATTTAATTTATTCCACATTTCAATCATTTATTACGTAGATGGAAAAAGCAATTTGCATCAGTACTCAGCCGCCGCGCATCACATTAAAATACGTCTTTGATGACTGTTCTGCTTAATTACCACTCCAGTCCGTGCATAATTCACAACAAGGCTATGAAACTGCAAACATAAATGAATGGATGGGCACAGTGAATGCACCGACTACTGTATATCCATCTCAGCCTGTACCGTCTCCGTTATTCACATGTCACACGCATTAATCAAGGCCCCGTTGCTCTTTCATGTTTGCGCCGGTCAGATTTATATGGGAAGTGCATCTACAAATTACACAACGGACTGTCCTTGTATATGTCACCAGGACAGAACCAGCAGTAATTACTAAGAAGCTACGGTCTCGCTTGTAACTGCTTATTAAATGTCACAGTCTCTAAAGGAATTGTGTCAATAAAACCTAACACGGGATGATAATGCCACACGTAACGCCAGCAGAATGTTTTAGGAAAAATTTCAAACGTTTCAAACATTCTACTAAAACATCCTTCATTCCTGTACATGAAGGTGTATGAATGCAACAAAAAAGGATAAGTAAAGAAAAAAAAGCAAAAAATGCACAACTTTCCAAGTTTTATATCCAATGGTTCTGGAACCTAAAAATTTGTGGAGCAACACATGAAATGGCGTGAATTTTTACCCATAAACATGGCTTTTTCACAATCCCGACACATCCTACAATGCAATTTAATTGGACTTTATGGTTCAATTTAATGATGGAGAATCCTGGTGTAAATGCATTTGAGACCTGGTTTCCAGGAAGTTTTAGGACACTTGGAAGTGCCAGCTATTTTGGAGTGCAGAAGGTCTCGACTTTTTCCTGGAGATTTGGAAGAGTTGGCAAGTAAGCAAACTACAGATGGGGTCAAACGCAGTGGCATGTATAAAATGGAGGGGGTCAAATAAAAGGGGATCCTGGTGTAAATGCATTTGACACCTGGTTTCCAGGAAACGTTAGTAATCTTGGCAGTGCCTAGGAGATTTGCCAGCTATTTTGGAGTGCAGAAAGTCTCCATTTTTTCCAGGAGATTACCAATCAGAATAAAGTGGAATGAGTACAAAGAGGTTCAGAGAAGGAGAGTCTTGGGAATCCTTGGATCCATCAGAGGTAATGATTCTGAAGATCCACCCTCCATCCATACAGAATATTCGCACATCCACTTTTACTTGCATCCCGAGAAATATATCCTTCTGGTAAGTGACTGGCTCTAAAGTCACCTCCAAATGTGGATATAGCATCTACCAATTTGACCTTAGTAAGTTCTTCCGTTATGGTTAGAAAGACTATCTAGGGGCAGAGAGGCCTACCAGTGTGACAACTAATCCTTTGATGACCCAGTACAACACTGAACAGACTTGCTGTCCAGGACAGTGATACTATCACGGGCATACCGCAACAGAGAGGGGTCAGAAGATTGTAGCGTCTGGTCACACAATATCCTGCACTGATTAGAACTGCTTCACCATCCTATTAAACAATGCAGGTTTTCCTTTGCTCTCTCATTGCAGGGGTTAATCAGTTCAGTTGATCTCCTGGAGGTCTCCAATCTGAATTGTCTCAGATGTTAAGTGTTGGCCACTCCTCTCTGGTATATATGCTGCCACTGGCACTTGGGAATTGCCAGTGATAGTTCATTCTTCCTGGTTTGGTATTGGAGGAGTAGTTTGTGTTTGGGTGTTTGGAGTGGATTTGGTTTGAGTGCTTATCCTTATCCTCACCTATTTGGTTTCTCCCACCTATCCCTCCCGTGTTCCACTCTGTTGTTTTGAGAGTACATTTGTATGATTGTTGTTTTCTTTTATCCCTATCTGTCTTTCCTTGTCTGCCTGGTTATTATAATCTTATACACTTCGGACTCACACCTCCCTGGGTGAGGGAGGGAACAAATAAGGGCTAAGATAGGAGAATAGCAAGGTACGAGACCTCAGCATCTCCACCTTCCAGGTTAATCCAGGGGACAGAGATAGACTAGGGAGCCCCCTAGTTTGAGGGATCAGACCCTAGTCACAGCATGACAGATACTTTTTGGATCCAGTGATCAGGCACCAAGACTTTACACAACATATTGACCAATATTTACCTTAATTAACCATGACAATAAGTTGATGTTTAGCGGAACCTTCAGCTCATTCCTCGCAGATGAACTTATGTCATGCAGTATGCATTAAGGCGGGGGGAAGTTTTGATGTAGCATTTTACCTGATGAATATTTGACCTAACTTATGTGACTTTACTTTTCTTCTGAAATGTGTTTCAAGAATTAAAATAAATCAATAAAGTCTATGATTCTGAGCTTTACGGGAAATGTTCCCACTTTGATACATGCACACGAACATTGTTGGGCTTCGCTTTGATACACAATTTCCCAGAAGGCTTTTACTTGAAGTGGTTACTTTGAATATTGGAATATATTAAATGCAGGACGCTTGATATTTCCGCGATGCAGAAACGCTAATTACAGAGATCAAAATGGAATTTGTCTGTTCAAATGTAAACGGCACAGGCACGATCGGCGTCTCCTCCTTGAAACATAAATTATATATTCAGATGTCTATAGTAAAATATTGCTACTCTTCCTGGCCCACTATTGATTAAACTAATAATCCAAACATGTAGAGAAGCTGGGCTGACAAAGGGTTAAGTACTTTGCCTCCCAATTGGGACCGTTACTATCTCCAGTCCCACCAGGTCCTCTTTCACAGTCTTTCCACGTGGCGTTTCCTGGGTTAGCAACTGACTGGAGATGTCTAAAGGGGGCTGGCTGAATGCTAAGCCAGACCCCTTCTTTGTCTATAAATTGGCAGAGGAAGAGCTGGAACTTTTTTGAAAATTTTATAAGTTAACTACATCAAGACAGGACTGAGTTCCATGTACCTGCTGCTGTCGGTCAGCTGGCTTGAACTTTTTCCATGTGACATAGAAGGTACCTGGCCTAGCCACTGAAATGAGAAATCAGTCCTAGACCCTTCACACTCAGCTCCAGTAAGGTGCTGACACTGGAAACAGTGTCTTTTGTCAGACAGGAACCGGAATAGAACCTGCTAAGACCAGAGATCACCTTTGGAATGTCAAGTATATATTTGGCGTAACTTACTAATTTAGAGGGAAGGAGTTAGCACAATTTTACAAATAAAACTAGTGGTATCATTATATAGTTCATAAAACTAGAATAAAAATGAGATCAGTCTTGGAGTAATCTCATGTACCAGTGCTGAGAAATCAAGCTTTGAAATCATATGCAAAATAGCCTGGAAGTGCATTGTGGGCGTGTCAATGTACTTTGACACAGCCTCAGTGCACTTTCTGGCTAATTTGCATGGGATTTCAATGCTTGATTTCTCAGCGATGGTACATCGGCTTACTACAAGACAGGTATCATTTTTATTGTTGTTCTATAACCTATACAGCCAGACCGCTAGTTTCAATAGTAAAATCGTCCTGATCTGTTCCTTCTATAGTACTGACTGAGACTAATTTGATGAAAACATAACAAAACCTAGTAGGAACCACCAAGAAAGGATAAGATTTCTTACAATAGATTTGCAGATTATGTCCTTCATCAGAATATTGACTTCACAGCAGGTACAACATGAGCCTCGATAGTAGACGGTGGAAGTCAAGTGTATGAAATCACATCAAGGTCTTGTGCAAACTGCAGCCAAGGTCACCGGTACGGAAGCAAGATCCGATAGGTTAAAGTTACTGAAGCTAAGCAGAATCGAGGTAAAGACCAGGGATGCAATAAGTCTTTACCATAGCAGAAGCTTGTGCATGCGGGAAACCAAGAGAATAAGGAACCTAGGAAGAAGTAAATTTATATTTCTCAGATTACATACTTTTTATACTATATGATCCAAAACCTACCATTCTAAAGTGTTATGTTAAATCAGATCTTTCGCTAAATTTCGCAATACAAACTGTTCTCGTAGACATGGTCAGACTGGTGTGCTTACTGTGAAAATCCAATTTACAAAGTCCATTTATTGCAGGATTTAGCAGATGGCCAGTACCCAAAAACCAAATAACAAAGGAAGTTATAACAACCGACTTAAGCCATACACATTAGATGGCTGCCGGCAGAACAATGCATCAACGGAGGATCGTTCTGCTGGCTGAAATCTCGTCCGTGTCTCCCATACAGAGGCCGAGCTCTCCAGTATTCTCTACGAGACCGGCATCTCTACTGGTGATGGTGACTTATTTCTGGGAGAACTAAGCAATTAGCAGTCCAAAATTAGACACAAACTATCAACATCTTCCATGACGATCAGTTGGCATGAGCTCCCATGCACGTTAGAATTTCAACCGGACCCATCGATATTGCTGACATCAATCTAAAGTTTACAGTGAAGGACCAGTCCAGCAACGTTATCAATGGTGGGGGCAACAGAACTGCATGGCAAAACTACCAACAGAAGCCCCAATGGAGGTCACAATGAGAAATGTCCTTAGATATGCTTCTCATGCACCACTGGTGGCTCCGTACCAACTCGGTTAGACCATCCACAAGGTCCAAAACAATAGAAAATCCAAGATTTCGAGGCACCAAAGAAAATGGGGATAAAACATAACCTTTATTCCATTATTCCATCCTGAAAAATCACATGGTGAAAGACAATTGAGGTAGACGAGTGAAGCAACGTTTTGGCCTACAAGGGCCTTTTTCAAGCCAGAAGTACAATAAAAATGACAGCCATCAATACACTTATCTCAAGCCGGAAACCCAGATGACACAGTCCAACACTGCAGCCCTGGATCTGGGACAATCGCTCTAAGAACCATCACACCTAAATCAGATGGGGGGGCAAATACTTTTAGAAAGAAAGTTGAAGATAACTAAGCAGTTGAACGAACCTTTGAAGAGTCATGTCACCAAACCAAGGAATCACGGCAATTATTACATTTCATCTAATCCTTGTTACAAATAAAGGAAGCAACCCCCCGAGCGGCACTTATTGATCTGACGGCTGCCATCTTTCCATATAACTGTTCCCCTTATCTTTCATAAAGGTCAAGGCACCCCACGCCTCCTCCGGTAAATATGGCATCATTCGCGACTCTTTGCTAATGAAGAAATCGGTTTCATTTTTGCCCTTCACCCACAGTCGTCTTTTCTCCAATATAACAGTAGGACGCCATTTTATGTAACAGGCACTAAAAATATTTAGACAGCAGCATTTGGTGCCCAGCAGGAAACCTGCAGACAGATAAACAGATAAAATATTCTGAGCGCTCAGCGTGCAAGGAAATGTGCGGTGCTTAAGTGTTGGGGGGAGATGTGCAATGTGAAACTGAGCCAGCATCACCATTACCATGGACGTGGACGAGAGGAGGAGGCGTGTAGTTTTATTGAGGTAAAGCTTTAAATAAAACGATGGCTAAAATGATATCAAAGATGGCACTAAGTAAATAAAAAACCGCCTTGGCTGTAGAGCTAGTCATATCCTTCCATTTAAAGATGGAATACCCAAGGTGAGACCCAGTTTGTTGGGTGATATCTATGGCACAATACAGAATTGTTGGCATTCTTCAAGACATTGGGGTAAAAAAAAAGACATAGGAAAAGAACAAAAAATAAAACAAACAAAAAAATAAATATTTTTTTTTTTACCAGAAACTCCATCACTGCCTTTGACCTCTTGCTACTTCTCTAACGTACCGGGGGTTATTGCAAAATCATCTGTAATAGGGCACCTGGTTTTGATGAATTCTTTATTCTCAAACCTCCCACTTTCGGTAGAACAAGGGGTGCTCTTTTGGGCTCGTTGATGAGTTGGTGTTTAACCCAAGCTCCACTGAAACCGAAGTTTATTTTTTTCTCCGTCATTCATTTGGTAGGAGAGGACAGAGATACGTAGGGATGGAAGGATGGAGAATAGATATAAATGAATGGAAGTGATTACGGATGAGTGGCTAAATCTGTCAGACCACACTGAAACCTTCTGGTATCGGTGATTCTGCAAGGTCTCTTGTGCAACATTTTTTCGAGCAGATGGTGACCAAAGGACAAGCCACAAAGGAGGCAAGAAATAGTCATGGAGGGCAGAGAACATACATTTTTGAGATATGGCCTTAAAGTGGGGCTGTCTACAGTGTGACGTTTCCACCAGTGCTCTTTGTGCCACTCGCCTCACACTATGAAACTCTCAGATGCCAACTTCCAAAAGCCGGCAAGTACGGTATGTACGTATGACTGGTGTCATCTTATGTGACATGGTACACAAAGGAAGTAGCGGGCACCACAGCTATAAATAAATGAGGGATCATCCATATGCATATAGAACAGTACATGCAAAGAAAACCAAGAAAAAAGGATATGCATAACACTGGGATCAACCATCAAAATAAACAACAACTTTATTAATACAAGGCATATCAAAACAAGACATACATTTAAAAACATTTAAAAAACCCAAAGAACAGCATATACCACAGGAATACCACACAGAGGCGGCCGTACACTTACACAGAGGCATATAGCCCAGAACCCAAAGGAAGACGCTCTTGTAGCGTCGATACGCGTGGGGCTTCATTCCCTCCCAGCACGAGCACCTTGCATTGCATTTTCTCATCCCTATCCGGCACTTTTTTTGAGCCTCAGGTCTCCTGGACTTGTCCTTATCTTTGGGTTCTGGGCTATATGCCTCTGTGTAAGTGTACAGCCGCCTCTGTGAGGTATTCCTTTATTTAGAATGAGGTTATCCTAGTCCCAGGCTTCTGGGCAGTGCTATACACATTTTGTAAGCACTGATAAGGTTGCACATAAACTGTAATTTAAGCCCATAGAGTATAGCTGGCAGTGGATGAGTTTGCATATCTGAAATTATATATATGTGCATTGTTTTGTATTTGATATTAGACTTTGTGTGGTGCTCATTGGCATTTATTTCCATCTGTCTGGGGGGGTAGCATGTGGCTTACTGGCCATATGCTGTTCTTTGGATTTTTTTAAATGTATGTCTTGTTTTGATATGCCTTGTATTAATAAAGTTGTTGTTTATTTTGATGGTTGATCCCAGTGTTATGCATATCCTTTTTTCTTGGTTTTCTTTGCATATCTTATGTGACATGGAGGTACCGATTGCATCAAGGTACAAGTGCAACCGCTACCACTGCACATCCTATAGCTTCTAATCAGCCTCCAGAGCCTGGCTGCTAAGGGGTCTTATATCTTGGGGGGGTCTAAACGGCATCACTTCTACAGGCTCAATGGCTCATAAATGTGTGAAAGATGAAGGTCCAATTTCTGGAACCTACATCTGTCTCATGAACGGGATCCTGTCTCGTATCCATTAACGGACTGGGTCGCGGTTAGCAGTGGGGTACCACAGGGGTCAGTATTGGGCCCTCTTCTTTTTAACATATTTATTAATGACCTTGTAGGGGGCATTCAGAGTAGAATTTCAATATTTGCAGATGACACTAAACTCTGCAGGGTAATCAATACAGGGGAGGACAATTTTATATTACAGGATGATTTATGTAAACTAGAAGCTTGGGCTGATAAATGGCAAATGAGCTTTAATGGGGATAAATGTGAGGTCATGCACTTGGGCAGAAGTAATAAGATGTATAACTATGTGCTTAATTCTAAAACTCTGGGTAAAACCGTCAATGAAAAAGACCTGGGTGTATGGGTGGATGACAAACTCATATTCAGTGGCCAGTGTCAGGCAGCTGCTACAAAGGCAAATAAAATAATGGGATGCATTAAAAGAGGCATAGATGCTCATGAGGAGAACATAATTTTACCTCTATACAAGTCACTAGTTCGGCCACACTTAGAATACTGTGCACAGTTCTGGTCTCCGGTGTATAAGAAAGACATAGCTGAACTAGAGCGGGTGCAGAGAAGAGCGACCAAGGTTATTAGAGGACTGGGGGGTCTGTGTTGTGAACTGTGTTTCTGGGCTCCCTCTGGTGGTCACTAACGGTATTGTGTTAGGCATGTCTTGTTGCAGGCCTGAGCTCCAGCTGTGTCGTTAAGCAGCGGGTGTTCCCTATTTAAGTCTCCTGCGGACTCAGTCTCTTGCCTGGCATCGTTGTATCCAGACCTATATGGTCTCCTCCGGATTCCTTTCAGTCTGTCTCATGCAAGAAAAGCTAAGTCCGTTTTGTATAATTTGGATCGTTTGCATTTTTTAGTGTCTTTGTCCAGCTTGCTTAATATTTGATTTTCTGGCTCGCTGGAAGCTCTAGGGGGCTGATATGCTCCCTCTGCACCGTCAGTCGGTGTGGGGGTTTTTGAATGTTCAGCATGGATGTTTTTGTAGGGTTTTCTGCTGACCGCATAGTCCACTATCTATTTTCTGTCTATCTAGACTAGTGGGCCTCACTTTGCTGAATCTAGTTCATCTCTACGTTTGTGTTTTCCTCTTGCCTCACCGTTATTATTTGTTGGGGGCTTTCTATATCTTTGGGGTTCAATTTCTCTGGAGGCAAGTGAGGTCTTATTTTCCCTCTAGGGGTAGTCAGTTCTCCGGCTGGCTCGAGACGTCTAGAACCAACGTAGGCACGTTCACCGGCTGCTTCTAGTTGTGTGTGTTAGGATCAGGTATGCGGTTAGCCCAGTTTCCACCTCCCTAGAGCAGTATTTATGTTTTTGCTATCTTGCCGGAATATCAGAGATCCTCTACCACTGGGATCATAACAGTATGCCAGGCCCAGCCCAAGAAAATGTATATTGCATCGCAGAAGCGGGATTAAAAATAAGTTCTGAGTTTTTTTTTTGTTTTTTTTTGTTGCTGCAGTTTGCCTAGCTTCTTCCATCCCCTTTTTCTCTGAGTGGCTGGAACTCTGCTGCAGATATGAATGTCCAGATTCTGACTTCTAGTGTGGATCAGCTTGCTGCTAGGGTGCAAAGCATTCAGGATTTTGTTATCCATAGCCCTATGTCTGAACCAAAAATACCTATTCCTGAGCCGTTTTTTGGAGATAGATCGAAGTTCCTGAATTTTAGTAATAATTGCAAATTGTTTCTGTCTCTGAAACCTCGTTCCTCTGGTGATTCCGCTCAGCAAGTTAAGATTGTTATTTCCTTCTTGCGCGGCGACCCTCAAGATTGGGCCTTCTCTCTGGCGCCAGGAGATCCTGCATTGGTGAATGTTGATGCGTTTTTCCTGGCACTTGGTTTGCTTTATGAGGAGCCTAATCTTGAAAATCAGGCTGAAAAGATGTTGCTGGCTATCTCTCAGGGTCAGGACGAAGCTGAGGTATATTGTCAAAAATTTCGGAAATGGTCCGTGCTTACTCAATGGAATGAGTGTGCACTGGCCGCAAATTTCAGAAATGGTCTTTCTGAAGCCATTAAAGATGTGATGGTGGGGTTTCCTATCCCTACAGGTCTGAATGATTCAATGGCTCTGGCCATTCAAATTGATCGACGTTTGCGGGAGCGCAAATCTGTTAATCCTTCGGCGGTGCTGTCTGAACGGTCACCTGATTCTATGCAATGTGACAGAATTCTGACCAGAGTCGAGCGACAAAATCATAGACGTCAAAATGGGTTGTGTTTCTACTGTGGTGATTCAACACATGTTATCTCAGCATGCTCTAAACGCTTAAAAAAAATTGTTAATCCTGTCGCCATTGGTACTTTTCAGCCTAAGTTTATTTTATCTGTGACTTTAATTTGTTCATTATCTTCTTACTCAGTTATGGCTTTTGTGGATTCTGGTGCTGCTTTAAGTCTGATGGATTTGTCGTTTGCCAAGCGCTGCGGTTTTGTCCTGAAGCCTTTGGAAAATCCTATTCCTCTTAGAGGAATTGATTCTTTGCCATTGGCAGAGAATAAACCTCAGTATTGGACGCAAGTGACCATGTGCATGACTCCTGTACATCAGGAGGTGATTCGTTTTCTGGTACTGCATAAAATGCATGATGTTGTCGTTTTGGGTCTGCCATGGTTACAGGCCCATAATCCAGTTTTAGATTGGAAAGCTATGACTGTGTCTAGTTGGGGGTGTCAGGGGATTCATGGCGATTCTCCATTGGTGTCTATTGCTTCTTCTACTCCTTCTGAGATCCCTGAGTTTTTGTCAGACTTTCAGGATGTATTTAATGAGGCCAGGTCCAGTGCCCTTCCTCCTCATAGGGACTGTGATTGTGCTATAGATTTGATTCCTGGTAGTAAGTTTCCTAAGGGACGACTCTTTAATTTATCTGTGCCAGAGCATGCCGCGATGCGGAGTTATATAAAGGAGTCTTTGGAGAAGGGACATATTCGCCCATCCTCTTCTCCTCTTGGTGCAGGATTCTTTTTTTGTGGGCAAGAAAGACGGGTCTTTGAGACCTTGTATAGATTATCGTCTTCTGAATAAGATCACGGTTAAATTTCAGTATCCTTTGCCATTGTTGTCTGATTTGTTTGCTCGGATTAAGGGATCCAGTTGGTTCACCAAGATAGATCTTCGTGGTGCGTATAACCTTGTGCGCATAAAGCAGGGAGATGAATGGAAAACGGCATTTAATACGCCCGAGGGTCATTTTGAGTACCTGGTGATGCCTTTTGGATTATCGAATGCCCCTTCTGTGTTTCAGTCCTTCATGCATGACATCTTCCGGAAATATCTGGATAAATTTATGATTATTTATCTGGATGATATTTTGTTTTTTTCTGATGATTGGGAGTCCCATGTGAACCAGGTCAGGATGGTGTTTCAGGTTCTGCGGGAGAATGCTCTATTTGTGAAGGGCTCAAAATGTATCTTTGGGGTACAGAAGGTTTCTTTTTTGGGTTTTATTTTTTCCCCTTCTACTGTGGAGATGGACCCAGTCAAGGTCCGTGCCATTCATGACTGGACTCAGCCCACGTCTGTTAAGAGCCTGCAGAAGTTCTTGGGCTTTGCTAATTTTTACCGTCGTTTTATCGCTAATTTTTCCAGCGTGGTTAAACCTTTGACGGATATGACCAAGAAGGGTTCTGATGTTGCTAATTGGTCTCCTGCGGCCGTGGAGGCCTTTCGGGAGCTGAAGCGTCGGTTTACTTCAGCGCCAGTCTTGTGCCAGCCGGATGTCTCTCTTCCCTTCCAGGTTGAAGTTGATGCTTCTGAGATTGGTGCAGGGGCTGTTTTGTCGCAAAAAAGTCCTGATGGCTCCGTGATGAAGCCATGCGCCTTCTTTTCTAGAAAATTTTCGCCTGCTGAGCGGAACTATGATGTTGGTAATCGGGAGTTGTTGGCTATGAAGTGGGCATTTGAGGAGTGGCGACATTGGCTCGAGGGAGCTAGACATCGTGTGGTGGTCTTGACTGATCATAAAAATCTGATTTACCTCGAGTCTGCCAAGCGCCTGAATCCTAGACAGGCTCGTTGGTCGTTGTTTTTCTCCCGTTTTGACTTTGTGGTCTCGTACCTGCCTGGTTCGAAGAACGTGAAGGCTGATGCACTTTCTAGGAGTTTTGTGCCTGACTCTCCTGGAGTCTCGGAGCCGGCTGGTATTCTCAGAGAGGGAGTGATTTTGTCTGCCATTTCCCCAGATTTGCGACGAGTGCTGCAGAAATTTCAGGCTGATAGGCCTGATCGTTGCCCACCAGAGAGACTGTTTGTCCCCGACAGATGGACCAGCAGAGTTATTTCTGAGGTTCATTCTTCAGTGTTGGCGGGACATCCTGGGATTTTCGGTACCAGAGATTTGGTGGCTAGGTCCTTTTAGTGGCCTTCCTTGTCGCGGGATGTGCGTTCTTTTGTGCAGTCCTGTGGGATTTGTGCTCGGGCTAAGCCTTGCTGTTCTCGTGCCAGCGGGTTGCTTTTGCCCTTGCCTATCCCGAAGAGGCCTTGGACGCACATTTCCATGGATTTCATTTCGGATCTTCCGGTATCTCGGAAGATGTCTGTCATCTGGGTGGTGTGCGATCGTTTTTCTAAAATGGTCCATTTAGTGCCCTTGCCTAAGTTGCCTTCCTCCTCTGATTTGGTTCCTTTGTTCTTTCAGAATGTGGTTCGTTTGCACGGCATCCCTGAGAATATTGTGTCTGACAGAGGATCCCAGTTTGTATCCAGATTCTGGCGATCCTTTTGTGCTAAGATGGGTATTGATTTGTCTTTTTCGTCGGCTTTTCATCCTCAGACTAATGGCCAGACCGAGCGAACTAATCAGACGTTGGAGATTTATTTGAGATGTTTTGTTTCTGCTGATCAGGACGACTGGGTTACCTTTTTGCCACTGGCCGAGTTTGCCCTTAATAATCGGGCTAGTTCTGCCACTTTGGTTTCACCCTTTTTCTGCAACTCTGGTTTTCATCCTCGTTTCTCCTCGGGCCAGGTTGAACCTTCTGACTGTCCTGGGGTTGATTCTGTGGTGGATAGGTTGCAGCGGATTTGGAACCATGTGGTGGACAATTTGAAATTGTCACAAGACAAGGCCCAGCGTTTTGCCAACCGCCGCCGCGGTGTGGGTCCCCGACTTCGTGTTGGGGATTTGGTTTGGTTGTCTTCTCGGCATGTTCCTTTGAAAGTCTCCTCTCCTAAGTTCAAGCCTCGCTTTATCGGTCCTTATAAGATTTTGAAAATCCTTAACCCGGTGTCTTTTCGCTTGGACCTTCCAGCGTCATTTGCTATTCATAATGTGTTCCATAGGTCCTTGTTGCGGCGGTACGTGGTGCCTATGGTTCCTGCTGTTGAGCCTCCTGCCCCGGTTTTGGTTGAGGGCGAGTTGGAGTACGTGGTGGAGAAGATTCTGGATTCTCGTATCTCTAGACGGAAACTCCAGTATTTAGTTAAGTGGAAAGGCTATGGTCAGGAGGATAATTCCTGGGTTGTCGCCTCTGATGTTCATGCGGCTGATTTGGTTCATGCCTTTCACGCTGCTCATCCTAATCGCCCTGGGGGTCTTGGTGAGGGTTCGGTGACCCCTCCTCAAGGGGGGGGTACTGTTGTGAACTGTGTTTCTGGGCTCCCTCTGGTGGTCACTAACGGTATTGTGTTAGGCATGTCTTGTTGCAGGCCTGAGCTCCAGCTGTGTCGTTAAGCAGCGGGTGTTCCCTATTTAAGTCTCCTCCGGACTCAGTCTCTTGCCTGGCATCGTTGTATCCAGACCTATATGGTCTCCTCCGGATTCCTTTCAGTCTGTCTCATGCAAGAAAAGCTAAGTCCGTTTTGTATAATTTGGATCGTTTGCATTTTTTTGTGTCTTTGTCCAGCTTGCTTAATATTTGATTTTCTGGCTCGCTGGAAGCTCTAGGGGGCTGATATGCTCCCTCTGCACCGTCAGTCGGTGTGGGGGTTTTTGAATGTTCAGCGTGGATGTTTTTGTAGGGTTTTCTGCTGACCGCATAGTCCACTATCTATTTTCTGTCTATCTAGACTAGTGGGCCTCACTTTGCTGAATCTAGTTCATCTCTACGTTTGTGTTTTCCTCTTGCCTCACCGTTATTATTTGTTGGGGGCTTTCTATATCTTTGGGGTTCAATTTCTCTGGAGGCAAGTGAGGTCTTATTTTCCCTCTAGGGGTAGTCAGTTCTCCGGCTGGCTCGAGACGTCTAGAACCAACGTAGGCACGTTCACCGGCTGCTTCTAGTTGTGTGTGTTAGGATCAGGTATGCGGTTAGCCCAGTTTCCACCTCCCTAGAGCAGTATTTATGTTTTTGCTATCTTGCCGGAATATCAGAGATCCTCTACCACTGGGATCATAACAGGTCTGCCATACCAAGATAGGTTATTACACTTGGGGCTGTTTAGTTTGGAAAAACGAAGACTAAGGGGTGATCTCATTTTAATGTATAAATATATGAGGGGACAGTACAAAGACCTTTCTGATGATCTTTTTAATCATAGACCGGTGACAGGGACAAGGGGGCATCCTCTACGTCTGGAGGAAAGAAGATTTAAGCATAATAACAGACGCGGATTCTTTACTGTAAGAGCAGTGAGACTATGGAACTCTCTGCCGTATGATGTTGTAATGAGTGATTCATTAGTTAAATTTAAGAGGGGACTGGATGCCTTTCTTGAAAAGTATAATGTTAAAGGGTATATATATTAGATTCCTTGATAAGGCGTTGATCCAGGGAACTAGTCTGATTGCCGTATGTGGGGTCGGGAAGGAATTTTTTTCCCCAATGTGGAGCTTACTCTTTGCCACATGGTTTTTTTTTTGCCTTCCTCTGGATCAACATGTTAGGCCATGTTAGGTTAGGCTATGGGTTGAACTAGATGGACTTATACTCTTCCTTCAACCTTAATAACTATGTAACTATGTAACTATGTAACATCTTTAGGAGGACTCAAAATTGTGATGGCAGTATGTCCTCATGGGAATACGCTTTTACAAATACTAAGAGCGTATTTTTATGTTGATGTAAAAGCGTAGTATATATAGAGGCACAAATGTAAGATCCTCTGTGATCCGTGCCAAAAGAGACAGGTATGCTGTGGACCTACAGTGACTAGGAAAAAGGCTTTGAGTAGCCCTGTGCTCACAGCCTCAGAATTGCAGTTTGGTGGAACTTTGCATTTATTCAGATTTTAACTGTCTCCTCCCTAATCAGAAACTTTGTTGGGTTTGTATTTTTGAAGTTCAACAAAACAAGCCTTTTCTCAAAGCAAACCACAAAATCCACCCCCTGAATTGTACAAAATATCACTGAAGTTACATGATGTGGTCCGACAAAACAGCCTCGATCAATCAGAGACGCGGGATTTCCAAGACAGACAGACAGACAGACAGAAAAACCCTTAGACAATTATATATATAGATGACCTTCCAAAAAAACCCTTAGCATGGATGTACACATCTGTAGGAAATTCATGCAAGTATAGCCGACAATATACCCAACGCAGCGGCTGTCAATGATGACGCACCAAAAATATAAAGATGTAAAAAATGTATATCCTAACAAACTTTAATAAAGACCATAAATGTGCAAAATCACAAGATATAAATGCATTGTAACAAAAGGTTGTGGCCCGATTCTAACGCATCGGGTATTCTAGAATATGCATGTTCCCGTAGTATATGGACAATGATGATTCCAGAATTCGTGGCAGACTGTGCCCGTCACTGATTGGTCGAGGCAACCTTTATGACAACATCGTCGCCATGGCAACCATTATGACATCTACGTCGATACTGTGCCCGTCGCCTGGCGGCCTCGACCAATCAGAGACGCGGGATTTCCATTATGACATCATCGTCGCCATGCTGTGCCCGTCGCTGATTGGTCGAGGCCTGGCGGCCTCGACCATTCAGAGACGCGGGATTTCCAAGACAGACAGACAGACAGAAAGACAGACAGATGAAAAAACCCTTAGACAATTATATATATATAGATGGTGCGTTTGCAGCCCGGGGTCCACCGTGCAGGAGAACTTGCTGCTAGTGAATGGTGGCACTGTTTGGCGGTATAGACTAGCTCTGTTACCTCACAGAGCAGCCGTGAGAGGAAAGCACTGCGCCCTGTTAGCCTCACAGGAGCGCAAGCTTGCTGCCGAACTGATAGCAGTCAGTGGTTATGCACACACACACAATCTCCTCACCGGAGAAGCCGGTATTCTAGGGGCTTATGGTCCCTGAAAAAAAACACACAATCTCCTCACCGGAGAAGCCGGTATTCTAGGGGCTTATTTCAGCCGGGTCCCTGAACACATTCATGCATAACCATACTGGCACAAAGCACATATTTGAATTGATACTAGAGCATGGCCGTGCGGCCATGCGAGCCTTTTATAGCTGAAGCACGAACAAGACCTTCCTAGAAGGACCAATGAGAAGCTGCCACAAAGCCTGAGCACTTTCAGGACCTTCCAGGAGAACCAATGGACTTTGCTGCAGTATCTAAGCATGTGACCCTCGATCTCCAATGAGAGATCTTACCCTGGGCATGCTCAGAAGGAGAAAAGCGGGACTTAGTCCCAAAAGCGTCTGCTCGCCGCTGCCCAGCACTGGCTTCAATGGCAGAAGCTGGAAAGGCAGCAGTAACTCTTAGCACAGAGTCAGAGCGATACGCTGGGACCGACGTCTCCGCTGAGCAGACTCCACTGCGGCAGAAGAATGGGAGACCCCAGTGGAGATGGACCGAGAGACCCCCTGTGCAGAGGCGGGAACTCGACCCCTAACAAACAAGGCTTTGGGCCATTTTACTTTTCTTGTGGAAATTAAAGACCAAATATATTCTATAATGTTGGATGATCAACGCTCATAATCTACCACAAGGTTAGTTGGACTTTTTTAGTAAGCACTTTCTTATGCCTCAAAACTCTTTTCAAAATCCATACAGATATGGTTGCAAGAACACAAAATCAGGGTATCTAGTAGGCAGATCAGCATAGGCAAGCCCTAAAGAATAATTACCAATATCTAAGTTTAGATTCCAGAAACAGCCAAAAAAGGACAGGACCGACCACTTTGAACCGGGTCTTTATAAACAATGCCTTTTTTTGGACTTGGACATTCTCAAATCTGTCAGGATTGTTTAAAAAAAAAAATGACACAGTCCTAGCAAATTTGGGATAGTTGCACAATGTGGGTTGTGCAACAAAGAAAAAAATTGCAAAGGGCTCAGATTGGTTTAAAAGAATTGACACTCATCCTCCGATCCCCCGCATATACCATTCGGACACTTACTCAGTCCCTGCCGGTCTCCACTATCTGATTTCAGCACCAAAAATGGCAAGAAATCTTCCTGCCAATCATGTCAATTTTTATTCCTCACATTTATAGCTATCACCTAACCGCTGGATGGATCGATGGTGGTCCGACCACTGTGACCTCCACTTATCTCGAGAACGGTGGAGTGGAGCGGTGGCCGCTCCATTCATTCTATATAGGATGTGAAAATAAGCAGTGAAACAAACATCAAACCTTATTTCAAAATATTTTAAAGATTTAGTCAAAATTTCTGTTTTTTGAGTCAAGATATAATTGACCAGAATGACTTTGGATTTTACTTTAGAGCTAAAGAGATAGACGAAGCAAAAGGAAGATCACTGGAAATACACAATGAGACCATGTTCTCCTCATAAATCCAAGTATCATAGAAAATTTATAGCCAATATATCACCAGTCATGAAAATCTACGATCTTGAAAGAGCTTTCTTTAAATATAACTTTTATATCCAGAAAATGGAAAATAAAAATAATGAAATGCAGTAGTAAAAAGATACCCACAATTTATTTACATGAAAAGTGACTGACGGCCCAAATCTTACCACATTTTACATGGTGTAAGTGCTGGGAGGAGGTTTATTATACAAGACAGCTCACAAATTATATCCCAACAAGCCGGCTGAAAGCATCTAATTAAATGTGACTTGAATCACGGCCAAAGTCCTTAACCCAGGTCTGGATAATACCCGATGATGTTTTCGCTACAGCATCAGGAGGGACTTATAATGCACACTCCTCTATTATAATATTATTGATAGGATGTTAGCTTCCCAAAGGATCCATATGTTCCTATGAAAATTTGAGCAATGGTTTTAATATGGCCTTGTAAATGGTGTAATATAACATATGCTGTGCTTTTGCTTTGTACATGAAATTTATATATTAATCATATAATGATAATGTTACGATCTTGTACCACAATGAGGATTCTCCAAGCTGCAAACCATTTGGCGATGGCTGTATACTGGGAAGCCGATAACATGGAACGTCTGGTCTTCCCCATTAAGTCCCGTAAGGAGGTGCAGATGCAAGGAAGTATGGACACAAGAAGGTACAGAAACAAGGAAATGTAGACGTGCGGACAAAGATGCGGATACAAAGTGGTGTGGACACAAGGTGGTGCAGGCACAAAATGTTGTGGGTGCAAAAATGTGCGTACATCAGGGGGTGCGGACACCTGGAGGTTGGGATTATAAGGAACTCCTCTTCTCAGTTGGGACTCCTAAAGAGGTGCAAATGCAAGAAACAGAACTGTGGGCACAAGAACATGCGGATGAAAGGAGGTGCTGACATAAAGAGATGCGGACACATGGAGTTGCAGAAGCAAAAAGGTTCAGGTACAAGGAGGTGAAGAAACAAGAATATACGAACACAAGGTGCAGAAACAAGGAGATGCGGATACAAGGAGGTTGAGACACATGGAGGTCGGGACACAAGGAGCAGATGAAAAGAGGTGCAGAAATAAAGAGATTAAGACACAAAAAGGAGCAGACACAAAGAGGTCGTGACACAAGGAGGTGCAGATGAAGAGAGGCGCAGAAATAAAGAGATGGAGATATAAAAAGGTGCTGACACAAAGAGGTGTGGATACAAGGAGGTCAAGACACAAGGAGGTGCGGACACAAGGAGGTCAGGACACAAGGAGGTCGGGGCACAAGGAGGCGTGGACACAAGGAGGTCAGGACAAAAGGAGGTGCAGAGAGGTGCAGAGACAAGAAGGTCGGGACACAAGGAGGTGCAGAGAGGTGCAGAGACAAGGAGGTCGGGACACAAGGAGGTGCAGAGACAATGAGGTTGGGGCACAAGGAGGTGCAGAGACAAGGAGGTCGGGACACAAGGATGTGCAGACACAAGGAGGTGCACAAGAGAGATGGTTTAATCACAAAAGGTGCAAACACAAGATGATGTGGACAAAAGTTGGTGTAGACACAATAGAGTGTGGAAACAAGGAGGTGCAGGTGCAAAGAAGATTTGGATACAAGGGGGTGTGAGCTCACATAAGAAGGTGCAGCCATAGCACACGAGGACACGAGGTGTAGACTGCTGCAAATGAAACCCAAGGACATAATTCCCATAGAATTGTCACAGTTTTGTGTCGGCAGCACTGGTGGAACAGTGGCATGGTCATGAGTGGAGAGATGATACGATCAGTCTAAATGTGACAGGCTAGAGGAAAAGACAGGAGGACAGCAATGGAGTCAAGCTTTAAAGACTGAAGTAGAATGAGGGAAGATTAAAAATGATCATACAAGTCGTGGTGGCATGTGAAAACTTTAAAAAAAATCAAACACTTGGCAAGGCATGGTAAAACAATCTTTAAATAGCCCAGCAGGCCTAATGTCACATTCAGGTATGGGTTTCTGTAGCAGCACCACTTACCATCAGGGCCCCAGTGTAAGCTGTAAAGAAAAAAGCTGTAAAGAAAAAAGCTTCTATCCGTCTTGCAAAAATATGGTGCAGAAGCCAATGTCGGATTCCAGAATGTGGAACCCAAACAGGGGTTGTGGTTTGCATAGCCAAGCTGAAAATTGGTTTCCTGGACATTTCAGGGGGCAGGGGCATAATTGTCCCAAATTTTGCATTCAGTCTTGCAAATTTAGTGGATGCATGTAATATAAAAATAAAAGAAATGAAAAAAAGAAAACAAAACATCATGACTGGTGAGCGTGAACCGCACGTATTACTGTAATCTGTCATTGATTAGCTTCCGTGCCTATAACACAATGAGAAGAAATTACCCGCCATTACTTGTGTTCACACTCAGCAAGGTGTTAGCTCAGGGATGATGCATTAGGGATTTTTTTTATTCTGCACGAAAAGCAGAACTATTGATGATATCGCCCTAATTTAATCACTGTCCCTGAAATGCATCGGCTTCGGTCAGTGCTCATTAGTCAATCCAATGGATTTAAATTAGTCAAACTGATAAAAGGAGCCTCGCTGTTCCCTTACTTACTGCAATATATTAGCAAATGCAATTGTGACAAATGTAATTGTGACAAATGTGTCTGAGCAGTAGCTTAATTCTAAAGTCGAAAACAAATGGACCCGGACTAGTAACATCCCAGGAGCCTGATGCAAATTACAGCTGTGTAGATGTTGCTGAACCCTTTAATAGACACTGGGACCAATGTCGTCTTCTGCACATTACTGCCTATTCTGCCGTACCACTGCTGGTATCACCGGTCACAAATGATGGATGTCATAAAAATCTAATAGCTGATTTATAAATCACCTAAATAAGAAAAATCTTGATAATGTTCCACTGGCAACTAGATCAGTCACAATCAGATGAGCAGACCAATTCATTACGAATTTTCTAAAAAATTCACCTAATTCCACATTTTTCAGGATTCAATTTACGCAAATCCAGGTGGCCACCATTTTGCTAGATTTTTTTTAAGTCCGGGAAGTGGTAAAAAATTTTTTAAAAGATGATAGACCCCTGTCATAGGCTTCACCTAACTCGTCTAGTCACCGTATTCTGCATCCAATGTTCCGCTTTCAATCTTTTTGGTCCAGATCTTTCATTCTTTTATCTGTTTTTGGTCCAGATCTTCCATTCTTTTATCTGTTTTTGGTCCAGATCTTCCATTCCTTTATCTGTTTTTGGTCCAGATCTTTCATTCCTTTATCTGTTTTTGGTCCAGATCTCCCATTCTTTTATCTATTTTTGGTCCAGATCTTCCATTCTTTTATCCGTTTGGCTAAGATAAGCTGGAGGTTTAGATAATGCAGAATAGTAACCAGTGTTGTAACTTGAAGCTTGTTATCCCCAATGCAAAATCTTAAACAGTGCACTCAACTATTGGAAATCTTTAATAGTTAATGGTCTTTTCATATGAGGCCAAAGGGACCTATTGGAGACCCCCTAAGATCCAGGGAAAAATAAAAAATTCATATGGTTTTGGCTAGAGATTGAGACAATTTCTCACAAATAGTTTTGCTCAAATTGGTCAGAAGATTTGCTTTGGTGCAAATAAAATTCAGTATAGTCTAAATTGCCAAAAACATAAAAGTTTATTATGCTCCAGCATAATAAATAGAGGGGAACAAAGGGCTTAAAATAAAAACAACAACAACATTCTCATCACAGGTCGTACACTGTCAGCTGCCTCTTGACACTGCCTACGTTGCTTCTGCAACTTCCCTGGTCCACCGCATTGGTCTACTGAGTCCCACAAAGCCATGTGGAAGAACCGAAGACCTGCATGTGGAGTCCGGGAAGATGCTCAAGTGGTGGAAGCATCAGGTTAAGGCTGAGGACAGGTGAGAATATAGATTTTTTTTTAATTTTAAACTCTTCTCAGTCCTCACAGAATCCATCAAAATGTCTGGCCAACATTTTGCTGAATTTCTGCATATCGAATCCCAAAAATGTTGGAGTTGCTGCTCCGATTGATGTAAATAGGAATGAGTTGCAGTACCAAGCACAGCCACAAGTGCATGCATGGCGCTCTGCCTAGACAAAATACAAAGGGGAAGCAGGGCTCGCTAGCGTACTGAGATCCATCTTTCAGCTGAACATCAGAGGTGGTGATAGTTGGACCCCCTATTATCAAATAAAGGGATAAGCCACTTTAATAAAGTCTTGAAAAACCCCTTTAAAAATGTTTACGAACATTCTCCTTCTATTATTATTATGAGTACGCACTTTATATTTGGAGCCGATGCGTGACTCAGATCAGCCATTACCGGTAATGCATATAATGTCTGGTCTTAGCCATCAGTAACTTCATAATGAAAAACCAATGATCAATATGTATTTTGTATGGGGCGTCCATTCACATTCTCAAACACATTTACACTCAATTAAATCAGAATGACTCTTGACTACAAAATTCATTGACCGTGACGAGAAAAGCTTCTTTATTATAATCTCAGACCTTTCTAAAGGGCGGAGGGGGTTGGGGGGGAGCGGTATCAAATCCTCATTATCACTTCTATAGAGCGAAGAAAAGAAAAACAGAAAGCAACAAGACTCATAAAACATGATGCCCAGGAGGAAAAGACAGCACAAGGCGTAATGAGAAGCTGCTTAAAGAAAGTCTATATCATCATTATCAGAGACCTCCTTGCTGTAAGCGTGATCGTTAGAGCGCAGACACCCTGGAGGATGGCGGCATTATATCATGTTTCCGCAACCTTTTTTGTTGCTTTCTTCGAGGTTAAAAGAAAAGAAAAATATCCCCAAGAAGAACCATTTTCTGTAAGTTCCCAGAAACATTACAGATATCAGGTAATGGGCATAAAGTATATTGCAGCAGAGGAAGAGTATGTTAATTTTACATGAGACAGTACTATGGGGTAAGTAATGGGGGCGTCTTACAGACACCGTTCCATTACTAACCCCTGGGCTTGATGTCAGCTGAAAATAGAAAGCTTACATCACCCTCAAGTCTATTACCCCACTTGCCACCGCCACAGGGCAAGTGGAAGAACGAGGCTAAACACCAGATTTGGCGCATCTTATGGATGCGCCATTTCTGGGGCGGCTGAGGGCTGATTTTGGTAGCCTGGGGGGGCAATCTCTCTGGCCCCTTTCCAGGCAACTACGGTAATATCAAACCACAGCTGTCTGTTTAGCCTTTGCTGGTTTGAATTTATAGGGGACCCTACATCATTTTTTTTCTGGGGTCCCCAGTAAACTCACCAGTAAAGGCTAAGCAAACAGTTGTAAGCTGATGTTAATAGACTGGGAACCTTTTGGGATATTTTCCCTTTTCCTAGATTATTAACATCAGTCGTGGGCTTTCCCTCTGCTGGTTAAGAAAATTATGCGGGAGCCCACGCCATTTTTTTATTTAAATCTTGATTCAGCCTGCCTTCAGCATCCGGTGCCTGAATTGTACCACTTCTTCACTGGAGACGGTACGTATCACGCTGATGTCACACGGATGTCATCCATGTGTCATCCGTGTGCGGCACGCAATTTGTCCATGATGCTAATAAAAAACTGACATGTCTGTGGGTTTTTCACACGGACACATGGTCCGCGTGATAAACCTCACATGCGCGCAACACCATTGAATACAGTAGGTGTGCGCATGTCCGTATTTGCGGTCCTTAAAAAAACAGACAGCATAAGGACACAAAAAACAGATATGTGAAGGAGGCCTTAAAGGATACATTAGGAAAGTAGTAGTTAAGTCCCCACCAGAGAACCATGTAAGGGCCTGTTAACAACACATTTGACTCACATGTCTGTGACTTCATCGGTGTTTCGGTCGGAAACTACAAAAATCTGGATTTGGCCATGTCTCCAATGGAGCCCGGAAAGAGCCAATCCCTATATGAGTCAAATGGAGTCAGACTGGACCCCATCTGGAGTCCATACCAGCAGGGGTGTCCATCTTTTTAGAAATACAGACTAGCGCAGAAGACTATACTTTTGTGCAAAAGTTGACACCACCAAAATAGAGATGAAATAAAGTACAACGTGGCTCCAAAAGAGGCACCTCCAAATCTTGGTTTTTGGAGGAGTTCATAGAGAATCCACAACTGAGTCATGAACATGTGGCAAGACGTGGTGTGAACAGGCCCTTACATGTCCATGTTTTTAACTAAATGCCTATCCCCCAAAACTGGAAACAGCTGTCGGCTAGTAGGGTGGCTAGTACATAAGGAACCCCCAGTGATTACATCGACTCCAGCTAACTTTGCTTCAAACGAGTCCTTGCTGTTTGCCGACATCCTTCCAATAAATACATTATCATGCATGGAGCCTTTGATCCTCAGATCCCCTGCTACAAGAAAGTCAAGAAAATCACATTTTCCCATTTTCAGAGTTTCAGGTCTCAGTCTACTAGGACTGTCAGCGCTTGAGCAGAGATAGGCCCTCTGGAGACAACTGGCTTAAGACGCTGCAAATGTTACTCTTGTTTGTAGGATCTAACATTGACTCAATGGCTTCGGAGTCCGTCCATCTTTCCCCAGGGGGACACTCACTAGATGTTATTATAAGATGTATCCTTAGTGAATTATCAACTGGACAGCAGAGAGCGGGGATAGGCCGCCGCCAGCGCTCCAGCCGGCTAGCTAAGAGAGATGCTCCGTATCTCATGTAGCTAAGGAAGACTCTACGCATAAACACAGTTTCAGAGAGATAAGTCGAAGCACCTTAAGTCGCCCATTCATTTCACACCCAGAAACGTCTTGTTATTCTCAGATTTACCCCTTTGTAGATTCAGCCATTTTTTCCTTTCACTTTGTTTTTTCTTACCACCTCTTTTACCAAGAGCCATAACTATATTATTTCTCTTATGACATAAGCCGTATGAGATCTCGTTTTTTTTACAAGATGAGTTGCAGTTTTGAATTATGTCATTTATTCTACATTATAATATAATGAAAAATGGGAAAAATATTCCAGGTGGGGTAGAGTTAAATAAAAAAAAAAAAAACAATTTTCCATAGTTGTTTGGAATTTTTTTTTTTTAATTTTAAGGTAAAAAATGAATTTGTGTTTTACCTCTACCTGAGATCTGCTTCACAACATCTTCATTTGTCACCGCGAGCCGCCATTTTCGCCCTGTGGGTGACGCTGGTGATGAAGGAGACATTATGGCCAATATTGCTGCAGGAATACTGATGTGGTTAGGATCAGTGGTCTCAAAAACTCAGTCAGAATGGCAACTCAGCAGGAGTAATCGGGTCTGTGCTGTGGCTAATGGGGCAGCACCACACCCTATTTAAACTCTTGCTAGATATTGCTTGGTCTTGTCCTTGAACTCTGGCGTCATTCTTGTTGCTCTTATCCTGATATTTAATTTTTTGTTATATTTTTTACTAATTTCACTGTAATACATAGGAAAAATAAACCCCACACGAGAACTGCAAAATTGCTGTTTTTTTCCAACCCACTTTAAACATTTTTGCAATTTTTCTATACTATAATATCATTCAAAACTACAACTTGTAAAAAAAAAAAAAAAAAAAAAAAAAGAGTCCTGAAATGGCGATGTAATGGGATAAATAAAAAAGTTAAGACTCATAGTAAAAGTGGAAAAATAAAAACAAATACCAAGTGAAAAAATGAAAAATGGCTGTGTCTGGTAAGTGTTAAATTTGGGAATAATGAGATGTTTCTAGCTGTGAAATGAATGAGCGATTTAAGGTGCTTCGCTTTTTCTGAAATTGTGTTGGTGTGTAGCTATAACAGTGAACATTTAAGGGCCTGATCACTTCCCGTTTGCGACTGTGCTGTCACACTCATTATCTGTAATGTTGATTCAGTGTTTAATAGATTTCTATCTCTATTGCTAAACTGTGACCTCCTCTTACGGTCCATATTCTCCCCAAAATGGCTGCTTCATTCCCTGCTTCTGCTTTTATACAGGCTATGATAGGCTATAATCGGGTATGCAACATCATGTGATGAGATAGGTGTGAGGCATCATGGGGAAACCCATCCGGCCTTCAAGTGAGCCTTCTCTGGCTGATGCAAGTTTCAGCGTTGTGTAAAGCAAGAGTGAAGAAGGAAGATATGATCCAGCTTCCAGTAAGTAATGGATAAAACCAGTGATTTATTTATTCCAGTATAAAGTAAAATGTCGAAAAAATTATTTTATTTATATTTTTCTCTTTTTTTATTTAATTAACACCCATGATAGGAAAAATGGGGGGAACATGGGAGGAAAAAAGAAGGGAATACTATCACCAAACGCGTTTCGAACAGAGCATGTTCTTAGACTAGGTGTGCTAGACTTTCACACCAAGTCTACGAACATGCTCTGTTCGAAATGCGTCTGGTGATAGTATTCTCTTCTTTTTTCCTCCAATGTTCCCTTATTTTTCCTATCATGAATGTTGATAAGTTAAAAAAATAGAAAAAAAAATAAAAAAAACTTTGAATAAATAAATCACTTGTTTTATCCAATACGTATCGGGAGCTGGATCATTTCTTCCTTCTTTGCATCAAGCCGAGCGCCGGCAGTAGCGATAATCGCAGCTGGTGGAGGGTGAGCTGGTTTAATTTTCTGCGTCTGTAAAATAAGAGTCCAGTGAATTCCTAAGAATCCTACTTTGAATTTAATTTGTACTGACACAATTCGCTCATCTCTACTAGTCAAAAGTCAAGCCGCACACTGGGCAGCTCAGTGCTCGAAACCTCTATACTGGTATTAAATAAGCAACTATTAAATAAAAAAAACTCAACACTGCTACATCTGTGTAATCCTGTTAAAAGCAACAATTGCTTTTGTAAAAACTTCTATGAGCTCCTGTGAGAACTGCATTTTCCAGACAGCAGCTGGACGGTGTAATAAAGCATTGCTCGCCCTATAATAAATGTAGGACCCTATGTGGCATCCATGCACTTACTGGGTCATCTGGGCGAAGTTTCTTCGATGGTGGTCCTCCGTCCTCAGGGTGTAACATGTAATAAAGTCGGACCTTGTTGGCATGTTTCTTGCTCTAAAACAAAAAATTTTTAGAAGGATCACTAAAGATATATGTAAAACGGTCGCAAAGCAATTTGACGAAAGCGATTAATCTTATCAACAAACCTAATAGAGTAGATTGGACCTTTATGGTGGAAACATTGCACTTCATGGACATTAGGCCAAATGGCAGCCAAACTAGGTAATAAAGTGTATGAAGGTCTCTTGACTTTTTTACCCTGACTGATGATGTCGAGTGAGATAAGGATCCAGTACGTCCAATTTTGGACTTCCGATCCATTTGTTCTCAGCATGATAAGGAGCCGATAGAGGAGTCTAGCAGGGGCTTTCGCGATCTCTCGTAGAGAATACAGGAGTGCTTGGCAGAGGAGTCGGGAGAGATAGCCACCAGGCGAACAATCAGCCAACTCATCCTTCAGGGTCAGCTATGTATTGTATATGAGATCCCTTAGGTCTAACATGCTAAGTTGGATTACGTCCCAACCACCAAAGTCAAAGTGAATGGTGTCTTCACTGGAATCCGACAAGGTTGCCGTCTCTACTCCCTGATCTTTCTTATTTCTTTACATCCTTTTCTCCGTCATATAAGGGCACAAACAGACAATTTATTATTTTTCTTAAATAACCCATCATTATCTCTGCCCAATCTTATATGAGATTTCCACACCTTTGTACAGCTTTCCAACTTTACAATTAACTTTTCTTAATCGGAAACAACAAAACTTGATCTACCAGAACCAAAAGTGAACAACATCAGGGAGTCATTTAATTTTAAGTGGACTTTTCCCCAAATGGACTTTTCACCAAAGACTCGTCATCTTCCATTTTCCAATAAAACTCAATTACCCGCTACTTAAATTTGAGCAAAAAAATGCGGAAGGTGACTTTCAATTGGTTTGGACATTGTATAATATTCAAAGCAAACATTTTATCCTGGATCTTGCCATTATCAAATGTTACCCATTAATGTCCCCATTCTCACATAAGTAGAGATATTGACTGGTGTCATCACTTCTTTGCACTTTACTAAAATCCCTCTAGCGGTGAATCCATGGCTGGAATGAAATCTCCTTCTATCATTGAAGAGCCACCCAATGATATATCCTACCTTCCCACTGTCAGGAAGACACATGTTCCCTTTGACATCCCGCTCTACCCAATTTTAGGAAACCCCATTGCAGGAATAATTACGTGGTATTTATACTCTGGCACATAAAACCTCCATCAGCTCAAGATGGTGTACTTTCTGGTCATGTAAGGTCCATGAACCTTTTTGGTTTCACAGTTTTTTCACAATTCAAATTCCCAACATTGATGTCAGGTCATGCCGGGAGATTTAGTTTGTCAACAGCTAGAAAGCCACAGGCTGTGGGATTTGAACCCAGAACTCCAGAGCCACCATGCTGCCCGCCATGTAATATACAGTGAGTGAAATAAGTGTTGAGCACGTCACCAATTTTCTAAGTAAATCTGTCTCTAAAGGTGCTGTTGATTTTAATTCTCCCCAAATGTCAGTAACAGCCCATCTAATCCACAAAGGCAAAGAAATCAAACGATAGATCTTCATAAAGTATGTTAAATAGTGAAAAATGACACAGAGAAACAGTATTGAACACATGACGAAATAGATGCAAAAAGCCATAGAAAGTCCTGCTGTTTAACCTATCATTTGCTGTAAGCACTACAAACTGATATTAGAGTTGATTCACGTTACATTGCAATCTGCTGTCTATTTTATAACTTGCATCTGCTGCTTCTGTGACCTGCTGGTTAACCAATCCTTTACTGTAAGCATCATTAACTCTTATTAGACACTGTTCACATTACATTACAATCTGTTGTGTATTCTGCTAACTATAACTAAGTTTTATTTCAGACCTTTCAATTTCCTCATCTTCTGTACTGATTATGTAGCTTCCGGTGTGTCCTGCTTTACTTGTTTGTTTACTGTCGAGCATAATCTGTTATCCGGGTCCTTTCTGGGCCACTTCCCTTCCAGCCTACTTTGCCATCAATGTGAGTCTGTGTATCCACCAGGACCTGCGGCTTCATGAATCTCTCTCACCTGGAGAGTTTAACATTTTCTAACTAAAAATCAGAACAGTCCTGTCATATTCAGGACTTTTGGCAACTAAGTATTAAAGTATTAAGTAGAAAGTATTAAAGAGTTTGTATGCGCTTGAGGCACCCAAATTTTGGACTAAAATTCTGCAGAAAGCAAGGTGACATTTTAGGAGTGTTGTTTTTTGAATTTTAAGGCTACTTATAAAGTTTATATTAGATTACAAAAACAAACTTGCTATCCCCCAAAAACAGCGCCAACCCTGTCCAGTGGCTGCATTTGGTACTCCACTTATTTACTTGAACGCTGTGCTACCAGACACACCTTATGGACCAGAGTCACGCTGTTTCTGAAAGAGAAACGCCATGTTTTTCTAATCCTATAAACCCATTTTCAGGGAAAGTGATCTTTAAAAACTCTTGAATCAATGCTGCAAAATCTCTGTAATTCACAAGATTATCAAGAGCAAGAAGAAACATCTGTTCCGGGCGTCTCAAGGTTGCCTTGTCATCCAGGCTGCGTGGCTGATTAATCATGTCATTTTGTTCCTCCCCATGACTACAAGGGGATGACACTAGCTATGTCGTGCAATGAGTGTTTTATTTTTGTGTCACCAGATGGAAGCAAGCAGTCCTAGTATAAGATAATGAATAACGATCTGTGAGGGGGGGATGAAAACAGCAGCACGTATAATGCTGTGGTATGAGCACATCTAAGCATGTCCTCTGTGCTCGCTACACAAGTCTGATTAGTGCTCACTCGGAGCATCCTGCAAGCGCAAGTGGCAGATATAAATAAATAAGCAAATGCAAATGTGCCGGGGATAAAACAAGAGGCTTGAAATGAAGACAAATATCAAAGAGTGGACGAGTCTTAAAGTGAAGAGCAAAAACTGCAAGAGGAGGGAGACGCAAAGAGCTGCTGAGGTCTATTCTGGTTGTAAAGGGAATGTTTCATCAGAAAATGAGCTACTGTTCAAATCAGGTTTTTATAATAAATGTATTTTTTATTTTTTATTTTACTATCAAGACTCACACTTCCTGTTCACACTGTCAAGAATCACTCAAACAAGACTCGCACTTCCCATTCACACTATCAGGACTCACTCAAACAAGACTCACGCAAACAAGACTCGCACTTCCCATTCACACTATCAGGACTCACTCAAACAAGACTCACGCAAACAAGACTCGCACTTCCTGTTCACACTATCAGGAATCACTCGAGCAAGACTCACACTTCCTGTTCACACTATCAAGAATTACTCAAACAAGACTCACACTTCCTGTTCACACTATCAAGACTCACTCAAGCAAGACTCACACTTCCTGTTCACACTATCAAGAATCACTTAAGAAAGACTCCCACTTCCTGTTCACACTATCAAGACACACTCAAGACTCACACTTCCTCTTCACACTATCAAGACTCAAACAAGACTCACACTATCAAGACTCACTCAAACAAGACTCCCACTTCCCATTCACACTATCAAGACTCACTCAAACAAGACTCACACTTCCTGTTCACACTATCAAGACTCACTCAAGACTCACACTTCCTGTTCCCACTGTCAAGGATCACTCAAACAAGACTCATATTTCCTGTTCACACTATCAAAACTCTCTCAAACAAGACTCGCACTTCCTTTTTTTTCAGCAGCCACATAGACATAGAGAGCAAAAAGCTGGCTCTGACTCATTTTGTTCTGCAGGAGATCTTTCTGGACATGCTCTTATCTTGAAGAAGGTAATTGTATAAGGAAGTGGAGGGGGTGAGCTGAGACATCATGCATTGTGAATGGGGAATCTTGTGTTATTTACTGTATATAGAGTTCTAAACTCATTGTACAGGAGGAGGAGGTGAGCTGCGACATCACATATTGTTAATGGTGGATCCTCTGTTCTCTACTATGTACAGAGGTGATCTCAGTCATTGTGCAGGAGGAGGTGAGCTGTGACACCATGTATTGTGAATGGTGGATCCTCTGTTCTCTACTGTATATAGAGGTGTTATCAGTCATTGTACAGGAGGAGGTGAGCTGTGACATCACCTATTGTGAATGGTGGATCCTGTGTTATCTACTGTATATAGAGGTGTTATCAGTCATTGTACAGGAGGAGGAGGTGAGCTGTGACATCACCTATTGTGAATGGTGGATCCTGTGTTATCTACTGTATATAGAGGTGTTATCAGTCATTGTACAGGATGAGGAGGTGAGCTGTGACATCACCTATTGTGAATTGTGGCTTCTGTGTTATCTACTGTATATAGAGGTGTGATCAGTCATTGTACAGGAGGAGGTGAGCTGTGACACCATGTATTGTGAATGGTGGATCCTGTGTTATCTACTGTATATAGAGGTGTTATCAGTCATTGTACAGGAGGAGGTGAGCTGTGACACCATGTATTGTGAATGGTGGATCCTGTGTTATCTACTGTATATAGAGGTGTTATCAGTCATTGTACAGGAGGAGGTGAGCTGTGATGTCACCTATTGTGAATGGTGGATCCTCTGTTCTCTACTGTATACATAGGTGTTATCAGTCATTGTGCAGGAGGAGGAGGTGAGCTGTGACATCATCTATTGTGAATTGTGGCTCATGTGTTATCTACTGTATATAGAGGTGGTCTCAGTCATTGTACAGGAGGAAATGAGTTGAGACATCATCTATTGTGAATGGTGGATTCTGTGTTATCTACTGTATATAAAGGTGTTACCTTTCATTGCATTTCATGTTTGTGATGATGAGACTGCTGAAAAGCATTCACATTGAAAATTGCAGTATTTCTCCCATCATTTTGATACAATATATAAGATTGAAAAAAAAATTATAAACATTTTTAAATATATTATATTTTACATAATTAAATGTAATTCCCTGATGATACATTCCCGTCAAAGAAGTCTGTTTAGATGTGTTTGACAAGCTTTAAAGGGGTATTTCTCGCTTGTTAAATTAATTTTATAAAATTAAAATAAAGTATTTTTTTTAGAAACAGCGCCACCCTTGTCGATTGGCTGTGTGTGGTATTGCAGCATAAATCTATTTGAGTTGGCTAAGCTGCAATATTCAACTAATATGCAGGATGTAAAATCTTCTGTAGCTGCACATGTGATGAACACATTACGTACCTGTCGAGAGTAGGACAAAATAAAAGAAAGTTGCATGGGTTCAGCAGTGGGTAGTGGATAGCACAAGTAACACCTACTATGGCTGGCACCATAGCATGTTATGACATGTTAGTACATTTTTTTTTATAAAGAGGAGAACCCCTTTAAATAAATTTTTATTCAGACGATTTGGAGCTATAAAGACTTCAAGAACTTCTGGGATCACATCCATCAATCCCTAGTACAAAGAGTTCTTTGCACAGCAATGGGTTTGCAGCAGCCGTCTATGGATCTGTCACCGTACAACCATATGCCATAGCTTATTTGCCCAAGTCATATTAAAATAGTAAAAAGCGCCCCAAAAAGTGTCACTTTTTATTGTAATTTAATTTACATTTCATACAAATATAGTTGGTGCAAAATTCTGGTCCCTTTAGTGCAGAGCTTGTCGAGCTTTCCTCCAAAGGACTCACCAGCCTATCTACGGTAATGTTGGGAAATACTACCATGCAGCGCCCATATCATTAGTAAGACCATCTACCAAAAACCACCATGCAACAAACATAACATCCCAAAGGAGCAGCTCAAAATCCCTGCCCAGAAGCACCAAAAAAGCACAACTGGCAGTAGAATTGTCCTCCATCCCATGTTTTTCCTTCTGACAGCAAAATGCCTTCCACAATCACATTAGCAATTCTTACTTATCCCATCTGATTCTTCCCCACTGATGGCACCATTGTTCCCCTTTCCCACGCCTCCCCCATTAACAACAGCAATGTTCCACTTTCCAATCTTTTGCCACTAGCATCAGCAGTTTCCTTCTTTCCAATCCTTTGCCACTGGCACCAGCAAGGTCTTTCTTCCCATGCCTTCTCTGCTGAAGCACTTGACTTGTAATACTAAAATTGCTATAAAAAAAACGGACACCACACTTGATGTAATTTTTTTTGCAAAAAAATAGCAACATGCACTTTTCTTCTATATTTTTGCAGATGGGACAGTGCCTAGTTACATAGTTCAGATGCAATGGGAATAAGCACATGGAGTTGTAAATGAATGCGTAAAGACGTGACTGATCGGTAAGTTAACACCTCGTTCAGTGCCAATATTGACAAACCCTACACTGAAGACTACTACACCATCATAGGGTGTGCCAATATTAATAAATCTTCCCTATAGCATGCCGCCCTGCCATGCTTCATACATGTGATCTTATTGCATGTAACCTACAGATTCAAACGTGATACAAATGGAAAACCGGTCAAAACAATGTCTTCCTCTCTGCTCGGAAAATGAATCACAATGGTAAAAATACAAAGCCGATTGTTTATGAACATGAATAAAGAACACGCTGGGAGTCGAGGGCTGCAGACCTCCACAGTGACTAATCCCAGATGACTAATAATGCACATTTAATACCTTAATGTGTTAAGTCCAGGACGCGAAGGTAATAACGATGATTGGAGGTTGGCGCTCCGACTGCGTGGCTGCCAGGAAACTTGACATAGCGTTGGCTTATGTCAGTGCTCACACGTATCCCATTACTCAATTTTCCCTCTATTGTCATCAGAAGACTGACATTGGACACGGCCGGTTTCACATCATGTCTGTGTTCTGGTTCATGGCTACATCTCGAGCTTCAATTCCCGAAATATGTGATTCAATTCAAACAAGTCTCGTCAAGGCAAATGGAGTTCGAAATATGAAACTTTTGACTCCTTTAGACCTTTTTTTTCCAGTGGTGTTTATCTTTTTTAGCTGAACTCATCGTCGTAATAGTTGAAGGACACCACCCAAAGGAGGTCAAGTGGAGTCCAAAGTTTCATATTTCGGACTACATTTGCCTGATTGAAGTCAATGGTTCCATCGATTCTTATCATGTATCTAGCACCTGAAATGCGTCAGTAGGTGTGTGCTCTGCAGCACAATGTTACTCTATGGAGTTTTATTTTATTGAATATGGAAAGTAAGCTTGAAAGTTTCAATCTTGCTCATCATTATCCTTGACTTCTTCTCCATCAAAGATTTTATTATTATTCTTCATTTTTATAGCACCATTTATTCCATGGCGTTTTACACGTGGAAGGGGCAATTATAGACAAGTACAATAAACATGAGCAAAACAAGGCACACACAAGTACAGAGGGAGAGAGGACCCTGCCCGCGAGGGCTCACAGTCTACAGGGGATGGGTGAGGATACACTAGGAGAGGGTAGAGCTGATTCAACAGACTAAGGATTACTGCAGGTTGTAGGCTTGTCGGAAGAGGTGGGTCTTCAGGTTCTTTTTGAAGGTTTCTGTGGTAGGCGAGAGTCTGATGTGTTGATGTGTTGGGGTAGAGAGTTCCAGAGTATGGGGGAAGCACGGGAGAAGTCTTGTATGCGGTTGTGATAACAGGGGAGTAGAGAAGGAGATCTTGAGAGGATCGAAGGTTGCGTGTGGGTAAGTACCGGGAGACCATGTCACAGATTTATGGAGGAGACAGGTTGTGGATGGCTTTGTATGACATAGTTAGGGTTTTGAACTGGAGACTCTGGACAATAGGAAGCCAGTGAAGGGCTTTAGTGTGGACTTGAAGCTGGCGAAGGACTGCTTGTATGTGATGAAGTGCTCTGCAGAGTGGGATCTCTTCCATTTCCACTCAGCGACACTGGAAGTCCGTCTCAGTTCTTTGGTCAGGCTTGTCAGCCAGGGCTGCCTGTTGATTGTACGAATTTTGCTATGAGTGAGGATTTTTTGGGAATTAAAACAAAAGCCCCAAGTGGAGTAATGGACAGGGACAAAGATGGGCTGTGAACCCATCCTAATTCACTTAAATCCTTCATCAACTATTTAATTTCACTTATTTTCATCTAATTAATAATTGACTTTTCTAAAATCAATGAGGTGGGTTTTCTGCAAATTTCAAACTGATGACCTATCCTTTGAAAGTTGTCCGATAAGTGGGGTCCAACTGCTGCCACCAATCACCTGACTGGAGGGACTGCATAACATCGCCTTGATTCAAGCATAGCGCCTTACATTTTATAGTGGCTGTACCTGGTATAGTACCTCATGCAGCTCAGTTTTATGGGACTGGGCAGCAAAAGACCAGGTGGCACAACCACTACACATATACATATATATATACACTCACGGGCCACTTTATTAGGTACACCATGCTAGTAACGGGTTGGACCCCCTTTTGCCTTCAGAACTGCCTCAATTCTTCGTGGCATAGATTCAACAAGGTGCTGGAAGCATTCCTCAGAGATTTTGGTCCATATTGACATGATGGCATCACACAGTTGCCGCAGATTTGTCGGCTGCACATCCCAAAGATGCTCCATACAAGGCAGGATGGATCCATGCTTTCATGTTGTTTACGCCAAATTCTGACCCTACCATCCGAATGTCGCAGCAGAAATCGAGACTCATCAGACCAAGCAACGTTTTTCCAATCTTCTACTGTCCAATTTCGATGAGCTTGTACAAATTGTAGCCTCAGTTTCCTGTTCTTAGCTGAAAGGAGTGGTACCCGGTGTGGTCTTCTGCTGCTGTAGCCCATCTGCCTCAAAGTTCGACGCACTGTGCGTTCAGAGATGCTCTTAGGCCTACCTTGGTTGTAACGGGTGGCGATTTGAGTCACTGTTGCCTTTCTATCAGCTCGAACCAGTCTGCCCATTCTCCTCTGACCTCTGGCATCAACAAGGCATTTCCGCCCACAGAACTGCCGCTCACTGAATTTTTTTTCTTTTTCGGACCATTCTCTGTAAACCCTAGAGATGGTTGTGCGTGAAAATCCCAGTAGATCAGCAGTTTCTGAAATACTCAGACCAGCCCTTCTGGCACCAACAACCATGCCACGTTCAAAGGCACTCAAATCACCTTTCTTCCCCATACTGATGCTCGGTTTGAACTGCAGGAGATTGTCTTGACCATGTCTACATGCCTAAATGCACTGAGTTGCCGCCATGTGATTGGCTGATTAGAAATTAAGTGTTAACAAGAAGTTGGACAGGTGTACCTAATAAAGTGGCCAGTGAGTGTATATATATATAGCATTTGGAGCGCCCCCAGACGCAGGGCCGCTGGGTACTCGGTACCGGGCCTCTCTGTCTCGGTTCTGGGGTTGTCACGGTGGCTAGACCCGGTCCGTGACCCTGCTAAGGGGCGTCCAATGAAAGTCTGTAGGTGGTGGTGCAGGTCGCAATGAATAACGAGGACACAGGGTTGCAGTCTCTTTACTGAAGGCTTCAAGATCCTCAATCTAGAGTACGGTTAACAGGGCTATCTGAGACCGGCCGGTCCGATGGCACCTCCAGAGTTCCCTTTGCAGGTGGAAATCTGTGCCTACCTTCTAGCGCCTGTGTGTTGTAGTACTTCCCTGCTGAGCACCATGGGATAGTCCTCACAACTGTTGTGTCTGTTTCTGATGTTCTTTCCCACAACTTATGTCTATTCTGATGTTCTTCTCCGTCCCCCAGATGATATGGACGGGACGCACCCATATGACGGGTAGGCCTGGAGTTCTTCCGGGACCCTAGTGACGCCCCTCTCCCACAGTTGCCCCCTATGTCTGCTCAGGTGATTTAGGTGAGACAGCCAACCTATAATTAACTGTCCTGCCGCTGTTTGAAGTAATGCTTGGAGCCAGATACTTCCTCGGCGTTCCGGCCACCGGCTACGCGCCTCAGTAGGATGTTGCCTTGATCTTACAGCACGATTCCTACTGGTGTTATCTCCTTTTTGCTTTGATCTCGTTTCTCACTCTCCACAATAAACCTCGCTTCTTGTCCTTTCTTGAGATACCGCCACGATGTAGTGCAGGCGCGGTTCCTTAACGTTCTGTCCTTTTTGCTAGGCCTCTGTCAGGATCCCACCCCTGACAGGGACCCCCCTGAATCTTCCCCTGCAACACCCTCTGCCACAGGATGTTGCCTGGTTCCAACCCAGTCAGCTTCTAACTAACTTTCTATCTAACCCCCAGTTTTACCAGATTGTGAGGAGTGGCCTAATACATAGCACCCTTAGCTTCCCCTGGAGGCCAGACTGTGAAGTGTATTGGTGTCTGTGATACCTGGTCAGGTGAACTCCTTCAGTGCCATCTGGCGTACCAACACCCCCCCTTAGCGGCAGAGCGACAGTACTGCAATGACCAGGACCCTGGGGCGCTGCACATTTGTGCCTGGTAAACAATATAGATGATACAATGAGGGGCAACTCTTGCATATTTTTGATACAGCAATGATGGCCGTACTGTTCATCTGCTCTGGGGTACACATGCTCTGTATGATGTTATGGTGGTCAAGGTTTTCTTTCACTGGCTTCCTCATGTGTTCAGGTGATAATCTATCATATGAGCACTCCTAAGGAAACTTTCCTGTTGTAAAGGCTCACCTAATGAGATGGATTCTCAAAACCATAGGAGCTGGTGAGCAACATAGACCAGAAACAATTGTACAGCGGAGCGACTTTGATGGGTGAAATGTGGATCAGCGAGGACTCAGAGAGTAAGGTAGGCATGACAGCAGAAAAATAAGCAAAGCAGGTAGCACAGAGAAAGAAGAGGCATTATTGTGGACGCAGAAACAACAGCAATAACATAGAAACAGCTGCAATAGAGGAAAATGGAATCTTCCAGCAGGGAAGAGGTTAATCAATATTGTTTCATCAAGCAAGACAATGGTTAAACACTGGAGTAACTGATCAGTAAATGCAATCTGGTAACTTACAGCAGGGAAATGGTTAATAGCAGCAATGTAACAGAGAATTAAATGCAGTATGGTATCTTCCAGCAGTGCAATGGTCAAAAGTGGCAATATAACAAGAGAAGTATATGCAATCTTGTACCCTCCAGCAGGGAAATGGCCAAATGCTGAAATGTAACAGTGAATTAAATGTTGTTTGGTATCTTCCAACAAAGCAATAATCAATTACAAGACTGCAATGCAGGTAAACTGGAGGTTTGCTTAAAGTGATGCATAACCTTGATTTCAGAGGCCAGGTGTGAATATTTTCAAGAAGTTGGCAACTTAGGCCACGTTCACATGTGCAGTATTTGGTCAGTATTTGTAAGCCAAAACCAAGATTGGGTGATAAATGCTGAAGTGGTGACGTGTTTCTATTATACTTTACCTCTGATTGTTCTACTCCTGGTTTTGGCTTACAAATACTGGTGTAAAATACTATCCCTACTCCCCGCAGTCAGTGCCCGGCGCCCGCTCCATACTCCCCTCCACTCACCGCTCACACAGGGTTAATGCCAGCGGTAACGGACCGCGCTATGCCGCGGGTAACGTTACCACTGCTAGTAACCCTGTGTATCCCCAACTTTTTACTATTGATGGTGCCTATGCAGCGTCAATAGTGAAAACATCTAATGTTAAAAATAATAAAAAAACAAAAAACCTGCTATACTCACCCTCCGTAGTCCGACGATGTGCTCGCGGCTGCCGTCATCTTCCGTTACCAGAGATGCTTTGCGAAATTACCCAGAAGACTTAGCGGTCTCGCGAGACCGCTAAGTCATCTGGGTAATTTCGCAATGCATCCTGGGAACGGAAGATGGCGGCAGCCGCGCACATAGGGACAGCTTCGCTGGATCCCAGGGGGTGAGTATATAACTATTTTTTGTTTTAATTATCTTTTTTTTAACAGGGATATGAGCCCACACTGCTATATACTACGTGGGCTGTGTTATATAGCGCGTGGGCTGCGTTATATACAGCGTGGCTGTTATATACTACGTGGCCACTGTTATATACTACGTGGCTGTGTTCTATACCGCGTGGGCAGTGTTATATACCACGTGGGCTGCGTTATATACCGCGTGGCTGCTATATACTACATGGGCAGTATTATATACCGCGTGGGCAGTATTATATACCGCGTGGGCAGTATTATATACCGCGTGGGCAGTATTATATACCGCGTGGGCAGTATTATATACCGCGTGGGCAGTATTATATACTACGTGGGCAGTATTATATACCACGTGGGCAGTGTTATATACCGCGTGGCTGCTATATACTACGTGGCCAGTGTTAGATACTGCGTGGCCAGTGCTAAATATTACGTCGCCTGTGTTATATACTGCGTGGCTGCTATATACTGCGTGGGCTGTGTTATATACTATTTGGGCTGTGTTATATACTGTGTGGCCACTGTTATATATTGCATGGCCTGTATTAATGCATCGGGTATTCTACAATATGTATGTATATAGCAGCCACACAGTATATAGCACAGGCCACGTAGTATTTGTCTGCTATATACTACATGGCCTGTGCTATATACATACATACATACATACAGTGGGGCAAAAAAGTATTTAGTAATTCAGCAATAGTGCAAGTTCCACCACTTAAAAAGATGAGAGGCGTCTGTAATTTACATCATAGGTAGACCTCAACTATGGGAGACAAACTGAGAAAAAAAAAATCCAGAAAATCACATTGTCTGTTTTTTTATCATTTTATTTGCATATTATGGTGGAAAATAAGTATTTGGTCAGAAACAAAATTTCATCTCAATACTTTGTAATATATCCTTTGTTGGCCATGACAGAGGTCAAACGTTTTCTGTAAGTCTTCACAAGGTTGCCACACACTGTTGTTGGTATGTTGGCCCATTCCTCCATGCAGATCTCCTCTAGAGCAGTGATGTTTTTGGCTTTTCGCTTGGCAACACGGACTTTCAACTCCCTCCAAAGGTTTTCTATAGGGTTGAGATCTGGAGACTGGCTAGGCCACTCCAGGACCTTGAAATGCTTCTTACGACGCCACTCCTTCGTTGCCCTGGCAGTGTGCTTTGGATCATTTTCATGTTGAAAGACCCAGCCACGTTTCATCTTCAATGCCCTTGCTGATGGAAGGAGGTTTGCACTCAAAATCTCATGATACATGGCCCCATTCATTCTTTCATGTACCCGGATCAGTCGTCCTGGCCCCTTTGCAGAGAAACAGCCCCAAAGCATGATGTTTCCACCACCATGCTTTACAGTAGGTATGGTGTTTGATGGATACAACTCAGTATTCTTTTTCCTCCAAACACGACAAGTTGTGTTTCTACCAAACAGTTCCAGTTTGGTTTCATCAGACCATAGGACATTCTCCCAAAACTCCTCTGGATCATCCAAATGCTCTCTAGCAAACTTCAGACGGGCCCGGACATGTACTGGCTTAAGCAGTGGGACACGTCTGGCACTGCAGGATCTGAGTCCATGGTGGCGTAGTGTGTTACTTATGGTAGGCCTTGTTACATTGGTCCCAGCTCTCTGCAGTTCATTCACTAGGTCCCCCCGCGTGGTTCTGGGATTTTTGCTCACCGTTCTTGTGATCATTCTGACCCCACGGGGTGGGATTTTGCGTGGAGCCCCAGATCGAGGGAGATTATCAGTGGTCTTGAATGTCTTCCATTTTCTAATTATTGCTCCCACTGTTGATTTCTTCACTCCAAGCTGGTTGGCTATTGCAGATTCAGACTTCCCAGCCTGGTGCAGGGCTACAATTTTGTTTCTGGTGTCCTTTGACAGCTCTTTGGTCTTCACCATAGTGGAGTTTGGAGTCAGACTGTTTGAGGGTGTGCACAGGTGTCTTTTTATACTGATAACAAGTTTAAACAGGTGCCATTACTACAGGTAATGAGTGGAGGAAAGAGGAGACTCTTAAAGAAGAAGTTACAGGTCTGTGAGAGCCAGAAATCTTGATTGTTTGTTTCTGACCAAATACTTATTTTCCACCATAATATGCAAATAAAATGATAAAAAAACAGACAATGTGATTTTCTGGATTTTTTTTTCTCAGTTTGTCTCCCATAGTTGAGGTCTACCTATGATGTAAATTACAGACGCCTCTCATCTTTTTAAGTGGTGGAACTTGCACTATTGCTGAATGACTAAATACTTTTTTGCCCCACTGTATTCTAGAATACCCGATGCGTTAGAATCGGGCCACCATCTAGTGTGTATATATATATTTATTGTGATGCAGCGGTATGACCATACACAGTGAAACGGCAGTGACCCAAACAAGTTCAAACAAAACGTTCTTTTATTTTGTTACTTCACACAGTCAATATAGTATACGGCTTCTTCATACAGTCCATTAATAATGCATGGCTATATGACGCAGTCAATACACAGGCCGATCTTCCCTCTGTCCAGTTTTCCTGGGTGACCGCACGCCGGTAACAAGTCTCTGTACTCACTCAGCGCACTGCACTCTTTATCCTCTGGAGTGCAGCCGGGTACACGTAAGACAGCCCAAGACGCAGGGTGTTAGTCTCTCTGGTTCCTTAAGGGTATGTTTCCACGGTCAGGAAACGCTGCTTTTTTGACGCTGCGCAGAGCTGCAGCGTCAAAAAAGCAGCGTCCAGATGTTCCAGCATAGTGGAGGGGATTTGATGAAATCCTGTCTCCACTATGCGTGGAAACCCGCACGCGGCGGCCCTGCGACTACGGACATGCTGCGTGTCTTTTCAGATCGCAGCATGCCCGTACACCTTGCGGGGACGCAGCGTCCCCGCAAGGCATATCACAGGGCCCTATGGGAGAGAGCGATCATCCCGGATGTGAAGAGTTAACACATCCGGCATGATCGCGTCCCGTTAAGGGGGCGGGGCTTAGCGCCGAGCGGCTTCGCCGCTGCGACGATACCGCCGCCCATCCGTACCGTGGAGACATAGCCTTAGCCTCTGTGTTGCTCCACACAGAGAGAGCTCTGCAGACAACTGCCTTGTCTGCTTCCAAGAACACACTGACACACCTCCCCCACTACTACAGGGCTTTTTAATCAGTCACTGCTTCACTATTCTAATTATAGCCACACCTGTGTCTGTAGTACGGCCTCATGGCCTCACTACGCTTCCATGCACATTCTGCAGAGCACATACAGCACCCCCTAGCTGTAACAGGGGGCACTGCCTCACATATCCTCCCCCCTGTTCATACCTGTGGGGTTGAACATTTTTTAGCCCGTAAGGTCGAAAGACAGGGCATTGGTATGCCCCCCTGACCATCCCGCTCACTACATTATGAAACCAAAGTAGGGACCGGAACCATCGATCGGCACATGCATCCTTCCCCTTTGCGTTTCTCCTCCATATTTCATTACGGGACCACCCACCCCGATCTCCATCGCAGAAGCCAAACCCTCTTTTCTGTTTAACCGCAGATATGGGCCAGTTTTGGGTGGTCTTTACTTTGTTTACTTCAGGTTCACTAACTCCACGGGTCATCCTGTCACCTAAGTATCTGCTTTCGGGCCCCTGGTACCGCTTCCTCTGTACCCTTACCCGTGCCTCAGTGACTATATCACGCTGAAATGCAACGGACCGCGCTGGCAACTCTGAGCAAATATCTGTACTACGCCGCACCCGAAACAGAGCCTCCCAACACTGCTGTCTAGCGAGTGCTCTATCTAATTTACCCTGACCCCCGGCCCCATCCATGACCGGTGCCAGAGGGTTCCTCGTGCGCACGTCCCCAGTCGCCTCTGCGATCATACACTCTCAGCTCTTCTCATACCTGCGTCTTTTATATCTGCGTCTCAGAAAGGGACCCTGGATCTGAGCTGTCCCAACCTTACCAGGGAACACCTCCAGCTCAGGGTTCAATGGGGTCCCCACAACCTCTATTGCCACAACCTCTAGAGGGAGCCTATTGGGATTACACTCTAATCCTAAATTGGCGACCCCTGTGGCATACATCTTAGGATCTTCGGGTTCTACGCCCGAAACGACATCTTTAGCTTCTCCTGCCACTACCTCTAGGGGGAGCCTATCGGGATTACACTCTGTCCCTAGGTTGGGCACCCCTATGGCAGGTATTTCAATATCTTTGGGTTCTGCACCCGGTATAACTTTTTCCATGAGAGGGTTTACCCTGGTCTCCCACAGGGACCAAAACAGGGGAAAATCTCTTCCCAACACAGTCCCATAGGGAAGGGTCTTTGCTACTCCCACCACATGTCTAATGTGTCCACATGGTGTAGAAACATTGACCTCCACGGTCGGGTACTCCCGGTTTTCCGCATGAATACCCATCACCTCCACTTTCTGTCCGTTGGTGTTGTCCCCAGCAACAAGGGAACGATGGACCAGAGTCACTTTACTCCCCATGTCAGGAGAGCCTCTGTTCGGCACCCATTCACAAGTACCTGGCACAATTCTAGTTCGCCGCCAGCTGTGCCCGTAGTGGTGATACAGACAGGCTGGGCACACAGACTCCTGACCAGTGTTCCCACAGTCCATGGGCTTAGATGTTACCGAACAGTTACTAGCCCCATGCCCGGGGTCTGGTGCAATGTTCTGAGTGGACTTATACCGCTCAATCAATTCTATCAGCAGTTCCAGGTGGCCTAGGTCCCTCAGCCCAACCCAAAGCTGCATGATGGCCGGCAGAGCCCTCGCCATCCAGTCAGCCACGATTCTCCCATCATCTCATACGGAGAACAGAACTCAGGCTGGAGCCACTCCTCCACCAATTGCAACAAGTCACTTGCTTGAGACCTGGCAGAGCGAGTCTCTACATAGGACCACTGGTACACCCAATGATCGCCCCTTAACTTTGGGGTCTCTTCAGGACTCTGCTGTTCACCCCTCACATTAGGGGTCTCCACTTTATATCGTTGAAGCTCTGCTAGCTCCCTCTGCAGAGTCTCCTGCTGCCGCTGCTGCTGCAGCAAAATCTCTTGCTGGTAATGTTGAAACCGCAGCGTCTCTTGTTGAATCCTTTGCTGACTGAGCACAACCTGCTCCAAAAGTTCCTCCATTTTTCCAGCAAACTTACACAACAATCTGCAGCACTCTCTGGGGTATGCCTTAGTTCACTGGCCTTGCATTCTTTCCACCATATGTGATGCAGCGGTATGACCATACACAGTGAAACGGCAGTGACCCAAACAAGTTCAAACAAAACATTCTTTTATTGTGTTACTTCACACAGTCAATATAGTATATGGCTTCTTCATACAGTCCATTAATAATGCATGGCTATATGACGCAGTCAATACACAGGCCGAACTTCCCTCTGTCCAGTTTCCCTGGGTGACCGCACGCCGGTAACAAGTCTCTGTACTCACTCGCACTACACTCTTTATCCTCTGGAGTGCAGTCGGGTACACGTAAGACAGCCCAAGACGCAGGGTGTCAGTCTATCTGGTTCCTTTAGCCTCTGTATTGCTCCACACAGAGAGAGCTCTACAGACAACTGCCTTGTCTGCTTCCAAGAACACACTGACACACCTCCCCCACTACTACAGGGCTTTTTAATCAGTCACTGCTTCACTATTCTAATTACAGCCACACCTGTGTCTGTAGTATGCCCTCATGGCCTCACTACGCTTCCATGCACTTTCTGCAGAGCACATACAGCGCCCCCTAGCTGTAACAGGGGTCACTGCCTCACAATATACAGTATATATATATGAACATGTCAGTGTGGCCTTGCTGAGATATAAACTGGACTGAGCTTGGAAATATTTTTGGTTTTAACTTGGAAGTCAAGAGAAGCAGGCAAGATGACAAACATCTGGCTGGAGTTGGACCAAGTGGTGTAGCAGTAACATTTTTTAAAATTTGAGGCCACTTTTTGGTGCATTTTTTTCATGCATTTTTTCCGTTCAATTCAATGGATGAAAAACGCGGAAAATACGCCGAAGTAGTGACATGCTCTAAGTCCAAAAAAAACATGCAAAGCACAAAATACTGATAACAAAAAACCAAGCTGTGTGCATGAGATTTCTGACATCTCATAGACATAGCTGATACCGTAAAATGCAGATGGAAATTAGCATAAAAAATATATTTTTTTAAAAAAGGCAGCAAAAATGCCCAGTGTGAACTTAGCCTTAGCCTTCTGCCAAAGCTGACCCTAAAAGGCTGAAAAACCTACAGAAAAGGAAGATGCCAATAAGAAAAGAGAGCACAGGCTTGTGTTGGGACAAGTGAGCAACACTTGTTTTTACTAATTCTGGATAAACAGAGAAGCTAAATTCCTACTAACGTGTCTTCCCTTAGCATTGGGACAAAGGAAGCTGGATTCAAAATGTCTGCTTTACTATGGAAAAAAAAACATGATTCAAAATTCTGTGATATAGATATAAAAAAACAAGGTCACAAATTAAGTTATATGATAAAATGTTGACTCTCTGCAGCCACCACTAGGGGGTGCTCAGGAGCTTACTGTATACTGTGCATGACTTCTTAAGTTTCTATAGATATATCAAGCAATGACTTAGAATGGCTGACACAGATTTTTTAAAAAAATGGTTTCGGTGATGGAAATTCACTTTAAACTTTGCAGAAACTTACCCGGAGAGACCGACAGTAATAAAAGGGAAAATGGATTGTGCCAATTGAAGTTGAAACATATTTATAGTCCCGGCCCGGGATGTGTCTCGTGCTCTGTGGGCAGCATGGCCGCGCTATGTGTGATGTACGCAGCGCTTTATAACACATTTCCTAGAAGGTGTTACTCTATATGTAGCATTTAGTGCCGGCATTCAGAGAAATGATTAGTCTGAAGTCAAACAGAGGTGAGAAAAATACATTTACGCTGTCACTTTGGAGGAATATATTCCCTTCGAAGGCAGTTTCTCAAATGTAATGGCTTAAAGAAACGTCAGAAGTTCAAGGTCTTTGTGACTAAGTGATCCTCAGCTTCTTCTCGGGTGTGACATTAACTGAAAGTCTTCTGCTCCAGCTCCTGAAAGACCCCTGATGGGCGACGTGCTGAGGAAAGGTCAATACACATCAGCAATGTGATCAAATATTTATAGGGCGTAGATGCTTCGGCCTTTCATCCTGGTCAATCAGTTGGGGCATAGAAAAAGTGATTATTGAGGGAAGGACGGTCCGCACGGTGTTTGGATCACCTAACCTCAGCGCCTGTCATTGTGGCAGATGTGATTAGTTTTGTGCCACTCTTAGGGGTTAGGTGCAACCTCACTTTTAAGCCAAAATCTAATCTCACCTGGTCCTTTTTTGTGCCCCCAAACAAAAATATTGCCTCTAGTTTAGCCCTTGAGTGTTCCCATTCATTCATACTGTACTACAGATCCTGAAAGTGAAACCCTTGGATCTGAGCCTGAATCCTTTCATCATGAGGATGAGCCAACTGGCTGCCACAGTGTCACAATTCTGTTGTCGAGTTTCTCGAGACCAGGGGCTGCTTCCCTGTCCCTAAGACTAGGGGGACACTAGTTTGCCCTGTTCCCTGGATTGCATCAGATGGTGAAGACCCCGGGGCCACGTACTTTGCCTTAGCTTGTGAATCCGCCCTCAGTCTGTACTATTCCCTCACCCAGGGAAGAGGGGAGTAGTAGTGTACTGTAATACACCAACCAGACTAACAAGGTATTACAAACAGGGATAAAGGAAAATACCAATCATACAAATATACTCACACAAACAACAGAGGTAAACAATGGGGAGTGGAAGGATGGGGTGAAATCAAAGTAGAAGAAGGAGGGGAATTAGCACACACTCAAACAATCGCAACAGTCTCAGATAAATTAAATCCACCAAACGCCTTCTCAAACAACAACAAACCACCGTCTCCTAACCATGCAGCATGAAGCTAGCTCTGGCAATGAGTGCTTTCCATGGACCAGATTATATGGGAGAGGGGAGTGCCAACAGTGAACAGCTGAGAGCCTTAACCTCTTTCTGACCTCGGACGGGGTAGTATGTCCGAGGTCAGATACCGCGCTTTGATGCAGGGCTCCGGCGGTGAGCCCGCATCAAAGCCGGGACATGCGATTAACCCGCCACTATTAACTAGTTAAATGCCGCTGTCAAACGCTGACAGCGGCATTTAACCGGCGCTTCCGGATGGAAATGAGCGCATCGCCGACCCCCGTCACATGATCGGGGGTCAGCGATGCTTCTGTATAGTAACCATAGAGGTCCTTAAGACCTCTATGGTTACTGATGCTGGCCTGCTGTGAGCGCCACCCTGTGGTCGGCGCTCATAGCACACCTGCATTTCTGCTGCATAGCAGCAATCTGATGATCGCTGCTATGTAGCAGAGCCGATCGTGCTGTGCCTGCTTCTAGCCTCCCATGGAGGCTGTTGAAGCATGGCTAAAGTAACAAAAAAAGTTTAAAAAAATGTGAAAAAAATTAAAAAAATATAAAAGTTTAAATCACCCCCCTTTCGCCCCATTCAAAATAAATCAATAAAAAAAAATCAAATCTACACATATTTGGTATCGCCACATTCAGAATCGCCCGATCTATTAATAAAAAAAAGCATTAACCTGATCGCTAAACGGCGTAGCGAGAAAACAATTTGAAACGACAGAATTATGTTTTTTTGGTCGCCGCGACATTGCATTAAAATGCAATAACGGGCGATCAAAAGAACGTATCTGCACCAAAATGCTATCATTAAAAACGCCAGCTCAGCACGCAAAAAATAAGCCCTCACCTGACCCCAGATCATGAAAAATGGAGACGCTACGGGTATCGGAAAATGGCACAATTTTTTTTAGCAAAGTTTGGAAATTTTTTTCACCACTTAGATAAAAGAGAACCTAGACATGTTTGGTGTCTATGAATTCATAATGACCTGGAGAATCATAATGGTCAGTTTTAGCATTTAGTGAAACTAGCAAAAAAGCCAAACAAAAAACTGGTGTGGGATTGCACTTTTTTTGCAATTTCACCGTACTTGGAATCTTTTTCCCGTTTTCTAGTACACGACATGCTAAAACCAATGATGTCGTTCAAAAGTACAACTCGTTTTGCAAAAAATAAGCCCTCACATGGCCAAATTGCAGGAAAAATAAAAAAGTTACGGCTCTGGGAAGGAGGGGAGCGAAAAACGAACACGGAAAAACGGAAAATCCCAAGGTCATGAAGGGGTTAAACTTTTATTCTGTTTCTATATCTGAATTTGTGTCTCATTGTAAGATATATAGGGTTAATGCATTAAGCATTTTATGCCAAAAAACTGTTACGAAAAAGTGGCATTTTTATGTTTTGTACAAGTTTTTGGAAAATTGGGTAGAGCTTAGTTGAATAGGTATGGCCTTGCATGGACTAACAGATCCAGTATAATCTCCATAAATTATAGCAGAAATGTAATGGACTGGAGAACGCTTTATAACGAGGGCTGACACGCAGCAAATTCATTAAAGGCGTGCATCTTATCAAATTTGGGGCATCTTACTACAGTAATCTCTGGATCAGGACTGGTGAACAAAACGTCAGTATTGATGAATTCCCCATTTATCTTTGCAATCTTTGCTTCCATTGTTTGCAAACTCCGCTCAGTAAATACGGTAAATCCAATCCCCTCTTGGGACCTGGATTTGTTGCTGAGCCAAACCCTACAAAGGTATGCGTATACACTATTAGGTTATATATGAGGGTATATGGACATCATAAAAGTAAGTGGAACCATATTCCTACCATCTACTATATTCACAACCATTTATTTGAATGGTCATGTGCAATACTACATTTTTCCAATAGTGGCCGCTGTAAGAAAAAAGTCTCTTTAATGGCTCTTTAATGGGTAGTTGTGGACATATACAGAATTGTCACTTACCCCCATGTCCAATAATGCAATGAGAAATATTAACATAAGCTTCATCTATAAACAGCATTTAATTTTTTTCTAATATTTATTACTCCAAATTTCTTTGGTGCCTAATTTCTCCGTATATTATTTTTTGCCATTTTGAGATGTATTTCTCAGATACAAAGATCACAATAACATTTTGACTGCCTTCAGCCACCACTAGGGGGCGCAAAAAAACCTACTGCACAAGGTTAATAAAGCCATAAAAAGTAATAACAAGTATCAAAAAGTTAACAAAAAGTAGAAATGCACAGTGAAATGTAAGGCCCCATACATATTTCACTATAAGACATTAAGTCATAACCACATTGTCTTACTGGGTCTCAATGTATACCAATAAATGGAATCCTAGTATGCAAATTGTTCAAATTCTTGCACGTCTGTCCAAATGTATTATATATGACTTTACATAGGACTGCAGGTAAAGCTTACTAAGCTGAAAAAGTTATCATTGTATAGAAAGGAGGAAGTCTTAAAAAGTTAAACTACAGACTAAGTTCCTCTACATCAAGTTATCATGTAAGTAAAGTTCTTAAATGGGAACTGTACTTTCAACAAACTTTGCTTTAATCAATAGTACAGGAAAAGAAACTTTGTGAAATATCGTATCAACGAAACCTGATTCTTTCTCCACTTATGAGCCACGTCTCTTGCCTCATGAACTCACCATTCACTTTAAAAAAAAATAGCCAATCTCTGTGTTCCTCAAGACTACCAGGTCAGTGAGGTTTCAGGTTACACTTCCTACTATCTTATATAGAGAGGGCAGGGATGAGGGCTAGTTAGGAGCAGAGAAATACACAAGATCGATAGTCATGAGCTTTCTAGCAAGTCTTTTACCTCCCAATAGACCTGGAGTCACGTCTACACTGCTCAGTACTACTGTATAATTGACTCCATGCTAGTGCTGCTTCTGTCTATGTGCGAAATAAGGAATGAAGAGCAGGAATTCGTCTTTGTGTATATGGAGGAAATCATAGCAGTTCGTCACCACCCAGCAGCTCAGAGTCAATTGTAAATTAAGAGATAAGAGTCTGCAGACGGGAAAACAGGTGAAAAATTCAGGATACAAGTCACATAATTGGCAGAAATATTATTAATCCTCATGCACATACACAGGATAGCCTATTCTGAAAAGTCACTTGTCAGTACAATTCCCCTTTAAACCTTCTCAAATCTTCATTTTTCAAGCCTCCGCCAGTTTCCGTGTTTTGTTAAACACAGGTGTTGGATGCGCTCACCTCGTAATGTGCAACCCTCTGAGACTCGGATATTAACTGCGCATTGCAGATTTTGCAGTAAGTCTCTGTAAACAGCGCTCTGTCCTCAACTTCTGCAGACTTCATCTGAAAATGCAAAAAAACAAAGCGCAATTTAGAATCACAAATAACAGCAGAGATATATTTATAAAGAAAGAATACCATAAAAAAAAAAAAAAGTTTAGTTTTAAGTTTCTAACTAAAAAAGAAGGAAGGGGGGATAAGACGGAGGAGAGGAATCCATCACTGACAGCTGGATTGGCGGCGCTTTTCAGACTGTCAGTTTCATAATAACTCAAACCAACTATTGCCATTCTTCATAACGCGCTCCTCCACTGAAGGCTGGACGCGGAGCTTTCACTAAACAACCGCAACTGGTGCAGAATTTTAATCTGCTACAAAGTTTAGAAAAAGGTTTATTCTAAGTTAATAGAAAAAAAAAAGACGTAAAACTGCAAAAAAAATCACTATATAAAGAAGACTATGGATCGAGTTATGGATCAGATAAGTCAAACATCAAAATGATCATCATCCTCTGTGTAAATGAATGAGCGAGTAGCGGAATTCTCGGGAGAGATAACTTTAATTGTAGACTTCCTCATTAGCAAATATCTCCTACATCAAAGGTGAAAGATTGGTCATCTCTAGCCCATAACCAGGGACATCACATGTCAGTGGAAGTGCAATATTGAAAAAAGAAAAAAGCCAGCTCACCGAAATGAAACAGAGGCGCACGGAAGTCCGTCCTGGTTAAACGTGAATGTTGAACAAGATGAATGAAAGTTCTTCCAGCTCCATGGATAAAATGATGAAAATTTCCTTATTGAAAAAACATTAAAATTCCATAGATGATTCTGGGACACAGAATAACAGACAGCTAGATTGAGTGACGCGTTTCGATCACTGCCGTGATCTTTGTCAAAGCGTCGCTCAGTCTAGCTGTCTGTTATTCTGTGTCCCGGAATCTGCTATGGAATTTTAATGTTTTTTCAATAAAGAAATTTTCAGCATTTTATCGAAGTGCAATATTCCCATAATATCAATAATATTATAGTAGTAGTATTATAGTAGTTATATTCTTGTACATAGGAGCAGTATTATAGTAGTTATATTCTTGTACATAGGGGCAGTATTATAGTAGTTATATTCTTGTACATAGGGGCAGTATTATAGTAGATATATTCTTGTACATAGGAGCAGTATTATAGTAGTTATATTCTTGTACATAGGAGCAGTATTATAGTAGTTATATTCTTGTACATAGGGGCAGTATTATAGTAGTTATATTCTTGTACATAGGGGCAGTATTATAGTAGTTATATTCTTGTACATAGGGGCAGTATTATAGTAGTTATATTCTTATACATAGAAGCAGTATTATAGTAGTTATATTCTTGTACATAGTGGCAGTATTATAGTAATTATATTCTTATACATACGGAGCAGTATTATAGTAGTTATATTCTTGTACATAGGGGCAGTATTATAGTAATTATATTCTTGTACATAGGGGCAGTATTATAGTAGTTATATTCTTGTACATAGTGGCAGTATTATAGTAATTATATTCTTATACATACGGAGCAGTATTATAGTAGTTATATTCTTGTACATAGAGGGCAGTATTATAGTAGTTATATTCTTGTACATAGGGGCAGAATTATAGTAGTTATATTCTTGTACATAAGGGCACTATTATAGTAGTTATATTCTTGTACATAGGGGCAGAATTATAGTAGTTATATTCTTGTACATAAGGGCACTATTATAGTAGTTATATTCTTGTACATAGGAGCAGTATTATAGTAGTTATATTCTGTACAAAGGAGCAGTATTATAGTAGTTATATTCTTGTACATAGGGGGCCGTATTATAGTAGTTATATTCTTGTACATAGGAGCAGTATTATAGTAGCTATATTCTTGTACATAGGAGCAGTATTATAGTAGTTATATTCTTGCACATAAGGCGAGTATTATAGTAGTTATATTCTTGTACATAAGGGCACTATTATAGTAGTTATATTCTTGTACATAGGGGCAGTATTATAGTAGTTATATTCTTGTACATAGGAGCAGTATTATAGTAGTTATATTCTTGTACATAGGGGCAGTATTATAGTAGTTATATTCCTGTACATAGGGGGCAGTATTATAGTAGTTATATTCTTGTACATGGGAGCAGTATTATAGTAGTTATATTCTTGTACATGGGAGCAGTATTATAGTAGTTATATTCTTGTACATAGGGGCAGTATTATAGTAGTTATATTCTTGTATATAGGAGCAGTATTATAGTAGTTATATTCTTGTACATAGGGGCAGTATTATAGTAGTTATATTCCTGTACATAGGGGGCAGTATTATAGTAGTTATATTCTTGTACATGGGAGCAGTATTATAGTAGTTATATTCTTGTACATAGGGGCAGTATTATAGTAGTTATATTCTTGTATATAGGAGCAGTATTATAGTAGTTATATTCTTGTACATAGGGGCAGTATCATAGCAGTTATATTCTTGTACATAGGGGCAGTATTATAGTAGTTATATTCTTGTATATAGGAGCAGTATTATAGTAGTTATATTCTTGTACATAGGGGGAGTATTATAGCAGTTATATTATTGTACATAGGAGCAGTATTATAGTAAAGAAAAAGCAACGAAGATCAGCTCACCTCCTCTCAGTCCCAGCGCACGGATCATGCAGTGCTGCAAGTAGTACGAAGAAAAAGCAGAAGTCCAGCGTGGGTGATGTCCATAAAAAATACCTATTATTCCATTTTTGTTAAAAGCACATAAATCCAAAGTCCATCTTCATATCCATAGACACAAAAACGGGCGATTCATACCAGTGACAGTCACAGGCTTAAAGTGCATTAAAATCAAACGCGTTTCAACGGTCTTGCCGCCTTACTCATTGTGATAAAAATAAAATGAAAGAGGGCTGCCATATAGGACTAGGCCCATTAGGTTACACCCCCTGATCTTGCAGACAACAGAAACAGGGCAACACCTACAGGTAATTAGTGAGTTTAGCCTGAAATTTGCATGTACAAATACTATGGTTAGGGCAGGAGAAAGAAAAAAAAAAAAAAAAAAAAAAAAAAAAAAAACACATATATGCAAGAATTATAACTTATCATTCATAATAATTCATAAGATCCTGCCGGATATTCATGCCTAGGGGGGCTCTGGACTTAAGTTGATACATCCACCATATCTCGCTGTTGTTTATTTTTCTTTTTATATCTCCCCCTCGAAATGGAGCTTTAACCCTTTCAATCCCGCGGACCTCCAATGAGCTGACGTCCCCATTGTGTTTGTGGATGAAGTGTTTGGATGCAGCAGAGCTCTTATGGGTGATTTTATTCACTGCATCAGACAGGTGCCTCCGTATTCTCACCTTCAGGGGACCCCCTGTGCACCCCACATATTGCTGGTCACAGGTGGTGCAATTAATCAGATACACCACATTGGAGGTGTTGCAGTTGATGTAGTGGTTAATTTTGTACGTCTTTTTAGTGACAGATGAGTAGAATTCCTTACTGGTCACCATATATTTACAGCAGGTGCAGATATTGTGCCCACACTTGTATGTGCCTTTAGTACTGAGCCAGTTTTCTTTCTCTTTTAACCGTTTGTCCTCACTAACAAAGAGGCGGATAAGATGTCGTTCAGACTAGGGGCTTTTTTAGCGATATAACGCACTGGTTTGGACAGGATTTGGTTCAGCTTTTTATCCTGGCTCAGCATAGGGATTCTTTTTCTGATGATGTCAGTAATCTCTTTGAACTGAGGGCTGTATGTAGTGGTGAAGGTGATGTGCTCCTCACTGGACACACGGGTATATAGTATCCCGATCTATATCCTCCACAATAGTCTCCAGCTGGGGTAACCCCTAGGAGCCAGCCTGGCCTTCACCTCCCTCTTACTCCCCTCATAGACTTCCTTGGTGGTACTGTTCCTCTTAAACCTGTAGAGTTCCCCCACAGGAATGTTTTTTATTACATGTCTCGGATGACATGATTTGGCATGTAATATGGAATTAGTCGCGGTACGTTTCCTGAAAGGGGAGATTGCGATGATTGAATCTGAATTTAGATCTAAAGTGACATCTAAAAAATTAATGTTTCTACCACCAATTGTATGGGTGAATTTCAAATTCATTTCATTATCATTCATATATTTGATAAGTTCAGGTATCAAGTCCGCAGGTCCCTCCCATATGAGGAGCAGGTCGTCCAGATAGCGCCCCAGCCACCTAATATAGGGGGAGAAGGGGTTAACATGTGAAAACATGAACAAGCTCTCCCAGGCTGCCATATACAGGTTAGCAATAGATGGTGAGAACCCTGCGCCCATCGGGGCTCCGCAAACCTGCAAAAAAAACTGTTTGTTAAAGGAAAAAAAGTTATGTTTGAGGAGAAAGTCCACAGAGGAAATCAAAAATTCCTGTATAGCCGGAGTGTAGTCGCTGTAGTCCTGGAGATGTCTCCTCAGGATGGAGATAGTCAGGTCATGCATCAGGGAGGGATACAAGGCCTCCACGTCACAGGAGATGAAGATACAGTCTCCAGACCATGCAGTCTTATCCAGGGAGGAAATCAGATGCTTGGTATCTTTTATATAGCCTGGTAGTCTAGAAATCAGTGGTTGCAGATACATATCCACCCAGGCACTGAGGTTCTCACCCATGCTTCCAATCCCTGCTACTATGGGTCTGAATGTAGGAGGGAAGACCTCCTTGTGGATTTTAGGCAGGGAGTGGAAGATGGGGATTATAGGGTGTTCCACAAATAAATCCTCAGACAGTTTTTTATCCAGTGCCCCTATAGCAAAACCCTCAGAAAGCAGGTGTTTTAGTTTTTTCTGGAACAGTTCAGTGGGATCATGCTGTAGTCTCCTATACGTGCTGCTGTTATTCAGCATCGCCATGTTCTGCTGGACATATAGACCTGCATTCAGTAGGACCACAGCTCCTCCCTTGTCCGCTCTTCTGACCATGAGATCCTGGTTGCCTCTGATCTCCTCCAGAGCTTTCCTTTCTGTTTTACTCAGATTGGGTCTGTTATGGTTACATGAGGATTTTTTCTTTAGTTCTATCAGGTCCTCCTCTATGCATTCCTGGAATGAATCCAAGATGTTAGGTCTTGAATTGACAGGGTAAAAATAGGGTTTTTTTGATTTATAACCAGAGTTTAGATTTTTGATGGATTCTATAGATTCACTCTCAAGGGTCCTCAGGTCACTAATGGAGCAAAGTTCCTGGAAAGTCCCTATTTCACCCAGTGTGGTCTGGTCACTCTGTGTGGTCAGGTTCTGTATAGTACCCTGATCAGATTCTTCCTTGAAAAAGTGGCATTTTAAAGTCAAATTTCGAACAAATTTATTTACATCTAGTAATGTTCTGTACATATCAAATTCATTTGTAGGGGAGAAGGTGAGACCTTTAGATAGAATGTCCATTTGGGTCTCACTAATTAGATAGCTGGACAAGTTAATTACCACATTTTTCTCGCCTTCTTTCGCCTCTGTGGATATCTTCTTGTTGTTATGCTTCCTGCCACCCCTTCTCCTGCGTCTCGTCCGTTTTTTGGAGGCACTTGGGTTGGGGCGTCTTTCCCAAATCTTTGGTCATGATAAGGGGTAAATCGTTGTCTTTCATAGGAGGAATCAGACGTATTTCCTGAGGTGTACTCGTCTGAATGTTCATGAGAGACGTCCGTATCAGAGAAGTTAACCCTTCTTTGTTGGTAATTCATCTGTCCATTTCTATTGCTCCATTTCAGGATTGAACTAGGTGATTTATATGGTGCACGTCTTTTTTCATGCCAGTCATATACCTCATTACGAATATAGTCCTGATGGTCCCGATCAAATTTGCTTTTTTTAGTTTGGGTAATATATTCCTCCAGTTTGCTGAGATTTAATTTAATAGATTTCATCCATTCATCATATTGTTTCAGAGATGAGTATACTTTTAAAGAGTTTTTAGTCTCATCAATTTGTTCATGAACTGAAGCTAAAACTTTCTCTTCCTCTTGAACAATAAGTTTCATAAGCTGAATGGAGCAATTATCTAGGATCTCATACCACGATTTCTCAAAGCCATCAGAGAAGGTAATGGTAGCTTTCTTCCTAAGTCTGAGTCCCCTGGGGATCATGTTTTTACTGATATATGCATCCTTTAACAAAGAGTTTTTTTTGCAGGTTTGCGGAGCCCCGATGGGCGCAGGGTTCTCACCATCTATTGCTAACCTGTATATGGCAGCCTGGGAGAGCTTGTTCATGTTTTCACATGTTAACCCCTTCTCCCCCTATATTAGGTGGCTGGGGCGCTATCTGGACGACCTGCTCCTCATATGGGAGGGACCTGCGGACTTGATACCTGAACTTATCAAATATATGAATGATAATGAAATGAATTTGAAATTCACCCATACAATTGGTGGTAGAAACATTAATTTTTTAGATGTCACTTTAGATCTAAATTCAGATTCAATCATCGCAATCTCCCCTTTCAGGAAACGTACCGCGACTAATTCCATATTACATGCCAAATCATGTCATCCGAGACATGTAATAAAAAACATTCCTGTGGGGGAACTCTACAGGTTTAAGAGGAACAGTACCACCAAGGAAGTCTATGAGGGGAGTAAGAGGGAGGTGAAGGCCAGGCTGGCTCCTAGGGGTTACCCCAGCTGGAGACTATTGTGGAGGATATAGATCGGGATACTATATACCCGTGTGTCCAGTGAGGAGCACATCACCTTCACCACTACATACAGCCCTCAGTTCAAAGAGATTACTGACATCATCAGAAAAAGAATCCCTATGCTGAGCCAGGATAAAAAGCTGAACCAAATCCTGGCCAAACCAGTGCGTTATATCGCTAAAAAAGCCCCTAGTCTGAACGACATCTTATCCCCCAGCCTCTTTGTTAGTGAGGACAAACGGTTAAAAGAGAAAGAAAACTGGCTCAGTACTAAAGGCACCTACAAGTGTGGGCACAATATCTGCACCTGCTGTAAATATATGGTGACCAGTAAGGAATTCTACTCATCTGTCACTAAAAAGATGTACAAAATTAACCACTACATCAACTGCAACACCTCCAATGTGGTGTATCTGATTAATGGCACCACCTGTGACCAGCAATATGTGGGGTGCACAGTGGGTCCCCTGAAGGTGAGAATACGGAGGCACCTGTCTGATGCAGTGAATAAAATCACCCATAAGAGCTCTGCTGCATCCAAACACTTCATCCACAAACACAATGGGGACGTCAGCTCATTGGAGGTCCGCGGGATTGAAAGGGTTAAAGCTCCATTTCGAGGGGGAGATATAAAAAGAAAAATAACCAACAGAGAGATATGGTGGATGTATCAACTTAAGTCCAGAGCCCCCCTAGGCATGAATATCCGGCAGGATCTTATGAATTATTATGAATGATAAGTTATAATTCTTGCATATATGTGTTTTGTTTTTTTTTTTTGTTTTTTTCTTTCTCCTGCCCTAACCATAGTATTTGTACATGCAAATTTCAGGCTAAACTCACTAATTACCTGTAGGTGTTGCCCTGTTTCTGTTGTCTGCAAGATCAGGGGGTGTAACCTAATGGGCCTAGTCCTATATGGCAGCCCTCTTTCATTTTATTTTTATCACAATGAGTAAGGCGGCAAGACCGTTGAAACGCGTTTGATTTTAATGCACTTTAAGCCTGTGACTGTCACTGGTATGAATCGCCCGTTTTTGTGTCTATGGATATGAAGATGGACTTTGGATTTATGTGCTTTTAACAAAAATGGAATAAAAGGTATTTTTTATGGACATCACCCACGCTGGACTTCTGCTTTTTCTTCAGTATTATAGTAGTTATATTATTGTACATAGGGGCAGTTCTACAGAACTATTTTTGGTGATTAATGGGGGTCATGGCTCTACAATTCATCCAATGCAAACATCTTACGGACATCTTACATTCAGCAAACTAGAGAATCAGCCTGAGTCAATGTCACTGCAACTGAATTCAGCTGGTGTTCGCCATAAACTGTAAGAAAGAATTTGTCACAAGACAATATCTGAAATAATACAGACGTAAAGTCTTAATTCCTTTCTGCAGAACTATTTCGCAATGTTGAATGGCATTAGTCGTCCTCGGATCCCTTCGGTTATGTTTCCCATTAGATGCAGCATAAAACTCTTTATTGAATGTCCATTCTGGATTGTCGAGGCTTTTTTTCCTGTTACTTTTCTTTTGTCCTGTGATATTTTTTACTGCCACATTGACAGGAGCACATTGCACATCTCTGCTGCGGAGGAGCCAGCGTGCTATTCTGCTACCTGCGTCTAGCTGATAAGTCAGCAGTATTGCTATGAAATTCAATTACATTTCGCCAAGTCTTCGGAAGAGAACACTGGGCGAAGGAGACGCTGAAATGAAAATGTCCATAAGATCCCCCGCTATCTCCAAACCCTGATGTCGAGACTTGGACTGTATATACTCAGCAGCCATTCATCCTACAGGGGCAATTCAATGGTTAAAATAATGCCGTTTTCTCTATAATAAGCTGCTTTTTCTTATCACAGGACGTCCATAAAAACCCATTCACCGACTCTGCTATATCATGATGCAGAAGCCTCGCATTCAAGAGGTTGCAGGCACAACATGCCCGAATTTACAGACTAGTTTTCACTGCAGTTTCTTCAGTTAGATTATATTAGCAAAATATGGCAGCTCTATAATATAATGCCCTCTTATTACACCCAACAAGGGTTATCTAAGAGTGCCTCCATATAGTAAGATTCCCTCCTTTGTGCTTCCCTCATAGTATAATGACCCCCTTAATATTCCATCACAGTATTAAGCACTATTAGTTCCCCCACAACAGTATAATGCCCCCTTAGGACCCCCACACTTTATTATGGACTATTAGTGCCACAACATAGTTTGATTCTCATTTTGTGCCTCCCACACACTATAATTCCCCCTTGGTACACCCACACAGTATTATGCTCTACTAGATGGTGGCCCGCATCGGGTATTCTAGAATATGCATGTCCACGTAGTATATTGCCCAGTTACGTAGTATATTGCCCAGCCACGTAGTATATTGCCCAGTTACGTAGTATATTGCCCAGCCACGTAGTATATTGCCCAGTTACGTAGTATATTGCCCAGTGACGTAGTATACAGCACAGAGCCACATAGTATATTGCACAGCGACGTAGTATACAGCACAGAGCCACGTAGTATATTGCCCAGCCACGTAGTATATTGGCCAGTCACGTAGTATATTGCCCAGCCACGTGTGTCACAGGTTAAAAGATAAACATATACTCACCTACCGAGGGGCCCCTTGTAGTTCTGTCGCCTGTGTTCGGTGAAGGCAGCAGCTTCCAGTCCCAGGGTGTGATGACGTCGCGGTCACATGACCGTGACGTCATGGCAGGTCCTTGTCGCACACCATCCTTGCCAGCTGAATCTGCCGCTTGCATTGAGCGGTCACCGAAGCGTCGCAAGTAGCGGGAAAGGCGGCAGAAGGTGAGCATATAATGATTTTTTATTTTTTTTATTATTATTAACATTAGATGTTTTTACTATTGACGCTGCATAGGCAGCATCAATAGTAAAAACTTGGTCACACAGGGTTAATAGCGGCGGTAACGGAGTGAGTTACCCGCGGCATAACGCGGTCCGTTACCGCTGGCATTAACCCTGTGTGAGTGGTGACTGCGGGGAGTATGGAGCGGGCGCCGGGCACTGACTGCAGGGGAGTAGGGAGGGACTAATCGGACTGTGGCCGTCGCTGATTGGTCGCGGCAGCCATGACAGGCAGCTGGCGAGACCAACCAGCGACTTGGATTCCATGACAGACAGAGGCCGCGACCAATGGATATCCGTGACAGACAGAAGGACAGACAGACGGAAGTGACCCTTAGACAATTATATAGTAGATTAGTGCCCCCACATAGTGTAATGTGCCCTTAGTGCACCACACTAAATTGTGCACTATTAGTGCTAGGACACAGTTGGATTCCCCCTTTGTAGCTCCCACACAGTTTATTGCCCCCTTACGACCCCCACACAGTATTATGCACTATTAGTGCCCCCCACACAGTACAATGCCCCCTTTGTCCTTTGTACACTCAAATAGTATTATGCACCATTACAGCCCCCCACACAGTAGGATGCCGGATGCCCCCTTTGTACACCCACATAGTATTATGCCCTATTAGTACCCCCACCTCCACAGTACCAGGTGCCCCTAGAACACCCATACAGTATTATGCACCATTACTGCCTCCCACACAGTAGGATGCTGGATGCCCCCTTTGTACACCCACATAGTATTATGCCCTATTAGTACACCCCCCACAGTACCAGGTGCCCCTAGTACACCCATACAGTATACAGTAATGTACCATTAGTGCCTCCCACACAGTAGGATGCTGGATACCCCCTTAGTACGACCATACATATTATCCACTATTAGTGCCGTCACACAGTATAATGCCCCCTTAGTACTCTCCCCACCGTATTATGCACCATTAGTGCCCCACACACAGTAGGATGCCGAATGCCACCTTAGTATATCCATACAGTACTATCCACTATTAGTGCCCTCACACAGTATAATGCCCCCTTAGTACCCTCCCCACAGTATTATGCACCATTAGTGCCCACCACACAGTAGGATGCCGGATGCCCCCTTAGTATACCCATACGGTACTATCCACTATTAGTGCCCTCACACAGTATAATGCCCCCTTAGTACTCTCCCACAGCATTATGCACTATTACTGATCCCACACTTTATGATGCCCTTTGTGTAACGCCCATATGGTATATTGCACCCTTTGAGCCCCATGCACAGTATAATGCTCATAAAGCTCTGCTCCTGGCTCTGAAGGCTCTCTTTGCTCTGTCACCCTCTTCTCTATGTGTTCATATAGGTAGCAGTGGAGTGTGAGGGAAAGCGTCACTGCAATTAAAAGAGGAAACGGGAAGGCAGGTCAATCAGGTTGTAAAAAGTATATGAACTTTCATGAGCTCTAGAAGGCAAAATCAGTCCAAGAATGAAGCTGTGCAGATACATGGCAGCTAGTGAAGACGACAGTACGCTGGACAGACAGAGCTAAAGAGAAATGTCTGCTACTAGGGGCAGGTTGTAAACGGCATATTAGGTGGACTTGATATGAACTGAGACATGAAGCCTTCAGCCTGAAAGTTAGTTCAAATTTTGTAAACTGAAGGGAACAACTATGAAAAGTAAAAACCTCTATGAAGATAAAGGACTGAACAGGAAAATCTCTTCCATCTTAATATCACAGTTGGCCAGCTAAAAGGCCAGGCAAGAGGGGTCAGTAGAACGAATCTGAATGACAAGGTTACGGTTAGGTGGATTCATAACTGGCTCAGTGATCGCATGGAAAGAGTGGTAATAAATGGTTGTATATCCAATTGGGTGCGTGCTTCAAGTTGGGTACCACAAGGGTATCTGTTGTGATCCGCTTTTTGGGCTCCCCTAGTGGTGGCTGGTGGTACTGGAGACTTGTGTGTTCTTTTCTGCCTCAGCTCACCTGCTTCCATCAGTTTTGGGAGTTCCCTATTTAGCCTTGCTCTCCAGTCACTTCCTTGCCGGTCATCATTGTAACCTGAGTCTTTCAGTTGCATGTTCCTGCTACCAGTCTGCTGATCAGCTAAGTGGACTCTTGTCCTTTTTGTTTTGTATTTTTTGTCCAGTTTACAGTTTGTCAGTTCCTGTTACTGGAAGCTCTTGTGGACTGAAATTGCCACTCCTGTGTCATGAGTTGACACAGGAGTCTTAAAGTAATTTCAGGATGGGTTTTTGAAAGGGTTTTTCAGCTGACCGTGAAGTCCTCTTTTGTATCCTTCCTCTATCTAGTAAGTGGACCTCGCTTTGCTAAATCTACCTTCATACTGTGTATGTCTTTTCCTCTGAACTCACCGTTAATATATGTGGGAGCTACTATCATCTTTGGGGAATTTCACTAGAGGTAAGCCAGGTCTGTTCCTTCCTCTTCCAGGCGTAGTTAGTTCTCCGGCTGGCGCATGGCATCTAGGCAGCCGTAGGAATGCTCCCTGGCTACTGTTAGTTGTGTGGTAGATTTAGGTCACGGTCAGCTTGAGTTTCCATCACCCGAGGGCTAGTCTGTTATTTTGTGTTTCTGATGTTCCCATGCCATTGGGGAATCATGACAGTATGACCGGCCACTGTTAAAGCAATTGGCAGAAGAAAGGAGAGTAAAAGAAGTCTGTAGATTTTTTTTTTTTTTTTTTTCCTCACATGTTTGCTACTTAGTTGGCTCAGTTGTATTTCTGCTCTATTTACAGCCTTGCCTTTCTCTCCTTCTAATCCTTGAATGGCTCTGATCTCTCCGGTGTAAGGATGGACTCTCAGAGTTTGGCTGCAGGTTTAAATAATCTTGCTACGAAGGTTCAGAATTTACAAGATTATGTTATACGTACTCCTATTTCTGAACCTAAGATTCCTACACCAGAGGTATTTTCCGGAGATAGATCTCGGTTTCTGAATTTCAAATGTAATTGTAAATTATTCCTTTCTCTCAGACCTCACTCCTCTGGAGATCCTGTTCAGCAGGTTAAGATTGTGATTTCTTTGCTGCGAGGTGACCCTCAAAATTGGGCATTTTCATTGACACCAGGGGATCCTGCGTTGCTCAATGTGGATGCGTTTTTTCTGGCTTTAGGGTTGCTGTATGAGGAACCTAATTTGGAGATTCAAGCTGAAAAAGCTTTAATAGCCCTGTCTCAAGGGCAAGATGAAGCTGAGATATACTGCCAAAAATTTCGTAAATGGTCTGTGCTTACTCAGTGGAATGAGTGTGCCCTAGCGGCAATTTTCAGAGAAGGCCTTTCTGATGCCGTTAAGGATGTCATGGTGGGGTTTCCTACGCCCACAGGTCTGAATGAGTCCATCACAATGGCGATTCAGATTGATCGGCGTTTGCGGGAGCACAAACCCGTGCACCATTTGGCGGTATCTTCTGAAGGGACGCCAGAGAAAATGCAATGTGACAGAATTCTGTCAAGAAGCGAGCGGCAGAATTATAGGCGCAAAAATGGCTTGTGCTTCTACTGTGGTGATTCCGCGCATGTTATATCAGCATGCTCTAAACGTACTAGGAAGGTTGACAAGTCTGTTTCTATTGGCACTTTACAGTCTAAATTTCTTCTGTCTGTAACTCTGATTTGTTCATTATCAGTTATTACCGTGGATGCCTATGTGGACTCTGGCGCCGCTCTGACTCTCATGGATTGGTCCTTCGCCAGGCGCTGTGGGTTTGATTTGGAGCCTCTGGAAGTTCCTATACCTCTGAAGGGTGTCATGATTCTCAATGGCGAGAGAACATAGCCCAGCATATATGAGAACTAGCTCTTGGAAGATGGAAACTATACTGACCATGAACTAAACCTGCCGCACAACTAGAAGTGGCCGGGTAGCATGCCTACGTTTTTTTATCCCTAGATGCCCAGCGCCAGCCGGAGAACTACCTAATCCTAGCAGAGGAAAAGACAGTCCTGGCTCACCTCTAGAGAAATTTTCCCAAAAGGCAGACAGAGGCCCCCACATATATTGGCGGTGATTTAAGATGAAATGACAAACGTAGTATGAAAATAGGTTTAGCAAAATCGAGGTCCGCTTACTAGATAGCATGAAGACAGAAAGGGCACTTTCATGGTCAGCAGAAAACCCTATCAAAACACCATCCAGAAATTACTTTAAGACTCTAGCATTAACTCATAACACCAGAGTGGCAATTTCCGCTCACAAGAGCTTTCCAGACACAGTAACGAAACAGCAGCTGTGAACAGGAACAAAATGCAAAAACACACAAGGACAAAAGTCCAACTTAGCTGGGAGTTGTCTAGTAGCAGGAACATGCACAGAAAGGCTACTGATTACATTGTTGACCGGCATGAAACTGACAGAGGAGCAAGGTTATATAGCGACTCCCACATCCTGATAGGAGCAGGTGAACAGAGGGGATGATGCACACAAGTTAAATTCCACAAGTGGCCACCGGGGGAGCCCAGAATCCAATTTCACAACAGTACCCCCCCCTCAAGGAGGGGGCACCGAACCCTCACCAGAACCACCAGGGCGATCAGGATGAGCCCTATGAAAGGCACGGACAAGATCGGAGGCATGAACATCAGAGGCAGTGACCCAAGAATTATCCTCCTGACCGTATCCCTTCCATTTTACCAGATACTGGAGTTTCCGTCTGGAAACACGAGAGTCCAAGATCTTTTCCACAACGTACTCCAACTCACCCTCAACCAACACCGGAGCAGGAGGCTCAACGGAAGGCACAGCTGGTACCTCATACCTGCGCAACAATGACCGATGAAAAACATTATGAATCGAAAAGGATGCAGGGAGGTCCAAACGGAAGGACACAGGGTTAAGAATCTCCAATATCTTGTACGGGCCGATGAACCGAGGCTTAAACTTAGGAGAAGAAACCCTCATAGGGACAAAACGAGAAGACAACCACACCAAGTCCCCAACACAAAGCCGAGGACCAACACGACGACGGCGGTTGGCAAAAGCTGAGTCTTCTCCTGGGACAACTTCAAATTGTCCACCACCTGCCCCCAAATCTGATGCAACCTCTCCACCACAGCATCCACTCCAGGACAATCCGAAGATTCCACTTGACCGGAGGAAAATCGAGGATGAAACCACGAATTACAGAAAAACGGGGACACCAAGGTGGCAGAGCTGGCCCGATTATTGAGGGCGAACTCCGCCAAAGGCAAAAAACCAACCCAATCATCCTGATCCGCAGACACAAAACACCTCAAATATGTCTCCAAGGTCTGATTAGTCCGCTCGGTCTGGCCATTAGTCTGAGGATGGAAAGCAGATGAAAAAGACAAATCTATGCCCATCCTAGCACAGAATGCCCGCCAAAATCTAGACACGAATTGGGTCCCTCTGTCAGAAACGATATTCTCCGGAATACCATGCAAACGAACAACATTTTGAAAAAACAGAGGAACCAACTCGGAAGAAGAAGGCAACTTAGGCAAGGGAACCAGATGGACCATCTTAGAGAAACGGTCACACACCACCCAGATGACAGACATCTTCTGAGAAACAGGCAGATCCGAAATAAAATCCATCGAGATGTGCGTCCAAGGCCTCTTCGGGATAGGCAAGGGTAACAACAATCCACTAGCCCGAGAACAACAAGGCTTGGCCCGAGCACAAACGTCACAAGACTGCACAAGGCCTCGCACATCTCGTGACAGGGAAGGCCACCAGAAGGACCTTGCCACCAAATCCCTGGTACCAAAGATTCCAGGATGACCTGCCAACGCAGAAGAATGAACCTCAGAGATGACTCTACTGGTCCAATCATCAGGAACAAACAGTCTACCAGGTGGGCAACGATCAGGTCTATCCGCCTGAAACTCCTGCAAGGCCCGCCGCAGGTCTGGAGAAACGGCAGACAATATCACTCCATCTTTAAGGATACCTGTGGGCTCAGAATTACCAGGGGAGTCAGGCTCAAAACTCCTAGAAAGGGCATCCGCCTTAACATTCTTAGAACCCGGTAGGTAAGACACCACAAAATTAAACCGAGAGAAAAACAACGACCAGCGCGCTTGTCTAGGATTCAGGCGCCTGGCAGACTCAAGGTAAATTAAATTTTTGTGGTCAGTCAATACCACCACCTGATGTCTGGCTCCCTCAAGCCAGTGACGCCACTCCTCAAAAGCCCACTTCATGGCCAAAAGCTCCCGATTCCCAATATCATAATTCCGCTCGGCGGGCGAAAATTTACGGGAAAAAAAAGCACAAGGTCTCATCACGGAGCAGTCGGAACTTCTCTGCGACAACACCGCCCCAGCTCCGATTTCAGAAGCGTCGACCTCAACCTGAAAAGGAAGAGCAACATCAGGCTGACGCAACACTGGGGCGGAAGAAAAGCGGCGCTTGAGCTCCCGAAAGGCCTCCACAGCATCAGGGGACCAATCAGCAACATCAGCACCCTTCTTAGTCAAATCAGTCAATGGTTTTACAACATCAGAAAAACCAGCAATAAATCGACGATAAAAGTTAGCAAAGCCCAAAAATTTCTGAAGACTCTTAAGAGAAGAGGGTTGCGTCCAATCACCAATAGCCTGAACCTTGACAGGATCCATCTCGATGGAAGAGGGGGAAAAAATGTATCCCAAGAAGGAAATCTTCTGAACCCCAAAAACACACTTAGAACCCTTCACACACAAGGAATTAGACCGCAAAACCTGAAAAACCCTCCTGACCTGCTGGACATGAGAGTCCCAGTCATCCGAAAAAATCAGAATATCATCCAGATACACAATCATAAATTTATCCAAATAATCGCGGAAAATGTCATGCATAAAGGACTGGAAGACTGAAGGGGCATTTGAAAGACCAAAAGGCATCACCAAATACTCAAAATGGCCCTCGGGCGTATTAAATGCGGTTTTCCACTCATCCCCCTGCTTGATTCGCACCAAATTATACGCCCCACGGAGATCAATCTTAGAGAACCACTTGGCCCCCTTTATACGAGCAAACAAATCAGTAAGCAGTGGTAACGGATATTGATATTTAACCGTGATTTTATTCAAAAGTCGATAATCAATACACGGCCTCAAAGAGCCGTCTTTCTTAGACACAAAGAAAAAACCGGCTCCTAAGGGAGATGACGAAGGACGAATATGTCCCTTTTCCAAGGACTCCTTTATATATTCTCGCATAGCAGCGTGTTCAGGCACAGACAGATTAAATAAACGACCCTTTGGGTATTTACTACCCGGGATCAAGTCTATGGCACAATCGCACTCCCGGTGCGGAGGTAGTGAACCAACCTTGGGTTCTTCAAAAACGTCACGAAAGTCAGACAAGAATTCAGGAATCTCAGAGGGAATAGATGATGAAATGGAAACCAAAGGTACGTCCCCATGAGTTCCTTTACATCCCCAGCTTAACACAGACATAGCTCTCCAGTCGAGGACTGGGTTATGAGATTGCAGCCATGGCAATCCCAGCACCAAAACATCATGTAGATTATACAGCACCAGAAAGCGAATAACCTCCTGGTGATCCGGATTAACACGCATAGTCACTTGTGTCCAGTATTGTGGTTTATTACTAGCCAATGGGGTGGAGTCAATCCCTTTCAGAGGTATCGGAGCCTCCAATGGCTCCAAATCATACCCACAGCGTTTGGCAAAGGACCAATCCATAAGACTCAAAGCAGCGCCAGAGTCGACATAGGCGTCCGCGGTAATAGATGACAAAGAACAAATCAGGGTCACAGATAGAATAAACTTAGACTGTAAAGTGCTAATTGAAACAGACTTGTCAGGCTTCTTAGTACGCTTAAAGCATACTGATATAACATGAGTTGAATCACCACAATAGAAGCACAACCCATTTTTTCGTCTAAAATTCTACCGCTCGCTTCTGGACAGAATTCTATCACATTGCATATTTTCTGGCGTTTTCTCAGTAGACACCGCCAAATGGTGCACAGGTTTGCGCTCCCGCAGACGCCTATCGATCTGAATAGCCATCGTCATGGACTCATTCAGACTCGCAGGCACAGGGAACCCCACCATAACATCCTTAATGGCATCAGAGAGACCTTCTCTGAAAATCGCCGCCAGGGCGCACTCATTCCACTGAGTAAGCACAGACCATTTGCGGAATTTTTGGCAGTATATTTCAGCTTCATCTTGCCCCTGAGACAAGGACATCAAGGCCTTTTCCGCCTGAAGCTCTAAATGAGGTTCCTCATAAAGCAACCCCAAGGCCAGAAAAAACGCATCCACATTGAGCAACGCAGGATCCCCTGGTGCCAATGCAAAAGCCCAGTCTTGAGGGTCGCCCCGGAGCAAGGAAATTACAATCCTGACCTGCTGTGCAGGGTCTCCGGCAGAGCGAGACTTCAAGGACAAAAACAATTTGCAATTATTTTTAAAATTTTGAAAGTGAGATCTATTCCCCGAGAAGAATTCAGGCAAAGGAATTCTAGGCTCAGACATAGGTGCATGAACAACAAAATCTTGCAAATTTTGTACCTTTGTGGCGAGATTATTCAAACCTGTAGCTACACTCTGAAGATCCATTTGAAACAGGTGAACACAGAGCCATTCAAGGATTAGAAGGAGAGGAAGAGAGGAAGGCTGCAGTATAGGCAGACTAGCAAGTGATTCAATTAAGAGCACACTCAGAACTAGAGGGAAAAAAAAAAAAAAATTGTAGCAGACTTCTTTTTTCTCTCCTTTCTCAGCCAGTAATTTAACCCTTTTTTGGGCCGGTCAAACTGTCATGATTCTCAATGGCGAGAGAACATAGCCCAGCATATACGAGAACTAGCTCTTGGAAGATGGAAACTATACTGACCATGAACTAAACCTGCCGCACAACTAGAAGTGGCCGGGTAGCATGCCTACGTTTTTTTATCCCTAGATGCCCAGCGCCAGCCGGAGAACTACCTAATCCTAGCAGAGGAAAAGACAGTCCTGGCTCACCTCTAGAGAAATTTTCCCAAAAGGCAGACAGAGGCCCCCACATATATTGGCGGTGATTTAAGATGAAATGACAAACGTAGTATGAAAATAGGTTTAGCAAAATCGAGGTCCGCTTACTAGATAGCATGAAGACAGAAAGGGCACTTTCATGGTCAGCAGAAAACCCTATCAAAACACCATCCAGAAATTACTTTAAGACTCTAGCATTAACTCATAACACCAGAGTGGCAATTTCCGCTCACAAGAGCTTTCCAGACACAGTAACGAAACAGCAGCTGTGAACAGGAACAAAATGCAAAAACACACAAGGACAAAAGTCCAACTTAGCTGGGAGTTGTCTAGTAGCAGGAACATGCACAGAAAGGCTACTGATTACATTGTTGACCGGCATGAAACTGACAGAGGAGCAAGGTTATATAGCGACTCCCACATCCTGATAGGAGCAGGTGAACAGAGGGGATGATGCACACAAGTTAAATTCCACAAGTGGCCACCGGGGGAGCCCAGAATCCAATTTCACAACAGAAGGGTATTGATTCTACACCTCTGGCTTGTAATAGACCACAGTTCTGGACGCAAGTGACTATGCGTATGACTCCAGACCATCAGGAGATGATTCGCTTCCTCGTGTTGCATAATTTACATGATGTGTTAGTGCTTGGATTACCATGGTTGCAATCTCATAACCCAGTACTGGACTGGAAAACTATGTCTGTGTTAAGCTGGGGGTGTCGGGGGGCTCATGGGGACATACCTTTGGTTTCTATCTCGTCATCTATTCCCTCTGAGGTTCCGGCATTTTTGTCGGATTTTGGGGATATTTTTGAAGAGCCTAAAATTGGTTCTCTCCCTCCCCACAGAGAGTGTGATTGCGCCATAGATCTGATTCCAGGCAGTAAATTTCCAAAGGGTCGTTTGTTTAACCTATCTGTACCTGAGCATGCTGCCATGCGAGAGTATGTTAAGGAGTCCCTGGAAAAGGGACATATTCGTCCTTCTTCATCACCTTTAGGAGCTGGGTTTTTCTTTGTCTCTAAAAAGGATGGCTCGCTGAGGCCTTGTATTGATTATCGACTCCTGAATAAAATTACTGTCAAATATCAGTATCCGTTGCCGCTGCTTACTGATTTGTTTGCTCGCATAAGGGGGGCTAAGTGGTTCTCCAAGATTGATCTCCGTGGGGCGTATAATTTGGTGCGAATTAAGCAAGGGGATGAGTGGAAAACCGCATTTAATACGCCTGAGGGCCACTTTGAGTATTTAGTAATGCCTTTCGGCCTTTCTAATGCACCTTCAGTTTTTCAGTCCTTTATGCATGATATTTTCCGTGAATATCTGGATAAATTTATGATTGCGTATTTGGACGATATTTTGATTTTTTCTGAGGACTGGGAGTCTCATGTTCAGCAGGTCAGGAGGGTTTTTCAGGTCTTGCGGGAGAATTCTCTGTGTGTAAAGGGTTCTAAGTGTGTTTTTGGGGTTCAAAAGATTTCCTTTTTGGGGTACATTTTTTCCCCTTCTTCTGTTGAGATGGACCCTGTCAAGGTTCGGGCTATTTGTGACTGGACGCAGCCTACTTCTCTAAAGGGTCTTCAGAAGTTCTTGGGCTTTGCTAATTTTTATCGTCGATTTATAACTGGTTTTTCTGGTGTTGCTAAGCCTCTCACGGATTTGACTAAGAAGGGTGCTGATGTTGCCAATTGGTCCTCTGCCGCTGTGGAGGCCTTTCGGGAACTTAAGCGCCGCTTTTCGTCTGCCCCTGTGTTGCGCCAGCCTGATGTCTCTCTTCCCTTTCAGGTTGAGGTCGATGCTTCCGAGATCGGAGCGGGGGCGGTTTTGTCGCAGAAAAGTTCCGATTGCTCAGTGATGAGACCTTGTGCGTTCTTTTCTCGAAAATTTTCTGCCGCCGAAAGAAATTATGATGTCGGTAATCGGGAGCTTTTGGCCATGAAGTGGGCATTTGAGGAGTGGCGTCATTGGCTTGAGGGTGCTAAACATCAGGTGGTGGTTTTGACTGATCACAAGAATCTGATTTATCTTGAGTCTGCCAGGCGCCTGAATCCTAGACAGGCGCGCTGGTCGTTGTTTTTCTCTTGGTTTAATTTTGTGGTCTCATATCTACCAGGTTCTAAGAATGTGAAGGCAGATGCCCTTTCTAGGAGTTTTGAGCCTGATTCCCCTGGTGATTCGGAACCTACAGGTATCCTTAAGGATGGGGTGATATTATCCGCTATTTCCCCAGATCTGCGACGTGCTTTGCAAGAGTTTCAGGCGGATAGACCTGATCGCTGTCCACCTGGTAGACTGTTTGTTCCTGATGATTGGACCAGTAGAGTCATCTCGGAGGTTCATTCTTCTACGCTGGCGGGTCATCCTGGAATTTTTGGTACCAGGGATTTGGTGGCTAGATCCTTCTGGTGGCCATCTTTGTCTCGAGATGTGCGTGTTTTTGTGCAGTCTTGCGATGTGTGTGCTCGGGCCAAGCCTTGTTGTTCTAGGGCTAGCGGGTTGTTGTTGCCCTTGCCTATTCCGAAGAGGCCTTGGACGCACATCTCGATGGACTTTATTTCGGATCTTCCTGTGTTGTGAATTTGGATTCTGGGCTCCCCCGGTGGCCGCTTGTGGAATTGGACTTGTCATCCTCTTTCCTGTTTCACCTGATTCCATCAGTAGTGGGTGTCGCTATTTAAGCTCATTTCTCTGGTGGTTTCTTGCCGGTCAACAATGTTATCTGATGCCTCTCAGTGCTTGTTCCTGCTTCTAGACAACTACTAGATAAGTTGGACTTTTGTCCATGTTTTGTTTTGCCTATTGGTTCCAGTTCACAGCTGAAGTTTTGTTACTGTGTCTGGAAAGCTCTCGTTGATCAGGGATTGCTACTCTGGCGTTATGAGTTAATGCCAGAGTTTAAGGTAATCTCTGGATGGTGTTTTGTTAGTGTTTTTCTGCTGACCATGAAAGTATACTATCTGTCTTCTGCTATCTAGTAAGCGGACCTCAAATTTGCTAAGACTATTTTCCTGCTGCGTTTGTTGTTTCATCTGAACTCACCGTCATTATATGTGGGGGGCTACTGTCTTCTTTGGAATATTTCTCTAGAGGTGAGCCAGGTCTTATATTTCCCTCTGCTAGCTATTTAGGTCTTAGGCCAGAGCTGGGCATCTAGCGATAAATAGGAAATGCTACCTGGCTATTTCTAGTTGCGCGGCAGGCTTAGTTCATGGTCAGTATAGTTCCATCTTCCGAGAGCTTGTCCCTCTATAGGCTTGCTATGATCTCTGCCTGCAGAGATCATGACAGTTTGACCGGCCAATAAAGTGTTAAAGACCCAGGTTCAGAAAGGAGAGTTATAAGAAGTCTGCTGGAATTTTTTTTTTTTTTTTTTTTCCTCCAGTCTGCCTTGCTGCAGTCTTTTTTCTCTCTCTCCTCCTAATCTCTGTATGCTCTGTGTGCACCTGACAATAATGGATCTCCAGAGTGTAACTGCGGGTTTGAATAATCTCATCACGAAAGTACAAAATTTACAAGATTTTGTGGTACATGCTCCGGTATCTGAGCCGAGAATTCCTTTGCCGGAGTTCTTCACAGGGAATAGAGCTAGCTTCCAGAATTTCCGAAATAATTGTAAGCTTTATTTGTCCCTGAAGTCTCGTTCAGCTGGAGACCCTGCTCAGCAGGTTAGGATTGTGATTTCCTTGCTCAGGGGTGACCCTCAAGATTGGGCCTTCTCATTGCCAGCAGGGGATCCTGCGTTACGCGATGTGGATGCGTTTTTTCTGGCCTTGGGCTTGCTTTATGAGGAACCTCATTTGGAACTTCAGGCAGAAAAAACTTTGATGGCACTATCTCAGGGGCAAGACGAAGCTGAAGTTTTCTGCCAAAAATTCCGTAAATGGTCTGTGCTTACTCAGTGGAATGAGTGCGCCTTGGCGGCAACTTTCAGAGAAGGTCTCTCTGATGCCGTTAAGGATGTTATGGTGGGGTTCCCTTTGCCTGCAGGTCTGAATGAGTCCATGACAATGGCTATTCAGATTGATAGGCGTCTGCGGGAGCGCAAACCGGTGCACCATCTGGCGGTGTCTATGGAAAAGACGCCAGAAAGTATGCAGTGTGATAGAATTCTGTCCAGGAGCGAGCGACAGAATTTTAGACGGAAGAATGGATTGTGTTTCTATTGTGGGGATTCTACTCATGTTATATCGGCATGCTCTAGGCGTACAAAGAAGCTTGATAAGTCTGTTTCCATTGGCACCATTCAGTCTAAGTTTATTTTGTCTGTAACCCTGATTTGCTCTTTGTCATCCATTGCCACGGACGCCTATGTTGACTCTGGCGCCGCTCTGAGTCTTATGGATTGGTCCTTTGCCAATCGTTGTGGTTTTGATTTAGAGCCTTTGGAGACTCTTATTCCTCTGAAGGGGATTGACTCCACCCCATTGGCTAATAATAAACCACAATACTGGACACAAGTAACCATGCGTATCAATCCGGATCACCAGGAGATTATTCGTTTCCTGGTGCTGTATAATTTACATGACGATTTGGTACTGGGATTGCCATGGTTGCAGTCTCACAACCCAGTCTTGGACTGGAGAGCAATGTCTGTGTTGAGCTGGGGATGTAAGGGTATTCATGGGGACGTACCTTTGGTTTCTATTTCGTCGTCCATTCCCTCTGAAGTCCCTGAGTTCCTCTCTGATTATCAAGACGTCTTTGACGAACCCAAGCTTGGGTCGTTACCTCCGCACCGTGAGTGCGATTGTGCCATAGATTTGATACCGGGTTGTAAATATCCAAAGGGTCGTTTGTTTAATTTGTCTGTGCCGGAACATGCTGCTATGCGGGAATATATAAAGGAGTCTTTGGAAAAGGGACATATTCGTCCATCTTCTTCTCCCTTGGGAGCTGGGTTTTTCTTTGTCTCAAAAAAAGACGGCTCTTTGAGACCATGTATTGATTATCGGCTTCTGAATAAGATCACTGTTAAGTATCAATACCCATTGCCATTGCTTACTGATTTGTTTGCTCGTATAGAGGGTGCTAAGTGGTTCTCTAAAATTGATCTTCGTGGGGCGTATAATTTGGTGCGGATCAGGCAGGGGGATGAGTGGAAGACCGCATTTAATACGCCCGAGGGCCACTTTGAGTATTTGGTCATGCCTTTTGGTCTTTCTAATGCCCCTTCAGTTTTCCAGTCTTTTATGCATGATATTTTCCGCGATTTTCTGGATAAATTTATGATAATATATCTGGATGATATTCTGATTTTTTCTGATGACTGGGACTCTCATGTCCAGCAGGTCAGGAGAGTTTTTCAGGTTCTGCGGTCTAATTCTTTATGTGTGAAGGGGTCTAAGTGCGTTTTTGGGGTCCAGAAAATTTCCTTTTTGGGGTATATTTTTTCTCCCTCTTCCATTGAGATGGATCCCGTCAAGGTGCAAGCTATTTGTGACTGGACTCAGCCCTCCTCTCTTAAGGGTCTTCAGAGATTTTTGGGCTTTGCCAACTTTTACCGCCGATTTATTGCTGGTTTTTCGGATGTCGTTAAACCACTGACTGATTTGACCAGACAAGGCGCTGATGTTGCTAATTGGTCCCCTCATGCTGTAGAGGCCTTTCAGGAGCTTAAGCGCCGTTTTGCCTCTGCCCCTGTGTTGCGTCAGCCTGATGTGAATCTGCCTTTTCAGGTTGAGGTTGACGCTTCGGAGATCGGAGCTGGGGCAGTGTTGTCGCAGAAAGGTTCCGACTGCTCCGTCATTAGGCCTTGTGCCTTCTTTTCTCGCAAATTTTCGCCCGCAGAGCGGAATTATGATGTTGGGAATCGGGAGCTTTTGGCCATGAAGTGGGCGTTTGAGGAGTGGCGCCATTGGCTCGAGGGGGCTAGGCATCAGGTGGTGGTATTGACTGACCACAAAAATTTGATTTATCTTGAGACTGCCAGACGCCTGAATCCTAGACAGGCGCGCTGGTCTTTATTTTTTTCTCGCTTTAATTTTGTGGTGTCATACCTACCGGGTTCTAAGAATGTTAAGGCAGATGCCCTTTCTAGGAGTTTTGACCCGGACTCTCCTGGTAATTCTGAACCCACAGGTATCCTTAGGGAGGGAGTAATTTTGTCGGCCGTTTCTCCTGATCTGCGGCGGTCCTTGCAAGAGTTTCAGGCGGATAGACCGGATCGTTGTCCGCCTGATAGACTGTTTGTTCCGGATGATTGGACCAGCAGAGTCATCTCTGAGGTACATTCTTCTGCATTGGCAGGTCATCCCGGAATTTTTGGTACCAGGGATTTGGTGGCAAGATCCTTCTGGTGGCCTTCTCTGTCACGAGATGTGCGAGTCTTTGTGCAGTCATGTGACGTTTGTGCTCGGGCCAAGTCTTGTAGTTCTCGGGCTAGCGGACTGCTGTTGCCCTTGCCTATTCCTAAGAGGCCTTGGACACACATCTCGATGGATTTTATTTCAGATCTGCCTGTTTCCCAGAAGATGTCTGTCATCTGGGTGGTCTGTGACCGTTTCTCTAAAATGGTCCATTTGGTTCCTCTGCCCAAGTTGCCTTCTTCTTCTGAGTTGGTTCCTCTGTTTTTTCAGAATGTTGTCCGATTGCACGGTATTCCTGAGAATATTGTTTCTGACAGAGGTACCCAATTTGTGTCTAGATTTTGGCGGGCATTCTGTGCTAGGATGGGCATAGATTTGTCTTTTTCATCTGCTTTTCACCCTCAGACTAATGGCCAGACCGAGCGGACTAATCAGACCCTTGAGACATATCTGAGGTGTTTTGTCTCTGCTGACCAGGATGATTGGGTTGCTTTTTTGCCATTGGCAGAGTTCGCCCTCAATAATCGGGCCAGTTCTTCCACCTTGGTGTCCCCGTTTTTCTGTAATTCGGGGTTTCACCCTCGATTTTCCTCCGGTCAGGTGGAATCCTCGGATTGTCCTGGAGTGGATGCGGTGGTGGAGAGATTGCATCATATCTGGGGGCAGGTTATGGACAATTTGAAGTTGTCCCAGGAGAAGACTCAGCGTTTTGCCAACCGTCATCGTCGTGTTGGTTCTCGGCTTTGTGTTGGAGATTTAGTGTGGTTGTCTTCTCGTTTTGTCCCTATGAGGGTCTCTTCTCCTAAGTTTAAACCTCGGTTCATCGGCCCTTATAGAATATTGGAGATTCTTAATCCTGTTTCTTTCCGTTTGGACCTCCCTGCGTCCTTTTCCATTCATAACGTTTTTCATCGGTCGTTATTGCGCAGGTATGAGGTACCTGTTGTACCTTCAGTTGAGCCTCCTGCTCCGGTGTTGGTTGAGGGTGAGTTGGAGTACGTTGTGGAGAAAATTTTGGACTCTCGTGTTTCCAGACGGAAACTCCAGTATCTGGTCAACTGGAAGGGTTACGGCCAGGAGGATAATTCTTGGGTCAATGCATCTGATGTTCATGCTTCTGATCTTGTTCGTGCCTTCCATAGGGCTCATCCTGGTCGCCCTGGTGGATCTGGTGAGGGTTCGGTGCCCCCTCCTTGAGGGGGGGGTACTGTTGTGAATTTGGATTCTGGGCTCCCCCGGTGGCCGCTTGTGGAATTGGACTTGTCATCCTCTTTCCTGTTTCACCTGATTCCATCAGTAGTGGGTGTCGCTATTTAAGCTCATTTCTCTGGTGGTTTCTTGCCGGTCAACAATGTTATCTGATGCCTCTCAGTGCTTGTTCCTGCTTCTAGACAACTACTAGATAAGTTGGACTTTTGTCCATGTTTTGTTTTGCCTATTGGTTCCAGTTCACAGCTGAAGTTTTGTTACTGTGTCTGGAAAGCTCTCGTTGATCAGGGATTGCTACTCTGGCGTTATGAGTTAATGCCAGAGTTTAAGGTAATCTCTGGATGGTGTTTTGTTAGTGTTTTTCTGCTGACCATGAAAGTATACTATCTGTCTTCTGCTATCTAGTAAGCGGACCTCAAATTTGCTAAGACTATTTTCCTGCTGCGTTTGTTGTTTCATCTGAACTCACCGTCATTATATGTGGGGGGCTACTGTCTTCTTTGGAATATTTCTCTAGAGGTGAGCCAGGTCTTATATTTCCCTCTGCTAGCTATTTAGGTCTTAGGCCAGAGCTGGGCATCTAGCGATAAATAGGAAATGCTACCTGGCTATTTCTAGTTGCGCGGCAGGCTTAGTTCATGGTCAGTATAGTTCCATCTTCCGAGAGCTTGTCCCTCTATAGGCTTGCTATGATCTCTGCCTGCAGAGATCATGACATTCCTGTCTCTCAGAGGATGTCTGTTATCTGGGTGGTGTGTGACCGTTTTTCTAAGATGGTTCATTTGGTGCCATTGCCGAAGTTGCCTTCCTCGTCTGAGTTGGTTCCTTTGTTTTTTCAAAATGTGGTTCGCTTGCATGGTATTCCTGAAAATATCGTTTCTGATAGGGGTACCCAGTTCGTTTCTAGATTTTGGCGGGCATTCTGTGCCAGGTTGGGCATTGATTTGTCTTTTTCGTCTGCCTTCCATCCTCAGACTAATGGCCAGACGGAGCGAACTAATCAGACTTTGGAGACGTATTTGAGGTGTTTTGTGTCTGCGGATCAGGATGATTGGGTTGCCTTTTTGCCGTTGGCGGAGTTTGCTCTTAATAATCGGGCTAGTTCGGCCACTTTGGTTTCCCCTTTCTTTTGCAATTCGGGGTTTCATCCCCGTTTTTCTTCTGGTCAGGCGGAGTCTTCGGATTGTCCTGGAGTAGATGCTGTGGTGGATCGGTTGTATCGGATTTGGGAACAAGTGGTGGACAATTTGAATTTGTCCCAGGAGAGGACTCAGCGGTTTGCTAACCGCCAGCGTCGGGTTGGTCCTCGCCTTCGTGTTGGGGACTTGGTGTGGTTGTCTTCCCGTTTTGTCCCAATGAGGGTTTCTTCTCCTAAATTTAAGCCTCGGTTCATCGGTCCCTATAGGATTTTGGAGATTATTAACCCTGTTTCCTTTCGTTTGGACCTCCCGGCATCTTTCGCTATCCATAATGTGTTCCATCGGTCGTTGTTGCGGAGATACGAGGTGCCGGTGGTTCCTTCTGCTGAGCCTCCTGCTCCTGTGCTGGTTGAGGGTGAATTGGAGTACGTTATAGAGAAGATCTTGGACTCCCGTATTTCCAGGCGGAGACTCCAGTATCTGGTTAAATGGAAGGGCTATGGTCAGGAAGATAATTCTTGGGTAACTGCCTCTGATGTTCATGCCTCGGATTTGGTTCGTGCCTTTCATAGGGCTCATCCAGGTCGCCCTGGCGGTTCTTGTGAGGGTTCGGTGCCCCCTCCTTAAGGGGGGGGTACTGTTGTGATCCGCTTTTTGGGCTCCCCTAGTGGTGGCTGGTGGTACTGGAGACTTGTGTGTTCTTTTCTGCCTCAGCTCACCTGCTTCCATCAGTTTTGGGAGTTCCCTATTTAGCCTTGCTCTCCAGTCACTTCCTTGCCGGTCATCATTGTAACCTGAGTCTTTCAGTTGCATGTTCCTGCTACCAGTCTGCTGATCAGCTAAGTGGACTCTTGTCCTTTTTGTTTTGTATTTTTTGTCCAGTTTACAGTTTGTCAGTTCCTGTTACTGGAAGCTCTTGTGGACTGAAATTGCCACTCCTGTGTCATGAGTTGACACAGGAGTCTTAAAGTAATTTCAGGATAGGTTTTTGAAAGGGTTTTTCAGCTGACCGTGAAGTCCTCTTTTGTATCCTTCCTCTATCTAGTAAGTGGACCTCGCTTTGCTAAATCTACCTTCATACTGTGTATGTCTTTTCCTCTGAACTCACCGTTAATATATGTGGGGGCTACTATCATCTTTGGGGAATTTCACTAGAGGTAAGCCAGGTCTATTCCTTCCTCTTCCAGGCGTAGTTAGTTCTCCGGCTGGCGCATGGCATCTAGGCAGCCGTAGGAATGCTTCCTGGCTACTGTTAGTTGTGTGGTAGATTTAGGTCACGGTCAGCTTGAGTTTCCATCACCCGAGGGCTAGTCTGTTATTTTGTGTTTCTGATGTTCCCATGCCATTGGGGAATCATGACAGGTATCTAATCCCGAGTGTTGCTCAAAATTTTTTATAAATGATCTAGATAAGAGAACTGAAGGTAAATTAATCAAATTTGCAGACAATGCAAAGCTAGGAGGGAAAGCTAACACCAGAGAAGACAGAGAATGGATTCAGAAGGATCTAGATAAGCTGAAAGAACGGGCAGTGACTAATAGAATGGTATTTACCAGGGAGAGATGCCAGATTTTACATCTGGACAAGAAAAATGAAAATTACATCTATAGTATGGGAGGAATAGAACTAAGCAACAGCACGTGTGAAAAAGTCTTGGGTATACTAATAGATCACAGGCTACACATGAGTCCACAGTGTGATGCAGCAGCAAAAAAAGGCAAACACAGTTCTAAGATGTATTAAGAGAAGCATGGAGTCTAGATCACGTGAAGTAATTATCCCCCTCTACTTCTCCTTGGTCAGGCCTCATCCGAAATACTGTGTCCAGTTCTGGGCACCACATTTTAAAAAAGACATTGAAAAACTGGAGCAAGTTCAAAAAAGAGCTACCAGGATGGTGAGCGGACTGCAAAGTATGTTCTACGAGCAATGGTTAAAGGATCTGGGAATGTTTAGCTTGCAAAAAAGAAGGCTAAGAGGAGACTTAAAGGGGTATTCCCATCTCCAAGATCCTATTTGAATATGTATTAGGTGCAATATTGGAATAGGATCTTGGAGAAAGGAATATTCCATTAATAGCTGTCTACAAATATCTGAAGGACTATCACAGTGTAGAGGCATCATCATCATTCTAATTTTAACATGAAAACACAAGAATCAATGGAACGAAATTGAAAGGGGGAAGATTCAGATTACATACTAGAAAAAAACTTTCATTGAAGGTGATCAATGAGTGGAACAGGCTACCACGAGGGGTGGTGAGTTCTCCTTCAATGGAAGTCTTCAAACAGAGGCTGGACAGACATCTGTCTGAGATGGTGTAGGGACTCCTGCATTGAGCAGGTGGTTGGACACGATGACCCTAGAGGTCCCTTCGAAGTCTAACATTTTTTGATTCTATGTCAAGGTACGTACTTTGGCTACCTCTAGATTAAGCACATTGTGCCTTTCTTATAAACCCTCCAAGTCACCAAGCCAGAGAATGACCACATATACTGTATAATACTACAGGCAAAAAGCATCTCCAAACACAATTCTCCAGCAATAGAGTGTCCCCATACACAGTGCACCAGAGGGCACCTACATATATTATTTCCAGTCTTGTCTGGTCAGTCCGGTAGTGGTAAGGAATAATGCGGGTCAGTTTCAGTCACCACATTCCCATCAGGAAGTCATTGATACAATGGGAGAAATCAATACAATGGATCATTCTCGGTGATAGCCCAGACCCTCTGCTGACCTTGCTCATTGTGCTGTGATCTTCTCATTAACTTATACTGATTGGCAGAGCTATTATTGGGGAGACTGGAAGATCAATCACAGTTTATTTTATAACTACGTGCCGAAATATCCCCATGGAATGAAAACTATTGACTACTTCCCGGGAACAATGGAAAAGACACAAATAGATACCGTAATTAAATTAAGGGAATTTCAAAGCCTAATGTCACTGGTTGGAAAAGACCTTATATGTGTCCAGAACAGCAGAGTAAGCTAGATAGAAGATAGATAATAGATAGATAGATAGATAGATAAAATATATATGATAGATAGATAGATAGATATAGCTCTGGCAAAAATCAAGAGACCACCACAACAAATCCCTGCCATGGGCAGCCCAATCTCCAGACCTGAACCCCATTGAAAACCTCTGGAATGTAATCAAGAGGATGATGGATAGTCACAAGCCATCAAACAAAGAAGAACTTCTTAAATATTTGCTCCAGGAGCAGTGTGAAAGACTGGTGGAAAGCATGCCAAGACGCATGAAAGCTGTGATTAAAGATCATGGTTATTCCACAAAATATTGATTTATGAACTCTTCCTGAGTTAAAACATTAGTATTATTGTTTTTAAATGATTATGAACTTGTTTTCTTTGCATCATTTGAGGTCTGAAAGCACTGGGGGTTTTTTAATTTTGACCATTTCTCCTTTTCAGAAAATAAATAAAAAATTTATTGCTTGGAACTTCAGAGATATGTTGTCAGAAGTTTATTGAATAAAAGAAAAATTTACATGTTACTCAAAAATATACCCATAAAGAGAAAAATCAGACAAAACTGACCATTTTGCAGTGGTCTCCTAATTTTTGCCAGAGCTGTAGATAGATAGATAGATAGATAGATAGATAGATAGATAGATAGATAGATAGATAGATAGATAGATAGAAAAAGAGGAACAGCACCAGAAAAAATACCTTAAAGAGTGCACGCTTCCCTGACCAACATTCCAATGGCCTTCCAGACAGTAAACAAAAAGGGAAACAACACAAAAAGATATAAAAAAAAGGACTTTAATGCAGTTCTCAATATAGTTTTGTGTTAATTAGTGTTCTAAAAGTTTGTTCATAGCTTGATTTTTGCACTAACTTTATGTTGTTGTCTGTTTTCCAGTGAAAAGCATGAACTCATCAAGAAGAAGTTGTCTTAACGATCCAGACTCATTCTGTTACATTTGTGGTGAATACACACTGCCAAAACATAGAAGAAACATAACAGACTTCGTAAAAAAAGTGTATTTTGCCTATTTTGGGGTTATGCTTGGGGACCAAGACAAGTTTTGGGCACCACACATAGTGTGCAAAGCATGTATCGAATTATTACGAAAATGGAGCAAAGGACAAAGAAAAAGCTTCAAATTTGGTGTTCCAATGGTGTGGAGAGAGCCAAACAATCATCATGATGACTGTTATTTCTGTGCAGTGCAAGTGCAAGGATTCAATAAGCATAAGAAACGAAAATGGGAGTAACATGGAATCTGCAAGAAGGCCTGTCCCTCATTGTGAAGATGTGCCTGTACCTGTGTTTACCATAAATAACAGTCATCATGAACAGGAAGTGACTGCTGAGAGGTGATCTCTACAGAACAGGAAATATCAGCCTTTTGTGGTACTCAGTGGTCATAGTGTAAAATTCAAGATTTTAAAATATATAAGATGTGATAGGAAGAAATAAGAAAAAATACATTTAACAAAAAACTCAACTAAAATGATAGGTCTTTTTTCTGATGACACACTCCCTTTAGCATACCACATGAAAAATATTATGAATTATTAAAGGCAATTTCGTGGTGACAACCACTATTGTCTGTTGTATTGGTACGCACATGACTTGTCACCCAACTTTCCACAGACCCTAAATTCAAGTTGACTGTAGTTCTCGCGTTCTATCCAGGATGACAAATGTTATGCATCCACCTAAACCACAGGTTATTGTACGGATTGGAAATGGGGGTTTGTAAGCGATTCAGTATCTGCCCCTGTATATGGGGAAAAAAGGAAGTATTGGAAAAACCTTGAGTTGTAATCTGCAGTACACAGTTACAGTAAGTGATGGCTGCGATGTTGTTCGCACTTCACACTGACACTCTCTCCGTGCTGCACCTTTAATTTCGCAATCAATTCAGCTTTGAAGTGACGACTCTCCAGCTTGGAGTAGACGGATGGAGCGTATTTGGGTCACTGCCGTGTTTCTATGTTGAGTGGTAATTATAGGAGCGCTGCCTCTGATTACTGCGAGAACAATAATCATGTTCCCGGATATTAGGCAACTAATTGCTACGTAATTTTGTGTGATTGAATAGTAATGAGTGAAATTTACCATGAGTATCAGCGCTTCATTTTCTACTTTCCAGTCCTAAAGTTTCTATTTTCGTGGGTTTTGAGGTGTGAGATTATTTCGTTTGGCCGTTAAAATGGGGTCTAATTCAATTCTGCTTATTCATTAAAATCTTTGTGTCGCTCATCTCCGGCATTTTTACTGCAATGCAGGGATACAAAATACACATACAAGGCCTAAGGTTTCGCTTTCTGCCCTAGCTCTGTGCAAAAATAGCAAAAAATGATCTGTTTTGTGATAAAACTACAGTCTGCGAGTTTCTCCAACGTTACCAGACCGCTTCCCCTTCATCTCGGAGCCACAGCTCTTTTATTTTTCCGTCTACATTGCCGTATGAGGACTTGTCTTTTGCAGGTAATTATGAATTTTACCATTCATCTTTACCGTGTACCGAAAAAGAGGACAAAAATCCCCAAAACTAAATTCCGACATTGTTTGTTTTTTAGGAGTGTTTGTAATGGAGTAAAGTATTTTACAGGTCAATGCAATTTTGCATGCCGAACTGTAGATTATAAAGGTCCAATTTTTGGAGGTGCACATGATGCTTTGTATTTTGTAGGGGAGGTGTAGAGAGAAAATAAATGGTAATTCTGGAATTATGATTTTTTTTTTTACAGAGTTTATCTTAAGCGTTAAATAATTTTATATTTTGATGATTCAAACTTTTGTGCGTTTTTATTATTATTTTATTAATATTTTTAAAAACTTTTTTGATATTTTTCACATTATTTTTTTAGCTTCTCTAGGGGTCTTGATCCTGCTATGTCAGAGATAAAAGACTGCCCTGTGTGTAGCAGACTCAGCTTCAAAGCCTGCCCCATATGCCCACACCCTCCATTAGGAGAATGGGGTCCCTTGGCCTCTGACCTCTGATGGGCCTTCAGACTTGTGTATTAATTAAAGAGGATATCCAGGACTTTAATAAAAAAAAGGCATGTAGTTGCTAACAGAGGAAACTACCTGTCTGTTGTACTATGCCGGAAATTCGGATGCCGTCAACAGAGCAGCAGTTTTTTTTCCTGTAGACGGAGCAGGACTATTGGCGTCATGCTGATTGACAGTCGGCTTCCCCCAATTAGGCAGTGTAGAGCAGGCTGTCAATCAGCATGACAATGGTAGTCCCGCCCTGTCAACAGGAGAAACTGCTGCTCTGGTTAATGAATGGTGCTGGGTACAACAGACAGGTAGTTGCCTTTTTTTTAAGTCCAGGATATCCTCTTTAAAAAGTGCCCTATATGCTTGTGGCTCTCTACTGTAGTTTACAAAGGGGAGTGCTACTGGGGCAGAAGTGAAGCCCTATTCTTCATTGTCATAAATAGAGTTATAAATGTACAGATCAAAGGCTGGGGACCATGGATACCTGCCTGCACCCCCTGAAGCTTAGGTTATGTTTGCAGCCCTTGGATGAGATTCAGTATGATAATGGATCCCACCAACCCAAAAAGTTGGTTGATTCTTGTTTTAAAGGGATTTCCAAGGACTAGAAAAACATGTCTGCACCACACTTCTGTCCCATATCGCAGCTCTGTACTACTGAAGGGAATTGAGCTGAGCTGCAATACCACACATAGCCTGTGGACTGGTGTGGCGCTGTTTCTGGAGGAAAGCAGTCTTTCTTTTTCTAATTCTCTTTAACTATGCAAGACATGATGGCAATGTGGACACAGTCTAAGAAATAAATAGACGGTATCTAAGTCCAGCTGTAGGGTGCAAAAAAAAATGTTGAATAACTTAAGAAAGTGGATTTATTTATTTAAATCCTTGTTTTAATTTCTTAATACTTTTCACACTAGTTTTTATGATCTCCAGAGACCGAGAAGCGGTGTCATTTCCAATAGCATTATTGAAATATTTAACAATGCGTTTCACGCTTTCACGCCGTGGGCTCCAGCAAGTGGGGGGCATTGACCTTTTGCATTATTCATGATGTTTTGAGTATTCCTCCATATTAATCTCAGACTGCCGAGCTGCACAGAAAAAGATATCTGGGCTGAGGCTGAAGCTCTATTTGACGATACCTCAGATTACCCACTATGTCCTGGTGGGGCTGAGACGCTGGGCACTGAAGACCCCCATACATATTGGAATAAAGTGTACAGAACCAACTCAGTGGGATCAGATGACGATCTGATGTGTATGGGTATGGCGCCTCCTGACTGTCCTCTGGCAGATGATACCAAAGGACGGAATGAGTTGCCAATGAAATTTCAGCAGTCTTAAAGAGCTATTCCTATCTCCAAAAACCTCTCCCAATATATAGCAGGTGTAATAATAATAATATTAGCAAATGTCTCCAATCAGAAATGCAGTATAGTTTTTCTGATTTGCTATGTGCCTTTCATCATGTGCAGGCATTGCAGGACCTTAGGTCTCCATGGTTACGACCACTAGCAACTAGCCAACTAAGGCCGGGGTCACACTTGCGAGTGAGATGCGAGAAACTCACGCGAGTCTCTCGCATTAATACCCGGCACTCGCATGTAGCTGAACGCTCCGGTCCCAAGTGCCAGGTATTGATGTGAGAGACTTGCTCGAGTTTCTCGCATCTCACTCGCAAGTGTGACCACGGCCTAACTGTCACTATATCAGTGGTCATAAGTAACCAAGGATACCTAAGGTCCTGCAATGTCTGTACAGCGCCCCAGAGTCCTGGTCGTTGCAGTAATGTCGCTCTTCCACCAGGGGGAGTGATATTACGTCTGATGGTACTAAAGGAGTTCACCTTATCAGGTATCACAAGACACACACTACACTTCACACTCCAGTCCACCGGGGGGAGCCTTGCTTCTATCTATTAGGGCACTCCTCACACACGGGTAAAACTGGTGGGTTGGATAGGAAGTGAGAGAGAAGCTACCTGGGTTCGACTCAGACAGGACCTGTCAGGCAGACAGGGGGAGAAGGAGGAACATCTGAGCTGCAGACAGAGGGTCCCTGTCAGGGGTGGGATCCTGGCAGAGACTTAGCATGAGATAGAACGTTACGGAGCTGCGCCTGCACTCATTGCGGCAGCATCCTAAGAAAGGACAAGAAGCGGAGTATATTGTGGAGTGTGAGAAACGAAGTCACGGCACAAGGAGATAGTACCAGGAGGAGTTCTGCCCTGAGATCGGCAGCTTCCTTCTGAGGCGCGTAGCCGGTGGCCGGAACACCGAGGGAGTAATTGACTCTACGTATTACTTCAGAAATCGGCAGGACAGTCAATTCCAAGTTTTCTGCCCAACCTTAATACCTAAGAAGACACGGAGGCAAATTGTGGGAGAGGGGCGACACTAGGGTCCCTATAAAATAGCTCCAGGCCTACCCCCGTCATACGGGTGCGTCCTATCCATACCATCTGGGGGACAGAGAGAGAAAAGATCAGAAACATCCACGAAAGTTGTGAGGACTATCCCGTGGTGCTCAGCAGGGAGGTACTACAACACACAGGCGCTAGTAGGAAGGCTACTGATTTCCACCTGCAAAGGGAACTCTGGATGTGCCTTCGGACCGGCCGGATTCCGCCAGCCCTGTGAACGGTACTCTGGACTGTGGACGCCGAAGTCTTCAGTAAAAGATAAAGAGACTGCAACCTTTGCGTCCTCGTTATTCCCTGCGCCTTACATCATCCGCCATCACCACCTACACATCCGGGAAGCCCTGGGGACATACTTCACCTGTGGGAAGGTATACCATCTAGCTGCCATTCCATCACCCCAGTGGACCCCTCAGCAGCGTCGGTCACCTTGACCGAGTACCACAGGTGGCGTCACGAACACCAGACAAACTACACCTTTAATTGGGCGCCCCTCAAAGGGCCATGGGCCTGGTTGTGCCACCGTGATATCCCGTGAACTGAGAAGGACCCGGTACCGAGTACCCCATTGCCCTTGACGTGGGGGCGCTCCATCTGCATATGGGAAAAGAGACATAGAGAATGAGAAAAACTATACAACATTTCTGATTGGACATATTTGCTAATATTATTATTATTATTACACCTACTATATATAGGTAGAGGTTTTTGAAGATGGGAAGTTTAAGTTTTGTTTAAGCCTTTTGATACCGGAGGGTCCAGAAATTACAAGGTATATATTCTCCAAAGTGCTGAGACAAGGCTCTCCTCAGACTGATAAGACCTGTCCAATGTTTCGAATGAGGCATCAATAACACAAGGAGGGGTGTCACCATGTTTCAAGATGATAAAAGTTAAAGGCTGGACAAAGAAGAGTGGAGTCCAAATTAAACTGCAAGATATAAAAGACTATTCTTGTCGCGCACAGCTCCGCTCCGTTAGGACGATAGGGACCCACTAAGAGGCTAGCCGTGAAGTGGCAGTGGGCTTCATACAGTCTGATCACAATGGTAAACTAAGAACCTCATGTTCAGTTATATTAATATTTTTGCCTAGCGGCATTAGATCAATGTATGATTTTTGGAGGTGCGGTTCATGCTCTTCATTTGGTGTATAGCATGTTCTTGTGAATGTGGACCTCCAACACACCGGGCTGGAGGTTTCCACCAGATGTAGAGGCTGAACGTAAAACAAATCTATTGTTATTGTATTGATATCTGGTATGTTTTACATTTAATATCTTGTCTGGTTAGCTGTGGTCAGCCAAGAAGAAGAGCAGCAGATGAGAGACATCCACCAAAGATCTGAGGTTAGTTCTCCTAGATGTTTAGAGCATCCTCCTGTCAAGTTCTTTTAAAACTGTGTGCAAGACAATGTAGAAAAATTCATGAAAATGTAGGCCCCTTAAAAAATAGTGAGGAAAGAATGGTTGTAGATGACGAGGAAAAAGCTAACATATTAAACACCTTCTTCTCCACGGTATTCACGGTGGAAAATGAAATGCTAGGTGAAATCCCAAGAAACAATGAAAACCCTATATTAAGGGTCACCAATCTAACCCAAGAAGAGGTGCGAAACCGGCTAAATAAGATTAAAATAGATAAATCTCCGGGTCTGGATGGCATACACCCACGAGTACTAAGAGAACTAAGTAATGTAATAGATAAACCATTATTTCTTATTTTTAGGGACTCTATAGCGACGGGGTCTGTTCCGCAGGACTGGCGCATAGCAAATGTGGTGCCAATATTCAAAAAGGGCTCTAAAAGTGAACCTGGAAATTATAGGCCAGTAAGTCTAACCTCTACTGTTGGTAAAATATTTGAAGGGTTTCTGAAGGATGTTATTCTGGATTATCTCAATGAGAATAACTGTTTAACTCCATATCAGCATGGGTTTATGAGAAATCGCTCCTGTGAAACTAATCTAATCAGTTTTTATGAAGAGGTAAGCTATAGGCTGGACCATGGTGAGTCATTGGACGTGGTATATCTCGATTTTTCCAAAGCGTTTGATACCGTGCCGCACAAGAGGTTGGTACACAAAATGAGAATGCTTTGTCTGGGGGAAAATGTGTGTAAATGGGTTAGTAACTGGCTTAGTGATAGAAAGCAGAGGGTGGTTATAAATGGTATAGTCTCTAACTGGGTCGCTGTGACCAGTGGGGTACCGCAGGGGTCGGTATTGGGACCTGTTCTCTTCAACATATTCATTAATGATCTGGTAGAAGGTTTACACAGTAAAATATCGATATTTGCAGATGATACAAAACTATGTAAAGCAGTTAATACAAGAAAAGATAGTATTCTGCTACAGATGGATCTGGATAAGTTGGAAACTTGGGCTGAAAGGTGGCAGATGAGGTTTAACAATGATAAATGTAAGGTTATACACATGGGAAGAAGGAATCAATATCACCATTACACACTGAACGGGAAACCACTGGGTAAATCTGACAGGGAGAAGGACTTGGGGATCCTAGTTAATGATAAACTTACCTGGAGCAGCCAGTGCCAGGCAGCAGCTGCCAAGGCAAACAGGATCATGGGGTGCATTAAAAGAGGTCTGGATACACATGATGAGAGCATTATACTGCCTCTGTACAAATCCCTAGTTAGACCGCACATGGAGTACTGTGTCCAGTTTTGGGCACCGGTGCTCAGGAAGGATATAATGGAACTAGAGAGAGTACAAAGGAGGGCAACAAAATTAATAAAGGGGATGGGAGAACTACAATACCCAGATAGATTAGCGAAATTAGGATTATTTAGTCTAGAAAAAAGACGACTGAGGGGCGATCTAATAACCATGTATAAGTATATAAGGGGACAATACAAATATCTTGCTGAGGATCTGTTTATACCAAGGAAGGTGACGGGCACAAGGGGGCATTCTTTGCGTCTGGAGGAGAGAAGGTTTTTCCACCAACATAGAAGAGGATTCTTTACTGTTAGGGCAGTGAGAATCTGGAATTGCTTGCCTGAGGAGGTGGTGATGGCGAACTCAGTCGAGGGGTTCAAGAGAGGCCTGGATGTCTTCCTGGAGCAGAACAATATTGTATCATACAATTATTAGGTTCTGTAGAAGGACGTAGATCTGGGGATTTATTATGATGGAATATAGGCTGAACTGGATGGACAAATGTCTTTTTTCGGCCTTACTAACTATGTTACTATGAAGACAAAGGGCGGCCATGGCAAATATTGATGAGACTTACATTTCTCTTTTGTTTATTCCATTTTGCAAATTGATAAAAATAAACTATTAACTCTTCTTACTTTGCAGTATTTTTCCATGACTGCCTAAAAAAATTCATAGTAATGTATATATATATATATATATACATATACACTCACTGGCCACTTTATTAGGTACACCTGTCCAACTTCTTGTTAACACTTAATTTCTAATCAGCCAATCACATGGCGGCAACTCAGTGCATTTAGGCATGTAGACATGGTCAAGACAATCTCCTGCAGTTCAAACCGAGCATCAGTATGGGGAAGAAAGGTGATTTGAGTGCCTTTGAACGTGGCATGGTTGTTGGTGCCAGAAGGGCTGGTCTGAGTATTTCAGAAACTGCAGATCTACTGGGATTTTCACGCACAACCATCTCTAGGGTTTACAGAGAATGGTCCGAAAAAGAAAAAAAATCCAGTGAGCGGCAGTTCTGTGGGCGGAAATGCCTTGTTGATGCCAGAGGTCAGAGGAGAATGGGCAGACTGGTTCGAGCTGATAGAAAGGCAACAGTGACTCAAATCGCCACCCGTTACAACCAAGGTAGGCCTAAGAGCATCTCTGAACGCACAGTACGTCGAACTTTGAGGCAGATGGGCTACAGCAGCAGAAGACCACACCGGGTACCACTCCTTTCAGCTAAGAACAGGAAACTGAGGCTACAATTTGTACAAGCTCATCGAAATTGGACAGTAGAAGATTGGAAAAACGTTGCTTGGTCTGATGAGTCTCGATTTCTGCTGCGACATTCGGATGGTAGGGTCAGAATTTGGCGTAAACAACATGAAAGCATGGATCCATCCTGCCTTGTATGGAGCATCTTTGGGATGTGCAGCCGACAAATCTGCGGCAACTGTGTGATGCCATCATGTCAATATGGACCAAAATCTCTGAGGAATGCTTCCAGCACCTTGTTGAATCTATGCCACGAAGAATTGAGGCAGTTCTGAAGGCAAAAGGGGGTCCAACCCGTTACTAGCATGGTGTACCTAATAAAGTGGCCGGTGAGTGTATATATATATATATATATATATATATATATATATATATATATATATATATATATATATATTTATATATATATATATATATATATATTCTTGTGAATTCTATTATCCTATCAGTAAACTTTATTGTTTCATTTAACCATCAACTTATATTGCCTCTTCGGATTCTTTATAAAACAACTTGTTTTTTACATAAATTACAATCTATTTTATTAACCCCTTAGCGATGGGTGACCTAGATATACAGCACAGGACAAATGTATGTGTATGGAGCAGTCTCTATAAAGGGAAGGTGCCGGCTGTGCTATACCACCAGCACCCTCTGCTTGCTGTTTAATTATGTAGATTCCGCTGTCCATCCCTGACAACAGCATGTAAATGGCTTGAAACGGCGCAGGTTCAAGTCTCCGATGCGAACTGAAAAAAAACTGCGAAAAGTTGTTAAAAAATAACTAAAAAGAACACAAGTTTAAATTACACTCTTTTTCCCAATCAAAAATCTTAAAAATAAGTACCGTATATTTGGAATCACAACATTTGTAAAAGTCTAATCTATAAAAATATAAAATTAACGAACCTATAAACACAATAAAGAAAAAAAAAAGACATTTTTCGTTCATCAAACTTCCGCAAAAATGCAATAAAAAAACATAACAAACAATTGTTGTATTTCAAAATGGTACTAATGAAAAAAATAAGCTAAAAAAAATACAAATTTTGTAAAAAAAACAATGGAGACACAAACAAAATAAGAAAAAAAAAAGAAAATGTTACATTTTTTTAAAAGCAGTAGAACAATGAACAAAAATAAACAAGTTTCTCAATAATCATAATGAACTGAAGAATCATCTACTGGCTTTTTTTATCGCACAGTAAACATTGTAAAAACGAAACTCCAAAACAATCGAATAATTGCATATTTTTAGCAATTCAATACACCCAGGATTTTTTTCACACTTTTTAGCATAGTATATGGTAAAATGAATGGTTTTATTCAAAACTATAACTTGTCCGGCAAAAAACAAGCCTCGATGGGAAAAAGAGGGGATGAAAAATCAAACTTCAAAAACAAAAATGGTTGCATCATTAAGGGGTTAATAGCGTCCCTAAACAATAAGGAGCTGGATATTCCACAGCAGGAACCCATGTCTGATTTTCATTTATTTGCACTAAGAAAATTATCTAAAAAAATACATAAATTCTCTACTGAATTTGATCAGCTCCTACATAAAACAATTATTCGCTTCCTAGACATTTCGCCGTCTCCTCTGACAGAGCAGAAATAATTTTGAAGACGCCATTCCAGTTGTCCTTCGCAGGAAAAGAGATAAGTCTAATTAAATTTTTGGTGGCGTTCTCATTTAATATTGCCATCTGCTGCGTGATAACAATGTTAGTAACGTGTTATTGAACCAAAGTTTTAGTTTGCATACAAAATGTACGTGTTTCCACAATCATGTCCCTATTTATGGAGAGTACAGAAGAGAAGAATTGGAAAGGAAACAAAAGGATGTGCGCACCTTCACACAGAATTGTTTTTTCATCATTTACTTGTTAAATAGTCTTTATATATAAAAAAAACAATACAAACATTTTTGTACTGTGGAGTGTAAGACCTTTCTGTAGCTCTCACCCTCCCTTCTCTCAAAGTTAAGGATAGCAGGAGAGAGGAGGTGATGGTGCACAGATCTGCAGTGGAGAGGGGGAAAGTATATCTGGGAAGGCAGAGAAATCAGGCTACAGAAAAGAATGAAAGCACTTATAGAAGAAATGTAGAGGGGAGCTATGCTGATATATGAGCTACGGTAATTAAAACAAAAAAACCCTACATATATACACAGAGTTCACATCCAGCCTATATTACTGGGAGAGACACAGACCTCTCATTCAGCCTATATTACTGGGAGAGACAAACAGAAGTCACATCCAGCCTATATTACTGGGAGGCACACACAGACCTCACATCCAGCCTATATTACTGGGAGAGACACACAGACCTCACATCCAGCCTATATTACTGGGAGGCACACACAGACCTCACATCCAGCCTATATTACTGGGAGAGACACACAGACCTCACATCAGCCTATATTACTGGGATGGACACACAGACATCACATCCATCCTATATTACTGGGAGAGACGCACAGAGCTCACATCAGCCTATATTACTGGGATGGACACACAGACATCACATCCATCCTATATTACTGGGAGAGACGCACAGAGCTCACATCCAGCCTATATTACTGGGAGAGACACACAGACCTCACATCCAGCTTATATTACTGGGAGAGACACACAGACCTCACATCCAGCCTATATTACTGGGAGAGACACACAGACCTCACATCAGCCTATATTACTGGGATGGACACACAGACATCACATCCATCCTATATTACTGGGAGAGACGCACAGAGCTCACATCCAGCCTATATTACTGGGAGAGACACACAGACCTCACATCCAGCCTATATTACTGGGAGAGACACACAGACCTCACATCCAGCCTATATTACTGGGAGAGACACACAGACCTCACATCCAGCCTATATTACTGGGAGACACACAGACCTCACATCCAGCCTATATTACTGGGAAAGACACACAGACATCACATCCAGCCTATATTACTGGGAGACACACAGACCTCACATCCAGCCTATATTACTGGGAGACACACAGACCTCACATCCATCCTATATTACTGGGAGAGACACACAGACCTCACATCCATCCTATATTACTGGGAGAGACACACAGACCTCACATCCAGCCTATATTACTGGGAGACACACAGACCTCACATCCATCCTATATTACTGGGAGAGACACACAGACATCACATCCAGCCTATACTACAGGGAGACACACACAGAGCTCACATCCAGCCTATATTACTGGGAGAGACACACAGACCTCACATCCAGCCTATATTACTGGGAGAGACACACAGACCTCACATCCAGCCTATATTACTGGGAGAGACACTGACCTCACATCCAGCCTATATTATTGGGAGAGACACACAGACCTCACATCCAGCCTATATTACTGGGAGAGACACACAGACCTCACCATAGTTGTAATCAGGCTTACCTGGTTAGGAGCAAACTCAGAAGTTTTGCCGCCCCTGAACCAAACCCCTAGCTACGCCTCTGACTCCCAACTCAACTTTTCTCCTAACTTTGAATATTGTGAAGCCAAAAGTAAAAAAAAAAAAAAAAAAGTCCATCTAACTTCACCAGCAGGTGCACGGATCGCACACACAATATGGTGAAGGCTTTAATAAATATTCCACTGGGATAGGACAAGACACAAGTACAGAGGATGCAGCGCGGTTTCGGATCACTTACGATCCTTCTTCATTGTGAAGTTACAATTTTGCTGTAACTTTTTTTTTTGCAGAGAGACTCGTACTGGCTATAAAAGCAATGCGAGAGCCTCTGCGCTGGTAGAAGACTCCGCAGATACAGATTAGTTTAGGCCTGCGCCGCTGATCCGAGCTGATGGATGACTCGCGAGACGGAGTTGCACTTTAGCCGTCATACTTTGCAGACATTAGTAACTCCGGATCTGATAATGTCCCTGGCTGTGATATAAAATCCAACACGTTCCTGTAAATGGATTCCTGGTAACTTAGTTTTTTGTTTTTTTTGGGGGGGGAGATATAATTTGTCCTTAACTCAATTGGTCTCCGAGGTGCATTTAAGGCAACAATTAGAGGCTGCGGCTTCTTAATAGCCCTCCATTGTGGAGGAGCACACGTTACATTATTTCCAAGCACAAATCAGGAGGCAATTACTGCTCTGTGTTTATGAAAGTCGGGCGGCACGTAGGCAACCGCGCCATTACTCCGCTCTATTACGGCGGCATTATTTGTATTACTAATAGGGTGCAATAATTTATGGGGCTGTAAGAGGAGATGGGGGCGACACAGAACACCACGTTCTCAGGGGTCCAGCATTCTAAGGGATCCACCTTTTGAGACATTTGGGTTTTTACTTAAATGCATGTATTTGGTGCTAAAAATCATTTTTGAAATAGGGTTTTTATTAAATATATTGCATTGTTTGGCTTTTACATGCTCTTTGTTTCCATGCAGATTCTACTTTGATGTATGTCGTCTGTGGTCATAAATCAGCCGAGAGGAGCTCACAAAAAAAACCGAATAAAACAATTAGAAACTTCCAGACCATCGTAACGTGCTCACTGAGGGATCCTTAGTTCACTCATTCTGCAGCCAGCAACAAATAGTGTAACACACTGATTTTATCAAAACTACAGCAAGTAGCTCAATTAAGAGACACAGCGCTGGAATCAGGGTGTCCGTCTCAGATTAGGCAGCAAAAACCTGGTGACAGATTTCCTTTAAAGGGAGTGTCATTGATTTATAGCATGGCTATTTGCAAGCCTCCTCTTCCTGGAGGAGGTCTAATTTGCATATCATTTTTTCCCAGTTACATTGCTTGGTCTACACCGGGCTACAAATTATTATGCAAATTCTATTTAATTGTAATAAATATGTAATTTTTTTGTTTTTCACATATACTCATGGATGGTTTGTGTCGCCGAGTCTTTGGAGTACTGAAGTCAATCTCAAACTCCTGTGATAATTAGTTTTCCAAGTGGCCAATTACAGGAGAGCTACTTAAGAAGGACGTTCCCCATTATTAAGTAGCCACAAGTTCCAAGCAATATGAGAAAGAAAAAGGATCTGTCTGCTGCTGAAAAGTGTCAAATAGTGCAATGCCTTGGACAATGTATGACAATATTAGATATTTCACGAAACGTTAATCTTGATCAACATACTGTGGCTTATACAAGGCACAGTTGGGTTAGTGCAGATAAAGGCATAATGAGGAAGGTTTCTGCCAGACAAATTCATCAGATTAAGAAAGCAGCTGTAACAATTCCATTACAAAGCAGCAAATAGGTATTTGAGGCTTCTGGTTCCACTGGAGTCCTGCGAACCTCAAGGTGCAGGTCCTCCAGAGGCTGCAGTTGTGCATAAACCCTATATTTGGCCTCCCTTAAACAGTGCTCACAAGCAGAAATTGTTGCAGTTGTCGAGACTAATTGCAAAACATTCATGTTTACTGATGATGTTGTGCAACCCTGGATGGTCCAGGTGGATGGAGTAGTGTATGGTTGGTGGATGGCCCCCATGTCCCATCAAGGCTGCGACGTCAGCAAGGAGGTCCAGGAATCATGCACTGAGACAGAATCATGGACTGGCTGATTTGGGATGATTGGCCCTTTTGGGTTCCCTGAAGATGTGAAAATGACCTCGAAAAAGTATATAGAGTTTATGACTGACTTTCTTCCAAGGTGCAAAAAGAAGAACCGGGTCATCCATAGCAAAATCATCTTCATGCTGACAATGCACCATCTCATGCTGCAAAGAATACATCTGAGTTATTGGCTGCTATGGGCATAAAAGGAGATAAACTCATGGTGTGGCCACCATCTTCCCCTGACCTCAACCCTATAGAGAACCTTTGGAGGATCATCAAGCAAAAGATCTATGAGGGTGGGAGGCAGTTCACATCAAAACAGCAGCTCTGGGAGGCTATTCTGACTTCATGCAAAGAAATACAAGCAGAAATTCTCCAAAAACTCTCAAGCTCAATGGAAGAGGTTTTTCATTGAAAAAGCTTTTGTTTTCAGTAAATATGATCTCTACAAAAGAAACCACTGGAGACTAGACTGAGGTGGACATGACTTGGGGATGGGTGGACCGAGAACTCCTGCAGCTTTTGTTTGTATTGCGGTGTAGATTTTAAACAAGAGTGTTGTTGCTTTAAGAGGAAGTTTAGATGTTTGTGCCTGGTGTATTACTGTGAGGAAGGTGGGGCTTATATAAGGGAGGCAACTCTGGCTTTCCCTCTTTCTCTCACAGAATGGACAGGATGAAACATTACCCGCCCTCCCGCCCTGTTTATAATCTCTGTCCTAAAACTTTTTAATTATTGCTTGTATAATGATAAATGCTTTATTGTATTTTTGAATTTGTCATTGTATATCTTGTACCATGTTCAATTCTATATTGGCTATAAAGAGTTATTATTTGCGGTAACCTTCTAAGCCCAAGGGAAGGGCAATCCTTAAGCCATGGTTCCCTGGAGGTTTCCTCCACCGGGGTTTTTTCCTCTCCTGAGCGCTGTAGGATGACTTTTTGTGAGTCGGGGTTTAGTACCATTAATGCTTTTGCAGGGACTTCTAGTTTTTAAGTTTACATAAATGATTTAATATTTTAAAAGTAAAAAAAGTGTCAAATGAGACTTGGAATTTATAACCTATCACGGCTTTGCGGTTTAGGAGTCAGGTGGAAGTTGCAGACAAGTTAAGGTGGACTCATTTTAACTAATCGAAGATGTAAAACCTCATGGCGCTGAGCAGGCTCGGCTTTGGTGGCCAGCCTCAAGGACGTTGTAATGGTAACATCAATTAGGGGCGGGTACAGTGATTAAGCACAGGAGTGAGGATAATAGGGTCATTGGTGCCCTGAAAGTTTACTGGCTCTGCTTGAATGGCAAGCCAGTGCATGCCGCCCCTTTATGGCTGTCTGTCCTGGTGCTGTATGTCAGACAGCTGGGGATATCGCAGTACTTGTGAATCCCAATGTACTAGCACTCCACCTGACTCCTACTGTGATTATTTAATCCTGTGATTTGAATAAAAGCTGTGGCCATTTTGACAACCAAAATAATGTGTTTTGTGTATTTATTTTAATACCTAGGTTTACAGCAGTTATGGTGGTTTAAAGAAGGAGTGGGGTCCATCCCATATCCAAAAGTCATGCCCATTTTCAGTTCTTTACAACCTATAAAATGTTTGGAAACTCTGTGTTGCAGGAGAATTTGGTGCACTTTTGTAAAAAAAAAAAAAACCCTGTTATCATTGGGAGGTTTGTCTGATAAATTGTGATTTATCCTCAAACGGTTGATGATTTGAACATTATACGGACTCATTTCCATTGACCATTTAGGAAAATCAGAGAAAAATAGCATTGGCATAATAATCTGGAATGAGGCGTTAAAGTCTCAGTATGTCAGTTTGGAGATTTCCAAAAGGAGAAAAAGTACCCATAAGAATATAAAAGCTGAACTTATGCACCCTGATGTACATGTATGCAAGGTGTGGGTGTATGGAGCGGGCTCAGGGACTGAGCCTGACAGGTGACGGATGTGATATAAAGAAGACTAGAACAGAGGTGATTATCCGGGAATACTGGCAATTTTGCTGTTTTTGTAACCTCTATTCTTTCATGGGGTACAGAATTTTATTTTAGATATCAGACTATTATAAAATAATTCGTGTATCTCACTACCACGCGGCAGAGGATAACAGGATAATAGCACTTTAAATACCGTAGGTCCCCTGACCCGGGTAGATGGAAAGCAGCTTACAGCAGACGTAGCACGACATAAGACATGACATGAGGATCCAGACTGACGGACATTCGCCTTCTTCCTCACCAACGCTGCAGTTTTCTGCTTTGCCGATATGTGTTTATACATAAGCAAAAATAAAAACACTACCTGGCTCCGATATCCTTCAACATCCCGGGAACGCTCGAGAAACACAATGCAGCCATGTGTATAATGAGAAAATATACCGAGGTGTAAATAAGGAACGTAAGATCTGTTATTTCCCAGATATAATACTTTCCCACAGAAATAAATCATTTGCGCCTTATTATTTGTAGGTTCTAACACTTGTTTTACCGTGACCGCAACCCGAAATGTATCACAACAGGAAGCCTTAAAGCGTTATTTACATTTTTCATAAAATGGTTTTGTCAGATAGTTCTTGTAAATACAAGCAATTTTGCAATTTACTGCTTCTTAAAATTTTCAGCCGTTCTGAAGATAATTAACACTTTTCTTTTGTTTATAATTCATTGCCTTGGAGACCGACCACCGCTTCTAGATAGCAGAACAGGAGCAACGCTTACAAGCTTTTTTTTCTATTGAACTTGTAAGAACTGTTTTGATGCTGGATAAGGATCACTATAGCGCGCGGTTGCATCCTAATCCCTGCCATCTTCAGCTCAGTGCTTCCAACTAGACAGCAGCGGAGGTCGGTCTCCTCGGCAACCAGCTGTAAACAAAAGAAAAGTGTTACTATCTAAAGAACGGCTGCAAATCTTACTAAACAGTAAATAGCAAAGGTGCTTGTACTTACAAGAACTATCTGATAATATCCATTTATGAGGATGGGAATATAACCCTTAAAATACTGCATGCTGCTTTACCATAGTATATAACATATTTCATTGTAGCAGTGGACATGTCACATACAGATGTAGTAGAGCTGAGAATTTTTAGGGCATAATATGATTCATGTACGCGACCCTATTACTACTCCCTACAACCTCAAAAAGTCACAACACTAAGCCTCTTGGGTTTTATCAGGGTCATGTGTTACATCAGTAATAATATTTACTAACATTTACAATGCAAAATTGAGAAAATGTAAGCCCCACTCCTACCCATGCCCACAAAACTGCCACCCTTAGGTGTGCTTTTGCTAAGCCATGTTCTAAAGTGCCTCCTATACATAGTATCTGCGTCCTAAAGTAAAAATGCTTTAAAAAAATAGAAGTGTTAATAGTTTATTTTTATCAATGAACAAAATGCAAAGTGAATAAACAAAAGATAAATCTAAATCCAACCTATATTTGATGACCACCCGTCGCCTTCATCACTTCTTCTAGTCACTTGTACTCAAGTTTTTGATGGATCTCGGCAGGAGGTTGTTCCAAACATTTTGGAGAACTGACCCCAGATCTTCTGTGTAAAAGACTTTATGAATTACTGGAACCATGTCCTGTGGTCTGATGAGGCCAAGATAAACTTATTTGGTTCAGACGGTATCAAGCATGATTGGCGGCAACCAGGTGAGTAGTACAATAATAAGTGCGTCTTGCCTACAGTCAAGCATGGTGGGAGAGTAATAGTTTGGGACTGCATGGGTGCTGCCGGTTGTGAGGAGCTACAGTTCATTGAGGGAACCATAAATGCCAACATGTACTGTGACATAATACTGAAGAAGAACAAGATCCCCTCCCTCCGGGAACTGGGCCACAGGTCAGTATTCCAACATGATAATGACCCCAAACACATCTCCAAGAGGACCACTGCCTTTCTAATGAAAATAAGGGTAAAGGTACTGGATTGGCCAAGCATGTCTCCAGAACTAAACCCTACTGAGCATCTGTGGGGCATCCTGAGACAGAAGGTGGAGGAGCGGCAAGGACTCTAACATCCACCAGCTCCGTGATATCGTCATGGAGGAATGGAAGATGTTTCCAGTGGCCACTGGTGAAGCTCCAGTGACCTCCATGTCCAAGAGAGTTAAGGCAGTGCTTGAAAATAACTGTGACCACGGAAAATATTGACACTTTGGGGACAATTTGGCTATTTTCACTTAGGGTTGTGTTCACTTTTGTTGACAGCGTGCCTGGGTCAGTCTCCGCCGAGCTGGGGCGTAATGGCGGCCACGTGTCATGACATCTCTCCTCTGATCCCTAACTGACGTCGTCTGGCCATTGGGTTCTTCTTGAACTGCGCAGGACACTATGTCCCATGTGGCTGCACAGATTTTGCTGGAGTCCTAACACCGACCGGAGCAAAGGCACCGACTGGCCTCCTTGACCTCCAGCACCACTCAATCCCATGGGTGCAAGGTTGCTTCTCCTGGGCTCAGTAGTTCTCGTCCGGAGACTGCTACCCACCAGAATTCACCGTACCCCTTGCACTAATTACGTGTGTGTATAAAGATGGCTGAAGGAGCTGGCTTCTCACACCATCAGAGCTCACAGACATTTGTGATGCTCCAAAGGTGGGTTAGACATTAATGGCTGTGTGTTGAGTTATTTAGTGGGAACCCAAATTTACACTGTTATACAAGCCGTACACTGACTAATATACATGGTATCAAAATGTCAGATCTTCAGTGTTGTCCCATGAAAGGATATAAAAAATGTACAAAAATGTGAGGGGTGTACTCACTGATATACTGTACTGTACATGTATACATACCACATACAGAAATGCCCTGCTTTAAAACAAAAGGCCATTTCACATCAAGGAGTGAAGGGTGATTAGCAAATTAACCTGAATTTGTCACTCCTCAAGAGTAAGGACATAAGGAGAAGTAATAAAAGCAGAGGTTTCGCTTCCTACAGCCGATTTAGAATTGAGCCCCAAGGACCGTTCCTGCACGGCAGCCCGTACTGCTGAACTCGATGTTAAATGAACCAAAACTGGAGAAGCTGGCTTGCTGAAAAGCAAAATGGGCCAAGAATAAAAGAGACCCCGAGCAACTCCCACTAGTCCTCTTTGCTTCCATTGAGCGTCCACTTTGCAGAATTTTTGTAATCTTTGCCCCAGATCTGCTACACTACACTATATACAGACGATTTCCGTTCCAAAAGTCAGGAGTCGGCACATTTCCATTTGGTTTGAGTGGCAAGTGTTAGCTTTTAGCAGCTGCCCTCTGCCCTGCGTGATGCATTGTCGGCTAAAACGGCCCGAAAATCTAATAACAATAATCTGATTTGTGGCCGATTGTACTTTATTTAATGGAAGCAGCAGCTGATTGTTTTCTGCAAGTCGTTTCCTTCGGACGGAACGTGCGCTGGCGAGATAACGTCCGTGCGTCTCACATCACCGATTGTGTCTCTTATCAAAACCGTAATGGATTTTAAATGCTCATCTGGTATAATGAAGTGAACAACCTCTGCGCGGTGACAGTACATAATGGAAAACTTTGCCTGACAGCTCTTGATCTTTTACACCTTGCATCCTTTCTGCACTTACGTGTCCTCCATGCACCATTTTTGATATTACCATTGCTACAATGTTTCTAAAGTAAAGAATTAAGCAACTTTGTAAATAGTTTTGGTAAAAAAAAAAAGGCAACCGTTTGGCGAATACAGCTCCTATGCAGATCTATGTGTCCCCATGGTTACATTACTTTGTGTAATCGGATCCTGCAGTCATGTCTCTTGCCCTTTCATCTGTCCCATTTTTTTACTTTCTTTATAACACTACATAGATTTTTTTTTTTTGCTGCCTACAACTATGGAAACACATAGCTCCGCATAGGAGCTGTATGCCGTAGACGGTGGTCGAATATGTATTTTATTTGTAGGAAGTTATTTAATATTTTAATATAGTCAATGGAATGATATAGAATTGTTGCAATAATGTGCTGACACTTTAAGATATGCACAACATGTTGTACAGACAAACCCTATTCACGCCTAAAAAGGGGAAACTAATGTGTCATTTACACGCAAAATGTCCTAAAAGAATGCTCACAGCTGTATTATTCCTGTGTCTATGCTGTTTGTAGCATAAAAAGAACACTTTTTTATGTTTGTTTTTCCCCCTTATGTTCTAGGGTGTGGACTTGGGATAAAATCAGTCTCCTTCCTCCTCTGGACTTGGGATTAAATTAGTCTTCTTCCCCCTCTGGCAGCTGACAATAAAAGTCCCTTATTTATTCCCCTGTCTTCTTAGCTATGCTGCCATGCTACTTTGCATTTGTGGTGTTCTCTCTTTTCTCTGTCTTCTGTTTCCCCGCCTTCTATGACAGGTCATGCCCTTGTTTTGTCCACATGGCTTGTGTTTCTATTTTTCTGTTTGGAGAGTTTCCAGATAATAGGAAATAGTGTCCAAAACAGTTGAGAAAAAAATGATTACAGTAGGACCCTAGTTTAGTGGCCACGCCGGTAGTCTATGGCTAGCCGACCACAGTCTTTTGAACCACTTCTTACCTGCCAGTATCCCTAGAACCTTTTCTAACATGTAGATCTGGTGTGACGTTATGTATGCATTGCAATGATGAAGTTGTGCCATTCTTACCTGCTGGTATGCCGGCAGGTAGGAGCCGAATCACAGGTCTCTGGTCCCATGGCCACAGACATCCCATATGGACAAAGTTCCCGTAAATCCTTTTGCTCAACTCTACTGCCTAGCGTTAGCAAAAGTAGAGCCTAAATCTGCCCTGGGGTAATCGCTATGGCACTGTTGTAGCATTGGCAGCAGGAGAGGAATATAAGCTCGAGCTGCAGGACGATCAAAATATTCAACTTGAATCCGAGGCCAGACTCACCACTTGTGAGCCTGGGACCATTTTTTAGTATCCCTGTGTGTATGCTACATCTACGATCACACCATTGTTGGGATCCAGAAAAGTAAGTAGCTTAGTGGCCATCAGGAAGCACAGAGCAGAGTGATTCCCCTACAGAGTGACTGGATTACCCATGTGGCATATGTATAGGGTGTGTAAGGCAGTGATAGAGGGGAGATTTTCAGAGATTCGCAACAGCTGTTCCTGGTATCCTGGGCTCTGCTTCCTTCACCTCAGTTCGCTGCCCTCTGTTGTGCTCCACGTAGGGTTTTTCAGGTGTCCTGGTGTGGCTCAGTGATGTCATCTCCATGAGCCTATTTAAGGCGCATTAGGACACACAACTGTGTCTTAGGATTGAGATTCAGGACTTTAGTTTGATGTACTCATTCCTCCTATGTGTAAGGGGTTACACTTTAGAAATAACAGAGTCACAGTTCAGTTCAACTTTTAACGGAGCAACTTTACTGAGACTTGTACACAGCATTTGCATATCCTCTCCAGCATCGTCATCATCAGTGTTCACAACATACGACTACTCGCTACCACTAATCCATTAGAGGGCCCTCACGACCGCTTCGCCTCAGTCCTGAGGGCATCTGCCCACGCGATAAGCTGCCACATCCTGGGTGGCCTACCCATACTGCTTAGTCTCCTAGAGGCAACTGCAAACCCACTTATCCTGCACTGCCCACCCTGCCGTACTGCTGTAGAACCCTCTTGTGCCAATCCAGGTCCTGAATATCTGCTGGGTTCTGTGCCTTACTAACGTTACGTGGCACGGTGTTGCCCATGGGACCCCTGGCCCCGACTGACTGCTATCAGGAAGTATCCTACATCTTATCCCACCGTGCCCCTCCTACAATTAACTATGTACAGTGTGAACTCCCAATAGTATCAGGTAGACCAGAATGCCCCTATCTAGTGGCCTAACCAGAATACTGCGCTTTCCCTATTACAATGGCTGCAAAATAACGTACATTACTTAAAGGGGTTAGCAGGGGAACTATAACACTTTGTAACCCCTTACACATGCACACCGTGTCCAACCTGTTTTTTATCCCGTTGACTTCACTTCATCCATCCTGCTGCTCCCTAGTCTCATGTGTGCCACATCCTGCCAGCTTCACCAATGGCCGGGGTCCCTGGTCTGGGGCTTAGAGGATTCACTTCACTAACATCGACATGGCAAGACAGGTTACAGAGCCTGCAGTCACTTGGGAACAGTCAACACTTCACTGGCTGGGGACCGATGGTCACACATGCGCCCTACTGCTCCCAGAGCCCCATAGAAGTTAACGAACCATTACTCATGTGTGTGCACTACCAGCCCATTCACACAATAAACACGGAGCCCTTGTTCCTCCAATACTGGCTATACGTGATAACATTTATTGGTGGGATAACCCCTTAAACCTCTTTAATGATCGACAATCACAACCCGATGCTCAAAAAGTTTCATACTGGTCAATTATGGTAATAAAATGAACGTTCCTTTTAGAAAAGGAGCCAGGAGTCATCTTCCTTCAGTGGTTGCCCTCCGCTCATTCATCATTCAACCTTCAATTTAAATCAACAAACCGCCCCTTAAAATCCATAAACATCCCGATGATGGGCGCGTTCCAGTACACCGCCGAAACTGCTCAATTATTGATACCGCGAATATTGACTTCAGCTGCAATTTCCTCCAGGTGGAAGTTACATGGAAGAAAATGATCTACATTGCTTCAATTTCATCTCTTTTATACAAAATCTTACGCTCCTCGAGATCACGGCGACTTTTCTATATTCCTCTCAAGGCAAGAACAGAGGAGAGAGACGGCTCTCCATTTGATCATGTCATGCATTTCCAGTGTACGGGCTCCTTTCTTCCTCTGTATTAGATTAAAGCTCTTTATACGCAGCGTTGTGTACTTCAACTTCAAAAATCATCACTTCAAATGGAAAAAAGAAAAGATAAAAGTAAAGAATAATGCATCTAATAATAAACCTGTGTGCGGGGAATCGCTCAGTATTACCAAATACTGACACTATGGGGAACACGATGCCTGTAGGAAACAAATCTGACCAGCGCCTCCTAACAGAATGAAGCAAGTACATTCATATGAAACAATATACATAGCAAAACTTGCAGTCTGCTCCAAGATATAAGCAAACATTGAATACATGA